>NC_089506.1:86405540-87149385 GCF_036850995.1 Saccopteryx leptura
GAGAATTTTTGAATTTTGAAGAGGTGGAAGTAAAATTCTTATTGTAATTGCTTAGAAAGATAATTACACAAACAGAGAAAAGACTTTTTCCCAAGCCTTTTTTACCTGATAAACTTGAGTTTAAAAAAAAAAAATTGGAAATTATTAGAAATAAGATATTGGGTGACAATAGGACTTTCTTTTAAGAGTAGGGTAATTAATGCCTTCTTTTATATAGGAAAAGGCCATTAAATAGAAGGAAGAACATAAATAAAATAAACAACTAATTAAATGGGAAAGAAAGGGTTGAATTGCTCTAGAAAATTCTAGTATTTTACTATAGAAAAGGAAATCTGAGGTATATGTGTCAATTACTTTAGATAACATATTGAACATTTCAATTTCAACAGGACTTCAGATAGATTTTGTGGTTATAGATACAAATATAAAGAGGTTTTTTTGTTTGTTTGTTTGTTTTGTTTTTGCAGTGGAAGGCCTAGGCAATTTCTGTTTAAATTGCTTTTATTTTTTTAATGGAAAAACAAAGCAATGCATTACCTAATGTGGATAATTATCTGAAAGAGGGTGAGAGTGAAAAAGTTAAAATATGTAGAAGGATCACTGGGCAGAACTAAGGACACTCAAGATTAATGCTTATTAATTTAAATTAGAATCAGATGTGGGCAGTGAGAGATTTTTTTTTTCCCCTCTTTTTAATGGCAGCTCTAGAGGAGAGCCATTAAAATGAGACAAGTGGTGTTCTATGGAGAAATGAGAGAAAATTATAAAGGAAGAATCAATGGCTTGGAATTCTCAGTGAGGTAAAATAGTTGTAATCAGGATTTTAGTGGGTTCTAGATGAAAGCCAGTGTTCAAAGAGTATATTGTTTGATAGTTGGGTTATGAGGTAGGTGCAGTTATTGGTGGTATTGATAACTTCTAGGGTACAGCCATAAAGTTTGTGACTCAGGTGAACGGTAGAAAACATTATGGGGGGAAAAAAACTAAGATTAATTAGCTTAACACTGGAATCATCAACAATTTGGTCACAAAGAGTGATGGAGAGAGAGGCTAATTTGCTAATACTTCAAGGAATGGGAAGGTGTACTCAGTCTAAGAAAAATTGTCATAGGTGCATAAACTAGTTCATGAGCCTTATCAGAGCTGCAGAAATTTTTCCTCTGGCTTCTTTTAAGATATTTTTTGTCTTCAATTTCTTCAGGTTGATTAAAATATGCCCAGGTGTATTTATTGGGTTGGGGAATAAGTTCGTAGCATTTTTATATTTTCTTTTATTTTACAACGATTTGTTTGCTGTTTGGCAAAGGGTAAGTATTCATTCGATAAAACTCTTTCTGCTCTACAAAACTATGTTAATTGTATTTTTGAGTTATTTAATTTTTTATTAGTTTTGAGGCTTAGAAATGGAATACCCAGGAGGCAAAAATCAACATTTTCGACACCTTCTCTTCTTTGCTTTTCATCGAGGTCAAAAAGCTGCCAAAGCAGCCCGGGACATTTGCGACGTGTATGTAGAAGGTGTCATAGGCGAGTCTACAGCACGGAAATGGTTTGCAAAGTTCAAAAATGGCGACTTTGACGTCGATGACACGTGCCGCAGCGGAAGGCCTTCTGAATTCGATGAAGAACTGGGAAATGCTCGAAAAGAATGCCACGTTCAACAAGGAGCTCTACATTGCCCAGCTACACCGCGTGAATGAGGCTATTCGACTGAAAAGACCTGATCGACATGGTCAAACCATACTCCTTCACGACAACGCCAGGCCCCATGTTGCACAAGTTGTCAAAGCCGCACTCCAAGAGCTCGAATGGGAGGTCCTTCAGCATCCGCCGTATTCTCTGGACCTTGCACCGACCGATTACCATCTTTTCCACTCCCTGTCAAACCATATGAAGGGCGTTACCTTCGATAACAAAGAGGTCCTTAAAAACTGGCTCAACAACTTCTTTGACACCAGACCAGGCGATTTTTGGCGGAATGGCATCAACAAATTGGTCGAGAGGTGGGAAGAGGTTGTGAACAGCAACGGCGAATATATAATTGATTAACTTATTGATATAATTATTGTTTTTTGTTTAAATAAAAGTCTTCGGTAAAAACGCTATGAACTTATTCCCCAACCCAATATGTATGTATGTATGTATGTATACATACATATATATATATTATGGTGTTTTTCTGCTTGATGTTCTCTGAGTTCATGGATCTATGGTTCAGTGCTCCTTACAAATTTGGTGAAAAACTTAGTAATTATTTTTTAACATATTTATTTCATTTCTTACTCTCTTCTTTTGTTAGTATTCTCATTATGTATACTTTATAATTTTTGTTAGTGTCCTATAGTTCTTGAATATTCTGTTCTGGGTTATTTTTTTATACTTTTTATCTCTTTGTTTTCAATTATGGAAGTTTCTATTGGCATCTATCTGTTCACTGATTAATTTCTCAGCTGTACGAGTATGTCAAAGGAAGTCTTCCTTTTCTGTTAGGATGTTTTTAATTTTTTTCTGATTTTTTTTTTTCTGAAGTTGGAAACAGAAAGGCAGTCAGAATCCCACATGTGCCCGACCAGGATCCACCTGGCATGCTCACCAGGGGTGATGCTCTGCCCATCTGGAGTGTCGCTCTGTTACAACCAGAGCCATTCTAGCACCCGAGGCAGAGGCCACAGAGCCATCCTTATCACCTGGGCCAACTTTGCTTCAATGCAGTCTTGGCTGTGGGAGAGGAAGAGAGAGACAGAGAGGAAGGAGAGAGGGAGGGGTGGAGAAGCAGATGGGTGCTTCTCCTGTGTGCCCTGGCCAGGAATTGAACCCGGGACTCCTGCACTCCAGGCCGACGCTCTACCACTGAGCCAATTGGCCAGGGCCTGTTTCTGATTCTTTTTAAAGAACCTCCATCTCTCTTCTAAAATTTTCATCTGCTCTTCAGTGTTATCCACTTTTTCCATTAGAGTCTACAGCATTGAAATCATGGCTGTTTTAAATTAATTCCTAGTCTGTAATGCTAGTGTGTTTGCAACTTCTGATTTTGTTGCTGATGTTTGATCTATTCAGACTATGTTTTTTGTCTTTTAGCATGCCTTACAATTTTTTGTTGAATGGTGAATATGATGCACTGGGTAAAATAACTGAGTTAAGTCTTAGTAGTTTCACATTTATCTGGCTAGAGATTAGACTGTATTTACTGTTTGTTATAGATGTTGATGCTAAAAGCTAAAGTTCCTTTTAGTGTTCTTGATTTGATCCATCTTTGGTGTTCAGGTTGCTTTAGAGTCTTCATTTTAACATCTGAGATGCACAGTTTATTCCCTTGTATGTTATTATTACTATAAAGGAGCATGTTTGAGGTGGTGATAAAGTATGTGTGAAAAGGAAGTATTCTATAGTTCTATGTTAGGTCCCAGTATTTCTTTTTTTATTCAGTGAGTGGAGGGGAGGCAGAGAGACAGATTCCTGTATGTACCCCAACCAGGATCCAGCTGGCAAGCCCACTAAGGGATGATGCTCTGCCCATTTGGGACATTCCTCTGTTGCTCAGAAACTGAGCTCTTTTTAGCACCAGAAGCAGAGACCATGGAGCCATCATCAATGCCCAGGGCCAACTAACTCCATTCGAGCCATGGCTGCATGAGGGAAAGAGAAAGGGGGGAAGGAAAGAAGCAAGAGGGGAAGAGGTGAAAAAGCAGATGGGCTCTCTCCTGTGTGCCCTGACTGAAATCGAACCCAGTACATCCACATGCCAGGCCTATGCTCTACCACTGAGCCAACTGGCCATGGCTAGCTCTCAGTTTTTTGGTGAGATCATACTCTTGTCCTTTGACTTACGCAAATGATGTTCAATTTTGTCTTGTTAGTACTTCCTTAGATGAAACACGATGGTTAGAGGAGCCTGGAATTTGATATTCACCGTCCCCCAGGTCAGTTAGGCTCATGTAATACCAGTTTTTTAGGCTCATTAAAGTATTCCTGAAGTCGGGTCGACTTAAGAAGAACAGAATGCTATGTATGAATTTCAAAATGTCTACTTTCCCTCTTCCTTTGCTGGAAGCAACAAGAATTTTTTTTTATCTTCATGGTAATAACCTAACAGGGTTTCTGGAGGTAAAATTCATGAAAGTGTGTGAGCCCCTTTATGATTGGGTCCCCTGCAGGTTTTATCTCTCAAATTTGTCCACGTTGGTCATTTTGAAATTCACAGTTTAGATTATTTCTACCCTGATACTGCTTCTAAGTGTTCAGCTCCTGCACCCCTGCTCCAGTAAGCTATGATTCTCTGTTTCTATCTGTCTTTCTCTTTAATTCTTGGGGCAGTGGTTTTGTACTGTAACTAGTTCTCTGATTGGTCAGAAAGAGTTGTTGATTTTCAGTGTATTCGGTCTTCTCTCTCTCTCTCTCTCTCTCTTTCTCTCTCTCTCGTGTGTAGACCGAAGTGAGAATTGCTTTATTCTTTACATACCAGACCAGAAATCAGAAGTTCTATGCCAGTTTTTAGGAAATATCAAAGAATTAGTTATGGAACCTGCAATTAAAAGAAAGAATGACTTCAAATTTATGTTGTACAAAGTGTAACAGATGATTTTATATTTCATTTGGACCAATATAAAGTTTCCTTCTTATGCACTATATAATAATGAAAAAATATTATAAAAAAATTAAATGTTATAGAACATATAATGTTTTACTTAACCTTTGAGGAGAATGTGTGTATATTACAAATAACTCAGTTTAATCATGTATTTCTAACTTGGACATGTAATTTCCTGTTAAAAATAAAATTGAATTCTAAAATACAGTGTCTCTGTAAGACTAGAAGATTTCCTTCACAGATCACTAATCCTACCCAGTGGTTCTAACAGCTGTACTATAAATATCAGAGGAGTTCACCATCCATCATGGGCACATTTATATCAAGGGGGCTGCTGGGTCATGATGTGGAATCCATATCAACATCTGTGGAGAAGAATACCAAGCACATATTCTTGGAATATTGTGAACAGCATTAGAAAGAACAAAAATAGGCTGTGAAGGTGATAGGATCTTTAAAAGTACTGTAATAGGAAAAAACTGCAAACCTAACAAAAACATATTATGTTTCAGCAAAGCACACATATACTGTTTAGCTCAGCTGGAAGCTTCAGTTACTGCCTTAGGCAGCCTTAGCAGTTAAATGAACAGATATTTTTGTGGGGCCTGTTGAGATGGAGAAATAAGCAGAATGAGAAGAGAAAAGAAATTAGGGAATAAAGGTGCTGAGAGGAGATCATAAAAGATAACCAAAACAATTCTATAGTTTTAACAAAGCAGGCAATAAGAGGCTGAACTGTATTATATACACCATCTAAGTAGGATTTTTAAAAGTTTAGACAAATGATTATTATGGTATGATCAATAGGTTCCTCATTCTGCACAATATGATAATATTTTGTTCTGCCATACCTCTGGAAATAGCATCATTTGTAAACATTCATCTGAGGGCTACCAGTCAATAGTTTCTTTGATCTGCCTTCTTATTTATTGCATATATAATGTACCTTGTATTTTTCTTAAAGTTGTGTGAGCATCTTTAATTTACAAGTAGATACACCAGATGCCATAACACTGTATTCTTCGGTCATTTTTCATATTGTCATCCTCATTACCCATGAGTATATTAGTTCTAATAGCCAGCAACTTGCTTTATTTTTTTTTTAATAAATTTTTATTGATGTTAATGGGATGACATTAATAATTTAGGGTACATATATTCAAAGAAAACATGTCTAGGTTATTTTGTCATTAAATTATGTTGCATACCCCTCACCCAGAGTCAGATTGTCCTCCGTCATCCTCTGTCTAGTTTTCTCTGTGCCCCTCCCCCTCCCCCTAACTCTCCCTCCCTCCCTCCTGCGTCCTCCCTCCCCCCACCCCTGGTAACCACCACTCTCTTGTCCATGTCTCTTAGTCTCGTTTTTATGTTCCACCAATGTATGGAATCATGTAGTTCTTGTTTTTTTCTGATTTACTTATTTCACTCCGTATAATGTTATCAAGATCCCACCATTTTGCTGTAAATGATCTGATGTCATCATTTCTTATGGCTGAGTAGTATTCCATAGTGTATATGTGCCACATCTTCTTTATCCAGTCTTCTATTGAAGGGCTTTTTGGTTGTTTCCATGTCTTGGCCACTGTGAACAGTGCTGCAATGAACATGGGGCTACATGTGTCTTTACGTATCAATGATTCTGAGGTTTTGGGGTATATACCCAGTAGAGGGATTGCTGGGTCATAAGGTAGTTCTATTTGCAGTTTTTTGAGGAACCACCATACTTTCCTTCATAATGGTTGTACTACTTTACAGTCCCACCAACAGTGTATGAGGGTTCCTTTTTCTCCACAGCCTCTCCAACATTTGCTATTGCCCGTCTTGTTGATAATAGCTAATCTAACAGGGGTGAGGTGGTATCTCATTGTAGTTTTGATTTGCATTTCTCTAATAACTAATGAAGCTGAGCATCTTTTCATATATCTGTTGGCCATTTGTATTTCTTCCTGGGAGAAGTGTCTGTTCATGTCTTCTTCCCATTTTTTTATTGGATTGTTTGTTTGTTTGTTGTTGAGTTTTATGAGTTCTTTGTAAATTTTGGATATTAGGCCCTTATCTGAGCTATTGTTTGAAAATATCAGTTCCCATTTAGTTGGCTGTCTGTTTATTTTGATATCAGTTTCTCTTGCTGAGCAAAAACTTTTTATTCTGATGTAGTCCCATTCATTTATCTTTGCCTTCACTTCTCTTGCCATTGGAGTCAAGTTCATAAAATGTTCTTTAAAACCCAGGTCTATGAGTTGAGTACCTATGTCTTCTTCTATGTACTTTATTGTTTCAGATCTTATATTTAGGTCTTTGATCCATTTTGAATTAATTTTAGTACACGGGGACAGGCTGTAGTCGAGTTTCATTCTTTTGCATGTTAAAAACTAAGCCATTGTTCATTTTTAGAGCTAAGATAAGCCACCCTTTTAACTTGAAAACACGAGTTTGCAATTACAAATGAAATGTCTCCTGCACTAGTTCTGAAATTTCAGGTCCTTGCATGAGCTATTGGAAGCAATGAAGGAAAAAGGTGTGGTTGTTATAAAACAATGACATTTAGGGGCATAATGATTATACAAATGGAACAGACTAATGTTAAGAAAATGGTGACATTTAAAAATGAAATCTTTGTTTCAGTATATGAATATTGAATTGAGGAGATTTCTGTTAAAAATGAATGCAAAGCATTTGTATAGAGTTTCCAGCTATAAATAAAAGGAACGTTTAATCTCTTTTCATTGAAGATAGTGATATATTAGAAGTTAAAACTTTTCACACATTTTAACCGACTTAGGAGAAGAAACTTAAAGTTGAAAAGCAAGGTTCAAGAAAAAAAAGGAGTAAATTATTTCTATGGGAATATGGTCCTAAAATTCAAGGCTGGGTATATATTATAGGCAAAAAGAAATTCAATGCTTAAATATTTTTAGTATTTTGGTGAGCATAAAATAAAAAAAAAGTTTCAGTTTGGAAATTATGGATCCAGTTAATGAATAATAGAGTTTTCTTTTTAGAATTAAACAAAATTTAACAAAAGTTCAATAATCTCTTGCTCAGGTAATACAAAAAATCTATTTTGAATATAATTCAAGGATAAGAAAATACCATTAAGATATATGATAACAATAATGGCATATTTGTCAATTCTAGAATCACATTACAAGAGTAAAATTTACTGATAGGATCATTACTATAATTTTTATATTACAATCCAGATGTAGACATATACATTTTTTCATTTGGTTTATAAATAACACATATCAACTCATTCATTCATTTATTGACCCATTCTACCATTTGTAAATCTGTGGCCTTTCATGTTAAACCTTATAAGGAATATAGTTACTTTTGTAACAAATAAAAAATAACACTAATTTTATTTTAGTAAAGACAACGGACACTAAGTGGCTTCCAAAAGAGATGTGGCCTAAAAAAATATTAGTTAATAAATGAAATAAAGTAACATTTATGCTCATGTCCCTAGTTCCCATCAATTATTTAACAGTTTTCTGTAGTTAGTTTAAGTTATATGACATAAAAAAAAAGTTTGCCTCCATTATGTGAGAGCTGGCTATTTTCAAAATTACTTAAATGGAGAAGCATTTTCTAATTTTTTTTATCAATAAATTAATTTAATCTCAAAAACGAAGTGATGTCAGAGAAATGACACCGTAAGGAGTGTTCCCGATACCTCTCCCCAAAATTCAACAAGTTCTTCAACCAAGGACAAAAAAAAATCTATTTTTGCAGTGTCTGGAAGTCCCACACACTGAACACGAAGGTATGATCAAGCAAAAAATTGACTAAATATATAATCAACCCTGTAGGAAATAAGACGGAGAACAGACCACTCCGCCTTCCTCACTAACCTGAGCAAGGGCTGCTTTCACTGGGAACTGAGAGAAAGTGGGGGCTGGGAGTGTGGAGCAAACTGGGCTGCGGCACAGATGTCCAAGTCATGAAAAGAGTGTGCCCATGATGTCTCAGCCTACACAAGCTAACGCCCACACCAGACCAGGCAAAGGCGGGCAAGCGGCGGCTGCCATTATCCCCGATATCCTGGTGGGCGAACACAGATAGTGTGCGAGAGGTTCCTCCTAGCGCCTTGAGAGTGGGCACCCATGTTTCCGAACAGAGAGCAGGGTCAGAGGCCTCTGCATGGGCTGCGACCAGAGTCTCGGTGTGGTCCTTGCACCCCCAGCAGTGCACAGGGAGTGCGCAAAAGCGAACTTCCCTATGCCCAAACTTCTCCAGGTGGGCAGGGCACCTCATCCAGCCATTCAGGCTAACATCCTGGGGAAGAAAAAATATAGAAGTGCTAGGGGGAGGGGCACGCAAGCAGCTTGCAGTCTGTCTCTGCAGCAGACTTGCAGATCCAATTGATGAAATTAGCTTAATCCACAGTCTGCTCACCTCCCAACAACTTACGTGGCTCTAATTGAAAAGATCTCTCTCAGATCAGTGATCTAAGATAAGAGATGTGATTTTTTAGTGCCTCTTGCTATGCACATAGGGAAAGGGGCAACTTCCTGTCAGATGATACAGGGTGAAAAACACATTTCTACAGAACAAGCCTCAGAGAACACTGCAGAAATTAGAAAGGATAGGCTGTAGGCTTTTTAACAAGGAAGAAGCCTGAAGGAAACAATCCTATGGAATGCTAAGGTAAATTTAACTAGATATACCTGGGGAACTGAACAGAAGTCAACATGCCCCCCTACTTGCTTAAGTTGGTGGCTCTGACTGACAGAGATTTTATATTCAGGGCTGTACATTAAAAAGAGGGAGTTGGCAGCTTTTAAGATCTTCTGTTCAGCAGGCAGTGAATAGGGCATCTTCTTCCCAGCCAAAACAGGTTACAAAATGCAAAAAGCCTGGGGAGAGTGGTCCCACAGAGTGCTGAGGCATACTGGACACACCGGGAGGTTCATAGAAAGGTACCTTGAGAGTAATTGGCTACCAGCCCTGCCTGATTATGCTGGTGGTTCTGACTGAAAGAGTCTTACTCAGAACCCTGCACTGAGTGGGGATAGGGTGGAGATTTGCCACCGCTTTGAGCCTCTTACTCTCCAGGCAGAGGCAGCGGCAACCTTATAGCTGGATCATCAGGCTGCTAATTCAGAAAGGAGAGACTAGGAGAGAGGCTCTGGGAAAATGGACTCTCCCATTGATGGAGCCTGCAGATGCTAACAAGCCCCGACTACCAACGAGACTGAAGCCTAGTATATGACATCACCATAGTGACACATCAACTACAAACCTCTACCTAAGTGTGCCACAGGGGCAGAGCCTGGTGTACAGAGCCACTGACCAGGAAGAAGGAGAAGAAAGAAAAAGAAAGAAGAAACATCTCAAAATCAAGAAAAATCGACAGACTTTATAACTTTTTCCACTTTTTTTTGTTTCTTTCATTCTCTTGTCTTTATTATTTTTTTTCTTCCACCTTGGTTCTTTTATTCTCTGCCCATCTTATTCTTTTCTCTTCATGCTGAACTACATTACCCACAAGTGTTACATTTCCCATTTTTTTCTTTTCTTCTTCCTTCCTCTCTATGAGGCATACACTCCAACACCCTTAACTCTCTATTCTTTTTTTTTCTTTTCCTTGTTCCCTTTTTGTTTTTTCTTCCTTTCTCATAGTTTCTTCTTTTCTCATTTACTTTTCATCTCATTTGACCCTCTCTCACAAAAAAATTATTTTATTTGAGACTTAAATCTTTTCTTTGTAGCATTTTGGGTGCTTTTTACTTTGCTTTTTAACTCATTAGCATTTTTCCCAACCCTTACTCTCCATTCTATCTAGTTTTTGTTCCACTTAATTCAATGGTATTTTTTTTCTTTTTCCTGTTTTCTTCTTATCCCTTTCATTATATCTCTCAGTCAACCATCATTTACAAGCAAATCATTTTATTCTAATGCAAATTTTTTTGTTTGCATCATGTGGGTCCCTACCTCTTTTATTGCCCATTTATCACTTCTCCCCAACTCAGGCCCTCCATTATAGGTAGTTTTTGTTCCATTTAGCACAGTATAATTTACAGTTTTTTTCTGGTATTTTTTCAAGGAGGAAGTGAAAGAGGAAAAAAGAAAGTAATAAAATAATATTTTTTACTGTTTTTAATTTTTTAATTTTTTATTCTTTATTAATTCTCATTAGTGCTATTAATAAGTCACTGTCAGATGCCATTAAAAAAGGAAATTAAATATGATAGATACAAAAGACAGAAACATAGCACAGATAGATAAGGAAAAATCTATGGAGAAAAAATTTAATAGATTAGCAACGTTGAGGTTAAATGACAGAGAATTTAAAATATAAATTCTAAAAATATCAGAGATATACAAGAAAACACAGAAAGGCAATTTAGGGAGCTCAAAAAACAACTCAACAAACACAAAGAATATACTACCAAGAAAATTGAAACTGTAAAAACAAGTCAAACAGAGATGAAAAACTCAATTCATGAACTGAAAAACAAGATAGCAAGCTTAGCTAATAGAACAGGCCAGATAGAAGATAGGATTAGTGTCATAGAAGACAAGCAACTTGAGGCACAACAGAGAGAAGAAGAGAGACACAAAAATTAACAAAAATGAGAAAGCCCTACAGGAATTGTATGACTCCATCAAAAAGAGTAACATAAGAAAAATAGGTATATCAGAAGGAGAAGAGAAAGAAAATGGAATGGAGAACATATTCAAACAAATAATATACGAAAACTTCCCAAGCCTGTAGAAAGAACTAAAGCCTCAAATTCAATAAGCAAACAGAACACCAAGTTTTCTTAACCCCAACAAACCTCCAAGGCACATCATAATGAAATTGGCACAAACAAACGACAAAGAAAAAATTCTCAAGGCAGCCAGGGAAAAGAATACAACATATAAAGGAAGGCCTATTAGATTATCATTGGATTTCTCAGCAGCAACTCTAAAAGCTAGAAGAGAATGGATCCCAATATTTAAAGTTCTGAAAGAGAGGAACTTCCTGCCAAGAATACTATAACCATCAAAACTATCCTTCAAATATGAAGGAGAAATAAAAACATTCACAGATACAGAAAAGATGAGGGAATTTATCATCAGAAAACCCCCACTTCAGAAAATACTAGAGGGGGTTTAGTATACCAGATACAAAGAAAAAAACAAAACAAAACCACAAGTAAAAGCTTCAACAATAATAAAATAAAACCAAATTTAAACTGTGACAACAAAAACAAAAAAAAAAGAGGGGGGAGAGGAAGGAGATTAACAGTAGCAAAGGACAATGGAGTGCAGAAGCACTCATAAAATAGTGTACACTTTTTTGAACATGGTAGGTACACTTTTCATTACTTAAAGGAAAGCACCCCTGAAAAACCACCACAGATGCACATAACTTAAAAAAAAGGTAGTAACAGAGAAAAGAAGTATGGATTACAACCAAACAAAAACAAATGATAGAAAAACAAAAGAGAAGAATCAAACAAGATATAAAACTAACTGAAAGAAATTTATAAAACAGCAAAAAAGAACCCTCAAGTGTCAATAATTACACTAAATGTAAATAAATTAAACTCACCAATAAAAATACACAGAGTATCAGAATGGATTAAAAAAGAAAATCCAACTGTATGCTGCCTACAAGAAACATATCTAAGCAACAAAGATAAAAAATAAATTCAAAGTGAAAGGCTGGGAAAACAATACTCCAAGAAAATAACATCCAAAAAAATCAGGTGTAGCAATACTTATGCCTAACAATGCTGACTACAAAGAGCAAAAGTAATCAGAGACAAAAATCGTCATTTCATACTGATTAAGGGGACACTGAATTAAAAAGACATAGCAATTCTTAATATATCAATATATGCACCGAACCAAGGAGCACCAAAATATATGACAGCTATCTATTGACCTAAAAACAAAAACTGACAAAAATACAATCATACTTGGAGACCTGAATACACCGCTGATGGCTCTAGATTGTTCATCCAAACAGAAAATCAATAAAGATATATTGGCCTTAAACGAAACAGTAGAGCAATTGGAAATGACAGACATCTACAAGGATATTTCATCCCAAAGCGACAGAGTATATATTTTTCGCTAGTGTACATAGAACATTTGCAAGAATTGACCATATATATGTTGGGCCACAAAAATAACATCAGCAAATTCAGAAAAATTGAAATTGTACCAAGCATATTTTCTGATTGTAAAGCCTTGAAACTAGAATTCAACTGCAAAAAAGAGGTTAAAAAAAAAAACCCACAAAAATGTGGAAACTAAACAACATACTTTTAAAAAATGAGTGGGTCAAAGAAGATATAGTTGCAGAGATCAAAAAATATATATAGACAAATGAAAATGACAATACGACATATCAGAATCTCTGGAATGCAGCAAAGGCAGTAATAAGAGGGAAGTTTATATCACTTCAGGCCTATATGAACAAACAGGAGAGAGCCCAAGTGAACCACTTAACTTCACACCTTAAGGAACTAGAAAAAGAAGAACAAAGAAAACCCAAAACCAGCCAAAGAAAGGAGATAATAAAAATCAGAGCAGAAATAAATGAAATAGAGAACAAAAAACTATAGAAAAAATAAATAAATAAAGGAGCTGGTTCTTTGAAAAGATCAACAAAATTGACAAACCCTTGGCAAGACTCACCAAAGAAAAAAGAGAAAGGACTCATATAAACAAAATCCAAAGTGAAAGAGGAGAAATCACTACAGCCATCATAGATATACAAAGACTTATTGTAGAATACTATGAAAAACTATATGCCACCAAATTCAACAATCCAGAAGAAATGGATAAATTTGTAGAACAATACAATCTTCTTAGACTGAGTCATGAAGAAGCAGAAAGCCTAAACAGATCAATTAGCAGAGAGGAAATAGAAAAAACTTTTAAAAACCTCCCCAAAAATAAAAGTCCAGGCCCAGACGGTTATACTAGTGAATTCTATCAAACATTCAAAGAGGACTTAGTTCCTATTCTACTCAATTTCTTCCAAAAAACTGAAAAAGAAGCAATATTTGCAAACACATTTTATGAGGCCAACATAACCCTCTTATCAAAACTTGGCAAGGACAGCACAAAAAAGAAAACTACAGACCAATATCTCTAATGAATACAGATGCTAAAATACTAAAAAAAAATACTAGCAAATCAAATACAACAACATATTAAAAAATACTGCATCAGGATTAAGTGGGATTCATCCCAGATTCTCAAGGATGGTTCAACATATGTAAAAAGGTTAACATAACACACCATATCACCAAAACAAAGAACAAAAACACATGATCTTATCAATAGATGCAGAAAAAGGCATTCGATAAAATACAACACAACTTTATGTTTAAAACACTCAACAAAATGGGTATTGAAGGAAAATATCTCAACATAATAAAGACATATATGATAAATCATCAGCTAACATCATATTAAATGGCATAAAACTGAAGACTTTCCCCCTTAAATCAGAAAAAAGACACGGTTGTCCACTCTCTCCACCCTTATTTAACTTGGTGCTAGAAGTTCTAGCCAGTGCAATCAAACAAGATAAAGAAATAAAAAGCATCTGTATCGAAAAAGAAGACAGAAAGGTATCACTTTTGCAGATGATATGATCCTATATATTGAAAATCCCAAAGACTCCACAAAAAGATTACTAGAAACAATAAACAAATACAGTAAAGTCACAGGATATAAAATTAATATACAAAAGTCCATAGCCTTTTATAAGCCAACAACGAAATATTAGAAAACAAACTCAAAAAAATAATTCCCTTCAAGGTTGCAACAAAAAAAATAAAATACCTAAGAATAAACATAACAAAGAATGTAAAGGACCGATATAATGAAAACTACAAAGCATTATTAAGGAAAATCAAAAAAAAATACAGGCCCTGGCCAATTGGCTCAGTGGTAGAGCGTTGGCCTGGCTTGCAGGAGTCCTGGGTTCAATTCCTGGCCAGAGCACACAGGAGAAGCACCCATCTGCTTTTCTACCCCTCCTCCTCTCCTTCCTTTCTGTCTTTCTCTTCCCCTCCCACAGCCAAGGCTCCACTGGAGTAAAGTTGGCCTGGGCACTTAGGATGGCTCTGTGGCTTCTGACTCAGGTACTAGAATGGCTCTGGTTGCAACAGAGCAATGCCCCAGATGGGCAGAGCATCGCCCCCTGGTAGGCGTGCCAGGTGGATCCCAGTCGAGCGCATGCGGGAGTCTGTCTGACTGCCTTCCCTTTTCCAACTTCGGAGAAATACAAAAAAAAAAAAAATACAATGAGATGGAAAAATATTCCTTGTTCTTGGATAGGAAGAATAAATATAATCAAAATGCCCATATTACCCAAAGCAATATACAAATTTAATGCAATTCCCATCAAAATTCCAATGACATATTTTAAAGAAATGGGGCAAAAAATCATCAGATTTATATGGAACTATAAAAAACCCCAAATAGCCAAAGCAATTCTAAAGAAAAAGAATGAAGCTGGGGGCATTACAATACCTGACTTCAAACTATATTATAGGGCCACGACAATCAAAACAGCATGGTATTGGCAGAAAAATAGACACTCAGACCAATGGAACAGAATAGAAAACCCAGAAACAAAACCACATATATATAGTCAAATAATTTTCGATAAAGGGGCCAACAACACACAATGGAGAAAAAAAAGCCTCTTTAACAAATGGTGCTGGGAAAACTGGAAAAACACATGCAAAAGAATGAAACTCGACTACAGTTTGTCCCCTTGTACTTAAATTAATTCAAAATAGATAAAAGACCTAAATATAAGACCTGAAATAATAAAGTACATAGAAGAAAACATAGGTACTAAACTCAGGGTCCTTGGTTTTAAAGAGCATTTTATGAATTTGTCTCCAAAGGCAAGAGAAGTGAAGGCAAAGATAAATGAATGGGACTACATCAGACTAAGAAGTTTTTGATCAGCAAGAGAAACTAACAAAATAGCCAACTAAATGGGAAATGATATTTTCAAACAACAGCTCAGATAAGGGCCTAATATCCAAAATATACAAAGAACTCATAAAACTCAACAACAAACAAATAAACAATCCATTAAAAAAATGGGAAGAGGACATGAACAGACACTTCTTCCAGGAAGAAATACAAATGGCCAACAGATATATGAAAAGATGCTCATTTTCATTAGTTATTAGAGAAATGCAAATCAAAACTACAATGAAATACCACCTCACACCTGTTAAATTAGCTATTATCAACAAGACAGGTAATAGCAAGTGTTGGAGAGACTGTGGACAAAAAGGAACCCTCATTCACTGTTGGTGGGAATGTAAAGTAGTACAACCATTATGGAAGAAAGTATGATTGTTTCTCAAAAAACTAAAAATGGAACTACCTTATGACTCAGCAATCCCTCTGGGTATATACCCCTAAAACTCAGAGACATTGATATGTAAAAACACATGTAGTCCCATGTTCATTGCAGCATTGTTTATAGTGGCCAAGACATGAAAACAACCAAAAAGCCCTTCAATAGATGACTGGATAATGAAGATGTGGCACATATACACTATGGAATACTACTCAGCCATAAGAAATAATGACATCAGATCATTTACAACAAAATGGATGGATCTTAATAACATACGGAGTGAAATAAATACTTCGGAAAAAATTAAGAGCTATATGATTTCATACATAGGTGGGACATAAAAACAAGACTAAGAGTCATGGACAAGAGTGTGGTGGTTACGGGGGTGGGGGGAGGAAAGGGAGGGTGAGGAGAAGGGGGAGGGGGAAGAACACAAAGAAAACCAGATAGAAGGTGACGGTGGACAATCTGACTTGGGTGATGGGTATGCAACATAATTGTATGACAAGATAACCTGGAGATGTTTTCTTTGAGCATATGTACTCTGATTTATTGATGTCACCCCATTAAAATTAATAAAAAATTATAATAAAAAATAAATAATATTTCACAAGGAAAAAAAATAAATTCCCCAAAAAAGACATCTCTGATATCAAATCTCACCATAGATTTCCTTAGAATGTAAAGAGGTGTATGATGTTGAGAAAATATGCTAAAAACTACATTAATTGTCATGGTCATTTTGTACATGGATACGTTTTGCACATATCAAAATACATATTCTTTATTGTGTTCTTTAAAAGCACTTCTTGCTTGACCAGGCGGTTGCGCAGTGGATAGAGCATCGGGTTGGGATGCTGAGGACCCAGGTTCGAGACTCCAAAGTCGCCAGCTTGAGCGCGGACTCATCTGGTTTGAGCAAAAGCTCACTAGCTTTGACCCAAGGTCGCTGGCTCAAGCAAGGGGTTACTCGGTCTGCTGAAGACCTGTGGTCAAGGCACATATGAGAAAGCAATCAATGAACAACTAAGGTGTTGCAATGAGCAATGAAAAACTAATGTTTGATGCTTCTCATCTCTTCATTCCTGTCTGTCTGTCCCTGTCTATCCCTCTCTCTGACTCTCTCTCTCTGTCTCTGTAAAAAGAAAAAAGAAAAGAAAAAAATAAAAACACTCCTTAACGATCAGGTATCTCTTTGTCTCTATCTGTTGCTCTCTTCATAGATAGATAGATAGATAGATAGATAGATAGATAGATAGATAGATAGATAGATGATAGATAGATGACAGATCTTTGTTATAAATAGTTTGTATAGTTCTTTATAACTTTCAACTAAGTGTTAAAGAAATCAGTAAGTATTGTTATGTATTTTATAGTCATACATCATATAATGATGTTTCAGTCAATGATAGATCTCATATATGGCAGGCATCCCATAAGATTTTAATGGAGCTGAAAATTTTCTACCTAGTAATGTTGAAACGGTCATAATATTGTAGTGCAAAGGTTGCAAAAACCAACTGTTTGGTTGAGATGGCAAGCAATTTTAACCTGTATATGGATGAGAATGATATTGAAAAATTCCTAGAGGTGTTTCTTAAAAATTGACTGAATTGTTGGAACTGAAATAGGAATGAGTATGTGAGGAAGAGGCAGGAAAAAAGCAATCTGGAGAAGAGAAGCCCCAAGAAAACTTATTGTGAAAGTATGATCTGCCTTTTTGCAGACATTAACAAGCTTCTTAAAATGTTTAAAACATGGACCTCAATATCAAAATATTTTCATTAATAGATAAAAATGTTTAAGGTGTGTTATCAGTTTACAAGCATATCTATGATTTAAAAAAATAAGAGAAAGCTGAGCTTAAGCTGATGAGCATACAATAGAGTATACAGATGTTATAAAGTTGTACACCTGAAATTTATGTTACTAACCAATGTTATACCAATCAACTTAATAAAATATAATAATAATAAAATAGGAAACTGAACAACTTACCATAGACATATTTCTAAGGGTGACATTTCCTCAAAAAAGAGCCTGAAGCAGGTCACTCAGGAAGTATTACAGTAAAAGTCATTGTTATCATAAGCATTAACAGCTCTTTGTGTGTTCTTGACCCTGAATACCCTCCAGTGGGATAAATTATGGAGATGAAAGACAGTGATATTGATGATTCTGTTTCTAGGTAGGCTTAGGCTAATGTGTATATTTATGTCTTAGTTTTTAAAATTAAATTTTGAAAGATAAAACAATGACAAATATTCTAAAAATAGAAAAAATTTTATATAATAAGGATATAAAGAAAAAATGTTCTTATATAACTGTACAATTTTTTTTTAAGATAAGTGTTAGTGTAAAAGAGTACACAAAAGTTTAAAAACACTGAAAATTTTATAAAGTAAAAATGTTACAGAAGCTAAGGTTAATTCATTATTGAGAAAAAATTTTTTGTATAAATTTAGTGTAGATTAAGTATACATACAGTGTTTATAAAGTCTAGGGTATTGAACAACAATATCCAGGCCTTCAAATTCACTAACCAGTCACTGACTCACCCAGAGCAACTTCCAGTCCTATACATTTTATTTATAGTAAGTTCCCAATTCAGGTGTATTTTTTCTTTTATACTATATATATTTTTTAAGTTTTAAATTTTATTTAGAAAATTAACAGGGTGACATTTACCAATAAAAGTACATAGGTTTCAGGTGAATATTTCTATAGCATTCGAATTGTTGATTATGTTGTATACCCATCACCCAAAGTTAAATAATTTTCTATCTCCTTCATACTATATTTTACTGTACATTTTATATAGTGAAATATATTTAGCTACACAAATACTTCTCCATTGTGTTATATTTGCCTCCACTATTCAGTAACTTTACATGCTATACCAATTTGTAGCCTATGAACAATAGGTTAGACCATGTAACCTAAGTGTGCAGTAGGTTATACCTTGTAGATTTTTGTAAGTGCACTTTGTGGTGTTTGCACAATGATGAAATGGCCTAAAGACACATTTCTCCAAATTTACTCCTGGCATGAAGTGACCCATAACTTATTTTTTACACTTGTGGTTTAAGTCCTTGTGACAAAGTAATAACTTGCTTTCTAACTTCTTTCTCCCTTACTTTGCTTCTCCCATTACTTCACTGGTTACTTTTCCATTTCTGATGCGATCTTACAAGTGCCTAGTATGGATTTTACTCCAAATCCTAGATATTCGAGCCCATCCATTTCAGTTTTGCCACATCCGCCTATCCTGGACACCAGTGCTTAGCACATGTGCTCATCCATTGCTTACACTTTTTGGGTGCCATCAACTTGTAACTCCCACCCCTCTTTTCATTTCTTTTTAATTTTAAAATTTATTGTGTTGGCATTGTTTGCCAGACTATACGGTTTTCAAGTGTTCAACCCAACACCATAAGTTTATAATTATTTAATAAGCATGGTTAGTTAAAATATATATATATATATCCCTGAAGTAGAGTAGAATAGATCCATAGTATTCAAACTAAAACTTTTGATTCATTTTCTTCACAAACAGTCCTCTTTAATGGCATGCATTGTGGAGGTTAAGCCATAGAGGATTCTAGTGTTAAGCCAATAGAGTGACTTTTTGAGTGTGGTTAGGGCAGGGATCAAAATGCCTGGTACTTGATATAATATGGTATGTTTTAGACATAAAGTGATTTCTCAATACATCAGAATGGTCCCTTTGTTTCCCTTACTGCCTTAAGTCTCAAATCATTTTAAGCAGTTGGAGCACCTTTGACCCTTAAGCATTCGTCAAATGCTGACCTTTATAACTATTGCTGATTGTGTTTGTCTACTGCCTTGTAATGATTCAAGGTAACTCTTTCCTTGGCATTGAACTCAAAATAAAATATTTTGCAAAACAATTTTACATAGCAATTTAAAAATAATATTCTTTTTTATTAACCACACTAAAATCATTGATTTTTTTGTTTTTTACATTATGGTTTTAAACAAATTATTACCTATGAAATAATTGTATCTGTTTCCCTTTGCACTATAAAACTTTAACATTATAATGTCAGTAGCACTGTGCGTACAAAAGATGTCAATCTGGAATTGCATTAATAACCACTGCCTTGTTAGGTGATAGGAATCAGCAGTTTGAAGAACTCCATTTAAATAATATTATAACTATCCTGAAAAATAAATTTAAACTCCTGCCTAGGGAAAAAGGATTTTACCAGGGTGGTTTAAAATCTCCCTACTTTAAAACAAGGAATCGATCATTTTGAATGAAGAATGCCTGTTTGTGTGTTTTTCTACATGAACTCAAAAGCAATACAATCATGTTTCCTTTTCCTTGTCAGAATACAGAGAGTAAGTATTAAGATTATCACATTGCTGTACCTATAGGTTATGAAAGGAAACATGATCTTCAAATCAAGCAACCTTCTTTAGTAAAGCAGAGCTTTGTCCTGTTCAACTTTGTATACCTCCAGTCATAGAACAAGCAAGCCAAACCACACCCAAATACAGAAAAAATTTATTTAAAACAAAATACAGTGGATTAACTAGAAACACACACATATACTTACAATTGCATTAATTTTCTTTTGTATGAAAAGTTCCAGAGGCAAAGTTTGCTCAATTATGATTATTTATAACTTCATTATAAAAAATCTTTCAAAAGCTGAATAGTAATATCTACAAAGGAGTTCTCTGAAATATTTCTATTGATGCTTCTTTGTTTTTGGTGGTTGTTATTGAATTGAACGTAATTTAGCTGAAAATGAGCTAAACCTGATTTCACAAAATCTGTATATTATTCCCAGCCTGCTGTCCCAAAATAGCCTAGCTCCAGATCTAATTTAGGAAGCATAAAATTGACTTCTGAAAGGATAGTTAATGATCTCGTGCCTCTGTGAATGTCCAATTTATAGACTGTTCACTGAGTAAATGAGATATATATTTTTTTCTCAAATATTTGCAATCTAGACAAATACTCTGTTTGGAACATTTTATATAAGTTAGTTTTGATACTGGTAAAACAGGGAAATTCTAGAGATAGGTTTTCATTCCTATTCATAGTTTTTATTTTTTGAGCAAATTAATATTTATTGCACTTAACTTTAATGGCTTAGATGCTATACTTGAAATAAAAAGTGGTAAAATTTGCCTTCTCCAAATGTGAGAAAAATGGGTCATTATCTCCTATGACAGAAATAATACTGATGTTTACAGACAGTATTATTTTATAATAATAACCACAGTTACTATATACTTCTTTTGACCCTATGAGACAATTAATTCTTTCCTGGCATAATTGAGGAAATGATTAACAAATTAAATCAATTTAAATATTTTGTACACCATTCTTAATATTGAACTTTATAACTAAAGGAGCTATTTTGACTATAATATAAAATGCATTATTTTGTAAAGTCTAACCAATTGACTAAAAAGTTAAATTAAGAAACTTAAAAGAAATTTTAAAAAATGTTTAAACAGTATTTTATTAAAAGGAAACCTAATATGTCCTATTTAGATCATATGCATGTTAATTGGCCGTCTTATCTTGATGTTTTAAGATTTTATCACCTTTAATACTAAGAGTGGCCCCTGCTCACCGCTACCAATTTGACTTTCTTATTCTTTAATTGTTCTTCTTCCTACTTCTGTTATTAAAGGTTTACAGTACTTTTAATAATCACACTTTAATTTTTTTCTATTTGTCTCCTTTTTATGTACTTTTAAAAAATCTGTTACCTACTTTTTACCTTCTTCTTTCTGCTCCTTTATTTCCTCTCTCTCTTTCTGTTCTTGTCTCTGGCTCTCATCTTTCTATGTATTCTTACTTATCAGTATGTGGCAAGTGCACATTACTCAGCACTCTGACTTTTGTTTTAGGAAGCACCAAGGTTCATCAAGTGGTTGTGAAAGTGTCTCATAACCAGACCACATCTGTTCTAATCCCAGAGCTATCATTAGTTCCATGGCCCAGGCATTTCCCACAACCTCTCTATGCATCATATTTTTTATATGAATAATAGCAAGATAACATGGTCACTTTAAAATTCTGCTGCAGAGATTATGCATTGTTATATGTAAAGCCCTTAGCAAAATGTTTGGCATGTAACAAGTGCTATATAGTTTTTCTAATTATTATTATTATTATTATTATTATTATTATATATGTTATTACATCTATTATTATATTATTGTTATTTGTATTCAGTTTAGCTTATGTTAATCTTCTATTTTTATACAAATCACAGAAGAATATTTGTTATTTGTTCTTAGAACATGGTGCTTTTTTAACTTAAAAAGACAGAATTGTTAGAGAGTCTTTTATTCACAAGGAATAGAAATCTGTTTTAGAATGACTGGTTCTGGGATAGCAGTAGGTTCTTTGAATTTTAGCATTACCCTGCCACTTACAGTAAATTAAATATTATCAGATAGAATGTAGCATATAACCCCAGACTGTCTATTTCAAACAATTCATAAGATAATTAAAAATGTACATATATATATATTACTGATTCTGTTTCTCCACTTGCATATCACTTTTCCCAGAGTAAATATGGACATTCAATCTGATGAATACATTAGACACTGAGTTTTACCCTTCTCATCACTCAGATAGACACTACAATCATTGAAAATGGTTTATAGTTGTACAATAATTATGTTGCTGTTTTTAAATTGATAATTAGAACTCTGAGTCAAAAACCATGGTAACTATTACTCTCCAGATAGTATATAAATTACTACAGCCAAATCTCAAAGCAAGTAACATTGATGCGAAAACCCATTTATTCTTTACTGATTATAAACTCTTTTATTCTTTTCATTGAAGAACTCTTTCCATACATTCACTGGTACATTATGCCAATTTATTAGTCATTTTTGATTAAAATTTGTGTACAAAATATTGTATTATTTTTACTGTGTTTACTTTTATGGTTATCCCTTTTGTTCTTGTATCAGTATCTATGCACAGTTAGCAGTTGTAATAGGTTATATTTTAAGATAAACATTTAGGTAAAATGAATCAAAATGAAGAAAAAGATTTTAAAATGGTGCAGTGTATATATTTATTTGTAGCTGTAATCATGAAATTGTATTAGAATGCTGATAATATTTTAGTTAAGGAGGTAATTATACCAACTATGAGCATGCTGAAAGTCATAGGAATAGATGAGAACAAAGCAGATCGGTAGTCCTGATATTGGGTAGTGGAAGGGAGGCAGCAGGCTTACGTTATCCTGCAATATTTTAGGAAAAGCAGCTTCAAAAGTGCTCCAAGAATTATTAATTGGTTATGTTTTAAGTCAAAGAGAAAAAAAAATGCTGATCACATGCTTTGGTTTATTATTAGTTGTATAATACTTTTTCAACTCAGTTTCTTTGTGCAAGCTGTTTCCCAATTTTGGGCTATGATTTTTTTTTTTGTATTTCTTTTCATAATTCACTCCCCTTCATATTTAAAATTTCAGCTCCAGTGTCACTTCAATAGGGAAAACTACCCTAATTCACCACAATGGATGAAGTTTTTCTATATTTTCTCTAGATGCAGGTATTTTTTCGTTGAACATTTGGAACTATGGATTTCTTTGTTTGTTGACGATGTGCCATGTCTCTAGATGGCAACTGCATTACAGCAGGAACAGTGTTCCTTTATTTTTGGTTAACAATATATCCCCAGAAGTACTACAGATATACACAGGCTGTTGAATAAATATCTGCAAAATGAATGAATGAATGAATGAATGAAACGTAGGCAGAGAAAGCAGTATAAAATTGAAAAAAGTGCATATATTTCAGGTTGGCTTTAAATTCACTTTGGGACATTGCAAAAACAGCTTCTGCATAACAATTCCCTATTATTTGTCTTCTCCCTTTCATTGTTATGAAACTGTAGATGGGAGCTTTGCCTTTTTCATTATACCTTCAATGCTTAGTATAACGTCTGTATCAGTTAGAGTCAGACAAACAGCTATTTTACCTGTTAATCTCAATTATTTTAACATAATTTGACACAAAAAACCGTTAACCAGGTAATAGAGAATTAAAAAAGGATTCAATGAAAATGGGGTTTGGTAGTTAATAATTACAAGAAGCAGCTATAACCCCTATGCCTGAGGAAACAAAGAGGAGGCTATTGAATTAATAAAACTGAGAAGTCCTGTGGAGCTGGGTCTTAGACCTCAAAGAATGAGGACCAGTCAGTTTTCCTGAGGAAATGCAATATGGCTGGTTCTGATTGTTTGGGAAGCCTGAGCAATGAAATCAATTGTTCTCTTTTTTCAATTTTATGTAGGAAATTAAATTTAACAGGGTGACATTAATCAATGAGTACATAAATTTCAGGTAAACACATCTATAGCATTTGAACTGCTGATTCTGTTGTGTACTCATCATCCAAAGTCAAATCATTTTCCATCACCATGCATTTGTCCCTCTTTACTCCTCACTCCTCACCCCCTTTCTCACGACCCTCTCCTCCGGTAACCATTTCACTTTTATCTATGTCCAGGAGCCTCAGTTTTATATCTCATTT
This sequence comes from Saccopteryx leptura, assembly GCF_036850995.1. Classification (NCBI taxonomy): domain Eukaryota; kingdom Metazoa; phylum Chordata; class Mammalia; order Chiroptera; family Emballonuridae; genus Saccopteryx; species Saccopteryx leptura. The sequence goes on from NC_089506.1 coordinate 86,430,027, forward strand.
ATGTGTGAAATCATATACTTCTTAGCTTTTTCTGATTTACCTATTTCACTCAATATAATGTTCTATTTTTATTTGAAATAACTACCATTGCCAAGGTGAGAACCATTGCTGGGTGACTATAAGAAATAGAAAACAAAAAAGAAGTAAAGAAGAAAACACTTTCTTCATCTCCCATTCTTCCTTTTTCACTCTAAAACCCTGTTTTGCAGAGCCACACAGAGATCCAACTAATAAAATAGAAAAGTGGTTTGCAAAGTCTCCTCACTAGCATAGCTGGAATATAAAAGTGTAGTTTTAAAGGTGATAGTAACTAGGTAATCATCCAGTACAGCATCTACATAATATAGTTTAACAACAAACACAATCAATTATTTACTTTTTTCTTAACAAGAGGTAATTTTTATTTTGTAATAACAAAACTACTCATCTACTCTTCCCCAAATTATAAAATGTTCCTGCACTCAGTCTAAATCTGGGAGATACTCAAATATTTATCTCTACTTATATTTTCTTCTTACATTCATTCACAGTTTCATCTGAAAAATTTTGTACCTACATACAAAATTGTAAAAGAATCACTAACAATGATCTTTGTATAAAGTAATTAGAGAAATCCAAAGAGAAAGCAAAAACAGCATTAGATAAAATATTAGATGTAGATAAAAGCACAGATATAACAATCAAAGGAAAAATATGCATAGCTGGTACATTTCATGTTCCTGTAACTGGTCATGAATCCATAATTGATTACCCACTATCCATTCCATGTTTCTTTTGTTTTTAGATAAGAGCTCAGTAGGTCTAATTGTTTTTCTGCTGGAATGACAAAAATCTTCATGCCTAAAGAGACTGAATCCTTAATGTTTCTTCCTTTGTTACTTTGTTGTAATTTTGTATTAACTTTACTATTGGACATTAAAGAAGTAAGAGGCACCCTGTAGATTACAGACACAATTTTCCCAGACCCCCTATTGAGTAATAGTAATGCTATTTCCCCTTGAAATCTTTATCAGTCACTCAGAATTGACTAACTTTCTTCTTGGCTGTTTCAAGATCATAAAACAACAACAATAACAACAAACAAAAACAAAAAAGATAATAGCTGAGTTGCAAATTAAACTTCTAATTTAATGGAAATATGTTGTGTCTTCTCTAAAACATTCCTATTAGGAGTCATGATTTCCAAACCAGCAGAGCTAAAACCTGTGAGAATTAAATGGAGGGAAAATATGGGGTGATAATGTTAAGTGCAATCATGAGAGAAACCACTCTCATGTTTACTACTTTATTGCCAGACCAATATATTCTGCACCACATTTCAGTTGCTTATTTATAAGATATACTGCATTCTATAGGATAAAACCCCATTATCCAGGATTTTGTCTTCCAGCTAATTGGTTGAGTCTTTGAAATCCTGGTCTTCTACCACAATACCAATTGCTTATAGCTAATGGGACATGTTGTAAGATCTATGAATTTTATGTGCATTTTTTATATTACTTATACAGTGAAATCTATACATTTATGAGAAAAAAAATAATACCATGATGATGAATGAGGCAGTTTTTAAGTTGATAGATAATAATCCTAGTAGAGTTTTGGGCAGGAAATGCTATTCTACATCCACAGTATATTTCTGTTTCTTTGACAACAAATAACTGCCCCTCCAGTAATATAATTTATCTAATGTAATCAGTCTACCACCAGAAAATATTTTCACATACAATGTGTTTCTCAGTTGTTATTAAGATAGATACTTTGTATTTAATTTGGATATATTGGTTAAGCATTGGGTGGTTGAAGAGAGAAACTGAATTATATCAAAATACATGTCATCTTGTTCATGTGATGATTATTGAAATCTTACTCTGCAAAGTATATACATGAAGATATAAATATTTTCACAATTTGTAGCTATTCTTGGAGTTTCATCCCAGTACTCTTTCTTCTGACCTTCTTGATATCAATGTTTAAATCCTGTTCTTTTTACGTTCTTTTTGAATTCTTGATCATCCATCCAGATTGAGAATAAGTTATCATGAATCCATGTCAAGCTTTACTTATAATGATTTCTCAGCCCAGGTTAAGTAGCAAACCAAATTATTGCTTGAATTTCTACCCAATGAAAAGATTTATTTCCCCCTATTATCTTTAAGGGCCACTTCTGGACTGGGATGTGTCTCTTCATCTTATACAGTTACAGTTGGATACTGTATAACATGTAGACAATCTATAAATCAGGAACATGCTTTTTACTTCTCAGTCAGCTGTCCATAAGATAACTATTTATGAGACCATAAGTCTGGATTGTGAGAGATGGACAATATCAAAAGGGTGTACACAGTGCAATATAAACCACCAGCTCTTGCAACTGCTATCCATCTTTCCAACTTTCTTGGGCTTAATTTCTTATCTACTATTTTCACTTGATGATAGATTGCTTTTTCAAAAAAAACAAGATTATGATTTGGTGGAAAATATAACATGATGAGCATTTCAATTCACATGGTTAGAAACCCTGGGCTATTTCTCAAAAGGACAGTAGTTATTAGAGAAAAAAAATGAATTTATTCTCAAAGCCTAGAAGTCTGTGCTGTTATTCTTTTATTGGAGAATTCCAGGGGCTTCATACAACATTTGTATTTTCACACAAGTTTTGAATTTCACTGGATATGCTTGCAGTCTCCATCAAAGCAGAATAAAAGGAGAATAGGTATTTCTTAAAAGGAGAATAGTTATTTTCTAAAGGATATATGGACTTACCACATCTATACTGTTATTCTCATACTGTTTACCATGGGTTCAATACATTATCTACAATTGCCACAATGACTTTGAATATTATTGGATATGCTGTGTCTTAAGTCTCAAGTGGAAAAGCAGCTTTCATGGTAGTCTGGACTTGTTTTCAAATCTTCTTTTATGCTCTTCCCTGTCCAAGTCTATAGTTATATGACATACTTTGTACACGTGATTGAGGACCACACTAAGAATATTTCTTGGCAGAGAGCCGATAAGTTTGTGTAACCTTGAAATAATAGTGCAAATTTGTATATTTAGGTATGCAAGGCACTCAGACTGCTTTTAGTATTCCTTACAATTGATGTACAGAGGTAATAAAAGTAATTTCCAGATGAAGAGGCTCATATCAGATACCAGGCTGAACTGATATTTTCCAATGAATATATAATATTTAAAACAGCAACCAGAGTCATCACTTGATTTAGATGCTAATGAAATAGGACTTCTCCAAGATCCATGTACTTTCTGCACCGATTAGAGAACCTTTCCATGTTCATTTATTTAGCAGCCCAATGTTGCAATTTGTAGAGGTCAATTCCACTTTGTTTTTCTTTTCTTTATCAAGAAAAGAAATAGAAATAATATCTATTTTCCCCCACTCCATTCTTGCTTTCTGGCAGTTGGGTGGGAATTATAGTCACACTTTGATTAACCAATGCAAAATTAACAAAGTATAATTTTAAGAGATTATGTTAGTCAGCTTTTCTGAAACAGAAACAGGTATTTTCCAGGGTACAACTTTACACATTTGTGTTTTACAAAAACAGTTAAAAAGTCTTGGAGGTAAAACTCAGGGAGAATGACTCTTGGTTTTGTAGGTATTTCAAGAAGCCACAAAGGATTCTTCCATTGCCTGAAACGTTGAAACAGTAGTTGGTCATGCTGGTCCACAAGCTTCTGCAAGCCTTAGCTGTGCCCTCTGCAGGTATCTGCTCCACTGCCTCAGGAGGATGAAGGGTCCCCCTTCTATGCTGACTTCCTGACCTTTCAGCACATGCCTCTCTTTGGGGAAATCAGAACCAGAATTCCATTACTAAGCTAGTGGGCAAATTGTACTTTTCAGGTTTCCTTCCCCTGTACATCAAGGAAACATTAAAAAAAAGTTGGGATAGAGCTATGTATAAGTAAGTAATATCTAACCCAAAAGTCTTTAGTCTTTTAGAGTCTGTGAATCTGATTGAAAAAGATAAACTATTGGAATTTTCAGAGTAAGTAAAGATGTGCATTTTATCTTGACATACTTTATCAGTGACTTTGGTAATTGCAATCCAGGAGGCATTCACTAGACTACTCATTAATTATCATTCAAAAGGCCAACAAATAACATTTTAAGAAAACACTAATGCTCTGCCACCAAGATAAACAAGAGAGTATCTTATTGAACCCGTAAGAGTTTTTTGTTTGTTTGTTTGTTTGTTTAAGAGTAATAAAACTTATTCCACTCTTTGTAAAGTCTTCTATGATTACAATGGTTTCCTCTGGGCAAGGATTAGCATTTTCTAAGAAAAAAAGAGAAAATAATGATCCAGAGGAGCAGATTGGTGAACTATTTTTAAGGAAAATTTCTTTAAAAAAACCCTGAAAAATGTCCTATTGGTAAACTAAAAATTATAAGGAACCCCTGGAAAATTGAAAGTTAATTGAATATGATTGAAGAAAGTTGGAAAATTAACAGGTCAGAATGGAGTATAGCTAAGGATATGTGGGCCCTTCATATCTGTGCAGCCAACATTGAAGTTTACTGAAGAACATGCCATTTCCCTGGAGGAGAAACTAGCTGAAAATTCAGACTAACTTGGGGAAGAAGCTTATTAGTATAACAGAACCAATAAGATTTGAAACTTGTTAAATTGGTATACAAAAAAAAAAAAAAGGCTTTTTTTTTTTTTTGCGTATGTCAGCAAATAATCAATTCTTACCATACAAGTAGGAAATATAAGGACTAAAATAAATAAATGGATAAAAGAACCAAAGTAATCCAAATGATTGCATAGAAATAGTGTAATTTAGATAACAAAAATATCTTTAAAATAATTTTAAACTGTACTTCACATACATTTGAGAGAATATTGGATCCATGAATTCAAAACATGTTGACCGTGAAAGATATTATTTTTAAAATTTAAAGAAAGTAGTTATTTAGAGTTTCACAGTAATAAACTAGAATGTGAATACACAGAATGAGGAACAAAGAATAAAATTTAAAATTACAATATGAAAGAACAAAAGAAGAAAGAAAAAGTAAAAATTCTAATATATAATAAAAAGCAGATTGATGTGAGACTTTTCCACTTTAACACTGGATGTTATAAGACAGAGGAGTACTAACTTCAAACTACTAAGACAAATTTACTTTGAACCTCAAGCCATCTACTCAGAAAAATTAGTATTAATTGGAGACATTTTCACCCATATATTGATTCCAAACTTTAGTTAACACTTGCTGAAAAAATTTACAAAAGATATATTGTAGTAAGAAAAAAATGATTCTAAGAAAAAAGAAGGTATGAAAAATAAGTGAAAGTAGCTGACAAAACAGTAATGATTATAGTTTTCTTTTTCTTTTTATTCAGTGACAGGAGGGGAGGCACAGAAAGACTCCGACATGCATTGAGACCAGATCCACCCAGCAAGCCCACTAGGGGAGTGGTCTGTTCATCTGAGGCTTTGCTCTGTTGCTCAGCAACTGAGCTCTTCTTATTGCCTGAGGCAGAGACCATGGAGCCATCCTCAGTGCACAGGGCCAAGTCATTCCAATTGAGCCATGGCTGCAGGAGGAGGAGAAGAAGAAGAAGAAGAAGAAGAAGAAGAAGAAGAAGAAGAAGAAGAAGAAGAAGAAGAAGGAGGAGGAGGAGGAGGAGGAGGAGGAGGAGGAGGAGGAGGAGGAGGAAGAAGAAGAAGAAGAAGAAGAAGAAGAAGAAGAAGAAGAAGAAGAAGAAGAAGAAGAAGAAGAAGAAAGGGAGAGAGAGAGAGAAGCGAGAGGCGTGGGGTGTAGAACCAAATAAGTGCTTCTCCTGTGTGCCTTGACCAGAAATCAAATCTGGGACATCCATATGTCAGGCTGACACTCTATCACTCAGCAAACAGTCCAGAGTCAATGATTATAGATTTTGTAAATAATTACTAGCATATGCTTTTAAAAAGCCTGGATAAAAAACCCAAATGATTTCACTTTGAAGCTTACTATTTGTCGTAAGTAGTAAAGGTGTTTGTAATGAATATATCAATAGGAAACATACCAATAATGAGAGTCTTAAGGTGTACAAAAACTTTGTATAGTTGACTCTATATTATTTTCTTTATCCTTATTCTCCACAATGTTATAAAATTACACATTTTTATGTTAGCAATAAAGGTCAAATTATATATCATAAAGAAAGCATAAACAGTATATTCCATAACACTAAAGCACAATGGAAGGAAAAAGAAAATTCAACAAAAAGCAAGAAAGGAGAAATACAGTAAAGAAAAAAAAGAAAAACATAATAAATTGGATACATAAATTTTACTTATATTCTAAATCTATTAATTACATATAGCTCTAATTAAAAAGAAAGCCAAGTATATAGTTTATTCTACATGAAACTGGATAAAAATCAACCTCTGAGAGACAGAGACTCCCATATTAGAATGAATTGATTAAAAAATTGTCTATAAAACAGAACTATAAATAAAATGAAATAACAGAAGTTTTAACAAAGGATTTAAAAGTTTTAATATTTTATTAAATAACAGGAACAGATCTAGTAATATTGATAATAAAATAAAGAGAACAATCTACTAAAACATTAAAAGTAGTATTTTGATTTATAATAAAAATATAAAAGGGTATAAAATTATGAATTATTATATACCTGGTAATATATATTTGAAATACATAATGGATAACAGAAATAGACAAAAAATGACAAATACATTATTACATAAAGATTTTAAAACAGTTTTTTAGAAATAGACAGATATGTAGAATCAACAATATTGTTATAGAATATTGAATAACATAATCTTCAAGGTGATCTAAAAGTATATTGGCTTATTTTTTGCAAAAAAAATGTATTTTTTAAAACAGTATAGGTCATATTTTACTACAATTTAATGGTAGTACATGTGAAAAAATTATATTTGCATTTGCAGAGAGAGAGATATATACATAGAGAACATTATATGTCACTAAAAACTCACAGGTGAGCTGCTTTTGGCACAGAGTTCCTCCAGTAATGTGATAAAGATAAAAGTAGTGCCATGTGGAGTGACCCAAATGACAAGGAAGTATGTCAAAAGCAATTTAAAGATTAAAAAAAAAATTTGCTATGCCTGTTGATAGTAAGGCTCTTGGCTACGCAGTTCAGTGCACCAGAGGCCCAAATAGTTGAACATTCAAGCTGAAGAAATAAAATGTTGTTGTGAAGGTATTAAACATTAATTATCTATTATCTATGGAGTAGAACTAATATTGACCATAAATTGCACAACCTTGTTTATGTAAAGATTGTCTTTAAGTTAGAATATTGGTGTTCTTATAAATATATAAACAATGAGATATAATTGATGAAAAAGTAAGTCATGTTTTTCAGCTTTGAATTTGAGTTCCAATTCTTTACACTGGGTATTTTTCCACCCAGATAATTTTCTGAATGTAATGTTGCCATTAAAAAATTATTTAAAAAAAATATGGATTTACATACCTTCTATTTTATAGACTTTAAATACTTATGAAACAATTGGCATATTAAAAAGCTGAGAAATAAATCACTCTTCTATAGTTATTTCAAAGATTATAAATTGGACTACAAAATCTTCTGCTATTTTATTAGTTTAGCTGAGATAACTTAAAGTTAGCTGATGGCCAAAAGGAAAACTGTCACATAAATTCATTCGGACAAGTGAATAAAAGTTTAGGAGATTTCTGACTGTCTGTTCAAATGGTTAATTAGATTTCATAAAGATATAACATCTATGACAACCAACTGTATATAATTCAGTTTGCAGATTCATACTCAGTAGTGTCATCAGCTTGTGATTTATCCAGATCATGAATATAATAAGTATTTTTATCTAAAAATGGATATGTTAATACAAGCATAGACATTGAGAGCTCTCAGTGTTCGTTTTTGTATTTGGGGAAGCTGATAAGAAATAATAGTATGTCAAAGTCAAGGAAATTAAAAACACTAAATTAAATTAGGAGAGATGAATGCTTGCTATTGTAGAAACATAGCATTATTTTTTTTTTTAAAGAAGTCAGAAAATCTGAACAGTCACTAGTGTTTTCTTGGAAAACTCATTATCATAACTATCCCATTAATTTATGATTTGCTATTTAGGCAGAAGTTTTTTTATGAACCTAGCTCTCTGTAACACAGTAATCAGCCTCACAATCACACATTGTATTGAGAATAATACAATGAGGTCATTAAGCACATGAGTTTTAGAATCACACATCTGAATTTAATTCTTGAGTTTACCACTTACTAGCTAGGAGACATGGGATTGAGTACTAAAGCTTTGAAGTATTACAGTTAAAAAAAAAATAAGACTATAGTAACACAGGCAGATTTAAAGAGATTTAAAAAATAATAGTATATATGAAATGTTTAGCAAATTATTTTCTACATAAAAAGGGATTCAAAAGACAATTATTATGTCATTAGCATTATTATCATTGTGACCAGATTGGACCTGGAGATTATTATTATGCTAAGTGGAATAAGCCAGGCAGAGGAAGACAAATATCATATGATCTCACTTATATATGGAATCTAATGAGCAAAGGGAACCGAGCAACAAAATAGAGGCAGAGGAGGGGTCACAGGGGCCAGAGGGACAGCTGTCAGAGGGAAGGGAGATGAGGGGAGGGGATCAGAGAAGGTGAAGGGATTAGTGAAACTATATATACATAACACAGAGCTATAGATAACAGGACAACAAATCCCAGAGGAAAGCAGGGAGGGCATTAGAGGGAGGGGACAAATGGGTATAAATAGAAACATGGGCGTGGGGGTGAGGATGTTATATTCAGTGGGACACAATAAATAAAAATTTTAAAAAATCTAAAAAAAAATTGGTTAAAATTATTTTCTCATTATTGTTTCATGATTTTCTTTTCTATATTAGTGACTAGATGGGTGATTATCACATAATTTCTTTTACAGTAGAAAATGATCCAAGTTTAAGCAAAATGCATTATAAATATTAATTTACATGTTATAAAAATTAATTGTTAAAAATAACAAAAAGAAAAAAATCCTGGAGAACAATTAAATACCTGTTGGGCAGATAAAATGTATTATGCTCACTTTGTTAAAGATGGTGCTGCCCACGTGAGGCCGTTGCCCAGGTGATATTAATGTGTGTTGGGGATCGTTGTAGCCTGGGGCTTGGTTTTGGAATTAAGCCTCTCCCACCCTTTTTGATGTGGGATGGTATAATCCCATCATGCCCCAGATAAATGACTTTGTATTAGAGACTTCCCTATTTTATATATTGGATTAAAGGTTTGGATTTCTACACTATAAAATAGGGGCAGAACAGGAGCTTGCTCTCTTGGTTCCTGAGATTATCATTAGAGGAGAGAGCAGAGCAGAGAGCAGAAGGAGGCCACGTGGAGTAGGTCAGGAGAAGCAGCCAAGATGGTGGAGTGCTGAGTGAGATGTCAGTTTGTGCAGTTCGTATCTGGGATAAGGAAGGAGATGGGGAACTGAGGAGAATAAGGCTGGTGAGCTAGAAACCTTTGATTCTAGGAAACTTGGATAAGTCAGTAGCTTTGTGAGCACTGAATGTGAGTGGGTTTTGGAGCCCACTGTGTATTTTTACTTGCCCGCCGGGTGCAAGCTAGAATTAAAGATGACAGCCCATCAGTTTTTGGCTCCGTTGTTTCTTTACCGACTGTCCGAATCCAATGCGAACCTGCATGGGCTGGGCTTCTGTGATAGTAGCCCTGGCTTCTGGCTTTACAATACCCAAAACTTATTGCATACTCAAAAGGTAAACAGTTTGCAGATGCACTTGGTTTTCATGTCAATTAAAATGAGCATACCACACAGAAAAAAAAGTAGGAAAAAATACAAATAAAACTTACATTTTTTAATGTTCACATTTGTCTTATTATCCAATGTCTGCTTTTATGTCAGGTTAATAACCTAACTAGGTTTAAATACCCGATGCTGTCATATGACTCTGTATTAAAACACCTTCATAAAATATGTACAATATTTCATATCTCATTTTTCCTTTATTTAACTTGTTTGATTTTGATTATTTTGTGTTTAGAAAGATAAGATTAATGTTAAAAGTATCTTGTAAATATTTACTATTTAAAAAATATACCAGAGGAAGACTATGTTCCTTTTATGCTTCATGCAGATAAAGATCTTCATTGTAGAAGCAATATTCAAACCAGAGTGTATCTCATACCCAATCTTACGCCTTTTAACTAAATATTGATTCAGTACTTAATAACTCCAATAACTAAGTTTTAGTGCTCCATTAACAAAATGCCTCTATGGTTTTTCAAACCATATTATTTACTATGATTTGCAGAGATTATGATACACCTATAATAATGATTTAACATGCGTATAATTAAACCTCTATTTACCTCTGATTGGACTGAGTTATCAAAATTTCTCTCAAAGGAAATTAGAAACAACAGCTTTGGCCCTGGCCAGTTGGCTCAGTGGTAGAGCGTTGGCCTGGTGTGCAGAAGTCCCGGGTTCGATTCCCGGCCAGGGCACACAGGAGAAGCGCCCATCTGCTTCTCCACCCCTCCCCCTCTCCTTCCTCTCTGTCTCTCTCTTCCCCTCCCACAGCCAAGGCTCCATTGGAGCAAAGATGGCCCAGGTGCTGGGGATGGCTCCTTGGCCTCTGCCCCAGGCGCTAGAGTCGCTCTGGTCCCAACAGAGCGACGCCCCGGAGGGGCAGAGCATCACCCCCTGGTGGGCAGAGCGTCGCCCCCTGGTGGGCGTGCCGGGTGGATCCCAGTCGGGCACATGCAGGAGTCTGTCTGTCTCTCCCCATTTCCAGCTTCAGAAAAATACAAAAAAACAAAAACAAAACAAAACAGCTTTTACAGTAATATCAATGATAAAAAATGCTGAATGAAAAGAATCCAGTAACAGTGGTTATCCACTTACATAACTGAGATAGTAACTCAAAATATCTATCAGCATTTGGCACGATGATCTTCATAGTGACATGATTATAAGAAAAGCTTTGCTTTAAGATTAAAGAAAAATAATTGAAAATATGCAAACTATAGCATATAATACTGAGACACTGTTATTTTATTTATTTTTTAATGTTTACTTTATTGATTTTAGATAGAGAAAGGAAGAGAGCAAGAGAGAGACAGGAACATTGATCTGTTCCAGTATGTGCCCAGATTGAGGCTCAAACCATTAACCCCTATGTTTTGGGAAAATACTTTAAACAACCAAGCTATTGGGTTACTGAAACTGTTTTAGAGAATGGCATACAACAACAGCCTCATTTGAATTCTTGTTAATTGTTCACTTAAATTACAATGGAAGTAGCTAAGGATAAATTTCCACCTTATTTACTGAATAAATGACAAGCTCTCTGAATTCTTTAATCATAATTATTTTTAGCTCTATACAGGTTACATTTTTTTTCTCTTTCTTTCTGTGCCACTAATCTAAATAATATCACTAAGACTACAGTCATAACTTACCTGCACATACCACTTACAAGTGGTCTTACAAGACCAGTACAGTTATGAGACACTATCAAAGACACTATGTTTCAATGGCTGAGTGTATATATAGTATTAAAAATTATAGAGCAAGACTTCAAGAAAGTCAGAAAACTTTTATAAGAAATCAGCAAAGCAGACCAGTTAGATATTCTGAATGTCATCCTAAGTAGTAAAAAATCAATGAGTAGCAGTGCCCTCATTTGATCTTTCAGTTCCATAGTATTAATTTTTCAAAATCTTTGCTTATTTTATTATGTTTCTTTTACTTCCAATCAATGAGTTTACATTGATTGTACCTCTGCTTTACAAAATCTCTTTTATTTCAACTCTTCAGTGAATATCAAGCATAAATTATTTTTATATGGCAATATGATTTTTATTAGATAAAAGGATAAAGGCAAAAACATTGACTATAACAGTTAAAATATAGGACAAATAAAGGTGGGCTCAATTAAAGAGTAATTTTATCAATCAACCATAGAGATGTATAGATGTATATATGTGCATATATGTATATGTGTGTGTATATATATGTATATATATAAATGTGAAATTAAAATAACAACTTTAAATATTTTCTAAGTTTCTATAATATTCTTCATGTTTATCCATTTCACTTCTACATGTGCTGTATTTTCTTGAAGGTATTTATGCATTTTTATTATTATTATTATTATTATTTTAATTTTAGTGAGAGGAGAGGAGGCAGCATCAGACTCCCACATGCACCCTGACCAGGATCCACCCAGCAAGCCCACTAGGAAGTGATTCTCTGACGATGATGGGGGGTTGCTCCGCTGCAACCAGAGCCATTTTTTAGTGCCTGAGGTGAGGCTGTGGAGCCATTCTCAGTACCTGGGGCCAACTCTCTTCAATAGGGCCATGGTTGTAGGAGAGGAAGAAAAGAGAAAAACAGAGAAGGAGAGAGAGAGAAATGGAGAAAGAGAGAGAGAGAGAAATAAGCAAGGGCGAGTGGTTGAGAAGAAGATGGGTGGTTCTTTTGTGTTCCTGACCGGTAATTGAATACGAGACATCCACACGCTGAGCCTACACTCTACTATTGAGCCTACTGGCCAACACTGGACTTACACATTTTTTGTGTCATAATTTATTTTTCCTTTAATCATGCCTTTCTTTATTATTTACAAAGAATTAAAAAGCAATAACCCACATCCCTGACCTGGTAGCTCAAATGGTTAGTGTAAGGTATTTTTCCCTGCCGAGAAGGAAGGAATGGGGCTCGGAGCCACCAAGTGTGGAATAACAAAAGACTTTATTGAGTACAGCGCATCCCACCCGGCAAGGTTCCCTGGCCCCGAGGTAAGATGGAGGACAGGGAAATCGCAAGGATTAAACCGCATGGGAGATATTTAAAGGGGTCCCTCTAGGGAAGTCAAGCTAATATGACGTGGTGAAATCTCACTGGCTGACAGACGGTCGCTTTTTTCCAAACGGTTCCTGTGAAGCCTCTTTTGGCGCACTTGGTTGTGAGCAGTCCTAGCCAAAGTTCGCGGATCTGAGTTCCCCACATGACCATTCCCCATTATCCACCGACCTTACAGTTAGAGTCTTGCCTAGATAGACAAGGTTGCGGATTTGATCCCTGGTCAGAACAAATACAAGAATAAATAAGTATAACAAAAAAATCAATGTTCTCTCTCTCTCTCTCTGTCTGTCTCTCTCTCTCTCCCTCTCTTTCTCTCTGTTCCAAATCAATAAGTAAATAAATTAAAAAAAAAAAAAAGCAATAATGCATTTTTAAAAAAATGTCGCTATGGGTTGATGCAAGTGACAGAAATTCAACTGGAACATAAGCAAAAATTGTATTTGTATGACTTCTCTGTGAGAATGACAGAATTGATGCTAGCTTCAGAGGAAATCACAGCTAGGGACAAAGTTCACTTTCATGCTCTTTCTCAGTTTTTCTCTGTGCATGCAGACTTCTTTCTATCCTTTTAGAGATGAACTTTCTCTTCCTTGCTGAAGATATGGCCACTGGCGAGTTGACTCTAATCTTTAGCACTATACAGAAATTAACCTCTTTCCCCATATCCTGTTCTAAAAATTCCAGGAAGAAATTTGCTTGTACTAGCCAACTGGTCAAAAATTACACTGGTCAATTAGTAAGTGCTATGACTGCCCATCTTTAGGCCAACCATATTGCCTATGAAGTAAGGTCATAGAAAATAACTTATATTTGGACCACATTTAGGGGATAGACTGGAAAGTAGGTGAGGAGATGAATAAGAATCCAAAGGAATAAAAAGAATACAGTAACCCAATCTGGCCCCTGGTAAAATAAGTCATAGCAAAATAAAATAGATCCTAAGTTATTGTCTTCATCTATTCTAGATAGTTATATGCTTCATCTAACTACAATCAGTTTATTAACAATAATAGCTTCAAAGACATGGAGAGCCTTGGCCAGTGGTAGAGCATCGATCTGATGTTTGGAAGTCCCAGATACAATTCTAGTCAAGCACACAGAAGAGGCATCCATCTGCTTCTCCAGCCCTCCCTTTCCCCTTTCTCTTTTTTTTCTCTCCTCTTCCCATCCCACAGCCATGACTCGATTGATTTGAGCTCATTGTCCCTGTGCCGGGGTCCAGCCCCGGGGGGAATCCAGGGGTCCCACAGGAAGAGATGGCGTCGGCGCGAATCGAGTGAGAGAGCCGAATTCTTTTCTTTCTCTTTATTCTCTGGTTAGCATTTACTGCCAGGCATCTCTGCCAAATGCTGGTCTAGCTTTCTTTTTATGCACACACACTAAGTTACAATCACATGGTATTCAGAATACATTGATCAATCATTGTTTTTGTATCACTATGCTTACATTTTTTAGGTAACTATAAATCAGGTGGTAAGTCATTCAAAGTACAGTTATACAATAACTTGAACAGCAATAACAATGTTGGTACAAACTTCTAAAAGGTCAGTACTGAATAACAACTCTACCTTACTTATGATGCTATTGTCTAGTCAAATTTTATTTATTACTATATTCATACACTAGTTAAGTTCTAACTCTATTTTTCTCAGAGTGTTCCACCACTTGCAGGTCAGGTATGCATGAAGAAAGGAAAGTTTCTTTACTCTACCACATGAAAAGGCTCAGGGAGGTAAAGTGATGAATTAAGTGAAGGCTGAAAAGTACTCTGTGTATAGTTACCGTTTCCTACCTATTCATAAGTCACAATCTATTCTTTCTAACATGATTAATAAGAAGAAGTTCTCCTACCAACTTAACCCTTTACGAGGGATATCATAGCCAGCCTCTTATATCTATGAGCCCAGTTCAAGGGGCTTACAGGCTTTTCTGTGGAACTCACACCCTCTGTCTCATTTCCAAAGACATTACTACGAATCTACAGGGAAAGTACGGTACTATTATCCCTGTGCCATAAATGATAGCACACACCCAGAAAAGGGGGGATATAAGGCCAGATTAATTCAAAAAGGTCAAAAGGGGAAGTATCATTGTGCCTTTCCTTTGTGGTGACTTTGTCAACCCGCAGCTGTTAGTCTTCACTGCTGTGACTTTATTAACCAGCAGCCATTGGTCTTCTTCTGCTGTGACTTTGTCAACCAGCAGTAGTGGATCTTCTTCTGCTGTGACCTTGTTAGCCAGCACTAGTGGATCGTCTCCCAACATCCCTGGACACTGGATGGCTTCATGGAGCCTCTGCCTCAGGCACTGAAAATATATCGGTTGCAAACATGGCACCAGATAGGCAGAGCATCAACCATAGACAGGATTTGCTGGGTGGATCTTGGTCAGAGCTCATGCGGGAGTCTATCTCTCTATCTTCCCTCTTCTCACTTAAAAAAAAGACAAAAAGACATGGAAACTTTTAACTTATGAGTATCCCTAGAAGAGAGTGTTATTGTTTATAGTACATAGATTTTTAACATAGAGTTTGCAGGGACCTTTATAACTATGGTATCAAACCGCTCCTGCAAACTCACTTGACAAACAAGGCAGACATTATTAATAAAATATGGCTATCAGTCCTAACCCTTTTGCAATTTATTCCTTTTAACTTTAGAGATAAGTTTAAAAATGACAAATTCCTAGGAGCTTGAATAAAATGAGCTTTTATAACACAAAAATTGCAAAATTAGAGAAAATATATAGCTGAATACAGTTCTTTTTATTTTTGTCATTCTTTCTTATTGCTGTACATATTTTTCTTACAACAACAATATTATCTAATGAATAGACTCCAAATGACTGCTGTTTGAATAGCTTCCACTGTGTAATAGCAGGACTGCAAATCCCCTTAAGATTTGTAGTCATTTTGTTGTCCCCAAGGGATTGTTTTACAAATGTATAAGAACAGAATTTTCCAGTGGCATTAACCAGGACAATTACGTTTCCTCATTCTTATATATGTTCATACCATAATGACTTGGGAAATTTTTGTTTTCATTCTGACATTTCAAGATAATGCTGATGGTCAAGCAGATTGCATTTACCAGACCTTTCCAAAGGTGTTAAATTGCTCCCAGATATCTGAGCAGCATTTGGGTCCCCTTGAAGCTTGTGGAGAGTGGGTCTTCTCCAAGGCTGTTCACACTTTGTCAGATTCCACCCTTTAGATCAGGGGTCCCCAAACTATGGCCCGCGGGCCACATGAGGCCCCCTGAGGCCATTTATCTGGCCCCTGCCGCACTTCCAGAAGGGGCACCTCTTTCATTGGTGGTCAGTGAGAGGAGCATAGTTCCCATTGAAATACTGGTCAGTTTGTTGATTTAAATTTACTTGTTCTTTATTTTAAATATTGTATTTGTTTCCGTTTTGTTTTTTTACTTTAAAATAAGATATGTGCAGTGTGCCTAGGGATTTGTTCATAGTTGTTTTTTTTATAGTCCGGCCCTCCAACGGTCTGAGGGACAGTGAACTGGCCCCCTGTGTAAAAAGTTTGGGGACCCCTGCTTTGGATTTATGTGTAGAGTGTACTTAATGCACTCTTCACTGTCACTGTAGGGATTCAAACCCGTTACTGAAGCTGGAAATGCGATATAAGCCATATCATTATTTTAAATCAGTTTTCTCTTTCTAGAGACTCCCCATGTTATAAAGCAACCTTCAAAAAATTACACCCACAAAAAACTTATACACTAATGTTTCCTATACTAGAAGAGAACCTGGGGATGGTAGAAGATACTGCTTGCATATATCTGGACTTTAGCTCACCAGCTAAAAACATCTTGTAACAAGAAAGTAATTCTCATTTAACTGCTCCACAGGATGTTCAAATATAATTTTTCAACCATTAACATTTGTAACCAATTGATTATTCTTACATTCACCATAAAATGTGTTTGAAATGCTTGAAACTGCCATTTCTAAAAATATTTACTTATTCATTTATGGTTATGCACAATTCATGTCTTCAGAAAAAATTAGCATGGGAAAAATATTAGAAACTGGGCAACAGAAAATAGAATAATCACACAGTAATCAGCTGAAAACCAGTAACATCATAACAGTGCTTTATTTTCTACATAAATACAATATAAATCAGGATTGTGTAGATTTTTTGTGATAACTAGAAAATGTTTCATTATGATAGTATTGAGGAAGGACTTCTCTTTACAAGATCTCTCTACTTAAGGAGCCTCACATTTTATAGCAATTTTTGTTTAGGTCATCTCAATCCAGATGTCACTGTTTGGGGGAAAAATGTAATGTACAAGGTAGAAGTAAAGAAAAGAAAAGAAATTATTGTCAACTTGTCCAAGATGTTGCCAACCAAAGCTTAGGTCAACCCTGCTAACTTTATAGAACTAATACCAATAAATTTTAGATGCAATTAAACTGTATTTTGTTTTATAAACCTTATACTAGAAATTATTAATAAAACGCCTAGCCACACTTAGTATACAAAGTACCTTGTTGCTTTTTTCCTTCTATATACATACTTTATTAATATACTTTTTTTCGGCCCTGGCCGGTTGGCTCGGTGGTAGAGCGTTGGCCTGGTGTGCGGAGGTCCCGGGTTCGATTCCCAGCCAGGGCACACAGGAGAGGCGCCCATCTGCTTCTCCACCCCTCCCCCTCTCCTTCCTCTCTGTCACTCTCTTCCCCACCCATAGCCAAAGCTCCACTGGAGCAAAAGATGGCCCGGGCCCTGGGGATGGCTCCGTGGCCTCTGCCCCAGGTGCCAGAGTGGCTCTGGTCGTGGCAGAGAGACGCCCCGGATGGGCAGAACTTCGCCCCCTGGTGGGTGTGCTGGGTGGATCCCGGTCGGGTGCATGCGGGAGTCTGTCTGACTGCCTCCCCGTTTCCAGCTTCAGAAAAAAAAAAAAGAAAGAAAAAATATATATACTTTTTTTCAAAGCTCATTTTATGCTATATATTTTTACCAGACTGCTCAATATTTTACTAAATACAATGAAATATTAATTTCAGTATAAATATAACAACAACAAAAAGAATTATTTGTCTGTTTATATATCTATCAGATAATATATACTAACTCATTTTTTTTTATGTATAGGGGGCTTACTTTCTTCATATGTTCTATAAAATTCTGATGCCCATATGCTGGAGGTTATTCTGTTTTTGGTCTTTCTCAGTTGTTTTTGTGTTGCTCAGGTATGTGTAGAATGAATATGTGTGGCTAGGTAAAAGATCCATTTTAAATTACTATAGCTAGAGGCAGAGAAACATATTCCAATATGTGTAACTTCACGCCTTTTCTTTGATTTTCTCCAAGAGATTTCTATTTACACAAGAAGTTCCATTGATAATACAATTTTACTGAAACATTAAAGAGACAGATATATGTTTAACTTACAGTAACAAAAATCCCTGTGTATAAAACATTTGACATTCATGTTCCTAAGTCTTCTTAACCCCCTGCTTCAGAACTAAACAAATGGCTATATGTTTATATCTCTGGTAATTCTTTTTTACCGCTCTATTTTCAAAACCCATCCCTCCTAGACTATTTTTAGGAAACATGATACTATTCTGTTATTTAAGACAATTTCATTATTTATTCTGTTCCAGGCTTAAGGCCCACTTTACAAACCAAAAGACTCATTAATGTGTTAGCTAAACAAGGTCTATTCTAATTTATTTCCAGTACAATACTTTACTAAACTAATTTTTTTGTAATTATATATTTTCCAACATTTGTATGTAGAATTGAGTATTATGACAATTTAGTTTCTACTGATAATAATTAAACTGACACCACTGAACTCTTTGGCCTAAAAATATGTCATCTACAATTATTGAAAAAAATTAATAATGTTTGTTCCCTATATCATTTAATGACAACCATGAAAGAATTAGGTTTCCAAAAATTGTATTTTAAGTAGTTATTACTACTCCAATAATCACTTACTGTTAATAGTGTTCTTAAGGAATTTCTTATATAAAATTACATATTTGGGCAAAAGTAAAAATTTCTAAATTAATATGCAATATATAATATTATATTTTGATAATTCTAATTATTAAAGGTAATAACTTTTCTCTAAGATAAACATACATCTTAAAGGAAAAATCTATTTTATTTGTTTTTATTTTAAATTAAAAACAAATTTAAAGTTTAAAAATGTTGTATCTATAACATAGAGTAAAATTGAAAATCAGTGTGCTATAACAAGAAGAAGGTCAATGTACAGTGAAGCAAACATGTTAATAGTTTTCAAATGAGTGTAATCTATGTTTAAATTGATACACTCTTAAAGAATGTGATTTTATTACAAATCTATGAAACACCATTCCATAAAAATGGAAAAGTCTTGCTGTATTGTATATTGTATAGTGAGCAAACTCCAGCATCCTTTGTTTTGTAAATTAGAAATTTATTTCAAGTATATTTAAAGTGTGAATAGTTTGCATTGATTTCAATGAAAGAAGTAATTGAAGTCTTTATTAGCAACGAAAGAATAATCCAAACTATGTCACTGCATAATGCGTGAAAAGCATTGCAGGGCAATGTTCTCCCCATGGCTGTATGTTACACCGTGAAGTCAAATTTAGTGCTGTAGCAGCAATAGAATAATACAATATTTGGTTCCTTAGTGTTCTGAGTTTATAGGCTTCACTGATCAGGCAAAAGTGACTTTTTGGGGGAAGAGTACGACTCAAAAAGTTAAATATTATTCCAATTTAAGAGAAATCACTTGTTTGAGAATTTTAGGTTCTATGCAACATGACAGAATGAAAATAAAATGCATTGTGAAAAAAATGAAACAGTAAAACTTATAATATATCTCCGAGCATTTTCAGTCCCTTTCAAATGAAAAAGGAGAAAAGGGACTTATTATTTTCTGAAACAATTCAATGGTAAGAAATATACCAGCCTGACCAGGTGGTGGCGCAGTGGATAGAACATTGGACTGGTATGAAAAGGATCCAGGTTAGAGATCCCGAGGTTGCCAGCTTGAGCATGGGCTCATCTGGTTTGAGCAAAAAGCACACCAGCTTGGATCCAAGATCACTGGCTTGAGCAAGGGGTTACTCGTTCTGCTGAAGGCCTGCGGTCAAGGCACATATGAGAAAGCAATCAATGAACAACTAATATGTCGCAATGTGCAACAAAAAACTAATGAATGATGCTTCTCATCTCTCCATTCCTGTCTGTCTGTCCCTGTCTATTCCTCTCTCTGACTCTCTCTCTGTCTCTGTAAAAAAAAAAAAAAAAAAAAAAGAAATATACCATTTTATATTATTTTTTGAAATAATTCTTTTCTTTGCTTCTTAATTCAAGCCTCTGGTAATTATATTAGAATTGATTTAATCATTTTATACTGCTATTACATATAATATCAATAATAATAATGGCTAATATTATTGTAATACTTACATGTATTCCAGGAATGTTATATGTACAGTATTAATTTATGTAATCCTTATTGTAATTTAAGAGATAGAACGATTTAATCTCATTTAACTAAAGATATTACAGGCACCAATAATTAAAATAATTTGTCCAAGTTCATATGGCTAGTCAATGGTATAATCAGGGTTTAACTTAGGTGTCTTAGTGTTCAGAGTCTGAGTAATTTACTACTGTATATGTTACTTTTATTTAATTATGTTTTAATGTACATTTTTAGACTTAACCGTGCTGCATTAAACTGTTTACTTGCTATTAAAGAACTTGTAAAGCATTTTTATTGGTTATAAAATATGCCATGTATTTAAGGTTATTTCAAAGTAAAAATGACTAACATGTACAAGATATCTAGATAATTATGAAACTTGTTTTATTTAATAAAAACTAAAACAATTTTCAAAATAGCAATTTTTCATTTGAAAAATAAAACAAGTAAAACTGAAAGTATCCAATAATCTCCAAAACACCTGCCATTAATAAAACCTTTCTGATTTTCATATTAAAATAATGAAAAAGTTTATGTTGAGAACTAAATATAGTGTTTTTTTAAATTTAGAAATTAAATTTAATGAGGTAACATTGTCTATAATAATACATACGTTTCAGGTAAACATCTGTATAGCATTTGAATTGTTGATTGCATTATCTGCCCATCACCCAAAGTCAAGTTATTTTTCATCACTGTATATTTGTCCTTCTTTACCACCCTCCTTTTATATCTCTTCCCTGGTAACCACTTCACTTTTATCTATGTGTTAGGCAAATGAGTTTGTAAAATTTGTATTTTTGAATTTGCTGACTTTTATTGTTAAAAAATGATGCTGGGCAGCCACCTATGTGCTTGCCCTCAGAGCAGAGCAGTTGATTGCAAATTGTGAATTGCATTCCTGCTTTGGAGGAGCCATTGTTTTGCTAATGTTTGCTGGAGAAGGGACTTTTGTTGCCCCAGCCAGTTTTGCAGGGAAAGCATAGAAAATGCAGAGCGCTGAAGAAAAAGCTATGTGCAGAGAGAGAGAAGGTGTGCAGAGGGGGAACCAGAGCTGAGGGGCTTTGTGAGCTCTGCTAAGACTGGTGGGGGCCTTTGATTCTAGGAGGAACCAGATAAGATTCTCCTGGCTGTTCAACTAGAGAATGTGTCAGGGATTTGGGAGCCCTGAATGAAAGGAAAGTGTTTTCCCTGCCTGTTTGCTCATTGGCTGGTGCAAGACTTTAATAAAGAAATGGCCCACCATCATCTGGCTCTACTGTTTCTTTACCATCTACCTGAATTCAATGAGAACCTGCATGGCCACGATGGTGGTGGCCACTGGCCATACTTCTATGTCTATGAGTCTCAGTTTTATGTTCCACCTATATGTGAAATTATAGAGTTCTTGGCTCTTTCTGATTTATTTCACTTAGAATAATGTTCTCAAGATCCATCCACGTTGTAAATGACACTATGTCATCATTTCTTATGGTTATGTAATATTCTATTGTATATATGTAACAAATCTTTGTCTAATTTTATGTCTAGAAACACTTTGCTTGTTTCCTTGTCCTGGACACCATGAATAGTGCTGCGATGAAGATGGATGTGCATGTGTCTTTGCATACTAATGTTGTTTTTCATATAGATATTCAATGATGGGATTATTCAGTCATATGTTAGCTCTATTGATTTTTTTTTTGAACAACTGCCATACTATCTTCCATAATGGCTGTACCAATTTACATTCCCACCGGCAGTGAATGAGGGTTCCTCTTTCCCCACAGCCTCTCCAACACTTGTTATTACCTGTCTTGTTGATAACAGCCAATCTAACTAGTTGAGGTGGTATCTTATTGTAGTGTTGATTTGCATTTCTCTAATAGCTAGCAAAGATGAGCATCTCTTCATATGTCTATCAGTTGTCTGTATATCTTCATGCAAGAAGTGTCTGTTCAGGTCCTCTCTGCATTTTATAATAAAATTCTTTACCTGTTTGTTGTTGAGCTTTGTGAGTTCTTAATATGTATCAGGTATCAACCCTTTGTCAGAACTGTTGTTTGTGAATACAAACTCTCATTTGGTTGGCATCTTTTTGTTTTGTTTATTATAAACACATTCTAAATATAGTTTTAAAGGAGGTATTCCCATTGCTGACAAGGGCTGATCACATTTGCTGAGAAGAATTTGGATTCTGTGAGACATCATCATATAAGCACTAAATATTTATTACAGAATTTCTGTCAAATTGATTATATATTCGAGACTGTAATAGTTTGACATTTATGAATATTTTTCATTAGCAAATAGAAAAGGAAGTATAATTATATATGTTTCCTTTTGTGATTCATTAAATTTAATGCATTTTAAAATTTGGGTTTTTTAAAGTGAAAAAAATTAACTCTAAATAGGGAAGTGGAACTGTTGATAATAGTAAAATGAAATAAGTAACTTATTTTTGAAGAGAAATAATAACAGTGGTAAATTGACCACCTGAAAAATATTATAACATTTTTAAATTAAAAAAAAAAATTATCCCACAAAGTAAAAACTATTCATTCATGGAATGCTAAACATTTACTCTACAAACTCCTCAGCCCAAAAGCCTTGCAGTTGAATAGGACAAATATATGAAAATTATATTTAAAATGAAGCTATTTAGCTAAAAAAGGAATGTTTCTTCTCAACCCGATCTTATAAAAGAGTATAAATTCATGGTTAATTAATTATGTGAATTTCATTTCCTGTTTCTTCCAATCCCATTCCCTTGTAGAAGTGCTAATGAGAAATGAAATTATAGAGAACAACAAGAGAAAAAAGTATGGTCCATTGTTAATCACAAATTAAACTGTGCC
Organism: Saccopteryx leptura; assembly: GCF_036850995.1. Classification (NCBI taxonomy): domain Eukaryota; kingdom Metazoa; phylum Chordata; class Mammalia; order Chiroptera; family Emballonuridae; genus Saccopteryx; species Saccopteryx leptura. Next base: position 86,453,226 of record NC_089506.1, read on the forward strand.
TCTTTCTGCTGCCTTCCACTGACTCTGTCAAGTGAATGTGACCTTAAGCTTAATCACTGTCTCCTAACTACAAATATAGTAAATATTTAATACGAATTCTACAGAACTACTTATTGGATTTAGTTAATGTACAAAACTTTTAAATAGGTTATTTTTAATTAAAAGTTATTACTTACATTTTGTGTGATTTTTTTTTCAATCTTCCAAGTTATACTGTATAGGACAGGGCTGTTTTAAAGACAGTTAACAAATGCAATGATATTAGCATTATACCTAAGACTAAACCTTTCTAAACTTTATGGAGAAAACCAGACTAATAAAAATACCATTATAAAATAACAAACTACATTATTCCTAAAATGGCAAAAATATAAATACATAAATAAATAAATAAATAAATAAATAAATAAATAATTGTAAGCAGATTATCAGTGCTTTCAAATTATAATAGTAGATTTTGCTCAAGATAGTTAAATTTCTTGAATGTGGCTCTGGTCGATTGGCTCATAGGAAGATCATTGGCTGGTGTGTGGAATTCCTGGGTTTGATTCGTGGTCAGGGCAATAGAAGCGACCATCTTTTTCTCCACCCCTCCCTCTTGCCTTCTCTCTCTCTATCTCTCTTTCTCTTCCTTGTCCCCTCCTGAAGCCTTGGCTCAAAAGAGAAAGTTGCCCACCGTTGCTGAGGATGGCTTCCCCTCAGGTGCTAAAATATAGCTCAGTTGCTGAGCAATGGAGAGCGGCCCCAGATGGACAGCCCATCAGATGCAGGAGTCTGTCTCTCTGCTTCCCTCCCTCTCACTTGATTAAAAAAAAATTCTTGAATGTAGTGTTTAAGCAAGTTCAGTATATATGATCTATAAATTTGGAATTTTCTCATTTTAAAGTATAATAATTTTATCATCGCATTTAAAAAGTTGTGTATATGTCTTCACATCGTTCTTGTGTGTGTGTGTGTTTTGTTTGTATTTGTGCCCACACACTCACTCTGTCCTTGGCACTCATTTTGCCCTCTGACTCTGACTGTAGGGCCATATTTAGGTACTGTTTTCTAGGGAATTCTCAAGGGTCAAGCTTTAAGCAGTCTTTGTTACAATCCATTCTGTGTATTAAAATAATTAAATTTTCCTTGAAACATAATGGTGATGTGATATGTAAATAACTTGCCTATTAAATTTTAAAATGAGTTTTCCAAAGTTTAAGCTAACTGAAATTAAATTTTATGTTTTAATCTTCGTGTTGACGAAGGGATTGTGCTCTCAATTCTCTTTAGTCTATGCTGTTGCTTTCTGTTCAGTTTGTCAAAATATCTAAAGGGAAAAAAACGTTTACTTTCATAAATCTCAAAGAATATATTTGATTTTAGAGCAATCATATACTAAGAATTTGCATATGAACATAATAAAAAAGTTTATCTTTAATAAAAACATAAATGTAATTTTCAAGTTATCTTTTATAGTAGAATATTTTTGAAATGTGTCAGAAAAGGGAAATATACATATTTGCATAATGCTAGAAAACTTTTCATTTATAGGCATTTTATAGTTCAAATATGATCTTGCTATGAAGCCATAATTATTGATCTCCATTTAATGACATAAAGCATCAATTTGTAACTTAAACATTTTATTTTAGAAAAATCTGTTTTAATAAATGTCAGTTATCAAATATACAGCAACACACTTAAAATGCATTCTTTTGTGTTTATTGCTATTTGCTATAATGATTTATATGGACAAACACTTTAGACATAATGACTTAAATTTTCTGGATAGATTTAAAGTAATTTCAAGACCAATTACCTTACATTACAGGAGATTTTGCAAAAATTTTACTTTCTTTATAATTCTATATAAACATCCACCAGAAGCATTCATGTTCACATATACTTCCTCTCTTTTTCCTTGGAACACACTGTATCATGAAGATGGAATGTATATTGTAAATAAGTTTGATTTCAGAAACCTTGGGTACTGCTGCTAGTGCTTATGGACCACAGCCTGGACTCTTTAGTTACTCTCAAATCTTGACATGCTTAGTACCAACTGATACTTTAATAGTGTTCTTAAACGTTTCAGTACCTACCGTATGGTAGGATTTTACATATGTATTTCAGATATTTAGTTATAGCCATGTATCAAACCACACTGACTTGTTGCACAATAGATATACTACCTAAAAAATCTTTCTGAAATCTCAAAGCCAGTTCTGGAAGCATATTCTCTTAAAATATATTCTGATTCATATGCATTCACAGTTGACTGCAGCAACTTTCAAACTGATCCTTCAGATTCTCACTTGTATTTTTATAGTACATTTCTATAGAGTAATAATGCTATACTATATTGCATTTTCTACTTTGGCAGAAACTTCTGGACTTAGTACATCTATATAGTGCATTTTTTTCATTCTGAGCTCATACCTCACTTGTTTCCTTTCAAAGCTATTGGTATATACGATAGAATTTGGCATTTACAATCAAAAGATAAAACTTCAAATTTCATTATACATATTACCCTCCCATTGACCTTATGAAAACCAAGTAAATGTGGGCATTAATGGCACTTTTGTGGGTCATAACCATATTTTTTTTACTATGTAAATAGCCCAATGTTTATGTTGCCATCCAATTGATCTTAAAATATTGACTTCTAAACTTCAATTATATCTGAAATTCTGAGCATATCTTATAAACCTGCATTTATTTCAGTTTCAATTCTAGCTAGCAATTCTGTCATAATGCACACTGGTTTCAATTTACTAATACTTGAAAGCATGGTATGTTGTTTTTTCATTGTATAGTGACTGACATGCAGTGAAGATGAAGAAATTCTGCAGGACTGACACATTAAGAAGATTATTGTTTAAGTAACAAAAATGTCTCTATGGTCTTCTTTTTCCATGTGACAGCTTTCTTCTTTTTCTATTTTGAATGGAACAAAGAAACATATTTTTCACATATGGAGTAGAATTCCAATATATTTTGAAAATGGTTTAAATTCACTTAAATATCATATTCAATGACATTTTTATATGTCATTAATCTGTATATATTTTTAAAATTTGTCATTGAATTTATTGGGGTGAAATTGGTTAATAAAATATACAGGTTTCAGGTACACAGTTCTACATTTCATCATCTGTTTACTGCATTGTGTGCTCACCACTGCAAGTGAAGTCTCCCTCCATCATCATCTGTCTCCCTCTACCCTCTCAAGTGAAGTCTCCCTCCATCATCATCTGTCCCCCTCTACCCTCTCCTTCTTCCCACCATCTCTTCCCCTCCTGCAATCTCTATGCTGAAGTCTGTGTCTATAAATTATTTTTCTTTGCTTAGTTTCTTCACTTTTTCCACCAAGACCCCAAATCAGATCCCTTCTGATAGCTGTAAATCTGTTCTCCATGTCAATGAGGCTATTTCTATTTCATGTGTTAGTTTATTTTGTTCATTAGAGATTATTATGCTAAGTGAAATAAGCCAGTCAGAGAAAGACAAGTATTATGTGATTTCACTTAGGTGTGCCAGTTTTTGTCTATATAGAGATTGCTTCTTTAATTTCCAAATTTGCTATTGTTTTCAAAATAGTTCCAGACATAGGTCTTGGTTATTATGTTTCTTTGTTCTTCCCTAATCTAATACCACATCAAGAGCTACATATGTCATACCACAGGGCTGTTGGAAATATTATGCTTGGGCATTTATGTAAGTTGGTGACTTCTATATCTCTTCTCAGTAAAGCAATTATAACTTTTTGTATCAATAATTACTAAGTAAACTGTGAGCCTGACCAGATGGTGGCGCAGTGGAGATAGAGTGTTGGACTGGGATGAGGAGGACCCAGGTTCAAGACCCTGAGGTCGCCAGCTTGAGTATGAGCTCATCTGGTTTGAGCAAAGCTCACCATCTTGGACCCAAGGTTGCTGGCTTAAGCAAGGGGTTACTCAGTCTGCTGGTAGCCCCACAGTCAAGGCACATATGAGAAAGCAATCAATAAACAACTAAGGTGTCGCAACGAAAAACTGATGATTGATGCTTCTCATCTCTCTCCGTTCCTGTCTGTCTGTCCCTATCTATCCCTCACTATAAGTCTCTCTCTGTCTCTGTAAAAAAAAAAAAAATGAAGTAAACTGTGATATTGTAATCTGTGATTGTCTAACAGACTTGGTCACAAAAAATGTCAACTCACAGTTTTAGCTTGAATTTAGGATCTTTGCCAGAGTTTACAAGATACTCATTTTCTAATTCTAAAAGCAGAACTTTTCCTAATTAGCATTCTTTACTACCTATGTTCTTAAACTATCACTAAGAATTTATGGACTTTTATCTATTTATTGAGTTAAAATTCACTACATGTAGTCCCTGAGTTATGAACAAGATAGGTTCTATAAGTTTGTTTGTAAGCTGAATTTGTATATAAGTTGGAACAGGGACATTTACCTACTAAATGCGATTTAGACAGATGTTTGTCTTAACATAGTATTTATTTTTACTTTTCTGTGCATGTAAATACTTAAATTTTTTCAAATACAACCTAAAAGAATCTTGAATGATGCAGAAGATAATGGACTTGTTGGAGAGAATGGGATGGGTGCTAGTGTCAGAGTCTGATTCTACTGCTGGAGTCAGTTTCTTGAAGTAGGCACCAGGGAGGTTTGTACTGAGCTTTTCTTTTTCTCATCATAAATGGCCCTGAAGCAACCTAGGCCTTTGGTAACTGCACAATAAACTTAGGTGAACCTTTCTGTTTCAGGATCTTGCTTCTCTTTGTCATTCTTGCTTCAATGAGACAAAAAGCATCAGGTAACTTTTTTGTAGAAATCTTTTTCTGTTTTGAAATTTCTAGGTCCCTGTTTTCTTTCCTAAATGCTATCATCTGCTCTGATTTCAAAAGGTATTCATTGGTTAATTCTTTGCTATGAGAGTCAAGTATCACTGTGGTATCATTTTCGCTGATGTCCAAATGCAGTTGATTACCAGTGGTCATTATGTGTTCCATTCATAATTACGAGTTATATATAAGTTGTACGTAAGTCAGAGGTTTGTAACTTGGGAACTTACTGTACTCTTATCTCCTCACTCATTGTGATGCTCAGAGTTTTCTGGTCGTACACTATAAGAGCCCCTTTATTCCAGTATACACGCACGCACGCGCATACACACACACATATTTTTCGACATTATTTTATTTCCCTTTGAGAAAGCCTTTAATACAAAGAGTCATGAAAAGAAGCAAGCATAAAATCCTAACATTGTATGATGAGAAAATGTTATTCTGTCCAAGTTTCTAAAAGATCTTGTGGCCTTGATTAGAGAGGGCCACAAGATAAAACTGATGACTTAGGATGGCAACTGTTAGTGCAATCTTGTAAAACAACATAAAATATTTGATTGCTATTTCCAGTAATAGGGAGGATTTTAAGAGAGCAAGTTCATGGTAGCAATTGTATTTTTCAGTATCACTGTACTCTTCTATGTAAGTGTGATAGAACTGTGTAGATGTGTTGGCAGCATTGAAGATGGAGAGAAATAGATTTGAGATATATTGTGAGGTAGAACTGATATTGCTAGCTCATGTTTTTGATATGGGAGAAGAAGGAAAAAAGAAATCAGGCAGGATGTCTAGTTTTTTGTTTGTTTGTTTCATAAATTTGTTGACATTGTACAGGCAAAAGAGAAAAAATTGTGGGTCAATGGAAGGGAGGAAATTATGGTTCCAGTGTATATATTTTAAATAAGTGGATGCCTGTAAAATACTCAAAGTAGAGCTGTTAGAGTCTGAAAATGTTTTCTGCAGAAATGTAAATGTGAGATTTATCAAAATGGGTCTGAGTTTAAGTGAAATGATTTAGGGAGAGGTACACTTTGAGAGAAGCGCCTTGGAGTACTGCATCATTTAGAAATATAGCAGAGAAGGAGAAGCCATGAAAGAAGGTGAAGGAATATCCAGGAAAGTGAGAGATGAACCTGCAGTCTCTGGTTCATTAAAGTAATTTGCTAGGTGTTACCAAACAAAACAAAAAAAAACGCTTTTATATTCATTTGAAATATCATATGTAATATTTTAAGGTTAAAATTAAATTTCTGACCAAAAATTTCACCTTCATCTGAATTTTAAAAGTTTTTTTGCTGTATATTATTAAAATTCAGACAATTCTTATTTGACAACAGTTTTGTTTTGACACTTTAAAATTATATATAATTTTGAGGTACAAAACTATACTATATCCATCATCACAACTGCTAAACTTCCCACTCTTTTCATTATGAGCTAATTGATTTTATGGGGAGAAGAAACCTGCAAAGAGCAATTTTGTAGGAGATGGCAGTCATCTGAGAATAATCAGATTTTGTTTTAAGTTTTAACCACACCATCACATCTATCCTAAGAGATGATTTTAAAGCTTAAAATGAAAATTGCTCTTGGGCTGAAAGCTTACTTGCCAAGTGAAATTTCACTAAAGTAGGAGCTTATAAGTGCTGACAAGTCCTTAACTATAGTGATGTTAAAAACATTACTATTATAAGAACACTACAAAAGCTATTAGAGCTCTCAAATTCCCCCTTCAGTGTTCACTTACTAACAGAAAGCACAAATACGCAACAATAGAATGGAAGAATTGTTGTTTTTCAGGAGTAAAAACTATTGAAATTTTAGTCACTTTGGGGCATGATAGGAATTCATCACACAATAGAAGAGTTTATTCTGTCACTATAGGGGCAGAGTCAAAACAGAAATGCTGTGATGACACAGAGTTTTTTAGGACTCTTTTTGTTGGACTTTGTAAACATTATATTGTTTTATTAAGAGAACAGCTGGCAACTTAATATACTTCCATACTGGGATATAGTAGGAACTTAACGGCTCTTCCGATTTCTTGTTAAGAGGCTAATTTAGTAATTGCAAGCACAGCACATAGAGAAAATGCTTTAAAAAGTAAATCATCGATTGACACATTACTTTCTGAGATCTAGTAATCATATTTTCATCTCATCTATATTCATTTCAAAAGGATGGGATTAGCTGTTTTATTGGGAAGGCAAACCTAATAAAAACTATACTGTTCTCAAGTTATGAAGATTTCCCCCTTTTTACCATTTAGTCAGGAGTACCAAATTAGAGCTCAGTATTTTCTTTTTTATGAGCCAAGGTGAACTGTTTCCTCTCTCACACCAGCAGACAGACACTTATTCTCTCTTATCTCAGTTTTGTAGTAGAGGAAAATATCTATACTAGGCTTATTAAATACCTTTGGACCATTGGGCTTAATTCTTGCTTGTAACCTCATACACCTTTTGATAATATTCTAACTTTTGCACTCTTTTCCCCTTAAATAAATCAAACAACACAGACAGAAAAAAAAAAAAACCCGACAAACTGTTCTTCACCTCTTTACATTTAGGGTCTTATTTCCTTTGAATCATAGTTAGATAATATTCTAAATCTTTGAATTCTTTCCACCAATCTGCAGACTTCTCAGGTAACACAAGAAATACAGGTTTATTTTAGAAGACCTGTCAGGGAAAGAATTCCTTTTCATAAAATTATATAACTTGGTGAGAATTTGACACAAAATAATAGGCCAATAGTGAGTAGATTTGGGGGACAAGGAAAGGTTTTTGCTGCTTCTCAAATTATGGCAGAGGAAGCCCTATATATTTTATCATCTCTCTTTTCATAGCTCTTTCATTTCAGAATATAAACATATCCAATCCTTCCAGTCCCTCTTATGTTTACAGATAAACAAAACATATTTTCTATATATTTCATTTGAAATCCCTAACTCTGAACTTCTTCTCTTCTAGTAATTTTTCAACATCTCTGGTCATTCTAAGTATTTTTATTCCTGAATTAATTCCAAGTTCTACAGGTAACAGTACTTATGGGTTCTATTTATGTATTAGCTCATTTATTGTTCTGTCTTCCATGGAGTTGCAGTTTTATTTTTCTCTTTAGATTGTGAACTAATCTGTGGGCACAGTCTTGAAATTTTTTCATTGATAGCCCGCAGTGTCTATAACATTTTCTGGTCATAAATGACAGATAAATATGGGTTAATTGTGGAGTACCTATTAAGTCCATGGTTTATGGTTATATAAGACTGATAAGTATTATTTTAGAAAAGCTTCATATATTCTATATTCAAAATACTTTGAGGTAATTGTTCCTTTATCAATTTTAGAAAAGAATAGTTAGAGATCCAAGTAATTTAGACAAGAATATGTATAATTAGAGAGAACCTAGATTTGAAGTCAGTTCAGTCTGACTCTAATCCCTGTTTTCTTTTAAATATCATGTTTACACAAAAGAATAATAGAGCAAAGAAAAAAATCAATGCTCTTATTTCCCAGTTTCTTAACCACTGATCCCAAACGTTTTCTGTACACTTCGTATACCTACTTGATGTTGCTAAGTCTCTAAATTTGAGTGATTTCTCTCTAATTTCCTTGCTCTAATATAAATGAGCTATTCCAAGAACTGTTGCATATGTCTTGAAAGGTAGTGATTACTAGATTTGACTTTTTTATTTACCAACTGGATCCTGACAGAGCCATAGTCACTTCCATTGCCTTCCATGCTCTAAGAAATATATTTTCTTTATTCAGTGATATAATTTGTAAACAAATCTTGTTTTTGTTAACATAAAACACTAATATCTTTTAAATGATTGCTTGGACATATTACTATTGCTGAAAGGCATGACATTATACATAAAAGTTATCAACATGTGTTGTCTATCTCTTTTTTAACCATTATTTTTGAAGAAAACAGATTAGATTCATAGAAGAAAGGAGACAATATTATAAAAATATAATATACTTAATTATGTAAAATAAACCTTTAAATTAATTCGGGGAAAGAGTTTTGTTTTTTCTAGACAACAGTTTTGTTTTTATAATGACCAAAGAAAGGTCAATGTGGTCTCAGCAGAGAAAGCAGTTATTTTGTATATCTATGTAACATCTGGTTTATTCTCTATCAGTTATAATGAAAAAACATTTAAATGGAGCATCTTACTTTTATAACAATCATTCAATTCTATGAGTGAAGAATTTATAATTACAGTTTTACACCTAGAATATTTTAGAAGTCACATTAGCCAAGCAAATGTTTTGAGAACTAATGCCTTTAGCAAACAAAATGCTTATTAAGGGGAATTTCACTTATCAGATGAAATGTAAGAGGATACGATTCTACTCAATTAAAAACAGCATGTGCTAAGACACATAGTTAAAAACAGTACCTGTGGAGGATTAAATGTTCTACAGTATCCCATAGAACTACATCAGAGCATAGTTATACGAAGGAGAGTGACCTGAAGAGAAAAAGATTCTGCAGTTTAGAAAAATAAAGAGAGGTCAGAGCAGGGAGGGCATATAAAATATGAACCATGGGTGCATGCACAAAGTCAATAATTACAGGGACCAGGGAGCTGGCATAAATATCCAATAGGAGAATTTGGAATATAGGAGAAAAAAGAATGGTGGCCCCTGGTCCACCAGATAAGCCAAAAGACATCCAAATTCTAATTAAAACAAGAACAGCAAAAGTATTGTTGATAGGCAGATAACATTTTTGGCACTATTTAGCTTATTAGATGCCAGATAGGTTATATAGAACAGATATAAGGAAGAGATATTTTAAAATGTCAAATAGTGTAATGATAAATAAAACAAGTAGTTTTCAGTGGCCTGGGTACACCACATTTGTTTAACCATTACTGTTGAAGAACAACTATTTATTTTCCCATTTTTGTTATGGCAAAATAAATACTATGAATATTTGAGAGAACATAGTTTGAGTTTTTCCAGAGCCAATGCTCAAGGGTGTAATCACTGGGCAGTAAAATAAGTATATATTTATTTATAGTTGAAAATTTAAAATATTTTTCAGAGAAAGTGTACCATTGTACATGTCCAACAACAATGCATAATAGAACCAATTTATCTACCTCTTCCTTATCATATGTTATTGTATGTATATACATGTGTATATATATGTATATGTGTGTGCATACATATCTTTATATATATACTGACAATATAGTCATTCTCATGGTGGTATAGTCTCTCCCAACTCTTTTATTAATTGGCTAATCAACTCCAAAGGGGAAATTGGCTCTTATATATAGTCATAGATTTTCTACCTCAATTTTTTATTTTATGAACTTCATTTACTGGATCTTTTGCTCTGTGTCTTACACTGTTCTGAGCCTTGCATTGTTTTCTTTTTCTCAAGGAAAAAGAAATAGCTCCTACAATGAAGAGACTATTTTCTCTGAGTCTATTTAGTTGTAAAAACTAAACTGGTTGCTTCGATCTCCGTGGATTACTTTGATGACCCCCTCCCCGCATTTCCCTATCAAGGAAACACAAATGGTTTATGTTACTGTAATGGTTTTTAACTCAATGGTTAGAGGTCATGGGGTATAACAAAAGTGCAGACATAAGATAAAATTTAATTATTATGCATCATTTTATTATAGCTACATTTTTGCTAATATATATCATGAATGTCCAAGAAGAGGTATCTTAAGCAGAATTGTCCACAAATTTTGATCATTCAATGCTTTAGTACAGAATAACTAATGAAGCAACTCATCACAGTGTCTTGGGAAATATTTCTGTAGGAATAATAATAGTAGATGTATTAGTAATATTTGTGGCAGGTCAGCATGACATAAAACAATTGTTCTCAAATCATTGTACAAAAATACAAATTCTTAGACTCCCAACTGCAGAAATTACAAATCAGTAAGACTGAGGTACACATTTATATACAACCATATGTACTTACTTATACATAGACACACACATGAATATTCTCACATATATGTGTATGTTTATATACATATATAGTGCACATATGTGTATATGTGTGTATATACATATATTTGTATATATGTGTATGACTCTTCTCCAAGAAAATACATAATACATATCAAGCTTTTTATTTATGTGTATATTTTCTTGCAAACTCTGGGAAATTTTAAAAAAATGACTATGTTTGCTTCATAAGGCTAATGTAATAAAGCATTACAAACTTAGGAAAAAAAACATATTTATTGTCTCAAAATTCTAGAGGCTAGAAGTCAGAAATTAAGGTGTCTGCCAGGCCATACTCCTTCTGAGACTCTTTAATAGAAAGCATCCCTCTTTGTCTCTTTCCAGCTTCTGGTGTGGCTGCGCTGCGAATCCTGGGCATGCCTTTGCTTGCAGGCTTGAATATCTCTGCCTCCATCTTCACATAGGTATCTTCACATAGTCTTCTTATGAGGACAACAGTCAGACCAGATTAAGGGCCTATTCTACTTCAAATGACTTTATCTTAACCAGTTGCAAATAATTTCACATTTTGTGCTACTATGGATTAGGACTTCAACACACCTTTTTGGAGAGGGTCACATTTCAACCCATAATATACACTTTTTTTTCTTACAAAGGAGGTTATGTAGAAAAATAAACAGTAGTTAAAAATATAACTGTATAAAATATTAGTGTTTTTTTCTGATGAGGAATTAAATGGATATGTAATTAAAATATATAATTTGTAAATTAATTATTATTTTCCTAATTTTAGAAATAATAAATTTATGAAGGAATTTCTTTTAATATATTCAACCTATCTGTTGATTGCTATATTTTTTAGTAAAAAATGTTAAATTATTATTGATATGCAATATAGATTATGATCAAATCATTATGACACTGTATATGAATAAAACTTCTATTAACAATGCTGTTCAAATATATATATGTATATATGTAGATATTTAAGTCCAGTACATGGTACTACACAAAGTTCAGGAAAAAGTCACTTATAAGATTGCAAATGACAATGGAAATTTTTGCTGATGTTGCACAAAAATAGTATTTATCCAACTTTCAAATCATGGTGCTTACAAAAGTTAGTAAGCAAAGAGCAAAATATTCTCTATGATACAACTCAGATAAGGACCTGCTTTTTATTTATTTTTTTAACATGAGATATTAATATAGATTACAGATATTTTCTATGTATTTGTCTATACATAAATTAAGTAAATTATCATATATATGGCATTCCAAGCCTAAAATTTCCTGTTTCCTCTATTCAAGATTGTTACTGACTTTTCAGAACCCTTCTCTTCTCTGCTTTGACACTTATTCTCTCCAGCAAACTCTCAAATGATTCAACAATGTGAATAAGTCTACATTTCCCCTCTTTCCTAAGAATTATCCTAATAGTAAAGAAATCATTGCCAAGTTATCTAAATTAATTTGATTACTATATTACTATATCTAAAATGAAGGAATATTTTTTTTTCCACTGTGTCAAATCAGAAGAGGCAAAATAGGTCTATCACATATAAAACTCTTTCTAAAGAATAGACTTTTAAATTTGTGAAATAAAGTAGCAAAATTTAATAATATAAGTATCACTCCTTTGTTGATGAATAAAGGAAAGAGTCAGTATATTATAGTGTATATTCAGGAAAAAAATGCCTTCCTAATAGTGATCTTCTTAAAGACTCTGAACTTGAAGGGAATTTGTAAGTTATAGAACTATGATTTTAATTCTATGTACCAGTTATCTCAAGAAAATTGATAAAAGACCATCATATCTCAGTTCAAAGGCAGTGTGAAAATGTAATTGTGGCACATGAGCATAAGCACTGTTGGCATAAATCTAAAACACGATAGAATCTTACCTAATTCTCACCTGTAGAGATATGTAAAAAAAGTGTTTAGAGGTTTGTGCTATATAGAATTCCATGTTTTATTTTACTTACTTTACATATTTTTACATAAAATTATCAAAATTATAACATCATAAGATGTAGATTTAAGTCCCAATTATCCCTAAATGGTCAAAGTTAAAAACACTTAGTATGCATCCACCTATGTTAATACTGCTTTAAAGAAAAGAGGCATATTTAGGACTCGTGCAAAGACTGTGGTAGTGGCTGTGTGATACAGTTGAATAAGAAAAAATTTGACTACCAACAAATAAGAAATTTATTAAAGGAAACAAAAACATCTACACACCTTACTAACAAAAGTACATGTTTACATAAGAACATATGTAGAGACAGCAAAGGATTCCCAGGAGGGATATTAATTGGATAGTTGGAGAATTAGAGAGTTTTCACAAAAGAAAGGGCATAGAGAATGCAGATTTAACAAGGCAAGGTTAATAGTGAGACACTAAAGGAAAATAAAGTGTAGAGAGAAAGAAAGATTTTTTGACTATGCTTTTCATATACAATTAACTTGTTTGAAAATGCAGCTTTGTTAGATGGAAAAGTAAAGGTAATGCTTCTCTTTTATTTGTCTCTATATTTTATTTTGAAGAGTTTTTATTTCTATATATAAAAAGTCACTAATTCTCATGTCTGCAATATTTAAAGTGCTGATGGTCCTATTCATTGTTTTTTAATTGTATTTATTTTTATGTATTTAGATTGAAGCTTTTTTGATATATATTTTATTTCTTTATTTAATATGATCAATTTTTCATCTAATTTCTGAACATGTAGAATGCAATTAAAATAACCTTTTTAAAAATATTATTCTATGTTGGAACACATAGATTTACATAAAATTTGCAAGTGATAATGCAGAGGGTTTACTAATACTCATAACCACATCTAATTTTCTCTGTTAACAGCAATTTAAGTCATGTGGAACATCTGTTAAAAATAATTGGTTCAATGTCTTTAACTAAAATTCATAGTTTATATTTTCTTGTTATTAAATGCTTTCTTTTCTCTTAGAGGATTGCATATAGAATACCATATTACACTTAATAATCATGTTTCCTTAGTTTCCTTTTAGCTGTAATAGCTTTCCAGAAATTTCTTGCTTTGTAGAACCTTGCCAGTTTCAGGTGCACTGTTCAGGTATTTTGTAAAAGTCACTCAATTAAGCTTTGTCTGATATTTTTCTTCTGATTGCATTGGGGTTATCTGTTTCTAGAAGAAGATCACAGAGGTTTAAATGTTATTTTCATCACATCATATCAATATGCATACTCTGAATGACTAGATGTTGACCTTAATAACATAATAAAAAAGTCATGTCAAGTTTCTCAATTCTAAAGTTATTATATTTTAGTTTTCCTTTTCTGCACTGTACTTTTTGGAAGAGAGTCACTATGGACTACATACATTTACAGAGCTGAGAGTTATTTGAAATTATTTTGCATAAAAGACTTGTCTCTTCTCCCTCATGTATTTGTTCAACATTTATATCATCATAGACTTATGAATGTTTATGAATATTTATTTAAACTCATGGACAAGCTCAAATTATTCCATTTTGACCATTGGGAGCTCTTTCAATTGGCTGTTGTGTCCCTTTGACAAAATCCATCATTGTGAGGTTTTATTTGAACAGTCTTTCAATTTTTAGCATTACAAAATTCTTCAGTTTCATTATGTATGCTTCCTACCCCAGGTCTAGAATCACCCTTTATCCTACCCTAGGTCTAGAATCAGCCATTGATGTGGATAGTATTAGAAACTATGTTATTATAAATCATGGGTGGTAGGTATGCTCATGCTACTGAGATACAGTTGTTTCCAGCTGTTCTAGGGTGATAGAACAAAGACATGTGCGTGCGCATACTAATTCATGTAGACACACATATGTATAGATTTTTTTTATATGTAACTATCTGTATCTATTTTGAGTTAAACGTGAGTTCTGTTATGATTTGAATGTCTGTGTCACACCAAAATTCATATATTGAAATCCTCAAGGCCAATATGATGGTATTAAGAGCTGAGGTCTTTAGAAAGTGCTTAAATCATGAGTGTAAAGCCCTTATGATTGGGATTAGTGGTCTGTAAAAGTACCCCATGTAGTATCCCTTCTACCATGTGAGTATGCAACAAGTAGTCTTCAATTTGGAAGAGGACCTTTATCCACTATGCTCTGATCTTTACTTCTAGCCTCCAGAACTGTGAGGGAATTTTGTTGTTTATGTTACCCAATGAGTGGTACTTTTTCATACCATCACAAAGTGACTAACACAAGTTTATATGATAGTGCCTGGCCTGTGATAGTGCAGTGGATAAAGCATCAACCTGAAATGCTGAGGTTGTCTGTTTAAAACCCTGGGCTTGCCTGGTCAAGGCACATATGGGATTTGATGCTTCCTGCTCCTCCCCCACTTCTCTCTCTCTCTCTCTTCATTCTCTCTAAAAGTGAACGAATAAAATATAAAAAAAAGTTTATATGATAAATACAATCCTAATCTATCGGTACATGAATTGTTCTAGCTTTCCTTGCTACTTACTTCTAAATTCCCACCTCAACACTGAGATATCTGGCTCTGACCAATTGCAAGTTTATGAAATAGAGTATATTGTATATTTATTGTCATTTTCTTTTGCCACTAATATTAAAGACTCTACTTCTAAAGTTACTTAAGTCATCACTTTCCCCCTCCCTCCTTCAGCAGGTATTTTATTCCATTTTTACTAAAATTAAATTATTTTGTTTCACCATCCTGAAATTCCAGGTTCCTAATTTAAGTTTTTATTTACATACAATGATTTGACTCCTGTTATATAATTATATCAGTTTTGACAAATATATAGTATCATTTAGCCACCATTATAATACTTAATAGAATAATGTGATCACTAAAAAATGACCATTTCAACATCTCCTCCACCTCACGCGCTTAAAATCACTAATCTTTTCATCATTGCTGTAGTTTTGCCTTTTCTAGAATGTCATATAATTATAATTATTATTTAAAAATAATGTAAATGGAACCACTTTAAAATGAACTCCGAGCTGACATCCCAGAGAAACTGCCTTACATGTCTTACTCCCAAATCCTTTGGAATATTTAAACAGAACAAAATAACCTTTGATCTAAAGCAGCATTGTACTCCAAACAAAGATAACAGGAAAGCAGACATTATGACTACCAGAGTAAAAATTACAAACATTCTTTAGAATCAGCATCACCATGGTAGCTCATTTGCACTTATAACAATTTCTTACTTAGTTTACTAACGAATACCCATTAGAAGTTCTTTCTTTTATCCAGGGGATTATTCCCCTTCTTTTTCCCATAAATACCTGGTGCTTTTACCTCAGATCTTGAACACTGTTTGGGTTTCTGCCTGAATCAGTGCTTCTGGAATACCTATTCTTTTCGATCCTAAATAAACACCTGTTGCCTCTCTCTTCGACTCTTCGTTTCTAGGTTAACACTATGTATTATTAGACTTCAGAATGTCTTCTCCCATTTAGCAACATGTTTGCAGGTTTGCTGATGAGTGAGGAGCCACTGAGCCACTTCACCCGCAGGTGTTGTAAAGTACCAAAAGCTACAGAATTAATATTAATATTTTGGGAGGCTTGAAGAACATTTTATTAATTTGGGTTAAGGTATGCAGAGAAATTGTGAGAATAGCCTCTGTACTGTGTGATTGGCATAACCAGGATGGCTCTTGGCATTGTATTGTAAATGCAAAAGGAAGGAAAACATGGATTCCCAGACATTCTACCACACCTGTGGGGAAAGGGGTGAATGGCTAGCCAGGTGCAGGGAGAGAAAAGCCAAAATAAACCTTTTCTCATAGCAATGAGCCATTTGCGGGCATTTGTCCCCACGGAAACTACCTCTCCTATGTAAATGCGTGTGGTTAACACGTGTGACTCTGGACAGAGAGATAGCAGATGAACACTAGATAATATGGGAATGCCTTTTAATATGTAAAAAGATATCTTTCTGCCATTGTGTTGACTTGTAAATTTTGTTTTCTCCAAAATAATGTATGGCTTGCAAACTGAACGTGGTCCTATCATGTTAAAGGACATATGACTATAACCAATAGTGGTAAGGAGCTTCTAATTGCAATTTTTGCTTCTGTACTTTCCACTTACAAAACTATAAAAACTAAGTAGAACAAAGGGCCAGCGTGGGCTCTCCCTCAGACAACTGTCGGAGTTTGCCGCCCCTTGGCCAAGCTAGACAGTAAAGCTTTGATGTGTAAACGACGGACCTTGTTCCTGTCTTCAATGTTTTGGGTCCCTCTGAATTAGGCTTAACAATGAAGAGTTTGCTGTAACTCTAATTCTTGTCATATACAGTTAAAGTTTTTAATTGTTTTGTTTCTTCCTCTGTATTATTTCAAGATTTTCTGTTTCTTTTTGGTTTGGCACTTAATTTTTATTTTATTTTATTTTATTTTTTGTATTTTTCTGAAGCTGGACAGACTCCCGCATGCGCCTGACCAGGATCCACCCCGGCACGCCCAGCAGGGGGCGACGCTCTGCCCACCAGGGGGCGATGCTCTGCCCCTTCGGGGCATCGCTCTGTTGCGACCAGAGCCACTCTAGCGCCTGGGGCAGAGGCCAAGGAGCCATCCCCAGTGCCCTGGCCATCTTTGCTCCAATGGAGCCTTGGCTGCAGGAGGGGAAGAGAGAGACAGAGAGGAAGGAGAGGGGGAGGGTTGGAGAAGCAGATGGGTGCCTCTCCTGTGTGCCCTGGCCAGGAATCGAACCCGGAACTTCTGCACGCCAGGCCAACACTCTACCACTGAGCCAACCGGCCAGGGCCTGGCACTTAATTATATTTCAAAGTATAGGCATTTTTCTATTTATCATGTTTGATTTTCTCTGAGATTTCTTGACCTGTAGTTAATTCTGTAAAATATTTAGTCATTATTACTTCCAATATTTCTTTTGTTTCTTCCTTTATATTTTAATTATATGTATTTTATACTTTTTGAAAGTGTCTCATTGTTATTGGATATTCTGCTCTATTTTTTCATTCTTTTTTAGTTTGGGCAGTTTTTATTACCTTTCTTCAACCTTACTGATTCTTTACTTAGCCATATGTGGTCTACTGTTGAGACCGTCAAAGGCATTCTTTATTTCTGTTTTGCTATTCCTGAGTTCTAGCAATTTTTTTATTCTTTCTTACTAGTTTTCATCTCTCCTTAAACCAGTTGACTAATCTTACATGTTGTCTATTGTTCTTTCCATTAAATCCCTTAATATTATTATCATAACTATTTTATATGGTTAATTTTAAATTCCTTATCTTCCAACATCTGTGTCAAATGTGCATCAGTTTCTTATGCTTGCTCTGTTGTCTCAAATTTATATACTTCTTTATTTTGCTTTTTATGTTTTGCAATTGTATATTGAAAGCCATACATGATGTATAAGGTGAGAGAAACTGAGATAAATAGTCCTTCAGTGGTAGATTTTATATTAATCTCACTAGGAGTTTTGTTGTGTTTAATGTTTGGTATATCTGTAGGTGCCAGAGGCTTCACATTTCCCTAGTGCCCTCGTTTTAATCTATCCTGTTGATTCTAGGCTTTGTTGAGTGCACCTCTGAGAGTTTCAGCTTTTGCAACTGTAATCTATTATTATTAAAGTGGAGACCTGTTCCAGCACTGGTAAGAAATGTGTAAGGGGGAACGTATTCCATAAGTATGATTAAATCTCAGCTTTTGTGAGCTTGTGTCCCTGCCATGTAACCATCACTTGTGCTTCTCAACATTTTTCTTCTACTAGATGAGACATAAAAGCTCCAGGGGGCAGGAATTAGAAAAGTGCCTTTCTTCCAACTAGGAACCAATTCTGGCAAAGTCTTTTCTTCGGCATAGTAAGCTTTTCCAAAGAGAACACTCTCAGTGTGTTTCATTATGTTTATTCTTTCCCCCGCAGGAGCCAAGAACTGACCTTTTCTGTATCTTCACGTTATGACATTGCAGTTTTCCCAATAGTCAAATCCAGGAAAATGTGAGCCTCTTTCACGGCCCCCAGGGTTTCTCATTTCCATATTGATTTATATTCAGCTTCCAGCAATTAATAAAAATTATCATTTAATTATTTCTATTAGTTTCTGGTTCCAATAGCTTCTGCTCCAGCTAGGGAGACTTTGGCTATAATTCTCTGGATTCCTTTGTCTTGGTGGTTTTGACATTATGTTTTACACGGTGACCTTAGGTCAGTGATGGGGCTCAGAGAAGGCACTGACTTTCAATTTGTTCAGCTTTTTCCTTGTAAGGACAGCAGTGATGACTTTCAACATTTTTGCATGCCAGAGTTGACGCTGGAAATCTAATCACACTCTTCAAAATAACGTTCTCCTAGTTCCGTAGTCTGTAATTTCTAGTTCAGTTTCCTTTTTTTTCTTTTTTCTTTAATTTATTGGGATAATACTGGTTAACAAAATTATATAGGTTCCAGGGGCACAATTCCACAACACATCATCTGTACACTGCATTGCGTGTTTATATCAAGTCAAGTCTCCTTCCATCACCATTTTTCTCCCTGTACCCTCCTTCACCTCCCCCAGGCCCTTCACCCTGACAATCACCACACTGGAGTCCCTGTCTCCCAGGTCTGCTGTAACAAATTACCACAAACTTGAATGCTTTAAAATTAAGGACACCCAATTTTTTTTACAATGAAAAGGACAAAAATAAATTGAAGAAATCAAATATCATAAATAAAAGAAACATTTTATTCATTGCAATAATAATATACTATAATATGATAAATGCATAATATATTATAATTAAGTTTACATACCTATTTTTAATTATAATTGTAAGAAAAAAGTACGCATTTAGTAAAACTAAATATCAAACAAAACTACTAATTTGGAGTGATATTCAGGTGTATTTATCATTTTTTATTTAAAAAACATCTGTTTTATATGACTATTTAATCAAAATGCTTAATTAATAGATACGGTTTGAGGTTAATCTTCTACTTTAAAACTCGAATTTCAGGAAAGTACTTGTAAATAAAATTATACGTATTTGGACATTATTAAATAGATAATGAATTAATAAAATGTGAATTGTGCTTACCTGTCTATGATTGAATATTCACTGAGAAAGAAATAATTGTGAGTCTACAATGTTGTATGTGCCATCTCATGTTTCAGTAAGAAGTACACAAAGCCATTTGCACTCTCGGTATATTGCACACTCTCTCAAGGTCTCTTGTGCAGAGCACATGCATCTCATAATCGCATCTCACTGCACTGTACTGATCCTTGATGAATCGTCATGTCAAATACAAATATGTCACATCACATGCAATGGATTGACTCTGTATCTGTTGAATATGGACATTTACAGATTAGTCTTCCAATATCAAAAAGGAGGACATGTAGGAGGATACTTTTAAAGGGAGGACGGAACTTACAAAAGAAGGACTATCCTCCCTAAAGGAGGCACCTTATTTAAAATTTGTCAGCATTGCTACCACCCCAACCAAACAGGCAACTTTATTATATATAAACAAATGAAAACAGAGGAGTCTAAGTGAGGTAAGATTTTATTTCCACCCTAAGTGAAAGTACTATCCCCAGGGAGTATTTATATGATCCTATATATTTTAATCTGATGGATATTTAGTTAATTATTTTCATTTTCCTAATAATTTTTGAAGAGAATTAGGGAGAAATTAGTGTTAAAATAAATTAATATCAAATTTCTTTTTTTACTAGTGAACTCAAACATTAGTGCAAGTTAATTTGTGAATCCTATGATATACAGTGGTACCTTGAGATACAAACAGACCAACATACGTTTTTTAAGATATGAGCTGTGACTTGGTCCATATTTTTGTTCCAGATCCGAGCAAAATTCTGAGATATGAGTTGTGATTTCGGAAGCTGCCGCTAGTTAGTGCATTGGCACACGGGTCCAGTATCAGCAGTTTGATATACGAGTTGACTGACTTACGAGCTAGGTTACAGAACAAATTAAATTCATATCTCAAGGTACCACTGTAATTATCTATCTTCTGGTTAGTTTTCCTATTGAAAACATAAATTTTAAACCATGAGCTCTGCTTCTTTTCTGTGTATATTATTTATCTCAGGGCCTTCCCAATACTGAGCAGACAATCATTGCTCACTATGAAATGTTTGAGTAAAGAAATGTTAACTGAAAAGGAAACAATAGTTACAGATTAAAGAAAACACATTAAAGATTGTTTATAAATCTGAAGCGATGGAAATTTATCAAGGAAAAGTTGAGCAGTGTGGTAACATGACAATACCTACTTATATTTTAGTAACGTTTCTCAGGCAACATTTTAGGGAATTGATTCAAAAGGATTCTTTTGAATTCTATAAAAAAATTAGAAGACTGTTACAGTGGACATAGAGATAAATTTTAAAAAGTTACTATAGCTTTTTAATCAGATTTTATTAAAAACGTAATGTTCACATCATTTTTCTAATCTTATGAATGAAAATATTTATTATTATTGATAAAAGTCTTTCCCTTTTTTCTCTGAAATATATCTACATGTAATTTTCTCATCTTTCAAAAGCATTATGGCCTGACCAATCAGTGGCGCAGTGGATAGAGCATCTGACTGGGATGCAGAGGACCCAGGTTTGAGACCCCAAGGTCGCCAGCTTGAGCGTGGGTTCATCTGGTTGGAGCAAACCTCACCAGCGTGAGCCCAAGGTTGCTGGCTTGAGCAAGAGGTTACTCGGTCTTCTGAAGGGCCAAAGTCAAAGCACATATAAGAAAGCAATCAATGAACAACTAAGGTGTCGCAACCAAAAACTAATGATTAATGTTTCTCATCTCTCTCTGTTCCTGTCTGTCTGTCCCTGTCTATCCCTCTCTCTGACTCTCTCTTTGTCTCTGTAAAAAAAAAAAATGCAGTATTACATAAGATTTATAATCACTTAGGAGATGAAGAAAGTGTTATTGAAAAACTAGTTTCATATTTCAAATTATTTTTAAAGTCTTACATTTTAATGTGGTTTTCCAAAACATGTAAAAAAAATAAAATATTATTTTTAGGAATTGTGAAAATTTAGGTTCAATGATTTGGACATTTCTTCCCTCCTGTTCCTTCCTTCCTTCCTTCCTTCCTTCCTTCCTTCCTTCCTTCCTTCCTTCCTTCCTTCCTTCCTTCCTTCCTTCCTTCCTTCCTTCCTTCCTTCCTTCCTTCCTTCTTTGATTCTGTCTTTCCTTTTCCAGACATCCCTTCTTTTTCTCTTCTTTTCTCTCCACTTTTCTTTCTTTTCCTTTTCTTTTCTGAAATAAAATACAATTACTTTTGAAAGGATATCATCACTGATATGTTAGTCAGTAACCATCTGGAAACCTGCAGGAAGGAAGGTCTATTTGTGTCATTTGTTGACTATCGTGGTGAAGGTCTCTGCCACTACTTAATTCAAGCTTCCAACCTGATGTCAAATTCTAACAAGACTCCTGAAAAAGTAAAATTTAGTGCCAAGAGCCAGTTCAAGCTTGCTATGGCATACCACTTTCACTTTAGACAGCCTAAAGGATACAAGTTTGAACTTGTAACCACAATGACCTTCAGAGTTGAAAAGTCTATATATGTAAAAAGGTGGAGTGTACTTCTTATCTGACCTTAGAAATATTAACTTGTACAATACTGTTTCACAGAAAGAAAAAATCAAAATACTTAAAAAATAACTGGATTATTCAGAATAGTTCACAAATGAAATGATTCTTGTACTTGACATGCCAATTTCTTTCCCTGTAATAGAGTGCTTGATGATTTGATGGTGCTACGTTAATTCTAATGTTACTAATAGTTTTAAATATCATATAATAGAAATTATTATTATTATTATTACTTTACAGGAACAGAGAGAGAGAGAGTCAGAGAGAGAGAGATAGGGACAGACAGACAAGAATAGAGAGAGATGAGAAAAATCAATTATCAGTTTTTTGTTGCAACACCTTAGTTGTTCATTGATTGCTTTTTCATATGTACCTTGACCGCAGGTCTTCAGCAGACCAAGTAACTCTTTGCTCAAGCCAGCGACCTTGGGTCCAAGCTGGTGAGCTTTTTTTTTTTTTTTTTTGTCAAGCCAGATGAGTCGGAGATCAAGCTGGCAACCTCAGGGTCTTAAATTTGGGTCCTCTGCCTCCAATGCTCTATCCACTGTGCCACCGCCTGGTCAGGCTAGAAATTATTATTTTAAAGAAGGTACTTTCCCTTCTTTAAAATAATAGAGATTCAGTGTTTATGTCAAATTTTAACATGAACAAAGAATTTCAAGTTTTCCGCATAAAGTCCTCTAATTATTTTGACTTGTTAGAATAGCCAGTATAATTTTCCTTTTGTTAATACAAAGGATGTTTTCATTCAATCCCCATAATATCACAAATGAACAATGGAAACATTCTAAAACTTGATAACCAAGGGCTTTGTGGTAACACCAATGAATATTTATTATGTTAGTTTTGCACTTTATGCTTTTCAAAGCATTTTGAAAATAACATTGGCATATTTGTACCTGTTCACTTTTTGGGCATTAGATTAATTAGCTACATGTATACATTTGCTTCTACAATATATTCTTATGTTATTTTTCTTCTGTTTTAGTTTTAAAGTGTTTATGTAGGTGACTGATAAGAAGCTTTTTTATCTAAAACCTTGCACACACTATGGCATTATTATGTGCCTGTTATTGGAAGATAGTTATCATTTTTAACTTTGATATTTATTTTCATCAAGACACTGATTCGAAGGAATACAGAAAGAAAAAAAGAAATACAAGAATAAATCTTACATACAAAGATATGCAAGATAATTATCAGTCTCCTTGTCCAAAGAAACACAGTTATGATGGCAGATTTGATAGGACAAATGAATCATTTTTCTTCATCTAACTTTAATGATCACTACTAATGTAGTGATGCCATGAATAGTATGAGTTATAACAAAGCTTTCATCTTTTGCAAGGAGCTAATTTTTTTTCCTGATTTTGCTCTTTGATTATATTGCTTTTTTTGGTATGTCTAACAAATCAATGTTATACATAACAGGTCAGACCTTAATGTTTTAGGCTGAGAAATGTGAAATAAGACCTAAGAGAGTGGCAGGCATTCCCTGATTAATAGTGTGCATTTTTCTTCTTCACACATTGGTTGGTATTAATTCTGGTGAATTAAAATGTAACTCTCTTCTATTGTATAATTACCCACTTATTTCTTCTTATAATCTAGGTTTTTGAATGCTCCAACTATCTATATCATTAAAATAGTTCCCTTAGTTAACAAAAAAGATAATTCAAATTAGTTTATGTTAATTAAATATTTATTTCAGTCAAAAAGAATGTGCATCAGACTAGGATGTGGAAGACCCAGGTTCGAGACCCCGAGGTTGCCAAATTGAGCGACCACTTGTCTGGTTTGAGAAAAGTTCACCAGCTTGGACCCAAGGTCACTGACTTGAGCAAGGGATTACTCGGTCTGCTGAAGGCCCGCAGTTAAGGCACATATGAGAAAGCAATCAACAACTAAGCTGTTGCAACAAAAAACTGATGATTGATGCTTCTCATCTTTCTCCTTTCCTATCTGTCGGTCTCTATCTGTCCCTCTCTCTGACTCTCTCTCTGTCTCTGTAAAAAAAAAAAAAAAAAAAAAAAAAAGAATGTGCATATATCTTAAAATTTACAGATATATAAAGAGCATATTAAAAGTAGTTAAAAAATTCTGCAATTAAACATTTTAAATGTTTATAGTTTCTTAAATCAACTTTAAACAGGCATATTTAACACATTAAGATGTACCTACTTTAAATGTACAGTTTGATGAGTTTTGACAAATGCATATTTCCAAGTAATCATCATCACAATCCATATATAAAACACTTTTATTCCACCAAAAATTTCCATTGTGTTTACAACCTATACCCTGGCCTATACCCTGGCTTAAACTCAAACTCAGACTACAATTGATCTGATTTCTGTAACTTTAGTTTTGCTTGTTATCGAGGTTTATACCAATAAACCAGACAACTTGATCATAAACTTCATCTAAAAACAATTGTTCTCTTTATAGCACCTAAGTAACACCATTATTCATATTACTATGATATTACAAATGTTTATAAACACTTCTTTAAATGCATAATGGAAAAGCTATCACATTTATTCTCTGAAATCACACTATTAAAAACAACAATAAAAACAATACCAACAATGTGTGATAGTTACAGTTGGTTTGCATCCTTGCGTGATAATAACAATTTACCAAAGACAGAAGATTATGATTTTTTGTTTGCCAACTGGTCATTTGTTTATCTTTTTTTGGAGTCTACTAAAACTTTTTGCCCTTAATTTAAAATTGAGTTAGTATTCTTATTTGTGATCTGTATAAGATTTTTACATATACTAAATATAAATTGCCATATGTATATATGTATACATATATGACAATTTGACATGACATAAATATATCTACAGTATTTACTCTGAGTATGTAGAACAAAAGGGTACAATTCTAATTTTAATAAATTCTTAATTATCTTTTTTAATGTCTTGTACTTTCTATGTCCCTTTATCTATTAAAGGGTCATGAAATTTTTAAATTATTTTTCCTAACAAATTAGAAAGAGAGAGAGAGAGAGAGAGAGAGAGAGAGAGGGAGGGAGGGAGGGAGAGATAAGGACAGACAGGAAAGAAGAGAAATGAGAAACATCAACTTGTAGTTGCAGCACTTCAGTTGTTCCCTGATTGCTTTCTCACACATGCTTTGACTGCCATTTGTGACCGTTTGCTTAAGCCAGCAACCTTGGGTTCATACCAGCTACATTGGGCTTCAAGCCAGTGACCTTTGAGCCCAAGCCAACAACAATGAGGTTAATCTATAATCCCACACTCAAGCCAGCAATCCCGTGCTCAAACTGGCAACCTTGGGTTATCAAACCTGTGTCCTCAGTGTTCCAGGTTGATGTTTCATCCACTGTGCAACTGCCTGGTAAGGCTATGGTTTTATATTTTCATCTTTTATTTTTGGCTATAGTATTTTATTTGACATAATATTATGTATTGCATAGTTCTAGGTCTATTTTCTTAGGAATTTCCAGTTACTTTAACACTATTTGTTTCAAAGGCTCTCCTTTCTACATTATTACATCATTGCTTTGGCTAAAAACTATCGACTCTAAATAATTAAAAATTTATTTCTAGACTCCTTCATTTCTCAGTGTCTCTATGAGACCATTTAATCTATTTACACTTAAGGTTATTATTGATATATAGTTTTTTATTGCCATTTTATTCTTTAAAACTGTATTTCTCTTTTGCTATATTCTTTTTTTCCTTTGATCTGTTTACAACAGGTCCCTTAGCATTTCTTGCAGCCTTGGTTTGGTTGTAGTGAATTCCTTAAGTTTTTCTTTTTCTGGAAAGCTTTTTATTTCTCCTTCAATTTTAAATGATAGCCTTGCTGGATAAAGTAGTCTTGGTTGTAGGCTCTTGTTCTGCATTACTTTGAATATTTCTTGCCATTTCCTTCTGGCCTCATGTGTTTCTGTTGAGAAGTCGGAAGTCATCCTTATGGGGGCTCCATTGTAGGTGATAGCCTTTTTTTCTCTAGCAGCTTTTAATATTTTCTCTTTATCACTTAGCTTTGGTATTTTAATTATGATGTATCTTGGTGTAGATTTTCTTGGTTTTCTCTTTAATGGAGTTCTATGTGCTTCTTGAACTTGTGAGACATTTTTCTTTCTTAATTAAGGAAGTTTTCAGCTATGATATGTTTGAATAAAGTCTCTATCCCTTGTTCTTTCTCTTCTTGTTTAGGAACCCCTATGATGCGGATGTTATTTCTCCTCATGTTGTCACAGAGCTCTCTTAGAGTTTCCTCAGACTTTTTGAGTCTCTTTTCTTTTTTTTGTTCTGCTTTCATGCCTTCATTAATCTTGTCCTCTAACTCGCTGATTTGATTGTCAGCTTCATCCATCCTGCTTTTAATTCCTTCCATTGTGTTTTTTATTTCTAATATTATATTTGTCATTTCTGACTGATTCTTTTTTATTATTTCAATGTCCTTTTTTTATACTTGCTATCTCTTTATTTAGGTGTTCATAATGACCATCTATTGTTGTTCTAAGATCTTTGAGCATCCTAACAATTATCATTTTGAATTCTGCATTCACTAATTTGTTTATATCTGACTCATTCAGGTCCTTTTCTGGGGATTTCTCTTGATTCTTTTGTGTTGCATTTCTCTGCCTCCACATTTTGTCTGTGTAAAAGAAGGTCTTGTTCCCTGGAGTCCACTGGGTGTGGCTTCTGTGTTCCCTAGGTGTAGTCTGTCTGCAGGCCTGTCACCCTCTCTGCTGCTTTTGCCTAGGACATTATGATATGGAGGTGGTCAGTGCCAGGCCACTGGGGCTGTTACTGTGGTTTCCGCCTCTTCTTCATGGGAAGGGCTGTGATCACATGCTCAGGTGTACAAGCCTTGGTGGCTTTATTTGCCCCATCCCTGCGGGTGGGGTTATGTGCCATGCCTGGTCACAAGCCTTGGACCTGAGGGTAAGGATGAACACCTTTGCTCAGCTGTGGGTCTCTGCCTGATTCCGGGCTTTTGTCTTGCCCCTGCAGCTGGAGCCTGCTCGCAGGACAGCTGCAAGCCTTGGCTCCACTGGCCGGTTGGGGCTGCATGCCCTCACTCAGTCATGGGACTCTGTTTGTTCTAGACTTTAGAACACCCTGCTGGAGGAGCCAGCTCATGCATCAGGCACAAGCATCAGTTCCCACGGGCTGGGCGAGGCTGTGCTCTTGCACCCTTGCTCAAGGGCAGGTCTCCACCCCTTCTGGGGCTCTTGATCTTCCCCCACAGGCTGGACTGCAGGCGGCCCGCAGCTGGGCTTTTCCACTTTCGCACATCCCCTCCACCCCAGCCTCGCAAGTCTGAGCTCACCCCTGGGCCTCAGTTGTGGCCAGCCCTTTCCGATGGAACCGTACTTCTTCTGCCCTTTCCGATGGAACCGTACTTCTGTGTCCCGCCACCACCAACCCTCGGGCAAACCCTCAGCCATGTGTTAGGGCGCTGCAGTTCAGACCCTAATACTCAATACTCTAGTCCTGAAAGCTCCCTCCTAAATGACTCTGCTCTAAGTACCGTGGGAGAGCTTGCTTGGCTGGTGTCCTGCTTCCCTTTGCTTGTATTGCTGTTTCCAGGGGAAATATTCACTTCAGATTTGGGGAGTGACTCAGCCAAGGGTTAGTGAGGCTGTCCCTCAAAGTGTTTTTCCCTGTGCCTTCTAGATTACACTCTCTTCCCGCTACTCCGGTCCTCTCCTCTTTCCCCATCCCCCAGAGCCCTGAGTGAGTGGTTGTGAAAGAGGTTTTCTGTGCAGTCCCCTTAAAAAGAATCCTGGGTCTGAGAAATCAGTCTCTTTCTCACAAACAGTATCCTGCCTTGTTTCCAGCTAAATATTGTCCATACACCTCTTCTAGGCTCTGGGGCTGCAGGCTGGGGCTTTGTTCCTGGGGCTCAGGACCCTCCCCTCTCTGATAAACTCACTTCCTGCCATGTGAGTCTCTCCAGGCTGTTGTTTGCTCCGAGGAGCTGGGCAGCCCTCTCCGCATTTCTGCTTTTCCTACCAGGTCTCAGTGTGGCTTCTTTTTTTTTTTTTTTTTTTTTTTTTAAAAAACTTTTTTTATGTTGTTTTTTTTTTTTAAGACTTTATTTATTCAATTTTCAGAGAGGAGAGAGAGAGAGAGAGAGAGAGAAAGAAAGAAAGGGGAGGAGCAGGAAGCATCAACTCCCATATGTGCCTTGACCAGGCAAGCCCAGGGTACCGAACATGTGACCTCAGCATTCCAGGTCGACGCTTTATCCACTGCGCCACCACAGGTCAGGCTCAGTGTGGCTTCTTCAGTGTTTCTTGGTTGAAGAGTCCTCTTAGTTTAGCCCAAAGTTGGTTTTTCCAGATGATGGTTCTTAAAATTAAGTTGTAATCCACTTTGGTTCTGGGAGGTGGAAGTTGTTACGTCTGCCTACTCCATTGCCATCTTGTCCTCCAAGGTGAGCTTTAAATGCAATGACAGATGTCCTTAAAAGATAAAATCTGAGGAAGATGTCCAACATAGAAAAACACATTGGAGGCCATGTGAACATGGAGGTTAATCATTAAGTTGATTAAAATTTACATTTGCTTTATTAAACCTAATATTTCAGTTAATATTTCTCTGTATAAATTTTTTTATGGAATTCAATTTCTTTAGAGAGCATTTATATTTATTTTTTTTTGTCTAATAAATTCAGACAAAAAGATAAAATAAATTGATGCTGAGATTTTTGAGTGTTGTATTCAATTATAATTTATCCTTTTAGTTGTATCTCTAATGTTAATTTTCTGTCATATAGTAAGAAAGTGAAAATAAAAACTCGGTAGCCTTTTAAAATATTTTAAGTTCACATATAGGCAGAAATTTTAGATCTTTTGTTTTATTTTTATGTATATGTTTTTAAAAGGCTTCTAAATTATTTTTCTTTAATATATTTTAGCCATCAAGGAAAACATTTAACTGTAGGAACTTTTAACTACTCATAAAATTTCAAGATAATAAGTTGGTATTAATTAGATTTAAAATTTTATTGGTTATAGTAGTAATGAGTTTGAAATATTTATAAGTGATTGAAAACATATAAATATGTATTAACAGTCAAAATTAATTTTGGGAATATTACTAATTTTTGTCATATATAATTAGAAAGGATTATGATTCTGAAGAAAAAAATTTATTTTTTTATACAATTGGGTGCCTTTATCACATAATTTTTGATGTGCCAAATGATTTATACTCCTGCATTTTTACTCTTCACTATTAACTTCTGAAACAGCAAATAAAACTTTTAAAAATACCTTTTGGTATTGTTGAATGCCTTGTGAAATTTATCTATTAAGGCATAAGTTATCCTTCTGCTCAATGTAATAAAGTGTTAAGGCTATTTGTGGAAAATGTGAGGAAAAGGTTCCAATCTAAGTATAGGGCTCAGAAAATGGAGATGATCAATCTAACTGGGTGACTGATCAATCTGATTGGGTGACCCATAGCATATATATTTTTAAATTTTTCATTACTGGCACTGATTATTTAGATTATTCAGTGACTTCTACATTTTGGTATTTCTTAAAACTTTATCTTCAAACTTTTGTACTTTTCATTCATTCATTTTAATGTATTTATGTGTTTTCTTTACACATGACTCCAAAATTCATGTTCTTAAACTCTCCCATGTGATCTAGTTCTCAGTATCTAACAGCTAATAATTCTACTGGAATGTAATACTGATTCTTCAAGTTCTATATATTTACATCTTATCTCATTATGTCCTGATATCGAACAGATTGTCTTTGGAATACGTAGTAATTGGTACATGCTGGAGACCTTCTTGTTCTCTATGGCAGCCTCCGTTCCTTCACTATGCTTCTCCATCTAAAAGCCACAATTCTTTCAACAAATTTTGACCACTCCCTTCCTTTGTTTGTATCCTACTAATTTCTAAAGGTTCTCCTACTTATCAAGGAATACTGTATTTGCATCTTAATTGGCCCTCTTGTCTTTAGATTTTCTGCCTAATATAATTCTTTCATTATTGTTTTTAACACCATTTCATAGCATCACTTCAACATGTTCTTACCTAAAAATCCTCATGCCTAATTGTTTTCTATATATTAAAGTGGATATTATAGAAAAGTGACTTGAGTAATAGGAAAAGTCCTTGTATTTGTGGTAATTACATTCTAGTAAGTGAGGAAAATAAGATAAAACATGAATTACATATAATGTCTTTTTAAACCCTAACACAAATATTTTTCTATATAAACTATGTGAACAGAATAATCTTAAAAGGGGGCAAAAAATATTTGCAGATCTTTTAAAAACATATTTAAGAAAGATAAAACTTTTAAAATAATTTTATTACTTAGCCTGCAAATGTCACTTTTATTTTGAATCATATATTAATATATTTTATGTAATTAAAATATTAGAAATATAAATATTGAATATTGTATTCAGAAATTTAAATACTGTGGACCATGAAATCTGTTAAGCATTTGAGAAGTAACACAATGGTTCTAGTTTAGAATAGTAAGTTGTATCACAAGTTAAAGAGAAAAGAAAAAAATTAATTTCATTGTGGGATTATGATACTAAAATAAGTATATAAAT
The DNA here is from genome assembly GCF_036850995.1 of Saccopteryx leptura. NCBI lineage: Eukaryota > Metazoa > Chordata > Mammalia > Chiroptera > Emballonuridae > Saccopteryx > Saccopteryx leptura. The sequence continues at coordinate 86,484,181 of NC_089506.1, forward strand.
GAATACATATACCACTTTTAATGATGATAAATAGTAAATGATGATACTTGATAAATTTTAGTATTCTGTTTTTTATTATTTTGGTCATATTGTTAGATAGCAAAGTATGTAAAATTTAACTTTTGATCTTATCAAAAGAAATAAAAATTGTTATCCAAATCTTGAAAAATATAAAAGTAAAGCAGTAATTTTACCAATCCATTATGAACACGCAAATGAAATAGAGTTTGTCCACTTGGCATTAGCAGAGCAAAACACTACACACGGAGAATGACACAACCAGGGGAGCTAATGCTCAAAATCCAGAACTTCCCTTTGGGCCTATAGACAACAGATTAGAGAGGGGAAAACAGCAAGACACAGAAGTTAAGGGACCCAGGTCATGCTGAGAACTGATTGGTTAGAGGTGAGTTAAGTACGACAAAGAATTTCTTCAAGTCTTGAGGACCATTCTGAGGTCCTTTCAGGTGTCCTTCTGTCCAGTCTCAGGGGAAAGTAGCCACATTAGGGATCAGAAACAGAAACATAACGTAGGTCAAGATGATACCTTTAGCTCATCAGAGGTGTAAACCTTGAGATCACAGTTAGTTCCTGGCTATTGCCATCTGCTGCCTTGGAGGTTGCTGTTTATCTGGGGATGAAAAGTCTAGGTCATTAAGGGGTAGAAAGAAGTGGAGGGAAAATCATTTTTCGAGCTAAGATTTAAACCTAAATTTAATCAGTCATAGACCTCTTCATGTCAATTGTGCCCCATTGCCCTTCATGTCTTTAAGTATGATGATAAAAATCTCTAGATTACTACTTATATGTGCATTGTATCATACCATAAATAACTTGTATTAAACAGATTTAGTTGCTAGCCATTTCTTCCATGTGTGATCTTTATTTATTTATTTATTTTTCATTTTTCTGAAGCTAGAAACGGGGAGGCAGTCAGACAGACTCCCACATGCGCCCGACCGGGATCCACCCTGCATGCCCACCAGGAGGGGATGCTCTGCCCCTCTGGGGCATCACTCTGTTTCATCCAGAGCCATTCTAGCACCTGAGGCAGAGGCCACAGAGCCATCCTCAGTGCCCGGGCCATCTTTGCTCCAATGGAGCCTTGGCTGCCGGAAGGGAAGAGAGAGACAGAGAGGAAGGAGAGGGGGAGGGGTGGAGAAGCAGTTGGGCGCTTCTCCTGTGTGCCCTGGCCGGGAATCGAACCTGGGACTCCTGCACGCCAGGCCGACACTCTACCACTGAGCCAACTGGCCAGGGCCCCATGTGTGATCTTTATAACATATCTTCACCTTAGTTTATCTGTAAAATAAGAAAAGCATATGCCATATATTTGGAATTTTTATAATTCTAAAATGCTGATTTAAGAACATATGCATGTATATTTCCATATCAGAATGGATTATTGTGATGAAATAATTAGTTAAGTGGAATAACAATATAAATTTTATCATACATTTTTATAAGTATCCCATGAACTTCTTCTATACTAATCATTAAAGATAAATTGTCTTCTACTTTAAAAAACAAAACAAAACAGAAACCAAAAAGCATACAAACAATGATGTTACCCGAATTTATATATGCACACTTATTTTTTTTATTTGAATTAGACTTTTGTATAGTATATCCTAAAGCATAATTTTGCCTCTGAAATTTTATTCACACTTTTTGAACAGTAACAATGATAGAGTTTCTAATAAGGGATTTGAATGTGGTAGAAGTGTAGCAAAGCAGTTAGTTCTGCCAATTAGATAAATGTTGTGGAAAGTGAATCTCCTACCACCCTGTGGTAGTTTAGAATCATTGCATATTAGCATACTTCATTTAACTTGCCTGCTTAATTGATGCTTTCTTAATGAATGTGAATATCGAGTGATATTTGTGATGTATAAAAAAAGTACATAGCAGACCAAAATTTTACCCTTTCTCTTTTGGAAAAAACTATCTGCTATATACAAAGACAGATTTTTATGTTCAGAACCAGCAGTATAATACTTTCAAGTTTATCATTAATAATTTAATCAGGTATCCACAGATGCCTTAAATTATACTTTATCATTTTAGAGAACTCTCAAAGAGATTACCAAACTAAACACAATTTATTTTCACATTGAATTATTTAAGACAAAATAATGTCTTTTGGAATTCCCTGAATTCCACTTATATTCTATTAATTTCTGATTGAAGATAAATAGTATTATTGATTTTTTTAAAGATAAATATAAAAAATAGTGAGAATAGAATTATTGATTGATTTAGAGGAGGTTGTTTAGTATTTCTTAACTTTAATTTGTGTCCCTATACTTCCTCAAACGTTTAACTGATGGCATAGTGACAGCAAGCTATTACAGTTATAATTTATTTTTACAAATTATTATTGAAGATTTATTATAGTAAAAGCATTGTGCTTACTGTTATTATACAAGTAATAGTCAGAAACTGTTTTGTTTGTTTAAGAGATTTCAAACTCAGATGATATCAGGATTCAGACTGGTAAACTGAGTGAAATAAGAATGGTGACAAGTGAAGAGGATTCAAGTTGTTTGAAGCATTTGTGCTTTGCGTTGTTTGAAACATTTTCTAAGTGAGAGGAAGGGAGATAGACTACTGCACTTGCTGTGACCCAACAACCCCCACCTGGGGCCAATGCTCTAATCAATTGAGTTTTCCTTAGCACCTGAAACTGATGCTCAACCAACTGAGTTATCCTCAGTCCCTGGAGCCAAACCACAGGCTGTGAGAGGGGAAGAAAGAGAGAGAGAAGGGGAGAGGGAGGGGGAGAGAAGCAGATGGTTGCTTCTCATGTGTGCCCTGATTGGGAATTGAACCCAGGGAAGACTACACCCCAGGCTGATACTCTATTCACAGAGTAACCAGCTGGGGCCAATATTTTTTAATTTTATTTTTTGCTACACCTATGAGACCTAAGTGTTGATTATGTGTTTTATGTTTTTTGACTTGACTTTACTAATATGCTTTTAACTTTTCTTATCAATTTTTTGCTATTTTTCCACACACAGCTCTGAAGTAAGGCATGACATTACATACTAAGATAATTATATATATAAACACACATGCACACATACACACACACACATGCATTTATGTATATGTGTAACTTTCTTTAAAATTATGCATGCTTCCCTTCCCTTCTTTTCCCTTTCCTTTCCTTTCTTCTTTCTTTTTCTGTATGTGCGCCCACCCAGCAACCACCCCATGGGACTGATGCTCCAATCAACCAAGGTCTCCTCAGCACCATTACTGACGCTGGAACCAATCAAGTACTGGCTGCTAGAGGGGAAGAGGGAGAGAAAGGGGAGAGGGAGGAGGAGGGAAGCAGAAAGTCGCTTCTCATGTGTGCCCTGACCGGTAATCAAAGCCGGGATGTCCACATGCCAGGTCAACTTTCAATCCACCAAGCAAACTTGTCAGGACTGTAATATTTTTCTGTTGGCTTTTATGATGTTCTCCATCAGGTTAAGAAAGTTCCCCTAAGATTGTAAGATATTTTTAAATAAATGCATATTACATATTATGAAATGCATTTTCTATGTTTAATGAAACACTCAAAAGCTTCTGGTTTTATCAATTAACATGGTGAGATGAATTTACAAACTTTCTAAAATTGATATATTTTATTATTGAAATAAATGTTAATCTTGGAAGATTCTTCTATAATTTTGAATTTTGTTTGCTAATACTTTGATTAAAATTTTTGTATATATAAACATATTTATATTTCTGATATTATATAATATTTATTACTCGGAGACAGTATACTATTCAAACTATCAATAAAAGGTATCATTTATTTTAGAAAAATATACTTTAATTTTTAAATAAGCACAATATTTTTAATTTAATTTTAAAAAGCAACATTTTATTACTTTCTTGCTAGTCATTTTGAAAGGTATATTTTTTGTGTGTTTTATTCTGCTTAAATATGTAAAATCTATTCTTCTGGTTCCTAACTTTATTTTCTGTGGGGCCTATTTTTAAGTTTCTTTGCCAATAGCCTATTTTCTATTATTATTTATTTTTGTCTTCATGTCTATTTGAAAGGTAGTTTATTTTTTATGGTATTGTGTTTACTTACATATATATTTTGTATTGTCTTATTTTTTTATGGAGTCCATAGTGGAAAAATCCACTATGTATATTAATTTCATAGTATTGTCTTATTCTTTTTTGATTGTTCTCATATTTTAACATCAAGTCAATAAAGGCTTCTTTCTTCTTAATATTATAATTTTGATAGGGATCAATTCAAGTTTACTTGAGAACTGCAAGTGTTATTTGTCCATTATATTTTGAGGACAAAGGCCTGATGGCTGGAACACTAAAAATCATGAATTTAAGTATGTTAGTTAAAAATACTTACCATTCATCTCATATATATGTGTGTATATCTCAGTTCTGGACTAGCATCAAGAATGGCTCATAGTCCAGTAGTGATTTAGCAATTATTTTCCTTCAGTAGATAAAATCAGCAGTAGTGGAGGATATTGGCACATTTTTCCTGTTCGTTGTGCATTAATCTCTTTAAAAACATAATGCATTGATTACTAGGTGTTGACTTGCTTTTCCTGGTGAGTTTGGTTAAACATCAAATTGCATTTCGAATGCTCTGAAAACCATGATATATATAATGTGTGTGAATGTATATATATTTTGTCTTTTAGAAAATACAACTTAGTGTTTCCTAGTGTACACATGAGTTAGCTCTAGCTCTACAAGATCTAATTTATATCTGTGTCATTATTTTTTATAGATAAGATTCAGAGTATTAAGTATTTTCTAGTACATCAGAAAAACAATTTCTTCTTTACCCCTTCTTTCCTTCTCTCCCTTCCTTCCTTCCTTCCTTCCTTCCTTCCTTCCTTCCTTTCTTCCTTCCTTCTTTCCTTTCTTCCTTCCTTCCTTCCTTCCTTCCTTCCTTCCTTCCTTCCTTCCTTCCTTCCTTCCTTCCTTCCTTCCTTCCTTCTTCCCTTATATTTTTATTAACATTCATGTGAGATTTATTTAATCAGTATTTTCTCCATTATTTAATTATAACTGAAAAAAATAAAATTAGGGAAATGTTATGCTAATCTTACTTGGTTAGAGTTGCTATGCTCAACTTCAATTAGAGATTAGTCAGTCAGAAGATTGACTCCACATTCTTTTATGAAGCACCATGCTAAGTGTACAGAAAAGGTTGCTGAGGGTATTAAAATCTACTGAAGAAAATTGGAAACATTGTTCACACTGTGTGCTCCTTAGACAGGTAACTAACCTCTCAATGACTGAATTTCTTCATTTGTAATAAAAAAGGTAATAACTTACTAGACAGCTATTAAGGTTTATGCTGTTATAAGGCAAAACAAATAAATAAAACCACTGACATTGCTGTATAAAAAGTATATTGAATTTTTGCTCATTGTCTCTGAAATAAATTAACAGATAAATGGCCTGATTTGTGGTAGCACAGTGGATAGAGTGTTGGCCTGGAATGCTAAGATTGCCAGTTCAAATCTCTGGCTTTGCACATATGGAAGTTGATGCTTCCTGGTCTTCCTCTCTTCTCTTTCTCTCTCCTCTGTAAAGTGAATAAATAATGTCTTTAAAATTTTAACAGATAAGGAGATACACAAAATATAGATGTTTTTATTTAGCAACATTTTAAAAAGATACAAAATATGATCTAAATGACATTGTTACTGTGTATATTCAACATACCACTTGACTGCTTTGATTACAACAATAGCTTATAGTTGAAGTGTGTCTTATTTTTTATGTACTCACTGACAGTATTATTGATTCAGGCTCAAAGTTATTTTAGTCTACAATCTAAAAACCTGAATATCAATAAGAGGGGAAAGCTGATACTAATATCAGCCAATTATATAAGATCAAAGTTTTCAATTATTTTTACTAACAAGTGTTTATTTTTTCTAAAGAACTATTATGAGGAACATTGAAACATATAACTGAGATGCTTGTTGTCCCAGTAGGATATACACCTGCCACTTTCCCATTATTTTTGTCCCAAACAAACCTTCAAATGTGAACTCACGGGTTAGAACTTTAGCTAATAATAAAATTAACCAAATCTATCAATTTATTTTGTGTAACAATAAAGATTCCAAGTTAATTATATAATTTTAAATTTAATTTTTTAAAAAATACTTGGATGTGGGCATAAGAAGTAGTAACAAAAGATATGTAATAAAAATGAATCTCTGAAAAATTGTGCTCTTTTTATTACATGTCTAGTGATATCTAAGATGATCACCAAATTTTTAGAAAATTGCACCACTGAAAACCTGGATATTCTTTGTGAATAGGTTTGTGATGCTTGTTTGATTACATTAAATAGTCAATAGTACTTAAGACTGAAATGCTAAGCATCATTACTTTATTTCTTAATTAGAGTCAAGCAGTTGTATTAACACAGAGAACAGTAACTGGGACATAATAACATTGTCGGTCCTTATTAATGACAAACAATATACTAGTCAAAATAGTTAAAAGATATTAGAGCCCTACCTTAACATTAAGAAACATTAATACCTTTGATAGGTTACATTAAACAAAACAGAGATACATAGTGACATTGAGATTCCAGTCACCACACTGCCCAATATAGTGTTGACAAATAACAGAACACATAAAAAGAAAGGCCAAGTGCAGTGTGGAATTTTCAATTTCCATTCAAATTAATATAGAAGTAACAATATAAATATCAGTTTCTAAACAGACCTCTGTATCCTACATTGACTTCTGAACATTTTTTCTTATCATTAGTAGGAAAGTATTCATCACGATGAGGTTCTTGAGTACAATTAGGAATCTGTCATTGAAGGATGCTGATTACAGCATAACTTTGGCTGCTTGGCATATCCAGAAACTCAAATAACTCAAGTGATTGTTATATGATAAACTGAAGGATATTGAACCGAGAAGATGGATTACATTATTTCAGTTTGTCTTAAAGCATAGCATCATATACTTTAAAACACGAAGAGAAAGTTGAAAACAATTGGTGTTAATATATAATAACATGCTCAGGGATAATAATACCTTCAGTAGACTCAGGGAAAAGTCAAGCAATAGTTGCTTTCAGAATGATTTTGTCTTTCTAGTGTGTAAGCATACACATGTTTTCACAATCTCTTTTACATCTGACTCTTTCCCTCATAATTGCACAATAATTTTCCTCAATAAAAGTGATATTATTATTCAGGGATTGGAATAAGACTGGTGTTCAATATTAATTGAGTGTCTACTGCGAGAAGAAACTGTTATTTTATTTTCTCTGAATTCATTAGCTTACTTAATCCTTACAGTAGAGATTTCATCATATATAATTTCCAGATAAATTTGCCCAGGCACACAGATCTATCCCCTAGAACAGTGGTCCCCAACCTTTTTTGGGCCATGGACCAATTTAATGTCAGAAAATATTTTCACAAACCGGCCTTTAAGATGGGACAGATAAATGTATCATGTGACCGAGACAAGCATCAAGAGTGGGTCTTAGACAGATGTAATAGAGGGAATCTGGTCATTTTTAAAAAATAAAACATTGTTCAGGCCCTGACCCGTTGGCTCAGTGGTAGAGAATCGGCCTGGTATGCAGGAGTCCTGGGTTCAATTCCCTGCCAGGGCACACAGGAGAAGTGCCCAACTGCTTTTCCACCCCTCCCCCTCTCCTTCCTCTCTGTCTCTCTCTTCCCCTCACGCAGCCAAGACTCTATTGGAGCAAAGTTGGCCTGGGCGCTGAGGATGGCTCTGTGACCTCTGCCTCAGGTGCTAGAATGGCTCTGGTTGCAACAGATCGACACCCCAGATGGGCAGAGCATCACCCCCTGGTGGACATGCCAGGTGGATCCCGGTCAGGCGCATGTGGGAGTCTGTCTGACTGCCTCCCCATTTCCAACTTCAGAAAAATACAAAAAAATAATAATAATAAAATAAAACATTGTTCAGACTTAAATACAAATAAAACGGAAATAATGTAAGTTATTTATTCTTTCTCTGTGGACCGGTACCAAATGGCTCATGGACCAGTACCGGTCCATGGCCCGGGAGTTGGGGACCACTGCCCTAGAAGGACTCAGGACTCTCCTTTAAAGCCAACTTTGTCACTTAGCAATGATGTATGGCTTTTCTTAGTTACATTTGTTATTTTATGTAAAACATAAATGTACACATAAGTAACACTACATGTATGCTATATAATATGTCCACACTTTCGACATATATAGGTATACATCACACATGAATGTGTCTGTATATACATGTGTATGTATATCTCTAAACTATGAGTACAGTTTTCCTATAAGTATTAAATATAAATACACAAATATTTAGAGTATGGATTTATACACAGAAGGTTTAAACAATGTTTCTCAGTTATTTCTTGTGTAAAATAAATAATTCAGTATCTTCTTGTTATTGACTACATACTATTAAGATTTATAAGAATATACATTTTTGTAATATAACTGCACAAGTAAGTAAAATTCAGTTTAATGAGACTTATTAAGGAGATTTCTGATATTAGTAGTAGTGGTATTAATATTACTGTTAGATATTTTTCTAGCTTATTGATAGCTTACTATATTTTTCTAAGAAATAAAAGTAAAGGCTCATCACAGTGAAACACAAAATCAAAAGCCAAGGCGAAAAAATGTAAGTAGAAATCAAGGAGATCTTATAAAATCTAAGGTGATTAAAGTGTCTCTTCCACTATGTTTTTACATGTCAGCCTCAGAAAGATTGCTTTTCTATGTTATCAGCTGATACAATAAATTGTTTCTTATTTAATGCTTGACATTGCTGAACCTTCAGTTATACAGTAGTTGATTTGTGATTTCTTTATTGTATTTTAATGCTAAATTCAACCAGTACCTGAAGGAGGAATAATAGAAAGTCTCCAAAATAATATATATCCTGGTAAATAAATTATATTTGCCTAGACTCTAATAATGCCATGCAAATATAAGTATGTATTAATAGAAAAGCTGTAGCTATCATGGAGAATTCCAAATACTTTAAAGTTTACATAAGTCAAATAATAGATCAAGATTTGTAATAAGAAAAGTTAAATATAATCAAATTTGTATTTACAGATTTCTGCAGTTTAATTCTGTATACCTTTATAGACCTTTTCTTTTGACATTGTGAGTGTCAAATACCTGAAAGCTTACCCAAGCATTTATTTGAGAATCCTGAGCAAGAAACAAAAGTAAATGAAAAAATAAAATTATTTAATATTATTTTCAACGTTCAACCATTAAATATAAAAGAAATAGAAGTCTAAGCTAAGCCTAAAGTAGTTGTTTATCATACTAAAATTTTTAAATTTGAGATGAAATTTTCTCTATTAAGAATATTTTTTAAAAGTATATATATAAATTCTTAGATATAAACTTCTATTCTCCAAAGAGAATGGAATATAGAAAGTTGTTATTTTGTTATATTAGCAATTTCAATATCTATTTTAGTTTAGAAAATGTTAACATCTTTATCGAAGTTTGTGTCTTTTAACTAAAAATAGCATTTACACAACCAATACACAGTGACTAGAGAGCACATTAGTCTCAAATTATATGTCAAATAATATAAAAAATTTTGTTACTTTATGAAATTTAAATATATATATATATATATATATATATATGATCTGGCAAAAGGTTTTCTTTTTTTTTTTAAGAGTAAAAATACTCAATAAGTATTTGTTCATATTTCTAGAAAGATATACATTTGTAAATTTTATTTTATTACTTATTACTTTATAATTAAAATGCAGCATGCAGATTTGGGGGTATATCTTCTCACACCTCTTATTAATACAAACTAGGCCCAGGAATCGTCATAAAATGCTTTGTTTGTAGGTTTGATACTCAGTCAGGACACATACAAGAAGTAACCAATGAGTGCACAATTAAATGAAACAACAAATGAATGCTTCTCTCTCTCTCCCTTTTTCTCTTTGTCTCTTTAAAATTAATCAATTAAAGAAAACAACTAACTAGTATTTAGATGAAATATGTAGCTGAATATTTTAAGCAGCTATGTCATGGCCAGACACTGTAATGTTAGAAATACATATTATCCTAAAGTAATCGGGTAAACGTATTGAAGTCTTAGCCATGTCTGTCTTTTCTATCTCTATAATACTCTGCAGTGTTTCATAGTGGGTGATTAATACATTAGAAAATCAATAGTATATATGTTATTGTCATGCATGGTTTAAAGTGGAGAATGCACTAATTTGACATTGCTGATCTAAAAATTTATTTTGATATGAACAGAACATATTTAACAAATGTTTTCTTAATGTGCAGTACTCTTTAGATTGAAATTATTCTTTAAGTATGAAAGAGAAATTTTTCCCAAACTCAAGGCCTGATGAATACATCCCTTAAGATTATCGAGTTCCATTTCCTTGAATTACATGATTACCACTTTCTCATCTAATCTGATTTCTACACCAGAACTAACCACTGTGAGGAAAAACTTGTGCAAACAAGCAGCAAATTATAAATACATAAAATAGCATTTCATTTTATAAAGCATTTTCATGAGAGTATTTTTTGTAAATTTTGTACTTGGAATCCAATAACTCCTCTTTATTTCTCTGTATTCTCCAATATATTTAGATATGTTGAGGCCAGCATAAAGCTTACAATTTTAACCTTTCCATGGTCATGCCTACCTAGCACAGCTATTTTGTCATTATAAGCACTTACTAAAGATGTGTTAAATGAACCAATAAATAAAAAAATTAACAAATGTGGAGACTGTATCTTGCATACATAATGTAAAACTTGATTTCACCCTGAAATCACAAAATCACTTCTAAAAATCATCTCTTACTTGTTTAACTAAAAAATACTAGTGTATGGTGAATTATTTTAATATCATGACTAAAGTAATAGTATTTCTAGAAATTTGAAAATGTCTTTTCTTATTTACTCATCAACCAATATTTATTAAGCTATTGGCTGTATACAGTTGGCAGAAATCATTCTCTGTGCCTTTTATGAATAAGTATAGTATCTGTATTTTTAAAATAATCTAGATTTAAACATAACCATTTGCAATTAGAATCTGAAATATATTTGTAAAATATAATTTTAAAATGCTTCACCAGCCCTGGCTCATTGACTCAGTGATACAACATCTGCTGGCATGTGGAAGTAAGTCCCAGGTTTGATTCTCTATCACAACACACAGGAGAAGTGACAATGCTTCTCCACCTCTTCCCCTTCTGTCTGTCTGTCTGTCTCTCTTCTTTTCCCACAGCCATGGTGGGATTGGCTTGAGTGAGCTGGCCTCATGTGCTGAGGCAGCTCCATGGTCTCTGCTAAAAAAAAAAAGGCTCCAGTTGCAATGGAGCAACAGCTCCAGATGGCCAGACCATCGCCCCTTAGTGGGTTTGCTGGTGAATCTCGGTTGCTGCGCGTGCAGGAGTCTGAATCTGTCTTCCTGCCTCCCCTCCTCTCACTAAAAAGTAAAGTAAATAAAAAATAATAAATAATAATAATAAATGCTTCACCAACAACTTACCATTTAAACCAGTGGTAGTTAACCTGGTCCCTACTGCCCACTAGTGGGCATTCCAGCTTCCATGGTGGGTGGTAGCAGAGTAACCAAAGTATAAATAAAAGATAGATTTAAGTATAGTAAGTTGTTTTATAAAGATTTATTCTGCCAAACTTAGCAAAAAGCCGACATAAAGTACTTGGTAAGTAATTATTATTATATGCTTTAACTTGCTGTAACTCTGCTTTATAAATTTTATAAAGTAAAGTTACTTCCCTACTTTATAAATCACCATTACTGTGGAACCGGTGGGCGGTTAGAAAATTTTACTACTAACAGAGATACAAAAGTGGATGATAGGTATAAAAAAGTTGACTACTCCTGATTTAAACCAAAGTGTTATCTTAAAAATCATATTTGTAAATTTTATTGAAAAAGTTTTCTATAAAGACTTCAATTCCTTACATTGATTACAACTGTATTAAAATTTCTACAGTACTTTATATGTGTCCCTTCCTCAATAACTTATGCATTAAAATAGTGTTTATTCATTTTAATGGGTAAATGCACAAAGAAATAATTGAATAACTTTTACTTTAAAAAAACCACTTTTTTAAAAACTTTTTTATTTTTTTATTTTATTTATTCATTTTAGAAAGGATAGAGAGAGGGATAGAGAGAGAAACAGAGAGAGAGAAGGGGGAGGAGCAGGAAGCATCAACTCCCATATGTGCCTTGACCAGGCAAGCCCAGGGTTTCGAACCGGCGACCTCAGCATTTCCAGGTCGACACTTTATCCACTGCACCACCACAGGTCAGGCAAAGACCACTTTTTGACTTATTATTTTTTTAGGAGAAAGAATACCAAATGAGCTTCTTGACCAACTTGTATATAAAATCATAGTATAACAGCTTATACCCCATACATATGAAGTAATCTAAATAGTGGCATTACCAGTTAATGGACATCTGTTCTTAGAATTAGAAACAAGTTTAGAAATAGTAATCACAGATCTTCTTTTTAGCTAGATAGTCCATGTAAAGGACAATTGTCTCTCTTAATGATATTCTTTACAGTATTTGGTTAAGAATTCTCTACATGGAAGAATGCATTTTGTGATTCGCCGATTTCTTTCTAGAGAAGCTCCCAGATTTCATGATGATTGGAAAGCTTAGTTTTTATCTTCATGCAGGTAGTAAAATTAGTCATAGGAAAACCTTTCTAAAAATGTTAATTCTGTTTTCTGTGTAGCTCTTGTAAAGAACATACTCATTCTGAAAAAGTATAAAGGGGATAAAATATCTTACTATTGTTTCAGAAATACTTTTTTACTATCTTAAGGATAGAGATTATCATGACGTTACATGCAATTGTGCAAAATAGATTTCTTTTTAACCACCCTCTTCATAAACATGATTTATATATGCAAATCATGTCCTGCCGATGAAGCTACAAAATTATTCCTCAATGACTCAGTTCATTGGGCTAATGTGACATCCCAGCAATTAGTAAATCTAACGCTTCATTTTTCTTCCCATGAAATGTTATCTTCATGGTCTTTTACTGTGATCAGAGGCAGACTTAGGTCGGTTGAGGTTGTCATTTGAGAAAAGTGTCAAGTGGGGGGTTTGAGGGGCCCTTTTAGAAGTCCGGGCCCAGGGTTTACGTGGTGCAACCGCCCTTAAATCCGCCTCTGACTGTGATCAATGTTTATTATGAAAGTCAACATTTCTTTTCAATTTTATCTTCTCAAAATGTATTTTGTTCCCAGCTCTCCAGGGCTATTCACCAGATAGCACATTAGCAATGACTCTTACTACCTGCTTTTTATCTAAACAATATCAAGAAACCCCCTTTCTTTTTATCTCTTTGGATGAAGATTTAGCAGACTCTAATTAAGGAGATTCCTCCTCTTTACAAAGTTCTATCTTTAAAGACAAAACAAAAAATAATTTAAGGATGACTTATTTTCCTGATGCCTGACTGTTCGAGTGAATGATTTACCAGCAACTAAATGTAGCCATTGCTCTCATAATTTGTCTTCTAGGACAAATGTCAATCACAAAGCAAATCTTTTATAAAGATAGAAATAGTCTATTGAAATTGGATGCAGCATAACAATTGAATGAAAATAATTTAGAGAGAAATTTTACACTTGCTCTTAAAGAAACAAGTTGTTAAAGGCTAACTCCCTACACTATTTAGAAACAAAAATAAAGACAAAACTACTGGTAAATTATATTACAATTTACAATTTATGAAAAATAAATTTGAATATAAAACTTCCTCATTAAATAAGTGAATTTTCTTTCAAGACCCAATTAACAATGCATTTGTAAATAGGAGCAACTAATTTACAGAAAATAGCTTAGTTCCATAGTTTTGTAAAATATTGCTAATTAGCTATAAGACATATTTTCAAATAAATTCTGTACTTAAACCTATCATTTAGATAAACAATTATATACAATATTACTTAGACTTTTACTGTTAACAATCCTAAATAGTTTTATATAAGAAATAAAGAACATGTCTGCAATTAGAGATGCCATTAAAATATTAATTTTCTGACTTAATAACTTAAAACTTAATTATAAAGTAAAGGAATAATTATAATTAAAAATGCTCTTAATTCAATGATTTAATTAAAAATAGGAAAGTATTTTCCTTTGTATATCAGAAATAAAATTTAATTATTCCTAAATCTATAGTATTAGTGTCAATGGTTATAATTACCTTAAAAGTATAGCAATGGCATTATTTTCTCCTTCTATTGTTTCCAATTTAAAGGTCATGTCATTAATCTGGATTTGATTCTAACTGCTTATGAAACCATACATTCCTCTTGCAGAATGTGTTAGTGGATTTGTGTTCCACTTATGCCTGCATGAATTTACTCATTTATTATCACACCAGACTGCCACACAAGCATAACCTTTTTGGTTCCTCTTTTGAATAATTGAAACAATAACTTTCATTTTTATAGTTCTTTAAAGATCACAAGTTGCTTTCACACACATTATGTTTTTATTGTCACAAGAACTCTGGAAATTCTTATTGCTAAATCTTTTTTACAGAGAAGGAAATAGAAATCAAAGGCTTATTTAAACGTCATAGACCTTATAAATTAAAAAAATAAAATTAATGTATGAGTTAAACCAGGTCATCTAATTTTCAATCTATTAAGGTTTATTTTTCAATTACTCTAGAACTGACATAATGTTGATTTCATTCTCTGTTGCATATTTTCAAGAAGTAAAATCTATTAAATATGATCTTATGGCTGTGTCTGTTTTGTTCAGCACTCTACAATTTCAAGGGCATACAATCATCAGCTGCCGCCTAATAGCAAGTATTCAAAGTATCTTTTCAAATTCCCAAATAAAATATTGAGAGTAACTTGTTTTCTGAGTTCTCTTACATGCAGGAACCAACTGGATTCCTTGGGGCACATGAGGAAATTCAACAGGATTGAAGTCTGAGAATGAAAACCATTGCTCTTAACAATGTTAATCATGATGATAAAGATAGTTCTTCCTAAAACTGCAGCCAGCATTTATAAAAAATTGCTTAATTTTTTTTTTCTGTTTATATATGATATTCTTGTAAAAAGTTTGTAGAATTGATTGTATTATTGCATGATACATGTGGGATGTTTCTTTTCAAATATTAATTGCCAAAAAAATGAAAGAGTTTATCTTTTGTTTTTATTCATTCTCTACATTTATTGTTATTCTGTGTCAGGTACTTTTCTGAGCACCAAAGTAGTGCAAGAGCAAAACAAAATACCATCTCTCTTGTGGTATTCCTTTTAGTAAGAAATAAATCATAAGCAAATAAATATAGAAAAATTCTGAACCCTTTGTTTTTGTAATCTGTAGTATTTTCCCAATTGTCATGTAAAAGTTCTTGAAGATGTGATTCAGCAATGTTACTCATCTTTTCTTTGGCCCAATAGGCTTACAACTACACTTTTTCTCATTATTCCCTAGAGTATGTGTGACAGCAAATAATGTTTCATAATTTTTTATTTTGAATACCAGGATCAAAGTCTTGGTGGCACCTTATAATATAGAATAAAACACTTACTTTTGTATCTGTATGATGTCCAGTTGGGGTCATTCTACTAATTAATCTTTATTCATTTTTTTTGTTTTTGTTATTTGATGTATATTTTATATTTTATTGATTCTTTGACCCATTGATTGTTGAATAGATGATTAGGTTATTCCATGCAGTAAGAAATAAAAACGTTCTCAATTAAATAATGATATAGTGCTTTAGTCTTAAAACACAATACATAAAAAGGTCACATAACATTTGGTTGTTTAAAAATTTCTTTCTTCTACTCTGTGGGATTTGGCAGTTTCTTGTGCTTTCAGTTTATTGTTTAAGAAGTGATAGGACTCGTTTTGTAACCATCTCAAGAAAAAAAATGTCACTTTTATTTGTGATATAGTTTTCCTTTTCTTCAGTTCTATAAAACACATGATTACTGCTTTACAAGGATTATGAAATTATGATAGTTCTTTTGGTGATTAAAATTTACTTATCTGTTCCCCTGATTTTCTACAAACCCAGTAACAGTTTTATTGTTAATTTTTTTCTAATGGTTAGAAGGCATTGTAATTAGTAATATAAACCAAACCATACATTGCTAACTGTAGTGATGAAAATCTGAGTAAGACTGACCCAGAATGCATGTGCACAATAACTAAATCATAAAGACTATCGCATAACTACAATTTTAAGAAACATTGGTAACAACATTTTGTTGTCAAATCTTATGTAAAATGTGATAAAATTAATACATATGATAGAATTGATAAAACTTGATAGTATCCCTGTGATATTTTGTTAGTACACATTAGTAAAACAATGCTGGTTGTTAAAATACTCAAATTATCCCTCTCAAGTTGTTATACATATATATAACCTTTTTTCTAAACTTCTCCTGTGATGCCACCATATTGTCCGCCTGGCCTGTTCCCTTTTAAGTGTAAAATGTAACATGGTAATAGTTCCATAGACCGTATTTTAGTATTAGGGCTGGCATCTTTTTTGAATTTGTAAGAGCTTCCTCTATTTATTGGCATTATTTTATTCTTACAGAGACAGAGAGAGAGTCAGAGAGAGGGACACATAGGGACAGACAGACAAGAAGGGAGAGAGATGAGAAGCATCAATTCTTAGTTGTGGCACTTTAGTTGTTCATTGATTGCTTTCTCATATGCGCCCTGATCATGGGACTACAGCAGACCAAGTAACCCCTTACTCAAGACAGCAACCTTGGGCTCAAGCTGGTGAGCTTTGCTCAAACCATATAAACCCATGCTCAAGCTAGCGACCTTGGGGTTTCAAACCAGGGTTCTCTGCGTCCCAGTTCAATGCTCTATCCACTGTGCCAACACTTGGTCAGGCGTATTAGCAAATATTTTAAGTCTCACACTTGTCTAGTAACTACTAATTTGTACTTTAACTGTTCAATTTCAAGTAAACCTTGAACAACACAAGTTTGAACTGTACAGGTTTACTTATAAGCAGATTTTCTTAAATTAAATACAGTGGTACCTTGAGATACGAGCAGACCAACATAGAAATTTTTAAGATACGAGCTGTGACTCAGTCTGTATTTTTGTTCAAGATCCAAGCGAAATCCTGAGATACAAGTTGTGATTCAGGAAGCTGCTGCTAGTTGGCACTTTGGTGTACGGGTCCAGTCTCGGCAGCACAACACCAGTATCTTGTCCTTTCTTACGTGTTTCCTGCAGAATCAAGTCGAATCTCATGCGCTGTACTAGTTCTTGCATCATTTTTGCATATTTTACTAACTTTTTTTGTGTGCTATCATGGGGTCGAAGAAAGTGAGTGTAAGGGACAGTGGTGAAGAGAAGAAGAGAATGATGTCGATAGAAGTAAAGAAAGAAATAATAAAAAAAACATGAGCGTGGTTTACGAGTGATTGAACTGGCAAGGCTGTACGACCGCAATACATCTACAATTTGTACCATCCTTAAACAAAAGGATGCCATCAAAAGCACAAATCCAGTGAAAGGAACTACAATTCTGTTCCAATTAAGGACAAATATTCATGAAGAAATGGAGAAGCTTCTGCTGGTGTGGGTGAAAGAGAAAGAGCTGGCAGGAGATACAGTGACGGAGATTGTAATATGTGAAAAGGCACGTATTATACAGCAACTTGAACAAGAAAGAACCATCAACTTCAAAAGAGGCAGCAGAAGATATGTGTAAGGCAAGTCACGGCTGGTTTGAAAATTTCAAGAAGAGGTCTGGCATCCACTCGGTGATGAGGCATGCTGAAGCTGCGAGTGCTGACGATAATGCAGCTGAGGAGTACAATGCACATTTTGCTGCGCTTATCGCAAAAGAAGGCTTCATCCCCCAACAAGTATTCAACTGTGATAAAACAGGATTGTTTTGGGAAAAAATGCTCCAGAGGACTTTCATCACCACAGAGGAGAAGAAGTTGCCAGGCCATAAACCCATGAAGGACCATCTGACCCTTGCATTGTCTGCAAATGTTAGCAGTGACTGTAAAGTAAAGCCACTGCTAGTGTATTATTCCGAAAATCTTTGAGCCTTTAAGACTCACAAGATTCTTAAAGAAAAACTGCAGGTTATGTGGTGCGCCAATACTAGGGCATGGGTTACGTGGCAGTTTTTTATTGAATGGGTAAATCTCGTCTTTGGTCCTGTGGTGAAGAAATATCTTCAAGAAAATAAACTCCTGATGAAAGCATTACTAATCCTTGAAAATGCTCCAGTCCACCCACCTGATCTTGAAGATGACATTCTCAATAAGTTCAAATTCATGAAAGTTCTCTACCTCCCACCCAACATGACTTCAATCTTGTAACCTATGGATCAGCAGGTCATTTCCAACTTTAAAAAGCTTTACACAAAGCACTTGTTCCGCTGCTGCTCTGAGGTGACTGAGACTACAAATCTAACCCTTTGAGAGTTTAGGAAAGATCACTACAACATCGTGATATGTTTATGCATTATTGACTTGTCATGGCAAGAGGTTATAAGAAGAACCTTGAACTCAGCATGGAAAAAGTTATGGCCTGATGTTGTTCCAGACAGGGACTTCAAAGGATTCGAACTAGAGACTGAGACCGAGGTAGAAGCATTGGAGGAGATTGTATCCCTCAAAAAGTCAATGGGTCTAGAGGTAGATGAGGGTGATGTAAATGAGTTCGTTGAGGAACATGTATGTGGAGGAACTCTCAACTGAGGAGTTGAAGGAGCTACAGATGATGCAACATACGGAATTTCTACAAGAGATTAGTAGTGAGGAGGAGGTAGAGTCAGAGGAAGTGATTTCTACAAGTGAAACTAAAGACACGCTGGCAATGTGGGAGAAGCTTTCAAGTTTCATTGAAAAAAAAATCCAGAAAAAGTTTCAACTGGTTTTTCTTCAGCACTTTTTAATGACACTTGTTTGTCACATTTCTGTAACATTTTAAAAGGCGGGCAAAAGCAAACCTCTTTGGACAGATTTTTATTCAAAAGTCCTGCAAGTGAAAGTGCTGAAAGTGCAGCCAAAAAGGCAAAAACAGGTGATGATTAAATGAAAAATACATAATGTTAAGGTTAGGATAAATTTAAAATTAAGAAAATGCATTTTTTTTTACAATTAAGTTTTTGTGGTTTCATTTTAAGTAAAAAAAAGTGCAGTTTTAGTTTTGTTTAGAGAAAATGCAGTTTTAGTTTACATTTAGTGTTAAGAAAGTGCAGTTTTAGTTTGTGTCTACAGTGCCTGCATCCCTTCCTCCCTCCCTCCTCTGTCATTCACCTCTGTTAGCCTCACTCATCTGTCTCCAAGGTAAGAATACAGTACTAAATAACACTTTTTTCTTTTATTTCATATGTTTTGTTATGTATTGGTAAAGATACATGTGTGTTTCTTAATTAAAACATGTCTTTTTCATAATTTAGGATGGTTTGAGGATATTTTACAGGGCTGGAATGGATTAAATCTATTTCAGTTATTTTAAATGAGAGAAATTTGTTTAATATACAAGTTAACTGACTTTTGAGCTTGGTTATAGAATGAATTAAACTCGTATCTCAAGATACTACTGTACATTCAGTACTGTAAATGTATTCTCTATTCCTTATGATTTCCTTAATAAGTTTATCCAGTTTATTTTATTATAAAAATAACCTATATATATTACCAAGAATAATCAAGTGGAGTGATGAAAATGTGAATAAGTCTGATTCAGAATCCATGTGTTCAATAACTAAATCATGGAGACTATTGCATAACTACAATTTTAGGAAACATTAGTGTGAGATAACTTGTTAAATCTTATGTTAAAATATAAAATAAATCAATACATACATATAACAAAATATGTGTAATCACCTATTTAACAGTAAAGCTTCAAGTCAACAGTAGACTATTAGTAGTTAAGTTTTGGAGGAGTCAAAAGTTATATACAAATTCTTGACTGTGCAAGGGTACATATCCCTAATTCTCATGCTTTTAAGGGTTAACTGTAATAAAAAATCTTTAAGCTTTCTCACATATAGAGGTTAACATAAATAATTTTAGAATTTACTAATTTTTATTGCTCTTTATTATTAATTAATCTGTATATCAAGTGATTAAAGATTTAGAATAAATAGAGAAGTAGTCTCAATGCATTAGCCAGTACTATGAGCAAACCAACATAATAATGTATTGTGATAAAGCATAGATATTTGGGTTAACTTTACAGGTTAAGAAACATAATTCTAGTAAGTATAGCAGAAAAAATTAACATTAAAAATTATGTTGTCTCATCTAAAAAAAGAGTATAATAAACTATATATCAGAATGTGACATAATTTTTGACCTACTTAAACTTTCTAAACATCAGAAATATTTAAATTATGATATTTGTTTGGTTTATGCAAGACTGATAATATTGACTCAGCTAATTGAAAATTGTGAATTTTAACATCTTCATTTGTAACAATTGTATGCAATTTACAGGGTTGTCTTTAGCTGTTTTTGAAATAATGTATGTCAAAATATTATATAATTGGGGATCAAAGATTATTTAGCTGTTCTATTTTGCATATATTATAAGGAGGACTAAATTGATTGTTATTTGTAGATATATTATTTACCTTTTTTATTTCTTTATTATCATTCTAATTTTCAATTCACCAGGAATTCCTAAGAGTGTTTGAGTTTGGGGCTTGGCTATTTCATTGGAAGTAAAAAAAAAAGTTTAATAGAAAAACAACACAAAAGAGAGAGACAGAGAGAAATAAAACATGCAAATAAGATAATGATACTGTATTGAAACATTCATATTTAGATTTTAAGGTTAAAAGTACATTTTAATCGTATTTATTTATTTATTTTTAAAATAAAGATTCCAAAGTTGTTGAATGGGCAAAGGGATGTGTTTTGACACAAAGTTGGCCATGGGGCAAATTATATATATATAATTTAATCAAATTATATATATAATCAAAATATATATATAATCAAAAAATATATATAAAGAAAAATAAACCTCAACTTCTACCTCAAACAATACACAAAAATTAACTTGAGACAGACAATATACTTTAACATAAAAGCTGCTTTATAAATCTCCAAGCATAGAAAAATACTTTTGTAAAATTGGAGTTAAAAAATATTTCTCAGAAAGAACCCATGATGGAAAATAAAAATATTATGAACTACATAAAATTGTTAAAACTTCTGTTATCAAAATATAAATGTAATATAAACTGGCAAGCCTTTGAGTAGGTGAAAATTTTCTAAATGTATAAACAACAAAGGAATTATAGTCACAATATACAAAGAACTTCTAAAATTATTAATAAAATTAAGTAATCCAATAAAATATGGGGAATGACTTAGACACTTTATGAAAAAATCGATACAAGTGACAAATAAGCACATGAAAATATATTCAACAAATTAATCACTGTGGACATGCAACTTAAAACTACAATTAATTATCAGTATAAAAACACACTAGAAATTTTAAAATATTAAATATCAGTAAATATTCAGAGCATGTGGTGTAATTACTTTGTAAAACAGTTTGTCAATCTTTTGTCAAAGAAACATTTACCATATACATTTACTTTATAATCTATTTAATTCTGTGTAATTTACACAAAAGAAATGAAGATATATGTTCATGCCAATACTTTTACACAAATGTTTTCTTTTAATAAATGGCTTTATTGCTTGACCAGGCAGTGGAGCAGTGGATAGAGCATCGAACTGGGATGTGGAGGACCCAGGTTTGAGATCCCAAGGTCACCAGCTTGAGCGTGAGCTCATCTGGTTTGAGCAAGGCTCACCAGCTTGAGCCCAAGGTCACTGGCTCGAGCAAGGGGTCACTCGGTCTGCTGTAGCCACCTAGTCAAGGCACATGTGAAAAATCAATCAATGAACAACTAAGGAACCCAACGAAGAACTGATGTTTCTCATCTCTCTCCCTTCTGGTCTGTCTGTCCCTATCTGTCCCTCTCTCTGATTCTCTCTGTCTCTCCCACAATAATAAATAAATAAATAAATAAATAAATAAATAAATAAATAAATGGCTTTATTAATAATAACCAGTCACTGGAATCAAGCCAAATATTCATCAAACAGTTGGATGAATAAACACTTTATGGTATATATTTATAATGGAATATTACTCAGCACTGAATGAGACAAACATCTGAGACACAAAAAGTATGGGTATATCTCGAAATGTCTCTGAGAGATAAGAGCCATTCAAAATAGATACTGTACATATTTATTTATATGATTCTGGAACATAAAAATCTATCTGATTTTGTGATTTTAATATAATATTTGCTACTATATAATTTATACCAAATGAGGACAGGGGGTTGGTTGACTTGGGATACACATGAGGTGACAGGTTTACATGATTACAGTGTCTATATATGATAGGTTTACATATTACAAAAATGTGTGCATTTGTCCAAACACCTTCGACTGAAACATTTAATATCTATGGAGCATGTTGTGTTCCTGTATTAAGAGATAAAGCAAAAAAGGACAAAAAAAAAAAAAAAAGAAAAAACTCATGGACACGGACAAGTGCAGTGATTGCTGGGAGCAGGCAGTTGGAGGAGGACGAAGGGGGTAAATGATGTTGGAAGAATACTTGACTTGGGTGGGGGTGAACACACAATACAGTGCACAGAGACATACTGCAGCAATGGGCACCTGAATCCTGTATAATTATGTTAACTAGTGTCACATCTATAAAACTCCATTTTGTAAGAAGTTCACACAAGAAAAGTAGAGATAAAAGGTAAAATTCTAAAAATAAATAAATGCAAACAAAATAAAATCTCTTATGCTTTGATCAGAAATATTGAAGAATTTATTAACATTATGTGACAATTTTATTTGTTTTTCTTTATTGCCATGTCACAGTACTTACTTATAGAGCATATTTATTACATATGTATGGCTAATATATAAAACTATTTATTAGTTTGTTAGTAATGTCATAAACCTTGAACCTTTATAGCATTATGGATTAGGATAAGCACTGCGGTTGTTTACCATAAAGAGTAATAATCATATGGTTTAAAATTCTGGAAAATAGATAATCCTTTGGAAACTGTAGTCTCTCTGCCCTTCTCCATTTATTTCATTTTCATTTGATCATTACTTTCTGAAAATAAACCATACATGCAAAACAGCATACATTATTTACTACATACATTAGAATTTACCACTTACCCTGCATTTTCTTCTTTCATGATTCAGTGAATTGATTTTTGTTGTTATATGATTTATGTTTTCTTTCCAGGAAATTGACTCACACATGCCCTCAACTCCCCTGTTCTTTGGTTTTTTTTTCCAACATTTATTTCTTACACTCCTTTAGTTTTAAAATACTTTTATCATTTTAATTTCTAATTATTTACATCACAAAAATAAATACTCCCTGTTAATATTTTCCACTTCCTAATCTCTAATTTCTTTTTCAGTTATCTGTACTTTGACTACTTTACTACTATTCTACTTTTGGTATTCCGTAAGACCAAAATTTAATGGATTCAAATAACTGCTATTATTTCTTACAAATGTATAGGTTGAGGGGACTGTGCCTGGCAGGGAACTGGCAGCTGTGCCACTGAGCTGCTGGCTGCCCTGAGCACTGTGCTTGGATGAACACTTGAAGGCCTGTGACAACTTGCCTCTGGCCTCCTGAGACAGGCCACCTTGCAGAACTTGGAGGAGCTGGATCTGAGCATGAACCTCTGTGGGGTGGCTGTGGCCAGGTCCTGGCCTCTATACTGCGGGCCTGCCCCAGTCTCAGCATTGCACTTTCATCTCCAGGACTGTGGCTTGGGCCCAGGTTTCCTCCTGAGCCATCAAACAGCCCTGGGTGGCAACTTCCAAGATGCCGATTCCCTGAAGACACTGTCCAAATCCTGCAACATACTGGGCACCACCAACTTGGCCCAGACCCTGCAGAGCCTGCACACCCATACCCTCTTACGCGTGGAGCTCAGCTTCACCTTGGCCAGCGTCACTTGTCAGGCTGGAATTGCCTGCCAACCCTGAGTTCAACTCTGCTGGCCTGGAGGAGCTCCTGTCTACCCTCCTGAAACCTCGAAGCCTGGGCTTCCTGGACCTGTCAGGCTAGACCAGGGGTAGTCAACCTTTTTATACCTACTGCCCACTTTTGTATCTCTGTTAGTAGTAAAATTTCTAACCACCCACCGGTTCCATGGTAATGGTGATTTATAAAGTAGGGAAGTAGCTTTACTTTTTAAAATTTATAAAGCAGAGTTACAGCAAGTTAAAGCATATAATAATAATTACTTACCAAGTACTTTATGTTGGATTTTTGCTAAGTTTGGCAAAATAAATCTTTATAAAACAACTTACTATAGTTAAATCTATCTTTTTATTTATACTTTGGTTGCTCTGCTACCACCCACCATGAAAGTTGGAATGCCCACTAGTGGGCAGTAAGGACCAGGTTGACTAACACTGAGCAATACTGTCCAAGGTCCCCTAGGCCCAGGCCTCTGGGACAAGATCACCGTGTGGCTATAGGAGCTGCAACTGTGCAGCAGGGGGCTCTCTGCCCAGGACTGGGTGGACCTGCACAAGCTGCTGCCCAGCCAATCCGCCAGTGCCCGTACACAGGACCAGGGTACCAGGTTCTTCTGGAACCACCCTGTCCCCTCCCCGCATCCCAGAGTCCCGGCGAATTCAATAAGGAACAATGCTGTCGCCAAAACAAACAAACAAACAAACAAGAAGACAGTTTTTTCTTTGCATCTGTCATGTTCTGACAGCAGACATCTGTTGATACACCAATAATCTGAAAGTTCAGCAATGCTGGAAGGCCAAGACAGTGGATTCAGAAGGTTGGCAGTCAATTCCAACTGCTGGATGGGAGTTCATCTAAAAATACTGACTGGAGCATCTTCATTTGACTGCTCCCTTTGACTTGTAGATCTATACACACCCTCCTTCTAAGACTTAGAATCTAAGTGGAAATGTAATATGAGTGAATTTTAGAAACAGCGGCAGAAACTTTCACAAAAAGGCATGCCTATGTCTGGCATAGTTTCACTTTCACCTTATGGAATTTAATCAAAGTAGGCACATGATCAGCTTAGACTAAAAAAGATGCAAAAATTAACTTCATTTATTGATTAGCGGTAACAAATTCACACTGAAGAAGAGCATGGATAGAGAGGTATTGTGTTGGATGTTGGAATGCTAACTTTTAATTTTTCTACCTAGTAAACTTATTAAACACACACAGAGATAATGATAGATAGATAGATAGATAGATGATTGATAGATAGTTTGATAGATCAATAGATAGATAGATAGATAGATAGATGATAGATGATAGAGTCAAATAAAAAGAAAATAGTCATCTGGTACTATATATTTTTGTTTAATACATCAGTTCGATGGGAGTAAATGTTTTTTATATGTTTAATATTTTTATAGAATACAAGAGCAGTCAGGGTGCTATACAGATGCTCAGCGGTAGAGCGTCGGCCTGGCGTGCGGGGGACCTGGGTTTGATTCCCAGCCAGGGCACATAGGAAAAGCGCCCATTTGCTTCTCCACCCCCACCCCCTCCTTCCTCTCTGTCTCTCTCTTCCCCTCCCGCAGCCAAGGCTCCATTGGAGCAAAGATGGCCCGGGCGCTGGGGATGGCTCCTTGGCCTCTGCCCCAGGCGCTAGAGTGGCTCTAGTCTCGGCAGAGCGACGCCCCAGAGGGGCAGAGCATCGCCCCCTTGTGGGCAGAGCCTCACCCCTGGTGGGCGTGCCGGGTGGATCCCTGTCGGGTGCATGCGGGAGTCTGTCTGACTGTCTCTTCCCGTTTCCGGCTTCAGAAAAAAAATAAATAAATCACAGTCACAGACTTCACATTTTGGAGCTTAACTTCAAACATCATTTTCAGAAAGAACACTGGTTTGCAGCTTTCAGTTACCTCTGTTCTATCTCTGGCACTAATGTTCTCTATGATATTAACCTTAAGAGGATGACAATGCACATAAAACATCTTTAGTTTCTTTTGGTGGTCAAAATGGCTCAATGCTCTATGAAATTGCCTGGCTATTTTCAAATTAGATAACATTTTCAGATTATGATATTTTATTTGTAGTAACTTTTTCTGTGTATCATCTGTACATGTACATGATGGTAGAACATGCTAAACAATATTATCTACATACTGAATTTCAATATATATTTTTTTTTCATGTTAGTGTCCATTTCACAGCAAAAGCATGCGTATGGCTATATTCCAGACATCATGACATTTATTGATTTATTTTGTAAACAGAAAGTTGCTAAACCTTTCTGCTTCTTAAGAGGTAGGTGGGTGTTTTGAAAAGGATCAAAGTGTTCACACTGTCTGAGTATTTCTTTGTAGTTAGTTACAAAAGCTGTTTAATCTTCAACCGGCTGTTATACTGACAGTTTGAAGTAGTGTGCGACAGTCATTATCATTTTATTCTGAATCGTGGCATGTCTCCTGTTATCAAAGCTTGTGAATACAAGCAGCAGTAAGCTCTTCCAATGGGTAAGCCAAGTTTTTATTGGCGGACACTAAGAATGTGACAATTTTTGTTTTTTGATCTTTGCTGAAATGGGTAAGGACTCTGCAAAGTGGCAGGAGACACTGTGAGAAACAATGCTGAGATAATTTTTTTCTCTAAAGAACCATGCTAGTGTTGAATTAGCATGTTCTATGGAATAACTACAAATACATATATAAAAGAAAAATGCAAATTACACTTGGTGTAAGTTTTCTCATATTTAACTTGAACATTAAATTAAGAAGAGCTAAATAGGTGCACACATAATTAAGATAAAATATTGTTCCTTTTTAAATAAAATAATTGATTTTGACAAATAAAAATTAAAACTGTATAATCTCATTTCAATGAAGATGATATTTTGAGGTTATTATGTTGCACTATTCTTGAGTCACTATTTTATCCTTTTTACAATTACTGACTTTTATTTCTGTCATGCATATTTACTTAAATTCAGAATTATCAAGTATGTCAAAATTCATTGCATTTTTTCCTAGTTTATGCAATCTTTACCTGATGATACTCCTGAAAATGTGAAAATAAACTATACTTGGAAAAGAAATGGTACATTTTTCAGTCATTGTTATTTTTACTCTATACTTTTTTGCATTTGGAATCATGAAAAAGTGCCTTAACATGATCTTGCTTGCTGATTTAAATCTAACACACTTAGACTACTTTTCATATATTTTTGTCTCATCCATCCATGCCAGCCTCATTCTCACTACTAATTTTTTTTAAATAACCTAATAATTAATACGTTAAATACATAATATTCATATACAGTTAGCAATTTGAGTTTTGAGATTACATTTTTTTTATTTCTGATAACAGGGGTTGTTATCATTATTTTTTATTCTTAAGCCAGAACAGAAGTTTTCAACACATAAGCACTGTACAATAACTCCTTGTCAGTAGATAATTTAAATGAATAAATACACTTTAAATACCTCTAATAATGTTATTATGAATTTATAAAGGTACTGCATCAATTTTAAAGTAGAAAATAACAGAAAGTTTACACAAATGTGTTACATTTCTTAAGTAACACATCTTGGTAGTGTCTGCCATTTAATTTGTATGGCGGTTGCTAGCAGTTGTATTTTAAAATTATCCTTTTGGTGAAATATAAAATTGGAAAACTTTCTTTTGCTGTTTAAAACACCATTTTTCAGATTGTTTTTATAGTGTCCTTAGGGTTAAATATTTTCGTCAAATATCTTATATAACAAATAATAAACTGATATAAGCATTCACCTTGTACATATGCCAATACATTTCTTCCACAAACTTGTAACCCAAGATCATTCAAAGAAGAATGAACTCATTTTATCACTTAAAAATATTTTTCAGAAACCTCAAATTATAACACGTGTCTTTCTGGTGACTGTTTTTATGTGGTAATATAACCCCTGCTTCACATGGTAGCTAAGGATTGGTCAATGTGAAGAAACCTGCATTCTACTTAGGAATCATAAACTAAAGTTTCCTTTGTGGCAATGATACATTTTAATTCACTTTTTACAAATTAAAAAGTTTAATAATGAGAATAAAGGCAGAACAAAAGAGAAGGGTTATGGATGCGAAACATAGTATGTTCTTATATATAATAACATACATTTGTAAGATGATTGCACAGGAAAGAAAATAAGTATGGGCAGAAACATATGTAAATAACTAAATTATAATAAATGTACAACAAATACAGCAAATACAATGGCATATTGTTTTATTTTAAGCAAGAAACTTAAACATAGATATCATGGGACAACTCAGAAAATGGTAAGAAAATAAAAGGCCATAATACAGACTATTGATAAATCAAACCACATTTAGTCACAATTAGCAAAGTGTGTTCTAAATGGATTTCACATCTATATAAGAAGGGAAGTGTGTGTGTGTGTGTGTGTGTGTGTGTCTGTTTGTGTGTGTAGTTTTCTTTCTTCTTTTCTCACTCCACACTCCAGTGGTAAATTTCAAATGGAAGTACATAAGCAGAATTGAAGTTGGAGGAAATTAATATTTTTTCTAAGTGTGAATAAAAATTTGTGGTTCACTAGATCACTATTTTTACATAAGATTTAAAGCAGATTGTATGCTCTACATGACTATTTTGTATGAGCAGACATATTAGCTTTTCCTAAGCATAATTCCAAATTATTCTCACTAAATGTTTGGATAATATCTGACATCAAAGCATGAAGAGTAAATTTTGCTAACATCTGAAATATGTTAAGTCTTCATCAGAAATACAGTAACTTTTTCTATAAGGTTGGTTTTTTTGTGTGTTTATTTTTTGTTGTTGTTTTTGTTTTTTTGGTGACAGAGACAGAGAGAGGGACAGATAGAGACAGACAGGAAAGGAGATGATGAGAAGCATCAATTCTTCATTTTGGTTTCTTAGTCTCCTTAGTTGCTCATTGATTGCTTTCTCATATGTGCCTTGACTGGGGCTACAGCAGATCAAGTGACCCCTTGCTCAAGCCAGGGATCTTGGGCTCAAGCCAGTGATCCTGGCCTTCAAACCAGCGACCATGTGGTCATGGCTATGATCTCACACTGAAGCCAGCGACCCTCCGCTCAAGCTGGTGAACCTGTACTCAAGCCTGTGACCTCAGGGTTTTGAGCCTGGGTCCTCTGCTTCCTAGTCTGATGCTCTATCCAATGCACCACTGCCTGGTCAGGCTCACTTTTTCTATAAGTTTTATCAGCATGTTATTTTCTTCCTTCCATCTTTTCCTTCATTTCTTCCTAGTTTCCTAGATTTCATGCTGTAAATGTTGAAAAAACAATTGCCTTACAATATGTAATACTCCCATGTTAGTCTTTTGCATTGGTGTATAATTTGGGATTAGAAAATGCTATTGATCTGTACCATGTTAAAATACAGTAAAATAGCTATATGTGTTGACTTAACCGTGTTATGCATAGACAAAAGAGCAGAATACACATTAGAAAAACAAGAAATTGAATGGAATAAACATATATTGAACACCAATTATATTTGGGATTCACTATTCTGTTCTCACTTATTTCTTCAACCGTAATTGAGAGCATGACATAGTGAGAATAATAGCTCGTGTTTTCCATTTAGCTTGGCTTTTATCAATACAATAATAAATAATATGTATTTAAATCCCATATTCCTTCACCTTTCCACCTAGTCCCAAAATAAAGGAAAAAAAAGTTCATAGACACAGATTATGTGGTGACTATGGGAGGGAAAGGTGAGTGGGGAAGGTAGAAGAGGGTAAAGAGGAAATAAATGGCGATGGAAGGAGACATGACTTAGGGTGACAAATGCATGTGCAGTGTCCCAAAGAGGTATTATGGAATAGTACACCCAAAACTTATGTAATTTAATTCACCAATGTCACCTCAGTATATTAAATTTAACAACAAAAAGTCCAAATTCTCCTGCTACTCATGTTCTCCACTACTCTACTGTGCTCAAAATTGTGTTTGTGTAGAAAGAAAGCAGAAACAAAAGAGGACATAGAGATGTAAAGATAAGTCAAATGTTTTAAATTTATATTATGTATTTAAAAACCCAATGAACCAGAAGAGTAGTCATCACGAATATCTAATCTGTACTTAAAGAAATAAGTATTTCTGAATCCATATACTGAGAATAGACAAAGAGTAGAGATCGTATATTGGCATTTTAACCCAAGACTGTTTATTTTAGCTTATCAAAGCATGGCCTATGGCGTAGTGCTTGTGATTAATTTTATTTATGCTAAAGTATTTTTTAAATTTTTTAATTGATTTGAGAGAGAGTAAAAGGGGGGCAGAGAGAGAGAGAGAGAGAGAGAGAAGAATCAGCTCATTCTTTCTCCTAGATGATCCATTAGTTGTGTGCACACTGATTTCTTCTCATACGTGCCCTACCTAGAATCAAACCCATGATGGTGGTGCCCGGGATAACATTCTATCCACTGAGCCATCTGGCCAGGGACTTATGATATAGTCTTAACAATGGCAAGAATTATTTAAATTCCAAGAATTTAATCTCCATAATTTTCTTAATGTACTCATTTCTGGCAACATTAAGTTTCAGGCAAGATTTATGGGTTGAAGCAGTCTGAGTCAATATTGTTAACATTGGAGGGAGCATGATATTTCATATAAAAATTGTAAGATGAAGTCTTATTAAATTATAAAACATTTGCCTGACCTGTGGTGGCGCAGTGGATAAAGCGTCGACCTGGAAATGCTGAGGTCGCCGGTTCGAAACCCTGGGCTTGCCTGGTCAAGGCACATATGGGAGTTGATGCTTCCAGCTCCTCCCCCCTTCTCTCTCTCTGTCTCTCCTCTCTCTCTCTCTCCCTCTGTCTCTCCCTCTCCTCTCTAAAAAATGAATAAATAAAAAAAATTATAAAACATTTTTGTATTTTCTATTTGTGTTGTACAGTGTTAATATTATAATTATAAAAATTCCTTAGAACTTTGAAAATATAGGTTACTTAATTAATTATATACGTAAATTGCACTTTAGAGATGAAGAATCTTTACCAGCTAGTGAAGACAGAACCCTGACTCAGCAGTTTAAATATAGATTTATGTCTCCACAGTTATGTGAATCTGATCATCAGTGTAAACTCAAGAAAAGTGGAAGAATAAGTATCACAGATAAGGCATTATTCTAATATATGTTGGCACTTAAGTATTTTTAAAGAAAGAGTGATGAAACATTTTCACCCAATGACTTTGAATTTTCTAGGAGGAAGCAAAATTGATTTAATACAATGATTTTTAATACTGTTATATTCTTAATTTTAAAAGTAAATTTAAAACAACTGCCTTTTTTGAAGCATATAATGAAATAAGTGCAAGTGAATAGCTTTTTACCCTAATGTAAGTAGTAAATTATAAGTTAAAAATAAAAATTATGTCTGACCGGGTGGTGGCGCAGTGGATAGAGCGTCGGACTGGGATGACGAGGATCCAAGTTCAAGACCTGAGGTCGCCAGCTTGAGCGTGGACTCATCTGGTTTGAGCAAAAGCTCACCATCTTAGACCCAAGGTCGCTGGCTCGAGCAAGAGGTTACTCGGTCTGCTGAAGGCTCACAGTCAAGGCACATATGAGAAAGTAATCAATGAACAACTAAGGTGTCGCAATGCGCAAGGAAAAACTAATGATTGAATGCTTCTCATCTCTCCATTTCTGTCTTTCTGTCCCTATCTATCCCTCTTTCTGTGAAAAAAAAAATTATGTGCCTATTAATGTTTGAGATTTTTGTGGAAAAAGTAGAAATATAAGCTAAATACAAGCATAATTAGTTAATATTAGTATATATAAAATAGTTATAGTATAATACAATTAAAATTACATATCAAATGTGCTACAATACAAACTCAAATTTTTAAGTTGTAGTACATTTAAATTGATTAAAAAGCACTAAGGCTGTCAATATTATATGTTTTTATCTCTGTAAAATAGGTTCACTTATATTTTATGAGTTTAAAAAACTATATGAATACTATACTTTTTAATTTTATACTTGTTCTGCCATATATATATAGTATACACACATACCACATAACAATGGACTCAAGGGACACTATAAAGCTATTAAGTTTGTCTTTTATAAAATGCTATTGTACTGTACCATGTTAAAATACAGTAAAATAGCTATATGTGTTGACTTAACCATGTTATGCATAGACAAAAGAGCAGAATACACATTAGAAAAACAAGAAATTGAATGGAATAAACATATATTGAACACCAATTATATATAAGTAGTGTGATGCTTGTGCAGAAGGCATAAACATCAGAAATCCTTCTGTATAACAAGCTCACAATTTAGTAGATATGGTAATTCTGTTTAAAAATATTTTCTCAAACTGCAAAATGAATAAACAAAACAAAAATATTAATATAAATAAAGAAGCTTAAAATATTTCTGAAGTAGTCTGTTTTTCCTTTGTGTCCTATTAGCTATGTGATCACTCTGACTTTACTGTATACTCTTACTATATATTTTATCCTCAAAAAATATAATGATTGACAATTAAATTGTGATCCATAAACTCTGTGCCCATTTTAAAATGGTAAAGATTGACTTTGTTTACTGATATGTTGGAAGATATAAAAAGTATTGCTTTAAATTTACCTACTTACCTACTTTTTGAAGAATATTTTAAAATATTTTATAACCAGAATCAATCTTTTGTTAAAGAGTTTATTTTGCTTTACACTTATAGTTCTCTAAAAAGCTCATGAAATATTTTTCTTTATAAATATGACCCTGTGCTTTCATTACTTGCTTTGGCCCTTCCCTCGTTTCACTTTAGCCTCTCTGTTTATCATTAAGTATCTAGGTTGAGAGGTACTCCTCCATGAAGCCTTTCCTCCTTTAAGCCACTTGATCTTGCCTTTGTATTGGGTGCATGTTTCTAGTGTTATAACGTCACACAGAATGATAAGGCATCCTCCACTGTCCACTAGTTGAGGCAAGATCTGTGCCTTTTTATCCTTGGCATTTGTTTTTAAACCAGTGTTTGGCATAACTGACATTCAATACATGCTTGTAGAATAAAAATAATGGTGATTAAGATCAAGATGTTAGTAACAGAGGGAAGAGCAACAAGACTAATGATCTGCCCCTCCCACTCCGGTATGCTATTGAGAAAATTACTATAATTTATTATCAATCCTGCACACTGATGCACAGCATGCAAGTATTCTCCTCATAGTGACCTTTCACACTTGGGGATCAAATCTTAGCTTTAAAAGTTAATTGCTTATAAGTCTGTTTAAAATTATTACTTCAAAAATTAATTACCTGAATTGGAGTGAAAAAGACTTGAATGACACTTCTATAAGCACTTTAAATGCAGACATAGATTAATGATAAATCGTTTTTTTAGGGAGACTACTGGAAAAAAATTCTCCTATAATTAGAAATTCAAATATGGCATATTAAAGTTCCACTTGCTATGCCTCTTCTTATCCAGATACATCTTCATAGATTTATGGG
Source organism: Saccopteryx leptura (assembly GCF_036850995.1). Lineage (NCBI taxonomy): Eukaryota > Metazoa > Chordata > Mammalia > Chiroptera > Emballonuridae > Saccopteryx > Saccopteryx leptura. Next base: position 86,517,801 of record NC_089506.1, read on the forward strand.
TCCATTTTTTTTTAATGTAACCATCTTAAAAATTGCCACTTGGAACAATTATCCATAATGGTGAACACAGGGGTGGAGTTCATTTCAGAGTCTTTGCCCTTGCAGGTATGCTTGGTAAGATAAAAAAAAGCAGCAGTGTTACAGTGTTTAAAAGATATCATAAATCCCAAAAGGATATTAGCATCATATAAATATTACAATATAAATGATACTGTATAATTCTAGCTACTAGGAAGAAAAACAAATGGCACAAAGGAAATAACCATAATAAAATGCTAATTATTTTCCTTAGAAGTAATTTTTGTAAATGGTATATATTTCAAGGATATTAAATACATAGCTCTTAATATATGGTAATTATCATTGGAGTGCTCTATTTTATTAACATTTGTAACATTTAGGAGGTTATAGACCCACTGAATGATTGACTCAAATTTTCAATAATAGTAAATAGATTTTATATATTACAAGGAGTTGTAATTTGGGATCAGTATTACAATGATGCCCTCGAGGACACAGGGTCTTTCCCACCTTTCTCTCTGTCCCGTAGTGAGGTCACTTTGCTTAAAAGTGTCAGTTTTTTTTTAAATACCATCACCTCTATCATCTTTAGGCTAAAGAAATATTTCTTGTGTCTCTCACACCACAACTGAATTTACATCTTTCATGGCTAAATCTAGTCATTAAACTAGTCATTGGTCACGAGAATGCAATGAGGTGACTTTGTGAATCAAGAATTACTCCTGATGAATATTACTGAGCAGACACAAAATTTGACTGAATACAACTGGGTTTCTATTAGCCAGATTGAAGGTGGGGTAGATATTGAATGGCAAAATAGCAGTGTTGGTAAGGTAGAGCGTCGGCCTGGCGTGCAGGAGTTCCGGGTTTGATTCCTGGCCAGGGCACACAGGAGAAGTGCCCATCTGCTTCTCCACCCCTCCCCCTCTCCTTCCTCTCTGTCTCTCTCTTCCCCTTCCGCAACCAAGGCTCCACTGGAGCAAAGTTTGCCCGAGCGCTGAGGATGGCTCTGTGGCCTCTGCCTCAGGCGCTAGAATGGCTCTGATTGCAGCAGATCGTCGCCCCAAGATGGGCAGAATATCGCTCCCTGGTGGGCATGCAGGGTGGATCCTGGTCGGGCGCATGCGGGAGTCTGACTGCCTCCCCGTTTCCAGCTTCGTAAAAAAAAAAAAAAAAAAAGAAAGCAAACAGTACACATGATAAAAATAACCTAAGATGTAGACTACAAAAATAAAAAACCTTAAAAGAAAGAGACCTTTCCAATTTCACAGGGATATTTCCAAAAGTTATGAAATCAAATAACTTAAAATAATATCATGTCTTGATTTTTTTGGAACTGCTAGTCAACTGATGAAGTCTGAAAGTATGAAATAGAAATAAAACACCGATGATTTCTTGATTTTAGTATGCCATTTCCTGCTTTTGAAGGAAAGGACATAAAATTTTAAAATAAACAATACTATCATGTATATTTACAAAATCTAAAATATTTCTTTAAGTGATCCTGCAGAATTCTGACTGGATTTTCCTCCTTAATATACACACATGCATAATGGATCATCCAAAGCATCTGGCTTACCATTTAAGATTTGAAATTTAATATGTAATAAATATCTTATGAACTCCTCTTTACTTTTATATGCCTTATTATTCAATAATTATAGCAAATCAAAAACAAATCAGAAACAAATTTCAGTTAAATCTTTTCAAACAAATGCATAATATTATCCTATTTTACAACATAAACGACTGAGATTTCCTCTATATTGCAATTTAATAACATGCTTCACTGAATATAATGTTTATTTCTGTTTTATTTAATCTTCAAATAGTATAGATCACCTAAAATTTAATGTAATTATATTGGATTATCTAAAATATAAAAATAATAATGTTATACTAAGAAAGTAGATAAATATTTATTTTAAATTTTGCACAGTCTATAACAACTTTGAAAAATATTTTCTTTTTAGTATATTTACTGTACATGTAGTAATAATGTTTGGATATAACTTTGCTATCATATAAATTTTACTATCACTGAGTGCCTAGTTTTTCATTTATACATGCAAACTTAATTTGAAAAGCTTTAGAGCAAACATATGAATATTACATGTGTATAATAGAAGTAAAATATGTAGTTGCTGTATACATTACTGAAGACTATTTTAGTAAGAGATTGTACATTGAATAATTTTTTTCTCTTCAAATTCACCTCATTTTCATGTTAATGTCTTTGGAAATGTCACTTCAGTACTTTTTGTGGTTACAAACTTTTCAACAACTATTCATAAATAATGCATCAGTGACAATATTGTCCTAATAACTTATTTAGGCCATAATTAATTCACAGCTTTAGGCATATTTAAATAAGGGTCTTCTTTATAAGTTTGTTGCTTTCAGTGCTGCTTATTTAGGCAATCTGAATAAACAAAATCCATAACCAAAATAGAATGCTTATTGTGATTACTTTGGAAATTGAAATCTACAAAAAAAATATGTTACTAAATAAATTACCTGAAATAGCTGTATCTCTGTAGGATGTTTTTCCCCACCCTCCCTTTAATTTGCTCTGGAGTTTTAATTGCTGTCTCTGGATTCTCCTTTCCTATTCCCTAATTCCCATCTTTCGTGCAGAGGAGTTAATGGGGTTATATTCTCGTAATTAAAGAAGATAATTTTAATTTCTCTGATGACTGTTTATTATGATAATCTTGTTAAGATTACAGTGTTTCATTTGTTACTCCATGGGAACAGTTGGTTTTGTGGAGGCAGCTTGCATTTCTGAGTCACTAATTAAAAAAGCAGAACACTATATCCAGTAAAGTGTTATTGCTAATGTAAGACCAAGTTAGGTTTCACTTTCTGCAAATCTATATACTAGTCATCAAGTAAAAGATAAAGTTTCATTAAGCAAGTATCTGATTTCTTATTTATTAAGGAAGTATTCTTTCTAGATTAGATACCTTTTGCCATTTGAACAGCAACAAAAATAAATGACAACTCATTAATTTAGCGATTATGGTAACAATACTGGAAAGTTCAAATCATAACAATATCCCAGCCTCACCGGGCAGTGGCACAGTGGATAGAGCTTTGGACTGGGATGCAGAGGACCCAGGTTTGAAACCCCAAAGTTGCCACCTTGAGCATGGGCTCATTTGGTTTGAGCAAGTGAACCCAAGGTGGCTGGCTTGAGCAAGGAATCACTCGGTTAGCTGTAGCCTCCTCCCCCACCCCTGTCAAGGCACATATGAGAAAGGAATCAATGAGAAACTAAGGTGCCACAATGAAGAGTTGATGCTTTTCATCTCTCTCCCTCCCTGTCTGTCTGTTCCTATCTGTCACTCTCTCTGCCATATACACAAAAAACAAAACAAAACAAAAAACACAACAATACCATATATAGGAATACTAGAAAGCCCAGAGGTCATACAAAATGACCGCTGTTCTAGATATTATAAATTGTAATTAAAATGATTTATGCAAAGGTGTCTGCTAATTCAAACTGAATTACCCAGGGCAGGAAGCGAGGACGCCCCTTTGCTTACTGCCCCACAGGGTTTCCCCCTTCTACTTGCTTAATTGCTTAAAGTAGAGTGCAATGAAGGAAACCACTGGCTGTACATTTCTTAAGAGCCACCACTAGCTCAATAAATAAAGGTGATTTAAATAATAAAATGTTAATTCACATGTCAAAGATCTCTTTGTACACAACATTTCTTGTGTAGATCTTTCCATCATTTTTAAGCTCGCCTTGCAGAGGACCATCAATTATTTTTAATTTTACGTCCGTTCTTTTACGAACTCTTGAACAGGCAACATAAAGTTGACCGTGTCCAAATGCAGGCTCAGGTAAAAAAATGCCAACACGCTTAAGCATTTGGTCCTGAGACTTATTGATGGTCATAGCAAAAGCAACTTTTACAGGAAATTGTCTACATCTCAATTGAAATGGCAACCCTGTTTGAGATGGAGCCAAATCAATTCTTGGAATGACATGTATTTCACCTTTAGAGGAGCCAAAGACTTAGCTATTATGACATTATTTTTCAATTGGAGAACCTCTAGTCTTGTACCATTGCAAAGACCTCTTCTGGTGTTAAGATTTCTTAACAGCATAATAATTGCTCTAATCTTTAACCTCAATTTGTGAAGTGGCATGCCAGAAGGCGGGACTATTTGAATGCCATGGCAACTTCACCCCATTGGCTAGTACAGTTATGCAAACAACCAATAAGCTATCGGCGACAAACAGACACTTAAGCCGCATATAATAAAGATACTACAAGTAAGTATTCATTTGCATTATATTTTAAGATGTGCTTGTAAAAAATAATCTTCTTGACTGTACTGTAGTCTTCAATATTCTTTAAACACAGTCTTTTCAAAAGTGTTAACAGTCAAAAACTACAATGCAATATAGGTGCAGTATTCATGCCCTCATGAATTATATTTAGTAAGTGCATTTACACATACAATGTTGCATAGTTATATTCTAAGACAGTGGTAGTCAACCTGGTCCCTACCACTCACTAGTGGGTGTTCCAGCTTTCATGGTGGGCAGTAGCAGAGCAACCAAAGTATAAATAAAAAGATAGATTTAACTATAGTAAGTTGTTTTATAAAGATTTATTCTGCCAAACAGCAAAAAATCGACATAAAGTACTTGGTAAGTAATTATTATTATATGCTTTAACTTGCTGTAACTCTACTTTATAAATTTTAAAAAGTAAAGTTACTTCCTTACTTTATAAATCACCATTACTATGGAATCGGTGGGCGGTTAGAAAATGTTACTACTAACAGAGATACAAAAATGAGCGGTAGGTATAAAAAGGTTGACTACTCCTAAGATATATCTTTTGGTTAAATGTATTTGTTTTAAGAATTTTTTAAAGTAAACAACTGGATATTTTTTGTAAATCCTGCCTTTATGTTTATGAAAGGATAATTTATAAAAATTAAAAGGAGTTCAGATCCAGAAACTGTCTTTCTGTTTAAGAATATTTTGAAAAGATCAATATTTAATATGAAACTTAATTAAATCATTCTATTAGGATAAAAACACCACTGTGAATAGAGTAAAGGTAGACTGGTAAATTTTTAGAGACTAGAAAATTATTGAAACTTTTCTTTCAAACTTCTTTCTCCTCCTGTATTTATTTTTTTAGTTCATTTTAAACCAATTTTTATTTTTCAATTACAGTTGAAATACAACATTATATTAGTTTCAAGTGTATACCCCAGTGATTAAGCATTATAGAACTTACTAAGTCTGGTACCCGTCAAACACTATACATAGTTATTAGACTATTATGCTGTGCTTTATACTATCTTGACTTTTCTGTAACTATCAATTTGTACTTCTTAATCCCTTCATATTTTTCACCTATCTCCCCAACCCTTCTCCCATCTGGAAACTATCAAAATATTCTTTGTATCTGTGAGTCTATTTCTGTTCTCCTTGTTCATTTCTTTTGCTTTTTAGATTCAATTGTTTATAGATATGTATTTATTGTTATTTTACTGTTTATATATTTTTTTACCTTTTTTTTTTCTTTCTTCTTCTTCCCTATAAAATTACATGTAACAGTGGTTTGGTGGTATTGAACTCCTTTAGCTTTTTCTTGTCTATAAAGCTTTTAATCTGTCATTTGATTCTAAATGATAGTTTTGCTGGGTAGATTAATCTTGGTTGTGTGTTTTTGCTTTTCATCACTTTAAATATTTCTTGCCAATCCCTTCTGGACTGCAAAGTTTCTGTTGGTAAGTCAGCTGATAGTCTTATGAAAACTCTCTTGTAGTTAACTAACTGCTTTTCTCTTCCTGCTTTTAAGATTCTCTTTTTGTCTTTAACGTTTTTCATTTTAATTATGATGTGTCTTAGTGTGGGCCATTTTGGGTTCATCTTTATGGATTCCCCTTACTTCCTGCATTTATATGTCTATATTTTTCACTAGGTTAGAAAAGTTATCTTTTATTATTATTTTTTCATATAGGTTTTCAATTTTTGCTCTCTCTTTTCCTTCTGGAACCTTCATGATATGAATGTTGTCAGTATGCTTGAAGTTGTCTCAGAGGTTCCTTATACTATCCTCCTTTTGTTATTTTTTTTTCTTTTTGCAGTTCTGATTGGGTATTTTTTGCTTCCCTAAATTCCAAATCACTGATTTGATTTTCAGCTTCATCTAATCTACTGTTAATTCTCTATAAATTATTCTTTATTTCACTTTGTGGCTCCTTCATTTCTGATTCTTTTTTATAGTTTCTATATCCTAAGCCCCTTGAGCATCCTTATAACCATTGTTTTGAACTCTGAATCTGATAATTTGCTTGCCTCTATTTTGCTTATTTTTTCTCAGGAGATTTTTTTTCTGTTTTTTTTTTTTATTTTTTATTTGGGACATATTTCTTTGGCTCTGAATTTTGGTTATTTCTATGTATTAGGCAGAGTTGTTATATCTCCCAGACTTCATTGATTCACCTTATGTAGTAGGTGTCTTATAAGAAACAATAGTAGAGCTTCTGCAGTCACCTAAGCTGGGTACTTTAGTTGTGCTTCTGTGTAGACTGTGTGTACTTTCCTGTTGTTGTTGAGGCTTGGTTGCTATTGACATCACTGTGAAGTCTTGAATCCAGTCTGATTGCCTGTGCAGACCAGCCACAACTACACCGAAGCAGCTGTTGTGCAGGAATTGACGTGATGAAACAGGAGTTACTCCAGTGGAGTGTTGATGCTCACTGAGTCCACCCCTTGAGTGATTTATTCATGAAAGTGGCAGGATCATAATCCAACCTGATCTGGAGCTCTGCACTAGGTGCACTGGCTCTGGGACTTCCTGGGATGTGCAAGGTCAGCCACTGTTTGTGCCCTGCCTGGGACTGCCTGGAACAAGCTACAGAGCAATGTGCACATCATTGCTTCTTGTGCTGTGCTGAGAGGTACTCAGGAGGGGTCAAGCTGTGAAACAAGGCTGGCTGGCTCTAATGCCAGGTCTGGAACCACTTAGCAAGAGGTACAGGGTATGAAAAGATCTACTTGTCTGAGAGATTTTAGGACAGTCCAAATCATGAGGCAAAAGAAAAAAAGCTACTGAAAATGGCTTGGGTAAGCCTACAAGTAGGGTGGGGTGTGATCTCAGGAAATCACTTGGGCAGGGTAAACATTGTAAAATAGGATGATAGAAATTCAGATAAAGCTTATCTGCTGGCTCATCTGTGTGTGTGTGGGGGGGGGCATGTCCTAAAAGTAAAAATAGCCTCTGCCAGCACTATTATCTAGCAGAATGTTGCTCCTCCTCAGCTTTTTCTTTTGTACCAGACAATCCAGTTACTCTGCATATGTCCTAGTTCTTTTCAAACTGCTTCCCCAATTCTGGAGCTCAGAAGGAGTGCGCTCAAGTAAGTCTGTGAACAGGCCCTTTAAGAGGAGTGACCAGAGACTACCACAGTTCTCTGTCTCACTTAGTCACAATCCCTGCTAGTTTTTACAACCAAAAATTATGGGGACTTCTCTTCCTGGTACTGGCAACCTGGGCTGGGAAGCCTGGTGTGAAGCTGGGAACTCTCTTTTCTCAAGGGGGGCCTCAGCCATGATAAGCCTTCCCTTCTTAAATCTCTACACATGGTTGTGATATCAGCCCATTCTGCATCTCTACCTCTCCTACCAGTCTTCTTCTTTAAATTCATAGTTGTGATACCTTCATTCAGGTAGATTAAGGTGATTCTGAATGATGGTTGTTCTGTAGTTTAGTTGTAATTTTGATGTGTTTCTGGGAAGATTTGAGTGCCACATTTACTATCTTCATTATCAGTCAGAAACATAGTCACTTGTTGAGACCATTTGAAAATTTCGTGTTATTACATATCCTAAATCATCATAAGATTTATTTGATCTTATTCCATGAGACATTTTGAAAGTATTTGAAGATTCTAACAGACAAAAAAAAAACCCAAACAAACAAAAAAGAGAAAAACTACCATATAATTCACCAAATCAATCTGCTTTCCATGAATATTGTGGTATTATTTACTATAGCCGATGTATAGAAATAATCTATATGTCTATCAATAAATGAATGGAAATCTATGATAGAATATTATATAACCATGAGCAAGAAGGAATTCTGCTATTTATAATAATATAGATGGAGTTTGTAGGCATTATACTAAGTAAGATGGGTCAGACAGAGAAAGACAAATATTGTGTGATTTAACTTATATGTAAAATCTAAAAAATGCTGAAACAGAAAGAATAGTGGTTACCAGGGGCTGAAGAGTGAAGGAACAGTGGACATGTTGGTCAAAGATACAGATTTTCAGTTAAAAGATGAATGATTCCTGGAAATTTAATATACAGCATAGTGACTATAGTAAAAAAAGTACTGTATTATATACTTTAAAATTGCTAAGATACTACATCCTACATGTTTTTACCACACACACAAAAAAAGATAATTATTTAATATGATGGAGATTGGATAGTGCCATGACAGTAATCTTATTGCGGTATATAAATGTATCACATCAACACATTGTATATCCCCACTTGCCCAATGTTATATTTCAATTATATCCATATGTCCATGAGTTTCTGAAATAAGTTTATAAGTTTTAATGTCATAATAAATAATATGAAAAAAATCTAATAAAGGACTTACAACAGAAAAAAGGGGTAAATGCCTATCTTTTAGTGAGTAAAACATTCTAGAAAAGTATAAAACTTACACTTAGTATTAGCTATAATTGTTTATGTTGTACATAAGTCTGTTAAGAGGGAAAATAAAGACATATACAATTATGTAAAGAGAAGCATTAAGTTAGCAGGAAGAAAAATGGAGCAGATCTTTTTTTAAAATACAATTGGTCATTTATTAATGTCTTTTAGAATAAAACTACATGAAATATATCATAACTTGCATTTTACTTTCAATGTTCTTGTGAGCACAGAAATTGTTTTATATCACTAACTAAAACAGCAAACCCATGGAATAAACTTTAGTAGCATCACTAAAATAGAATTTTCCATAGTGGGAACCCTGTTATGTAATAAAAATGATAAAGAAAAATGCTTTAAAGTCTACTGTTGCTAACATTTTCTACAGTATTTCTGAAGATATTTTCAAAACGTTTGCGTGCTGACTTAATCAACCATACCCAGAAACTCTTGGAAGCAAACAACTCCTGCCTTAATGCATAAGTCATTGACCTTAAACCTGTTGTGATAAATCAATATAAAATAATAAAATAAATATACTGCTCACAGTAAAATTTAGAGGATATTCTATTGCTTCATATTCAATTTGAAATATCCCATAATTCTGTGAACGGAATATTTTGAAATTTAAAATTTCGATTTAAATAATTATGTGATTTTTTTTCCTGAGAAAATAAAGTATTAATGCTTTGTTTCTATAAATTTATTTTTATTGCCTTACCAGGCGGTGGCACAGTAGATAAAGCGTTGGACTGGGATGCGGAAGGATCCAGGTTCAAGACCCCAAGGTTGCCAGCTTGAGGGCGGGCTCATCTGGTTTGAGCAAAAAGCTCACCGGCTTGGACCCAAGGTCACTGGCTCCAGCAAGGGGTTACTCGGTCTGTTGAAGGCCCATGGTCAAGGCACATATGAGAAAGCAATCAATGAACAACTAAGAAGTAGCAACGCACAACGAGAAACTAATGATTGATGCTTCTCGTCTCTCTCCGTTCCTGTCTGTCTGTCCCTGTCTATCTCTGCCTGTATATAAAAAAATATATTTTTATTGTATATAATACTTATGATTAACCTTCAAAAATATGGATGGTGTGTGACTCCTACTACAATGTATATCAGATATTCAATCACAGAAGCCTAATTATTTATGTGATATTTTTGTCAACAAAACTTAATACAATTTAGTTGTAATGTAAGACTATTAAATTATAAATATGAATATTAATAAAAAACTTAATTTTTAAAATTACTTCTCTTCCAAAAGTTACATGGAATTGTTTATTGTATGCTCACCTCTAAAATCGTGTGCATAAATGTACTTTTTCCTGCTGAACATCACCTTAAATTTAACAAATGTTTGCTAGACAGGATAAAACAGAGCATTCAAGGCCTAAAAATTCAACTATTTTGGTCAATGTACTGACAAATTTTATAATATAAAGTATTTGGATTCTTGCAATGGGTGGAATAGATAATCTAAAAATGCAGACTCTTCCTCTCTAAGCAGGAAAGACTGAGACTGATGGGGAAACACTGATATTGACTTTATGCAAACAAATTATCATAGTATGAAAATTTGCATTACTAGTTACCTATCTGTTACATTTTTTGAGGATTAGGGAAAAGAATATTTATGAAAAAACATTGTACATTTCTTGTCATTTGAGAGTTGATCTTGGCTCTGGCCAGCAGTCTCAGAGGTTAAGCATCGGCCCCATGTGGAAATCCCAGGTTTGATTCCTAGTCAAGGCATACAGGAGAAGAGCCCTTCAGCTTCTCCACCCGTCCTTTTCTCTCTGTCTTTCTGTGAGGCCATGGCTTGAATGGTTTGAGCAATCTGGCCTTGGGCACTGAAGATGTCTCCATGGCCTCACCTCAGTCACTGAAGTAGCTTCATTTGGAGCAAAGGAGCAGCTGCCTCAGATAGGCAGAGGATTGCCCTCTAGTGAGCTTGCGGGGTGGATCCCAGTGGAGGCACATGCAGGAGTCTGTCTCTCTGCCTCCCCACCTCCCGCCTCTCAATAAAAATTAAAACAAAAAGAGTTGATCAATAAAGGTTTTTTGAATGCTATTTCATTGTACAAGTAAATCTCATTTTTTATTTTACAGGATTCTGTTTGTATGTGGCACTCATATTATAGTTATAGATCTAAAAATAAACAAAAACTCATAATCATTTATATTTTCCAACAAATGCGAGAAAGGTTGAAGTGAAGATGAAGTATTTGTTGACAGTAGGATTTAAAGTCTTTATATATATTTTAGAAATAAAGAGAAATATATTTCTATGAAATTAAACTATAACTATTTCTGAACAATTGCATGTACCTAGAGACTTTCAGAATACACTTTTGAAGAAAGCTCTTCAAACATATTTCGTGTCCAGTGTTAACATTCTGATCCAACTTCCCCAAATCTGCTTTACTCACAGTCATCTTCATCTCAGTCAGCAACAACTCCATCTACTAATTTTTGGAAAAAGCAAGCAGACAAATTCCTTGGTATTACTCTTATTTCTTAAGCTTTCTCATCGTTTGTGTGTCCAAAAATCCTATGGAACCTATTTTCAAATGAAATCTGAATCTGACCTTTGTTCACCTTCTCCAATACAATAATACCAGGTCTAGACACTATCATCTCATGCTTGATTATTGACATAGCCTCCTAGTTAGTGCAATATCCCTGATTATTCCAATAATATGAATTATTGCAAGACACTCTTTGTTATTACAGTAGCCTTTAATTATTGCAATAACCCCTCATTATCGCTGTAGCTCCTTGGTTGTTGGAGGAGCCCATGATTATTTCAGTGGTCCCCCGATTATTGCAGAAGTCCCTTATTATTGCAGTACCCCCTAATTATTGCAGTAGCTCTTCATTAATGTATTCGTGTAGTAGCCTTCTGGTTATTGCAAAAGTCCCTCATTATTACAGTAGCCTCCTAACTACTCTCCCTTTTTCTATCATTGCTCCACTTCAATCTCCTTTGAACATTGCACTCAGCATGATCCTGTTAAACCTTAGGTCAGAATACATTACTGCTCTTCTACAAATACTCCAGTGAATTCTATTTCACACACAATAAAAGCTAAAGCCTGTAGCACGCTCTGCAAATTCCTCCACTGTCAGGATCTAAATTCACATGTTTGCATACTCTGCTCTAGCCATACTGGCTTCCTCTGTTTGCCTCAAGCATAATTACAATTCCGTGGATCTTAGTGCTTGCTAATATATTGGCTCCTATATCAATTATTTACTTACTCAACTTTTGCCCTCACTTCTCAGTGTCACATTCTCTGAGGTTTCCCAGACTGCTATTTAAAGATGCAACCCATTCTTAACGCTCCCTGTCTCCTTGTCTTGTTTTAATTTTTATTACTTAGTTTGTATCATCTTCTGTCACACTAAAAGTCTTTTTTTTTTACTTCTTTGTTTTTAATTTCTTAGATGATACAAATTTATGCTACATGACATATTTCATTTTAATTTCCATACCGGTTTTGCTGTTAGAATTTATGACCTCTAATAATTGCATATTGATTCGGCAGCCCTTGACTTCTGATACACAAAACAATCAAATTCCACCACCTGAACATTTTGCCTGAAATTAAAGTCCTCATCATTCCACATTAATACGATATTTTTGTATTAGCATATAGAAGTTGATGTATGTGACCTCAGCCTTTTTAATTCTTATAATTTCACCCCTTTTTGATACATTTCAACAATAAACAAGAAAAAATATATAACATATTTTTTTAAATCTCATCAGTAATATCTAAAATATAGGCAAGAATTAGAAAATTTTCAACATATCTTTTAAGACTAATATTAAATTATGTTTCAAATTATTTTGTTCCTTTTTTGGTAAATTGACACAAAGGTTGCAGTTACGTGTATAATCATTAGTGTTTATTTCATGTATCATGCCACTTAAAGATTTGTGAAATCTGAAGTAAAATTCCATATCATTTCTATTATACTCAAGAAACAGACTTAAATCATTGATTTAAAGCTTGATGTTTAGATTTTAATGATTTATACAAAAACATTTATAGCAATCACCCAAGATACCCTTGAACAGTATTTTTACCAAGTGATAATAAAGGGAGAAATGGCGATTCAGTTAAAATGACTGTTAAAGAGAATAAGTGTAAAAAGAATTTTTTTAATTATATGTATTAAACATACTATTACTTGGGAATAATTTCATTAATTTTGTATTTAGGGGCATAAAAATCAAATTAGCTATTGAAATAACTAACACATAAAGTGAGTTAAATTTTAAGATTATAAACTTTACTTAGAGATATTTGAATTTGTTATTTTTATAGCTTAGTGCTATTTTCTAAGAGTATAAAAGGTAGCAAATTTGTGAAACTTCAATTAATATTTAATATTCACAATTTATTTTGTTTTACTATTCAAAACAATTACTGTTTATTTTAATCTTTAATTCAACATTTTAAGTAATTTTAAATATTCAGAAAATTAAGACAAGTTCTGACTCTAAGATTATTATATGCATTCTCAAGTTTTGTTAGCAGCTATAAAAATATATATAATAGTAACATTTTAGTGTTTTTCTAATTTGCATATTTTGTCAATCCTTGAGGCTTTTATTCGTGTACAGGAAATTGATATAATATTATTTTAGTGTTTGAATAAAATTCAAGATATTTTAGTTTGACTCTCTTTTAACAAATTCAAAAATTAACACAGACAGAAAGTGATTTAACAAGTTTATTCAGTAAAAGAAAAATCGATAACTCATATAGATATGTGAAAACTTAATTTGACTTGGGAAATAAAGGATTCAAATAATAAATTTTTAAATAAGTACATCCTTTTTTGGAATACATCTCATGTATTTCATGTCATTCTTAGTGCTTTACATATACACACTCAGTTCTCGCATTAATTTTCACTAAAGAAAAAGTTATTGTTATCTTCATATGAAATGGGGAATTCAAGTATAGAGAGATTTCGATACATTTCTTTTTTTTTTTTTTTTTTTTTATATATAATTTTATTTTTTAATGGGGTGACATCAATAAATCAGGATACATATATTCAAAGATAACAAGTCCAGGTTGTCTTGTCGTTCAATTATGTTGCATACCCACCACCCAAAGTCAGATTGTCCTCTGTCACCTTCTATCTTGTTTTCTTTGTGCCCCTCCCCACCCCCTATTCCTCTCCCATTCCCCCCTCCCCCCCCCGTAACCACCACACTCTTATAAATGTCTCTTAGTTTCACTATTATGTCCCACCTACGTATGGAATAATACAGTTCCTGTTTTTTTCTGATTTACTTATTTCGCTTCGTATCATGTTATCAAGATCCCACCATTTTGCTGTAAATGTTCCGATGTCATCATTTCTTATGGCTGAGTAGTATTCCATAGTGTATATGTGCCACATCTTCTTTATCCAGTCATCTATTGATGGGCTTTTTGGTTGTTTCCATGTCCTGGCCACTGTGAACAATGCTGCAATAAACATGGGGCTGCATGTGTCTTTACGTATCAATGTTTCTGAGTTTTTGGGATATATACCCAGTAGAGGGATTGCTGGGTCATAAGGTAGTTCTATTTTCAGTTTTTTGAGGAACCACCATACTTTCTTCCATAATGGTTGTACTACTTTACATTCCCACCAACAGTGTATGAGGGTTCCTTTTTCTCCACAGCCTCTCCAACATTTGCTGTTACCTGACTTGCTAATAACAGCTAATCGAACAGGTGTGAGGTGGTATCTCATTGCCGTTTTGATTTGCATTTCTCTAATAGCTAAAGAAGATGAGCATCTTTTCATATATCTGTTGGCCATTTGTATTTCTTCCTGGGAGAAGTGTCTATTCATATCCTCTTCCCATTTTTTTATTGGATTGTTTGTTTGTTTGTTGTTGAGTTTTATGAGTTCTTTGTATATTTTGGATATTAGGCCCTTATCTGAGCTGTCGTTTGAAAAAATCATTTCCCATTTAGTTGGCTTTCTGTTTATTTTGTTATCAGTTTCTCTTGCTGAGCAAAAACTTCTTAGTCTGATGTAGTCCCATTCATTAATTTTTGCCTTCACTTCTCTTGCCATTGGAGTCAAATTCATAAAATGCTCTTTAAAACCCAGGTCCCTGAGTTGAGTACCTATGTCTTCTTCTATGTACTTAATTGTTTCAGGTCTTATGTTTAGATCTTTGATCCATTTTGAGTTAATTTTTGTACAGGGTGAGAGACTGTAGTCCAGTTTCATTCTTTTGCATGTGGCTTTCCAGTTTTCCCAGCACCATTTATTGAAGAGGCTTTCTTTTCGCAATTGTGTGTTGTTGGCCCCTTTATCAAAAATTATTTGACTATATATATGTGGTTTTATTTCTGGACTTTCTATTCTGTTCCATTGGTCTGAGTGTCTATTTTTCTGCCAATACCATGCTGTTTTGATTGTCGTGGCCCTATAATAGAGTTTGAAGTCAGGTATTGAAATGCCCCCAGCTTCATTCTTTTTCTTTAGGATTGCTTTGGCTATTCGGGGTTTTTTATAGTTCCATATAAATCTGATGATTTTTTGCTCTATTTCTTTAAAAAATGTCATTGGAAGTTTGATGGGAATTGCATTAAATTTGTATATTGCTTTGGGTAATATAGCCATCTTGATTATATTTATTCTTCCTACCCAAGAACAAGGTATATTCTTCCATCTCATTATATCTTTTTCGATTTCCCTTAACAATGGTTTATAGTTTTCATTATATAAGTCCTTTACATTCTTTGTTATGTTTATTCCTAAGTATTTTATTTTTTTTGTTGCAATCGTGAAGGGGATTGTTCTTTTGAGTTCCTTCTCAGTTGTTTCATTGTTGGCATATAGAAAGGCTATTGACTTCTGTATGTTAATTTTGTATCCTGCGACCTTACTGTATTGGCTTATTGTTTCTAGTAGTCTTTTTGTGGATTCTTTGGGGTTTTCGATGTATAGGATCATATCATCTGCAAAAAGTGATACCTTTACTTCTTCTTTTCAGATATGGATGCCTTTTATTTCTTTGTCTTGTCTGATTGCTCTGGCTAGAACCTCTAGTACCACATTAAATAAGAGTGGAGAGAGTGGACAACCCTGTCTTGTTCCTGATTTAAGGGGGAAAGCCTTCAGTTTAGTGCCATTTAATATGATGTTAGCTGATGGTTTATCATATATGGCCTTTATCATGTTGAGATATTTTCCTTCTATACCCATTTTGTTGAGAGTCTTAAACATAAAATTGTGTTGTATTTTATCGAAAGCCTTTTCTGCGTCTATTGATAAGATCATGTGGTTTTTGTTCTTTGTTTTGTTGATATGGTGTATTACATTAACCGTTTTACGTATGTTGAACCATCCTTGAGATTCTGGGATGAATCCCACTTGATCATGATGTATTATTTTTTTAATATGTTGTTGTATTCGATTTGCTAGTATTTTGTTTAGTATTTTAGCATCTGTATTCATTAGAGATATTGGTCTGTAGTTTTCTTTTTTTGTGCCATCCTTGCCTGGTTTTGGTATGAGGGTTATGTTGGCTTCGTAAAATGTGTTTGGAAGTATTGTTTCTTCTTCAATTTTTTGGAAGACTTTGAGTAGAATAGGAACCAAGTCTTCTTTGAGTGTTTGATAAAATTCGTTGGTATAGCCGTCAGGGCCTGGACTTTTATTTTTGGGGAGGTTTTTAATGGTTTTTTCTATTTCTTCTCTACTGATAGGTCTGTTTAGGCTTTCTGCTTCTTCTTGACTCAGTCTAGGAAGGTTGCATTTTTCTAGGAATTTATCCATTTCTTCTAGGTTGTTGAATTTAGTGGCATAAAGTTTTTCATAGTATTCTACAATAATTCTTTGTATATCTACGGTGTCCGTGGTGATTTCTCCTCTTTCATTTTGGATTTTGTTTATATGAGTTCTTTCTCTTTTTTCCTTGGTAAGTCTTGCCAAGGGTTTGTCAATTTTGTTGATCTTTTCAAAGAACCAGCTCCTTGTTCTATTAATTTTTTCTATAGTTTTTCTGTTCTCTAATTCATTTATTTCTGCTCTGATTTTTATTATCTCCTTTCTTCGGCTGGTTTTGGGTTGCCTTTGTTCTTCTTTTTCTAGTTCCTTAAGGTGGGAAGTTAAGTGGTTCACTTGGGCTCTCTCTTGTTTGTTCATATATGCCTGAAGTGATATGAACTTCCCTCTCATCACTCCTTTTGCTGCATCCCATAGATTCTGATATGTCGTATTGTCATTTTCATTAGTCTGTATATATCTTTTGATCTCTGC
Organism: Saccopteryx leptura; assembly: GCF_036850995.1. Lineage (NCBI taxonomy): Eukaryota > Metazoa > Chordata > Mammalia > Chiroptera > Emballonuridae > Saccopteryx > Saccopteryx leptura. The sequence continues at coordinate 86,534,827 of NC_089506.1, forward strand.
ACTTATTTCTTCTTTGACCCATTCATTTTTTAAAAGTATGTTGTTTAGTTTCCACATTTTTGTGGGATTTTTTTCCTCTTTTTTGCAGTTGAATTCTAGTTTCAAGGCTTTATGATCAGAAAATATGCTTGGTACAACTTCAATTTTTCTGAATTTGCTGATGTTGTTTTTGTGGCCCAACATATGGTCAATTCTTGAGAATGATCCATGTACACTGGAGAAAAATGTATACTCAGTCACTTTTGGATGAAATGTCCTGTAGATGTCTATCATATCCAGGTGCTCTAGTGTTTTGTTTAAGGCCACTATGTCTTTGTTGATTCTCTGTTTGGATGACCGATCTAGAGCCATCAGCGGTGTATTGAGGTCTCCAAGTATGATTGTGTTTTTGTCAGTTTTTGTTTTAAGATCAATAAGTAGCTGTCTTATATATTTTGGTGCTCCTTGGTTTGGTGCATATATATTAAGAATTGTTATGTCTTCTTGATTCAGTGTCCCCTTAGCCATTATGAAATGGCCATTTTTGTCTCTGAGTACTTTTCCTGTCTTGTAGTCAGCATTATCCGATATGAGTATTGCTACACCTGCTTTTTTTTGGATGTTATTTGCTTGGAGTATTGTTTTCCAGCCTTTCACTTTGAATTTGTTTTTATCCTTGTTACTTAGATGAGTTTCCTGTAGGCAGCATACTGTTGGATTTTCTTTTTTAATCCATTCTGCTACTCTGTGCCTTTTTATTGGTGAGTTTAATCCGTTTACATTTAGTGTAATTATTGATACTTGTGGGTTCCCTATTGCCATTTTATATCTTGCTTTCTGTTAGTTTTGTGTCTTGTTTGATCCTTCTCTTTTGTTTTTCTATCTTTTGTTTTTATTTGGTTGTATTCCATACATCTTTCCACTGTTGCTATCTTTTTTATCTCATGTGCTTCTGTGGTGGTTTTTTCAATGGTGGTTACCTTTGAATAATGAAAAGGGTCCCTACCCTGTTCATTGTAGCGAACTATTTTGTGAGTACTTTTGCACTCCATCGTCCTTTGCTACTGTTAATCTCCATCTTCTCCCCCTCTTTCTTTTTGTTGTTGTCACAGTTTAAATTTGGTTTTATTGTGTTCTTCTTGGAGCTTTTACTTGTGGCTCTGTTTTTTTTTTGTTCTTTGTATCTGATTAGAGAACCCCCTTTAGTAATTCCTGGAGTGGGGGTTTTCTGATGATAAATTCCCTCATCTTTTCTGTATCTGTGAATGTTTTTATTTCTCCTTCATATTTGAAGGATAGCTTTGATGGGTATAGTATTCGTGGCTGAAAGTTCCTCTCTTTCAGGACTTTAAATATTGGGGTCCATTCTCTTCTAGCTTGTAGAGTTTCTGCTGAGAAATCTGATGATAATCTAATGGGCCTTCCTTTATATGTTGTATTCTTCTTTTCCCTGGCTGCCTTGAGAATTTTTTCTTTGCTGTTGGTTTGTGTCAATTTCATTATGATATGCCTTGGAGTAGGTTTGTTGGGGTTAAGAAAACTTGGAGTTCTGTTTGCTTCTTGAACTTGAGGCTTTAGTTCTTTCCACAGGCTTGGGAAGTTCTCATCTATTATTTGTTTGAGTATGTTCTCCATTCCATTTTCTCTCTCTTCTCCCTCTGATATACCTATTATTCTTATGTTATTCTTTTTGATGGAGTCAGATAATTCTTGTAGGGCTATCTCATTTTTTTTAATTTTTGAGTCTCTTTCTTTTTCTCTCTGTTGTGCCTCAAGTTGCTTGTCTTCTATTTCACTAATCCTCTCTTCTATCTGACCTGTTCTATTAGCTAAGCTTGTTACTTCGTTTTTTAGCTCGTGAATTGAGTTTTTCATCTCTGTTTGATTTGTTTTTATAGTTTCAATTTCCTTGGACATATATTCTTTGTGTTCATTGAGTTGTTTTCTGAGCTCCCTAAATTGCCTTTCTGTGTTTTCTTGTATATCTCGGAGGATTTTTAGGATTTCTATCTTGAATTCTCTGTCATTTAGCTCCAAGGTTTCCAATATATTAAATTTTTTCTCCATAGATTTTTCCTCATCTAGCTGTGTTACCTCTCTTTCTTTTGTATCCATGATATTTGATTTTCTCTTCCTTAATGGCATCTGAGGGTGGTTTTGTTGATAGTATTAATGAGATTTAATAAAGAATAAAAAGTTTAAAAAAAATAATAAAAAAAATCGAAAAAAGTTGTTTTTTTTTAAAAAAAATTAATAATGAAATAAAGAAAAATAAAATAAAATAAAAATTTAAAAAAAAAAAAAAAAAGGAAATTATTCCCCCCCTCCTTTTTTTCCTCTCCTCTCCTCTCCCCTCTTTCTTGATAAAATCTTGTGGTGGACTGTGAATTATAACAAACAATGCCTGTGATGGAGGGCCTGAATTGGGGAAAAGTAATAAAGGGGAAAGCAAAAAAAAAAAAAAAAAAAAGAAAAAAGAAGAAAAAGAAAAAAAAAAAAAAAGAGCGTATGGACCCACAAAAAGCAAATAAGGAAAAAATTGGGGTCAAGAATAAAATGATTTGCTTTTAGGTGTTGGTTGTCTAAGAGTTATGATGAGAGGATTAAGAGGAAAACGGAAAAATGGGGGGACAAATTAAAAAATTACTATTGTATTTAGTGGAACAAGAACTAGATAATATGGAGAGCCAGGGATGGGAGCACTGCTAGTGAGTTAAAAAGGTGAAGTAAAAACCCCCCAGAATGCCACAAACATAAGTTTGAGTCCCAGATAAGATAATTTGTTTGTTATTGAGGTTTGAGTGAGAGGAGATGTAAAGGAGAAAGGAAGAAACTAATATAGAGGGAGAAAAGAAAGAGAGAGAGAGAGAAAAAAAGAGGGAACCACTAAAAGAAGAAAAAAGAAAGGAGAGAGAGAGAGAGAGTTAAGGGTTTTGGAGTGCAACCCTCATAGAGAGAAAGGAAGAGAAGAGAAAAGATAATGGGAGATGTAACACTTATGGGTAGTGTAGTTCAAGGAGAGGAGAGAATAAGACCGGCAGAGAGTTAATCGGCCAAATTGGAGGAGGAAAAAAAAAGTATCAAGAATGAAGATAAGAGAAACAAACGAACAAATATAATAAAATGGGATAGGTTATAAAGTCTGCAGATTATTCTTGATTTTGAGAGGTTATCTTCTTGCTTTTTCTTTTCTCTCCCTCTTCCTGGTCGGTGACTCTGTACCCCGGGTTTTGCCCCTTTGCCACGCTCAGGTGGAGGTTTGCAGTTGATAAGTCTCTATGGCAATGTCATGTATTGTGCTTTAGTCTCGTTGGCAGTCTAGGCTATTAGCATTTATAGGCTCCGACAGTGAGAGAGTCCGTGTTCCTAGAGCCTTTCTCCTAGTCTTTCCTTCCTCAGTTAGTAGCCTGATAATCCAGCTATGGGGTTGCTGCTGCCTCTGCCTGGATAGTAAGAGGCTCAAAGAGCTGGCAACTCCCCACTCTATTTCCACTCAGCACAGGGCTCTGGGTAAGGCTCAGTCAGTCAGAGCTGCTAGCATAATCAGGCGGGCTTTCCGGCCATTCAAAGACCTCTGGCTCTGCCACTCTGTCCGGTAACACAAGCGGGTGCCCACTTCCGGGGCGCTTGGAGGAAACTCTCACTCACTGGCTGCGTGCGCAGACCAGGATATCCGGCCAGCAGTCTCACGCTCTGAGTGAAACTCCCAACCGCAGGGAAAAGTTGCAGCGTTGGAATTGAGTCTCGCTCCGTCCCCGTGCGCGGCTTTTGCAAGGCGCTGGGGCGGCCCGAGATTCCGCTTTGGCCCACACAAAGGCCCCTGACTCTGCCCCTCTGTGCGATGACACGGGCGCGCACTGCCGAGGCACTCGGAGGAATCGCTCACTCCTTATCTGCGTGCGCAAACCAGGATATGAGGCCGGCCGCTTTCCCTCTGAGTGAAACACCCTCCGGCAAGGAAAATCTCCACCGTTGGAATTAGTTCTCACTCCCTCCCGTGCGTGGCTTTCCCAGGGCACTGGGGCTGCCCAGAGACTCTGCCCTCGGCCCACAGAAAGGCCTCTGACCCTGCCTCTCCGTGAGGCAACACGGGCACTGACTCCCGGGGCCTAGGAAGAAATCTCTCGCCCACTAACTGCGCACCAGCCAGGAGACCGGGTAAAATGGCCGCGCCGCTTGTCTTTCTTTGTTTGGGTTTGGCGCGAGTGTTAGCTTGTATTGCCCGGGTTGCCACAGGATCAGATTTTCCTCGGCTTGGATCTCCGTGCCACAGCCTGGTTCGGCCGTTTGTTTCGCGGCCTGGATGTATTCACCCCCTTTGCCCGCCTCAGTTTCTATATTCACAGTTACCAGAGAAAGCCGCCCTGTTTAGGTTAGTGAGGAAGGCGGAGCATTTCTTACTCCCTATTTCCTTCAGGGTTTGGTTATATATTTAGCCAATTTTTCACTCAATCATACCTTTGGGTGTATTGCGAAGCATCTGGAAGCTCCAAGTATAGGTTTTTCTGTTTCTGGTTGAAGATCTTGTTGAGTTTTGGGGGAGATTTATCGGTATCGCTTCCTACCCCGCCATTACTCTGACGTCATCTACTCGATACATTTCCATGTGCACATTGCAGATCTAGGTTTTAAATTTTATTTTGTTTGATTTCACAGCCTAAACTCTTAAACATGGCTCTGTACAAATTAAGATTTCTGTACACAGAATTTCTACTAGAGTAAATAATGTCATTCTACATTTTTGTTTTCTCTCTAAAATCTTTGCCATGCCTGATTTCAACACATTTTTTCCACCTGTAACTTTATATCCTTCTTATTTCCATTAGTTTTATAACTTATTTCCAAGTCATGGCTAGCCTTAGATCAATAAATCTTAGAATTGGATGGGACCTTGGGGGTCTGTTCTAACTCTTCCATGTTACATATTAGGAAATTGAAACCCAGATATTTTAAATCACTTGCCCTAGGCCCTATAGCTAGTAGATGGTAAAACCACAAATGAAAACATATCTTCTAAAATTTATTTTCTCCTGACAGTACACTTCTTTCCTTTCATATAATGTTCATTCTACAATGGTAAAAGAATGTCAGTCTAAAATTGTTTTAAACTTGAATGGAAAAAAAAAATTATTTCCTTTCAAGAAGTGACTCACTAACAAACTTGAAATTATAAGAGTGAGCAATGACCTTTCAAAATGTTGGAGAATTATAAAATATAGATATCTTCTTAAGATAAAGAAGAATGAAAGTTACATTATCATATGAGCCAGGGCCATGAGTAATGGCTGGTTTATAAACTATACTGCTCACAAATATTAGGGGATATTTTGTTGCTTTATATTCATTTTGAAATATCTCCTCATTTTTGTGAACAGTATATTTAAAATTTTAGAAACAATGCAATATATCTTTATTATTTACTCAAGTCACAAGTGGACAAAAGTTAAATAACTATACTGGACCATCTCTTCGATGGAAACTGAGGGAAAGAAGTGTCTCATGTGGTGTGCCTTTATTCTCTCCTAAGTACTCCTAAGTGACATCTTCTAGATCTGCATTCTTCTGGCCAGTACTCAGACAGAGATGCAGAGGATCCTGCAAATTGTCTTTCGACAAAGTATGCATTCCCACATATTGTTTCTGACCACATTACATTTGTGTAAAATCTAGTTACATGAACGTAATATAATTATAAGAAAGACTGAGAAATATCTTTCTGTGTGTGTAGGGTAAGAAATCTAAACTGGTGCACATCTTGTCAGCGCATGCCAAATCAATGTCTACTTCTACTTCAGTCTATCACAAAACAGAATAATATTCTGGTAACTGGGACAATGCTTTTAATCAAAAGGAGCCAAACAAAATAGACAACATCATGCACTCTGACAAAAAATGAATTTCAGAAAATCTGTAAGTATAATTTATCCAGACATATTAGTCTTTGGTACATACAAGTACATACAATTTTTTTCAGTTATACATATTCATGTAATTTCCCAAGCAGGTCAGAACCTGTCATTTATATCAAATTTTGTATCTGATATCAGTGTTGCTTTAGTGTACATCCATAATAGATTTTACTAATTATAGCTCTTTTTAGAATTTGAGATAAGAAGAAATATATACCTTTCCCTAAATGCCTATTCAATCTCTATATGTATTTCAACACTCATAAAACATAAATGTGGCCTGGTTATCTTTTAATATCTAGAAAAAATACCAAATGAAAGTAGATTATTTCTATCTCTTCATATTTTCTTAATTCAAATTCTTGGCTAATGGCAAGTAGAGTATAGAACTGTTAATTATATTCTATATTTAATTTATGTACTCTAACTGTTGTAATATATAATTTACTGTTGTAAAATATCAAAATCCTGGAAAACAATACAATACTACAAATTTACTAGAATGCATGCCTGGCATATCTTGCATCCTTTTCCCTAGAAAATGATTCTTATTAGTAGAATTGAACCCCTAATATTTACATGTCATTATATGACCTTATACAACTATTGTTAACTTGGTAATGGTGGAGAATTGACATGACTAAAGCCAATTATAATTCATTTCTAGAAATGTCAGGATATTTTGGTAAGCACAATATACATAAAGATCTCTCTTTGTTTTGTCCAATGACTAAGTCTAGTTTCTGTATAAAATTAGGGCCTGTAATATTCCCCTGAGAATTATTTACCTAATATTTATTTATTTATTTATTTATTTATTTATTTTACTTAATATTTATTTTTAAAAGATGGTTGAGCGGGTACTTTAAAATTTAAAACCAAAAGAGATTCAACTGTAACAAATTCTACTTCAAACATCTCTCAGATTTAGGCAATATGAGTACATAAATAATATGCCTGCTCTAAGATAACATGCATTTTATATTTTGCTTTGACTAGCAAGTATGAAAAACCAAGTTACAGCTTATAAATAGAATAATAGAAGCAAGAACAATCATAGTCTTTAATTTTTCTGTGCCAATGCCAATTAAAAGTCTAAAAAGTGAAATACATTTTGAATGTCCAAGCAATGAAAGTTCAAACATCACTAGCACTAAGGTAACCTGTTTTTTGTTATTTTTTATTAAATTGCAATCTATTTTCTCAGTGATTTTTACATATTTATTTGTAACCCAACCTACCATTATTTTCACATTTTTTCTGTAAATGATGGCCTGTTAACTAATATGTGACTGCAGATAAACAGCATGTTTGTTTATGAAGTATAGAAACTAAATTTTGTTTTGTTTTGTTTTGTTTTAATGAGAGGAGGGGAGGCAGAGACAGACTCCGATACGTGCCCCTACCAACTGGGATACAACCGGCAAGCCCACTAGTAGGCCATGCCCTGCCCCTCTGGGGCTGTTGCTCCATTACAAGCAGAGCCATTTTTTAGCACCTGAGGTAGAGGCCCTGGAGCCATCCTCAGCATCTAGGCCACTAAAGCCAATCGAACTGCAGCAGGGGAAGAGAAGGGAGGGGAGGGGTGGAGAAGAGCCAGACAGCCAGGTCCTAGAACTAACTTTAAAAGAAACCGACTTCAGTCTTCAGACATTCAGACGCCAGGATATTTGCTGACTTTCAGCCTGTTATCTGAACATGCAGTTTTGGCTTATATGTAGTCTCTTCAATGGAGAACTCTCAATCACTTCCCTTCCATTTCTTTTTTTTTGTACCTCCTCCCTCCTTACAAACCCCCTGCCCATTTCCAATTGTTAAAATGGTCTTTGTGATGAGAATCTGTCATTTTATCTAGCTGCCTGCTCTTGAATAAACCACATTTTCCTTCCACCAGGATTTGTGTCTTAATTACTATTGTCTTTCGAGCAGCAGACTACCAAACTAGGGTTTTATATATAAGAACGCTTTACATTGTGGAAAATTGGCCTGTAGAATTCATTATAAGAAACCTACTTTAGCTTATACTGAATGAACCATAGCACTACTAAAGAAGTCTGATCTCAAGATGTAGGAGTATAATTTTCTATTAGTTATGAGCTACAATTGGTTAATGTTTTAATATTTGTGCCTCTCAAGGAAAGCAATTATCACTTGTTAACTTTACAAATATATGTAACAGTAAAAAACTTTTCACACATTGACAAGTTATGACACTTGAGTGTCATGGTTTTTAGGAAAGAAATAAAATATTGTTTTAAGTTTGAAATGCAACATTCCCCTAGTTAACAGGATTATAGCCAAAAATCTTTCCCAAGGAAAAAATTATAGAAGTCTATTTATTTATCATTGAGATAATTTTCTGTAAAGCGTACCTCTATAACATAATTAGCATATGCAATGCAATTAACTAATTCCTAAATTGAAAGTAAGCAAAATTCATTTCAGAGATTAAAAAATGCCAAAGATGAAAGCTTGTGTTATTTCTGAATGATATTGTGTACTTTTATACATACAAAATTAATATACAAAAATGGATAAAAGTAAAAATAAAAAAATTATTTTTGCCAAATTAATAGTACATTATTTATGTATAAGCTTTCTTTCTTCTCATTAAAAAAAAATAAAGCTAGGCCCTGGCCGGTTGGCTCAGTGGTAGAGAGTCGGTCTGGCGTGCAGGAGTCCCAGGTTCGATTTTCTCACATAAGAGAGGCACCCATCTGCTTCTCCACCCCTCCACTTCTCCTTCCTCTCTGTCTCTCTCTTCCCCTCCCGCAGCCAAGGCTCCATTGGAGCAAAGTTTGCCCGGGCGCTGAGAATGGCTCTGTGGCCTCTGCCTCAGGCTCTAGAATGGCTCTGGATGCAACAGAGCAACACCCCAGAGGGGCAGAGCATCGCCCCATGGTGGGCGTGCCGGGGGGGGGGGGTCCTGGTCGGGCGCATGCGGGATTCTGTCTGACTGCCTCCCCGTTTCCAGCTTTGGAAAAACGCAAAAAATAATAATAATAAAATAAAGCTATATTTCTGATTATATTCCTTTCATTTAAACATTTTGCTAGCTGTCACTTGTAACTTGCTCCTAGTGACAAAAATCAGATCTGTAGGTTGAATAGTTGTTTAATAGTTTAAATGATTTATCATGAATTGTTTTAATAAAGCTGTGCTCTTAGTCTTGTCTTCCTTCTCCTCCCTCCTCTTCCTTCCTTTAGGTTTTTGCTATGTTAATTATCGATGATAATTTATCCTACTTTGAAGCAAAGAATTTGATGTTTTTTAAAAATGTCAAAGAAATTATGTGAAACCACTGTTTCTAAGCTTTTTTTCTCCCCAAACTGGAGTCTCATTGCTGACATAAACCCAATTTAAACAAAACAGTACATCCCTAGGGCTAGCCCGAAAAGCTGCCTTGAAAATGTTAAATTGTGATTGCATGTGTATTGCATGTGTTCCATTCATTACGCTGAGTGTTATGATAGTCAAGGTAAGCAGGTGTAAATGAAAGTACATTTCATTCTAGTGTTTATCTTCAGTGAATCCCAACATACCCACAGGTCTCTGTTTTGGAAGTTCTTGATAGAATAAGCCCGGCAAAGGTGATACTACAAGAATATGATTAAACAGTATCCCCTGGAGGATTTACTTATACAGGATAGCAGGGATTATGGTTCACCACTTTAAAAACATCAAGCCTCAGATAAAAGATGAGAATAAAACTCTAAAGAAAAAAATGTAATAGAAGTTCTGTGTGTGTGCACCTATGTGCATCTTTCCACAATGGCTCCTTACTTGACATAACTAAATTAACATTAGAAAGCTTATTAAGAATCTGAGCCAACGCCTGACTTGTGGTGGCACAGTGGATAAAGTGTTGACCTGGGATGTTGAGGTTGCCAATTCTAAATCTTGGGCTTGCCTGCTCAAGAAACGTATGGGAGTTGATGTTTACTGCTCTTCCCGCCCCCCTCCCTCTTCTCTGTAAAATGAATTAATAAAATAAAATATATATTTTTAAAAATCTGGGCCAACTTAAAACATAGCATGTTTCTTCTCAAGAATTCCAAAAGGTGCACTTTTCTAGATGAGATTAATTTATCCTTGTGGTTGTTATCCTGTTATTTTTTAAGGTTTAAATAAAATATATTTGGAATATATCATGTAGTAAAATTGGATGACTTGTATTTCATGTTGATAATTAAACAAAATTCTAGTAATTACATACATATATGGAAACATATGGCTGAGCGCTTTTATTATTAAGAAAGAGAATGTTGCCTGACCAGGTGGTGGCACAGTGGATAGAGCGTTCAACTGGGACACAGAAGACCTAGGTGCAAAACTCCAAGAGCACTGGCTTGAGTGCAGGCTCATCGGTTTGAGTGTGGGCTCACCAGCATGATCACAGGGGCGCTGGCTTGAGCATGGGATCATAGACATGACCGCATGGTGTCTGGCTTGAGCCCAAACGTCACTGGCTTCAAATCCAAGGTTGCTGGCCTGAACAAGGGGTCACTCGATCTGCTGGAGCCCACAGTCAAGGCACATATGAGAAAGCAATCAATAAACAACTAATGTGCTGCAATGAAGAATTGATGCTTCTAATCTCTCTCCCTTCCTTCCTGTCTGTCTTCATATGTTCCTCTTTCTGTCTCTGTCTCTCTCACAAAAACAAACAAACAAAAAAAAAAGAGAATGTTTTTCTTTTAGAAAAACAACAACTGCCTGTTAGTTCAAGAGCTTCTCTCATTGCTTAGCTTAGCCATTATATTGCTCCCCATAAATGAGTGAACTATTTTAGCCATCATCTGCCTTCTCTGATAAATGGAGAAATTGATCTGAGAAATTCTATGGTTTCTAATATGTTTAAAATTCTTATTTTTAAAGGTCTCAAAGTTGTTAATGTTCATAAAGTAAAAAAAAAAAAAAATTCTACAGCCCTTGTTACCAGAAAATAGTAATCTCTATTTTAAGTAATTCCTGTTGCTTTTATATCTCTAAACAATGTACACATATTGCTTTTTTTGATTTCTCAAGAAACACAATGGATAATTTACTCTATAAAAAAAATGGGATTTGTTATCTTCATATTGTCTCACAATCCATTGCCATGTGGATATTTAGTAAGTATATTATAACTAACCTTCTCTAGGAAAAATATTTTTTTCCTGAATAAAATAGTCATCTAACTGTCCCAACTAAGTTTTTTTTAATCCCTAATTTATCATTAAATATTCCCAAGTATGTTTATGTGAGTGCCTGTGTTGTGTGTATGTGTGTACACATGTGTGTGATTCTTTGTCACCGTTATAAACACATCTCTCCCAAGAGCCTTTTCTAACTTTTTCAGACTGGCATGGTTTGTCACTAGGTCTGCCACACACCTCTGTGACAGAGACCCACCATTGCCATTATTTCAATCATCCTATTGACATACACACAGTCAACAGTGCAGTGATGGCCCGAGAGAAAGGAACATGCTGGTATGTGGAAATGGGAGAGGTGAGGAAAACGGGGACAGAAAGAGCTGTTGCTGAAGGCAAAATGCTCACAATGCCCTGGGTAGATGGTTTTTTCCTGACTTGTATATTTAAGACCTTCATGGTTTTGCAAACCAATATCATCCCAAAAAATTAAATTTTAAAAACACCTAGTACTTTTTTTTTAAGCTCTTTTTTCCTAAATCCATGCTTCCGGTTTTTTGTTTAATTCTGTAATTTGGTAGCAAACCCACTCTAATAATTTTATGGTAAAGAATACATGGAGTTAAATTTTTTGAGACATTGAATATCTTTATTTATTCTTAAATGAGTGCTAATTTGATGTTAACATTCATAGTAGATAATATTCTTTTTTGAGATATTTTTACCTAGTCTAATAGATTGCATGATCACTTGTTTTGATATTTTATATGAAAAACCTCTCTCTCACATTATATCCTTGTTTCTAAAAGTATGATCTTCTAAAAAAATGATCCATTTCAATTCCCAGTTTCTATGTTCTATTTTTATCTATTATAGTTACCCCATAGCAGATTCTTTCTATCCAAAAACTCATGTCCATCAATTTTGTAAAATTGTTTTGTTTATTTGTTAATTGAGTTTTTCCACTTTATTTTTATTGTATTCTTTTTATGTATAAAACTTTTGTTATTTAGATCAGAGAACTACCAAACTGATTCATCAATTTCCACTAATTTAAAAAAAATTTTCCCATTTTTTCATCTTTTTGTATTTTGCTTGCCTTTTAAGATGTCTTTAACATGATCTTCAGACTTCCTTCAAGAGTCTTTTATTACTAATTGCATGTCTGTATTCTCTGAGTGATCTTTTTTTTTTTTTTTTTTTTTTTTTACAGAGACAGAAAGAGAGTCAGAGACAGGGATGGATAGGAACAGACAGATAGGAATGGAGAGAGATGAGAAGCATCAATCATCAGGTTTTTTTGTGGCACTTTAGTTGTTCATTAATTGCTTTCTCATATTGTCTTGACTGTAGGGCTACAGCAGACCAAGTAACTCCTTGCTCAAGGCAGTGATCTTGGGTCCAAGCTGGTGAGCTTTGCTCAAACCAGATGAGCCCGCGCTCAAGCTGGCGACCTCGGGGTCTCGAACCTGGGTCCTCTACATCCCAGTCCTATGCTCTATCCACTAAGTTACCGCCTGGTCAGGCTTCTCTGAATGATTTTATTTTATAGAGATCCTGATTATTATTTTTGGTTAATTTTAGTAGCTTTTTTAATATTTCGAAGTGTATTGATAAAATATATTTGGGGAAGTATTTTTGAACAGTTTTTGTTTTGCTGTACCCCCCACTAGTATTCATCTGTTTTGTTCTTTTTTTTCTTTTCCCTTTATGTTGAAGAATTTTTAAAATTAGTTTGTGCTCTGTGTCTATTTATACATATTAATGATAATAAGACAAAACTAATTCAAAGTTCCAAATAAGCAAAGGGTTGACCTTAGGTTTTACTTAAGTATAGTCTGGTGGGCTGATCCTAGAAAACTCCCTGGTTAATTTCAATAGAGAAATGTATAGGAATTTATAAGTGTATCTTTTAATTATTTTTTGCAAAAATTACATAGCCATGTAAACACAGCCTAGAGCAAGAAGTACAAAATTATCAGCATTAAAGACACTTCATACCACCATCAAACCCTCAACCAGTCAACATTTATTGTTCCTCTATAGGGATTTCTAACAAAATAGTTCCGTTACAGTTTCAAATATATTTTATGGCATAATTTGTATCATTACATGCATGGAAAAATTGAATTAGTAATGACATTATGTCATATTCTGCACTGTCATATGTCAGGAAACCAGAGTTAATGAAAATTACACATGTGAAATTAAATAAAGAAACCTTCAATATTATGTACATTTTAAATAATATATTAAGTTTGAGAGATAATATTGGCAATTCCTTATACTATTCTGCCTAGAAATATATTTTTGAGTGTTTGGAACAATTGTCTATGCTTTCTGTTTTAGAATTTTGGGGGTAAAATAATCGTGACTTGCAGCATATTTTTTATATTTATTGATCCTAATTTGAAATGCTAATCGTCCTTTTTCTTTTTCTTTAATTAGATGAGGCGGGGTTACAGAGACAGACTCCTGCATGTTTCTCAACCACAATCCACCAGGCAAGCCCCTGTCAGGTGATTCTTTGCCCAGCTGGGCCCGGAACTTTCACAGGCTGGGTGATTCTGTACCTCTGAGCCAAAAGGCCAGGGTCTAATCATACTTTCAGTGCCTTAAAATATCTGAGTCAGGACCAAGCACTTATCACCTATTTTATAGTTAATATATAATTAAAGATTTATTTTACAGATATGATATTTAATATTGAATAAATATTTTACCATTTTGAAAATGTCAGTTTTTAGACTGTGCCATATATATGTATGTGTGTGTGTATTTATATGTGTAAAATTGACATTTACAAGAGATTTATCTCATTGGCAACAACAACTTTTTTCTTTATATAATATAAACAAATTTTCAAATTGAGATATATATATGCATGCATGTGTGTGTATATTTGTTTTTTAGGAACGAAGTAATACATATTATATCTATGTATCAAGAAATTTGTTTTAAATTATATATTTTATGTTGTAACCCATGGATTTTAGTTATACATAATGAAAATTTTATAATGTGCTTAAATTCTTATAAATATTTTATCTTCTTGCAAACCACTATAACAAAAAAGAAATCCTAAGTTTATGCAGCCATTTTAAGCTATACTTTTTCGCTACTATGACAATAGTTATGAGTTGAAGTGGACTTTATTTAGAGCCTTCTATATGTAAGACATACTAACCTCTGAGACAGCTCTTTTGAGGAGCCTATGTTGATCACATTTCTTCATAGTTAAATATTATTAAGAGTTGTAATATGTGGATTGTATAATAAACAGAAACAGGTTATGATTCTTTTATTGATTATTTGTTTACAAAGATTCCTCTTTGTAAAATTTACTCTTTGGATTGCATTCCACCATTCATTTCCCTATTAGCAACCAGCAGATGGTGTTGTGTATTTTTTTCTTGATAGAATACTGAAATATAAATATATATATGACTCAGACCTAAATATAAGTGTCTTTAAAGTGAGTTCAGATCATTTGATAGATTATAATAACTCTTTCAAATAAGTTGAAAACTGTATGAGTATTTTCTTCTCTGCAATAGATTGGTGGTGCTAGCAGTAGTTCTGACATTTGTACTACAAAGAAAAGCTAATCAGTTATTTCTCTTATTTAGCAACTTATCCTATATATACTATCATCTTTACATCTGTTTCCTCTATATAAAATTACAAATAAATATTCTACATTTCTCTTTATCTTTATTGTTCATATTTAATCCTGTCTAATGTTCTGATTTCTGTGTCTCATTTGGCAAAATGGCTATAAATTTTATCAACAAATTCCATTAGTAGTTTACTTTAAACAATTTGGTTAGTATAGAATACTATAAAATAAACTTTAACCTGGCCAGTCAATGCACTGTATATATAAAGAGCTTTCTAAAAAATTTATTGTTTTTAAGAAAACTCCAATTAATTATCAACAAATAATAACAAACTCCATATAGCCCTAAGCACTTGTGAATTTATCGGAGAAGGTTAAAGAGTTCCTGAAAAATACATTAAAGGTTAAATAGAACAGTGCAGAAAATGAAATAGCCTAAAGGAAAGTAAGATGAGGAGGTCAGTTCATTTAACCTGGTGTGTAGACTCTAGAGTTCGGGGACGAAAAAAAAAAATAGTAAAAACCTGTATACACATTCTTAAATTTGAACGTGTAATACAGTACACATAATTTTATCACATCCCTTCCATTTCATTGTAATTTCCAAAAGATTAATCTCATTCAAACTGTCATTTTTTATATATTTTTATACCAGTTGCTGTTATAGCATTTTTATGTTTTTAAATATAATGAAACATTACAATTGTAAAAAATTCTAAATTACTATACTCTGAAAAGTGATGAATGGAAATATTTAGATGTTTCAAACAGAAATGGGCCTCCAAAACCCCATAATAATTATAATCATTCTTAAGTAACAAATTAGTTGTTTTTCAGTATTTAATAATACAGTTGTTATTTTTAATGTATAGGAAATTTCTCAAGAAAACAATGTTAAGAATGTCTATTTTAAGATGTTAAAATGTGAGTTTGCTAAGCCAATATCAAGCATCATTTGAATCCTAACATAGCCATAATGCATTATTAACTGATGATAATATTATAATATGATATGTATTAAGATTTCAAACAAACAAAAAAGCTAAATGAACATGATATTTTTTTCTTGATGGAAACATTTTGAAATAATAGAAATGGAGGCTGTTTAAGAAATTGTAAAGGCTGACATCCTCTATGATAGTTTAGACATTGATACTATACTATTAATAATGTCCCAGATTTAGGAATGTTAAAATTAGTCAGTGGGTTCAGGTACTGTCAATGTATTCTACCACTGTCATTCCTGTAAAGTATATACATTTTTTACTCAATTCCTCTGAATTTATTAACGGGATTTTAAAAAAAGAAAGAATAACTTCTTCATACTATTACATTTGGTGGTAACTTTAAAGTATAATTCATACAAGAAAAGCAAAAAAATGCATAGAAATTTATCTTGTAAAATCTAGACAACGCTCTAAAGACAGAAAAGAAAACGTAAAATGTGTTTTAGAAATGTTTAAGCTGAATTATTTAGAAAGTTATTATTATATTATACAGTAGTTTTTTTTTCCTAAATATAGTCATTCTTCCATTTGATAACCCAAAGCCTACTTCAGTTTCAATTTGTGTTTTCCTCTGTATTTTTCAGTATGCTTACTATTTGTAATGGAAAACAGATCTGAGAGTTAAAATCTCTAAGTAGACCTACATTTATTTTAGTGGATTTCAGCTTCTTTGACCCTAAAACAGCTTTTTATTTTTTTTGTTAGTTTATAAAAAATAATACCATTTTATGTCTGGATTTCTCTGTTTCTTTTATCATTATTATTAAATAAAAGGAAAAATTATTCACAGGCACATAATTCCTAAGATTACATGTTTTCTGTAACACCTATTCTTGGTTACTTTGGTTACTATATGCAATACTATAAAGTGACTGGATGCCTTTTCAACTACTTTTCAAAATCCTTTGCAAACCCTCAGAATCAAAAATCAGTTTTAAAAGATAACATATACACAAAATGATTTTTCCATTAATAAACTGTTTGGAGTTAGTTAAGACTACTTGATATGGATTAAATAGATATTTAGTATTGTAATCTATCTTAAGTCTTATATTATATTTGTATCTGTTCATGCAGTTTTTAACACAGAGAGAGAATTGTTTAATTGAAATACTCTTTATAGTGGACAGAATAATGGTCCCCCAGAGATATTCACATCCTAATATCTGAAACCAATGAATATGTTACTTTACATGGTAAAACGGTGTTAACAAGGCAGATGGAATTAAGCTTGCAAGGAACTGACTTTAAAAGAAAGGTATCCTAAATTATCTGAGTGGCTAAATTTAAGCCAGGTCTTTGAATAGGGAAGAAGGAAGCAGAAGAGGAAGTTAGGGTGATATAATATAAGAATAACACTTGCCCTGCTATAATCAGTTAGAAGATGATGAACAGGTTAATACACCACAAGATATGTGTGGCTTCTAGAAATTGAAAAGTGCAATGAAATAGATTCATCTCTATAGCCTCCAGAAAGGAAGGAAGGCTTACTTTTTGTCCAATGAGACCTATTTTAAATTTCTGACTTTCAGAAATATAAGACAATGATTTGTGTAGTTTTAAGTTACTAAATTTGGGCTATTTGTTGTAGCAGTGATAAAAATTTAATACACTATTCCTCATCAATAGAGGAGAGCTCTGCTGATCATAACAAGATGTTAGAAAGGCTGTATCTTCTCTCTCTCTGCATTATTTTTCAAGGTCTGCATACAGAGGCAGAGGTTGATTGAGCACACAGGGCCTGAAGTCAATGGAATGTATGTGGATACTGTGCCACCTCATGTATATCCTCATATGATTTTATTCTGGGTTCTTGCTATTCCAGGGGTTCACCTACCCCATCTATACTGCTCACAAAAATTGAGGATATTTCAAAATGAATATGAAGCGATAAACCCTAATTTTTGTGAGCAGCATAGTTACTGGTGGCATTGCAACCGCTCCTCTAGTCCAGTGCTGGTGGCACTCAATCTTTCCTATGCTGATTCCAGCTTCCAGTAACTATTCTTTCTTCTCCCTGGTGGAGATTTCCTTTCAGTCGCAGCTATCTTTTTGAGTTAACATTTGACTCCGCTGCTCCTATAACAAAAATGTTGGGAAGTCTGCAAAGAAGAAAACATACTACTCAGCCATAAGAAATGATGACATCGGATCATTTACAGCAAAATGGTGGGATCTTGATAACATTATATGGAGTGAAATAAGTAAATCAGAAAAAAACAAGAACTACATGATTCCATACATTGGTGGAACACAAAAACGAGACTAAGAGACATGGACAAGAGTGTGGTGGTTACCAGGGGTGGGGGGAGGGAGGACATAGGAGGGAGGGAGGGAGAGAGTTAGGGGGAGGGGGAGGGGCACAGAGAACTAGATAGAGGGTGACAGAGGACAATCTGACTATGGGCGAGGGGTATGCAACATAATTTAATGACAAGATAACCTAGACATGTTTTCTTTGAATATATGTACCCTGATTTATTAATGTCATCCCATTAACATTAATAAAAATTTATTTAAAAAAAAAAAAGAAGAAGAAAACAAACTTAGCCAAGGAACAATTTTTCAAAATTTGTTCCATTGCAATTTTTTTCTTCAGAAACATTTTATAAAAGGAGGTATTTCTACCAACTGTCCGCTCTAATACCCATCATATTAATTTCTTTCAGTATTACTATTTTATGATATAATTCTAAATATATACGCATATATATGCTTTGTATATGAGCTTAATGTATTTTCATTGTCATTTGTCTTTGCTTAAGAGGATTTTCATATCTTTTTGAATGTCTCACTAGGATTCTGTTTATTACTATAGCCAGCATAAAATCCTTTTGTGAATTAGAAAATACAGAAAAAATTTTTAAAAATCACTTGAAATAGATAACCCAGAAATAAAAATGGCTATTCTTAATATTTATCTTCCTGATTAGGATGCTTTGTGGTGTTTTGACACTATTTCTTTGTCTTTTATGGAACTGAACTTCCTGAAAATATTAATCTTTAATTTAGCTTCATTTCTACCATGCTAAACAGAAATTCCTTAATATGCATCTTAATTATAATATGTATTGTTTTTCTACTTTTAGCTTTTCATGACTAAGTTCTATTTTAATATATATTTTGAAAGGTTATTTCTATATGTTCTTGCTTCATTATCTTTGATAAAAGTCCCTTTGTATTTTTGCAAGAAAGTTTTCATTACTACCTTTGCCAGGAAGATACATTACTGGCTTTGCAATATTGATTAGAAGCTGAAGATTTAAATATTATGATTTCTTATTCACTCCATATCAATAATACCTATCCACTCTAAGACTTTAGGTTTAACATTAGGTTTAATTTAAATAAAAAATCAGATAATTAAATTATAATCTATTTAGTGTATTTATATTTAGGAATATATTTTTTTACTTTGTAGTTAAATAATTTTTTTCTAAATTTACATTTTGCTTAAGAATAATAAACTATAATTTCTGTTTTCCAACATTGGTTGTGATTGGAAAAATCTGCATTCTACAGTACCTTATCTTATGCTTCTATCAAATTTGCTTTCTTAAACACATGCAATGCTTAGTTAGATTGGAGTCCATGTAAAAATTACTGAAGCTAAAATGCATTAACATAAAGCACTTTTAGTTAATCAGTCTTTTGGAGCTCTTAAAGCAAGTACTTCCATAAAACTGCATCACATTTAAATGCTGATTCCATCATATATGCTTCACACTCTTTGTTTCCCATGAAGATTGATTAGTTTCTGCTGCAGTACAAAGTGAAATTCAAATTTGTAATTTAAATATGTGTAGATTCCCTTATATTCCATCTGCTTGAAGTAAAAACCTCCATCCTAATCCATAAAATCTTTCTTAAAAGTGAGACTGTATTTCTCTGCTTAGTGAGGGGTATCAGGTCATAAAAATGAGGATCACAGAAATGAAAAACTAATTTTAGTAATGCTGGCAAAACCCTTGGGCATTATTTGTAAAACTGGAAATCCTCAGTGAAAACAATTACAGGACTAATCTTTGGTTTAATAGTATCCAATTTAAGTAAAGCAAAATTCTCAGAATGAGTTCACTCAGATGTAAAACGAATAAGGTCGATCAATTATAAAATTAAGCAGCCAATCTTCAAAAACGTTGGAAAGACTGTCACTGCCCAAAAGAGTTATTCAGGATGTTAAGTGCTGTATTATGCAACAGCAACCATAAGATTGTCACCTTCTTAAATACAGGAATTATATCTTATTTACTTCTTGTTTTCTGGGATGAGGGGAGAAGAATTAGAGGTTTCTGGAAGGGGAAAGATAGTGAAGAAGAATTTATCAAAGGAGATATTATTCTGATGAATTTACCATAGGAGATGCTATTAAACAACTAATTGAATTTCACAAACAGAGAAAAGACACTGATCTAAATAAGATGAAAAGCAAGACACCAGTTAGATAAGGCCTTTCAGCACAGCCTCACTTGGTGGATATCACTGCAAAGTCCAACCTCGGTATCGAAAGTTTTGGTACCCAAGTTAAAGGCAAAACCCATTAAAACTGCCGGTGGGATTGCTTTTGTGTCTGTGATGTGCCAACCCCACAGATGTCCACACATTAGTTTTACAGAAAATAAGTGTGTATACTGCCCTGGTAGACCTGATTCAGATTTTGAATATTTGATCCAGTCTTACACTGGATATGGTCAACTTCCATGTGGCTCTCTGTGTTAGATAAGAACCTTATCTACAAAGACACAGAACAGAACAGTTGAAGCAACTTGATCACAGTATGGATAAAGTAGAGTTTATTGTGATGGGTAAAATGTTTATGGCCTTTCCAGAG
The DNA here is from genome assembly GCF_036850995.1 of Saccopteryx leptura. Classification (NCBI taxonomy): domain Eukaryota; kingdom Metazoa; phylum Chordata; class Mammalia; order Chiroptera; family Emballonuridae; genus Saccopteryx; species Saccopteryx leptura. The sequence goes on from NC_089506.1 coordinate 86,555,307, forward strand.
GAATACTTACTTGAAATTGGCATGATGCCTTGTGAGGACATACATCCAACAATATTTACAGGCAGTCAAGTATTCTGAGAGGATCCTCACAAAGTGTATTGGATTTACTATTGAGACCAGACCTGATTATTGCATGATGTAAACTCTCATAAACAGGAACTTGAGTATTTATGCTGATATAACCGGAGATAAGGGCACGATATGTCTAGATTTGGGAATCTTCAAGGCTTACCAATTGGAGTGGTGCGGTATGGAGTGATATAGGTGTGTGTGTGTGTGTGTGTGTGTGTGGCTCCCTTTTAACTCTTGCTTATGCAGATTTAGGGCATGTTGAAAATTTTTTATATATACCTATATTTTTATTCAACTAATAATAGATTTTATGAGGAACACATTTTCATTATTCCCAGAATATTAAATATTCAAGGATGACTTACCAATAGTTTCTTTGTTTTTATTAGTATAGTTAATTCTTACAAATAAATGCTAAGAATCATGGTTCCAAGACAAGGCTCACACACTCTATGGCAGTCTCAGATTAAATAATTTACTCATATTAATTCATATAATTTGATTTATATATTATTCTGCTAAATTATCATATTAGAAATTAGTTTTCTAAATTATGAAGTTTTGTGGAATTTAACACTTACATGCATATAATAAGAACTTGGAAAATACAAGATTATGAATAGTAAAAATGGACTCATTGAAATTGTATAATCTGAGTCCTGAGGTAGAAATGCCATATTTTGACCTCGACAGTATTTGGCTGTAAGTTTTAGTTCATTGTTCTATATAAAAATGTTATCTTTTTTCCTATGACTTTACATGAGGATAAAATGCTGGTCATACAAATCACTGTTAATGATAAAAAAGAGTGAAAATATACAACTTATGATTTTTGTGTGTGTGTGACAAAGACAGAGAGAGAGACAGAGAGAGGGACATGCAAGAAGGGAGAGATATGAGAAGCATCAGTTCTTTGTTGCAGCACCTTAGTCTCTTTAGTTGTTCATTGATTGCTTTCTCATATGTGCCTTAACCGGAGGGGGAGAGCTGCAGCAGAGCAAGTGACCCCTTATTCAAGCCAGCGACCTTGGGCTTCAAGCCAGAGACCTTTGGGCACAAGCTAGCGAAAATGGGGTCATGTTTATGATCCAGCGCTCAAGCCTATGAACCCTTTACTCAAGCTGGTGAGTCTGAGCTCAATTCAGCTGAGCTTGCACTCAAATGGGCATCCTCAGGGTTTCAAACTTGAGTCCTCCACATCCTAGTACAACGCTCTATCCACTGTGCCATTGCCTGGTCAGGCATGACCTATATTTTTAAAATAAAAAAAATTAACCACCACCAACATACTTATTTAATGAAAATAATTATTTATTTATTTCTCTTTTTTTGACAGGAACTTCTTTTGTTGATGGTTACAGCATCACTAAAATTCAATAGCATGACATTTAATTTTAAGATTAAACTGTATTTAAACTATGCCCAATTTTACTGTTCATGGAAATGACCAAATACAATAAGATAAGTTTCTCAGCTGCTTATATAAAGATATATTATAGTTTTCTGCCAATAGTTAGTAATAACTTTTATCTATACATATAAATGTGTTTAAATATCAGTATGTATAGAAAAGGGTGTGCTTATCTTTCAATAGACACTAAATATTGATTTATTTAAACTGAAAGTAATTTCTCTTTAGTTAGATAATATCAAAAGATTTTTTAGTTAGGTAAGCCAAAAATAATTTATTTTTGGGATTAGTATTGCCACATACTATATCATCTATCTGTATTTAACACACACACACAGATTTAGCTTGTGTTTATTTGACAGGTAATTGTGTAAGGTCTTTACATACATCATTTTTTTTAACTGGCAGTGTTGCAACAAAATGGCTAATATTAATTAATTTTATTTTTCACAATAGGCAACTATGACTTAAGTTAGTTTTATATTTTATACAAATTGACCCAACTAGAAATTATAGGCATCAAGTTCTAAATTTATATTTAACATATTTGTCACAATAAACATTCAGATACTTTTTTTTTTAATTTTTTTATTTATTTATTCATTTTTAGAGAGGAAAGAGAGAGGGCAAGAGAGAGACAGAAACAGAGAGAGAGAAGGGGGGAGAAGCTGGAAGCATCAACTCCCATATGTGCCTTGATTAGGCAAGCCCAGGGTTTCGAACCGGTGACGTTAGCATTTCCAGGTCGACGCTTTATCCACTGCGCCACCACGAGTCAGGCCATTCAGATACTTTTGTCTCCTATGTTTCTCCATTTCAGTATTTATACAGTCTGATTTTTCTTCTTTATTTTATGTACTTTAGCCAGAGTTAATATTCTGAGATAGAAACTTTAGACGAGAATAAGAACAAAAAATAGTAATGGTTTCAAGAAGTGGTGAAAGATACGGTTGTGACGGTACTTGAAACACACAGATATATCAAGATATTGTTGGCATGAGGGTTATAAGTGTGTTTTTGTATAGATAGAAAAAGTAAATGAAAAGAGTAAAATCCATAAGAAAGAGAACTGTTTAATAAAAAAAGCATATTGAGATAAAATGATAGAAAAATTATTGAAAACAATGGTAGAAATGTTAGCCTCAGAAAGGCTGAGAAGAAAGGAGTCAGGAGGTAAGGAAAGTTCAAGTATCAGAAAAATATGAGGTGGATGTAAGTGACTGAAAAATAATGAGGTAGAGCAAAGGGAAGTTGAATAAATACAAATTAGATGGCTTTGATCCCATAAGGAACTAAACTCTTGAACTAAAGTGAAAAGCTTGGAGTCAGTGTAAGAATAGTGATAAAAAGTTTGAATTAATCACCAGTGTGGCAACTATGCAGTCAAATAAGAATAACTAGAATGATTAACAAATAGCACTGGGTCATTTAAAGCCATGTTAGGTTTATATAAAATATTTCAGTTTTTGAGAGATTATTTTAATTATCTCGCCATATCTTCCTAATTGACATGCATACATAATTATCAAAATAGTGGGACTTTTAATTTGTTAATTCAATTTTAATAATTACATAAATAAAAACCTGGGTTTTTTTATTTGTAATACAGTGCATTGTTAAATATTGCACACAATTTTGTCATTTACATAGATTTGTTAAATGTGTACTTGCACAGATTAAAAAGGATTTTTTAAGTTGTAAAATATTTAAAATGACCAGAACTCTAAGTACTCTTCAAACAAAACCACATATTTGTAGACATTACTAATTTCTCAAACAATATTTTTAATTAAAATAGCAAATCTTTGTACTGAGAAATAAAACAAAGAACCTTTTATAAAATAAGTTTAAAAATATTTCCTCCATTTTTGTTTTCAAAAAACTGATTTGCCACCTCTGTGTACTATTGTAGATGAAAAAAAATCTTTATTAATTATAAAAAATAAAATTCATAAAGAACTAAAGAGTCTTCAAACTATTTTAAACTATTTTTAAGTGACAAAAATTATCTATACAATATGCCATTTAAAAATAAAACATCTCTTCTGGTGGAATTTGTGAACAGTGTTTCAAAAAACATTGTTGAGAAAAATTAACAATAAAAAAGGGTTTTCATTTTATTTATTTATTTATTTGTTTGTTTATTTATTTATTTTCAGAGACAGGAAGACTCAGAGAGACAGACAGGGACAGACAGGAAGAGAGAGAGAGATGAGAAGCATCAATTCTTTGTTTCAGCTCCTTAGCTGTTCAGTGATTGCTTTTTCATATGTGCCTTGATGGGAGGGGCTACAGCAGAGTGAGTGACCCCTTGCTTAAGCCAGTGGCCTTGGGCTCAAGCTAGCTACCTCGAACTCAAACTGATGAGCCGGTGTTCAAGCTGGATGAGCCTGTGCTCAAGCCAGTGACCTTGGGGTCTCGAACCTGGGTCCTCCATGTCCCAGTCCAATGCTCTATCCAATGTACCACTACATGGTCAGGCAAAGAAAAAGGGGTTTTAGTTATGATAATATGTAGGTGGACAATGAACTAAGATGATACTATTAAGAAAACATCTATTTCAGAAGTAGAGTAAGTTTTGGTCAATGATAGGAAATTGAAATCTCAGATAGGAAGGGGTTAAGGTGATAAGTGAAAAGGGGAAGGATTTTAGATGTGCAGATTACCAATTATAAAAATAGACATAGGCTGTAAGCTACTGCATGGAGAATATAGTAAAAAATATTGTAGTAACTGTATACGGTATTATATGGGTTCTAGACTTATCAAAATGATTACTTCATAAATTATATAACTGTCTAATCCCTATGTTGGACACCTGAAACTAATATAACACTGTATATCACCCTGGCCGGTTTGCTCAGTGGTATATATGGCATAATTTAAAATATTATTAAATATATTATTTTTAATATTATTAAATTTTGCCACATTTTACCAATTTTTGCAAGTCAATTATATTGTGAAATTTGTGCAGCTACAAATTATTGATTGAAAATCATTCATGATTAGAATATCACTAGATAAACATGTCAATGTTTATGTTATTCAGCTATAGACAATTAGAAAAATACAGTATATACAGAAGTTGGCAATTAAGATCTGAATTTGCTTATTGTCTAAACTTTTTCTAAATGTTATTAATTTGGACTAAAACATAATACTACAGCTTTTATATTTTTAGAAGTAAGGGTTTCAACTTATTTTATTTAAAAAATATGAAGACATAGTTACATATTTTAAACTTAATTCTGTTGAATTTTCAATTGTAAACAAAAAGAAAAAAATTAAAACCTTGAGAATATATCTGAATTTACACATCATGGGAATTTCTACTTACAATCAGGATAAAAAAGTAAAATAATGCTAAGTATCAATAAAATTAAATTGTAAAATAAGTTCTGTGTTTCTCAAATTGTACTACCTTTATGTTTTTAGTGAGATCATTATATAGCATCGAAAGAAAAATCACATAAAATTATACTTGAACACATTCATTTAATTTGTTATAAACCCAATCATGCATTTCACTAATGAAATTAAATATTAAAATATTAATTAAAAATAAGATTGCAAACAAATTTTAAATGGATGTGATATTTACATATTTAACTATCAGAAAATGTTATTAAAACTATCAGATAATTTTATTAGAGAATAAATGATATAACAACTTACCTCAAATTATAACCTGTCATGTATAGACAGAGAAGATGGGGATATAATTAGTAGTCAGCACATATTTACTGAGTGACATGCAATGTGTCATTTTCTGAGCAATATCTAATACAGGGGTCCCCAAACTTTTTACACAGGGGGCCAGTTCACTGTCCCTCAGACCGTTGGAGGGCCGGACTATAAAAAAATTATGAATAAATCCCTATGCACACTGCACATATCTTATTTTAAAGTAAACAAAACAAAACAAAACGGGAACAAATACAATATTTAAAATAAAGACCAAGTAAATTTAAATCAACAAACTGACCAGTATTTCAATGGGAACTATGCTCCTCTCACTGACCACCAATGAAAGAGGTGCCCTTTCCGGAAGTGCGGCGGGGCCGGATAGATGGCCTCAGGGGGCTGCATGTGGCCCGCGGGCCGTCGTTTGGGGACCCCTGATCTAATATGTAGGCCAGTGTTCTCAGCCAAAGGATAATTTTAACTGTGTCATACAACTAAATGTAGGATTTCTAATTCCAAATTCATTATTTTTTTAACACCATACTAGATAGATGTATTATGATTTTACTTACCCATATAAAAAATGAGCAGAAGATAGTTTTTAGATTTTGAGAGAAATATAGTGACCACTTTTCATTTTTGCTGTTTAGTTTCAAATAACCCCTTCCTAAAGGGGGTCAATCTCACATTGTGAGAAGCAATAACTTAGTTTTCAATTAGTAGTTTACAATGGTGAAGCTAAGCCAATGATATTCTCAGATATAGAAGTGTGAATCTAGAAATTAATACAAAAGAAAGAAATGTTATTATTTCTTTAGCTGGCATAGAACAATGTTTAATGGTAACAAAGAGTCCAGCAAATTTCTGCCCAAATGTGTCTGTGCCCAATTGCTCTAATTTTTGCACATTTTCCTAACATAGGTTCTCCAAACTGCAATCAATATAGTGATTCCCCCTGTACACATTGATTACATTAATCTTCTATTTAAATGGCCAGAGTTAATTTCTGTTGCTTATAAGCAAAAATAATTAATGTTGTAATTATTATTGTTTTATTAACAATTATTCAGCCTATTTTTAAGGAGAGGTAGAAAGTGGAACATAATAGGAAAAGTAACAATTTTGTGCAACTTTCATATCTAACATGCAGTAAAACACTCAGAAATACACGTAAATGTTTTGAAAGAATAGCCCATATTCCCACAACTTAAAAATCATTTCAATTAACAAAAGGATATAAATGCTTATTTTCTTTTATGAAGTTAATAAGTATCATCAGTCAACATATTCTTAAGAATAGGAAATCAAAAGTATTTCATCAATAAAATTTCAAGGTCAGCCAAACAGTGCTCTGTGGGTGACACTGCTCATTAACTTTTTTGTAATATACACCCTGAAAGCCTTACCATTTAACCACGAACACGTCTTCCTTATCAATCTGTCAATGTCTCTGCACACAGAACTTTCTTTGTTGGATCTTTAGTGACAAAGTGCTTTGATCACAAGGAGAAAAGAGTGAGAATAGATATCTTTATCAAGCTAAAATAAGAATACTTACATGTTAATATAATATTAATTTAAACTAATTCGAGTTATAAAAACTTAAGTTTATGCCATGTTTGACATAAAGAATTCACTGAATGGCCTAAACTGTGAGCCTTCATGGTTTTTTTTCCCCTAAATAAGAGCAAGTACTGTATACAAAATGTACATGTAGATTGTGAAATGTATGTTATAAAGACAGGCATTAAAAAGTCTCAAAATATAAGAATTCTACTTTTATTAAACAAATGCTTTATATCATTATACAGTAATTTTTACTTTTTTTGAAGGCTCAAGAAGAAAATTTATTAACATAGTACAATGGCAGACATTAGAATGAGAAAGATATTATGGCCTGACATGTGGTGGTGCAGTGGATAAAGCTTTGACCTGGAACACTGAGGCTACTGGTTCAAAAGCCTGGGCTTGCCCAGTCAAGGCACATACGGGAGTTGATGCTTCCTGCTCCTCTGCTCCTTCTCTTTCTTTCTCTCTCTAACTTTTCATCTCTCCTCTCTAAAATGAACATATAAAGTCTAAAAAAATAAATAAAATAAAAAATATGAAAAAGGATGCAAAAAGTTGTGTATGCTATAAAATCCTAAAACACAAATTACTGACATTTGAGATTATTCAAGGAATAATTCCAATTTTATGATTATAAATGAACTTAAATTTTTGTCATGACTTTTATTATTTTCAGATAATTATATATTAAAACATTATTATATAATACTATTATTATATTATCCTAAAATAATAATACCAACATATAAAAGGTATACAAGTAATTTTTAAATAACAAGTAATATGTGAATACCTTATAATATCCCTGCCAGTTATATATACTGCTCACAAAAATTAGGAGATATTTTATTGCTTCATATTTATTTTGAAATATCCTAAAATTTTTCTGAGCAGTATAGTTATCTCATTGGAGAGCTACTATAATGTTCTTTTTTTCTGAAAAAAATAGAATGCTATGGTCATTTCAAAAATGTTCAGTGGTTCTTATTATAACGTTTGTAAATGTTATTTTCTCTTAAAGACAGAAGAGGAGCATGGAGAATTTGTCATCTCAATAGCAAAAAGGTGAGAATTTTGAACTAAAAGGAGTTTCTGTATCAAAAAATAATTACAAATACTACCTCTTAGCAAAGCAAAAGAGTAGTGGACATTTTTTAAATTGCCAATACCAAAGAAGTGTAATCTCATTACATCCTGAATTACAACATAATTCAATGAGTGTAATGACTTTTGTTAGATGTAAATACATTTGACTAAAACTGTTTTGAATAATAGGAATCTTAAAAAGCAATTTACACTATATGCTTAAACATCTTGGTGGATTTTTAGTATTTATATTCAAGACTCCTCTACAGTTATTTCTTATCATTTTTTCCCCAAAATTGTCATGGCTAATGAAAGATAGATTGCATGCATAGAACTTTATTGTATGGGCATTCCATGATTTATTTAATGAATATGTTAAATCATTTCAGCCTTTTCTAATATTTTAAAAATATATGAAATGTAAGTTTTATTACAATTAAATCTGTTTATTATTTCAATATTTAAATTTGATTTTTGCAACTTATTTTTTTACTCTGTTTATCTTTACCTGTTTCACTTTGCAAAATTTTATTTTACTTTTAGGCTCTGGCCGGTTGGCTCAGCGGTAGAGCGTCGGCCTGGCGTGCAGGGGACCCGGGTTCGATTCCCGGCCAGGGCACATAGGAGAAGCGTCCATTTGCTTCTCCACCCCCCACTCCCTCCGTCCTTTCTGTCTCTCTCTTCCCCTCCCGCAGCCAAGGCTCCATTGGAGCAAAGATGGCCCAGGCACTGGGGGTGGCTCCTTGGCCTCTGCCCCAGGTGCTAGAGTGGCTCTGGTCATGGCAGAGCGACGCCCCGGAGGGGCAGAGCATGCCCCCTGGTGGGCAGAGCATCGCCCCTGGTGGACGTGCCGGGTGGATCCCGGTCGGGCGCATGAGGGAGTCTGTCTGACTGTCTCTCCCCGTTTCCAGCTTCAGAAAGAAAAAAAAATTTTATTTTACTTTTAATTAATTTATTAATTTGATGAAGGTTCCAGACAGCAACCTTAGTGTATCATGACACTGCTTATTGTGAGGTCAGTCGGCAATGGGGGAGGGTCACATTAAGAACCAGATCCAGGAACTTTGGCTGGAAACACCCACACCCATATCTGCCAAAAAGAAACTTCCCAGAAGCCCTTTGAAAAAGAACAACCTGGTCCTGGCTGGTTGGCTCGGTGGTAAGGCATTGGCCTGGCATGCGGAAGTCCTGGGTTTGATTCCCGGCCAGGGCACATAGGAGAGGCGTCCATCTGCTTTTCCATTCCTCCCCCTCTCCTTCCTCTCTGTCTCTCTCTCTTCCCCTCCTGCAGCTGAGGCTCCATTGGAGCAAAGATGGTCCGGGCGCTGGGGATGGCTCCTTGGCCTCTTCCCCAGGCGCTAGAGTGGCTCTGGTCGCGAGAGAGCAAGGCCCCGGATGGGGAGAGCATCTCCCTCTGGTGGGCGTGCCAGGTGGATCCCGGTCGGGCGCATGCGGGAGTCTGTCTGACTGCCTTCCCGTTTCCAGCTTCAGAAAAATACAAAAAAATAATAATAATAATAAAGAACAACCATTTGTCAGCCAATGAAATTTTGCCATGTCATATCAACTTGCCATCATCCTACTTGCTCTATAAATTACTCTCCGGCTGAAGAATCTGCATGACTTCTCTGGCCCATTTTGTGGACCAGTGAACCCCGTCCGGGATGCACTCTACTAAATAAAGCTTTTGCTATTCCACACTCCATGGGTACGCACTTCTTTCTTCCTTGGCAGGGAAAATACCTTACATTTAGTGCCAAAACCCAGGAGGAGCTTGAAGCCTGCTGGGGCCACTTCTTTTCCCTTCCCTTCCAAAGAAGAACAGGATCTCCGACCTCCCACCCACTTCGGCACAGGGTGTGGTAAGTCCCCGGCCTCCAGCATTCCCTCACTTCTTTCTGCCAAGACTCCCTGTCCATAATCACAGCTGCGTCAGGAACCTCTTATCCGTTTCAAGTGCGTGTGTGACTGTGAAGACGTCCTGGACACACCCACTCTACCTAACCATTCAGAGGCCAGACTTTGAGTTGTGGGACCCTAATTCTCATCTCTGATCACTCCAAGACTAGGGGCAGCCCTGGGGGCACAGGAATCTAAACCTAATTCAAAAACACTCCTGGAGTGCCTAATCCGGAATCTCTCCTTCCCTAAAGAAGAAGAAACTGATCTTCTTTTAACTGTGGCTGGGCCAAAGAACCCACTGGATAATTGAACCAGGTGGCCTCCTGAAGGGACTTTCACTTTTAATACCCTCATCAATTTAACTATTGCCAAAGAACTGAGAAATATTTGGAAATCCCTTACATTCAGGGCTTCTAGTAATTGCGCTCCTGTCCTAATCTCTGTGTCACCTGTTCTATGGTGCAGGCCCTTTTTGGCCAGAGAAACCTCAGCTAAACCCTCCACTCCTGATTTTTCCTCCTTCGCCGACCCCTAACTCTCTCCCCCTCCTGCCCAACCCCCAGAGGGGGCACCCCTCTCTCTGAACTCCTCTCTGGTCCCTCTGCAGACCTCTTCCACTCCGGTCTCTTCCCTCTAGGAAGCCCCCCTCCCCTGCTGACCAGGAGCCCCTCACTTCTCTGCTGTGTTCTTAAGCCCCTCTCCCATCAGGCCACCCTCCGCTGGCCATTGGCCCTTACGCGGGTTTGCAGGGCTCCTGACCCCACGGCCCAGCCCTGATCTTCTTCCAGGAAGGCCTGACTCTGTCCTGCCTCTGGCTCTGGTGTTTCTGGCCGGATCTGGGTGCTGGGCTCCCAGGAACCCACCCCCAACTCTTATTCTCAACCCCGAAACCCCTATCCAAGACCTGTGAACATGGTATTTTAAGTTTTTAATGGTCGCGGCTAGTAGAAAAAGGCCGAGACTGCTCTCCAGGCCCACATGCAGCAGAAGGTAACACTCCAAACCATAGGAGGTGCCCGACCCAAGTCCAGGCCACAAAGAGGAATCCCACCAGGATCTTACTTTAAATGGGGCAAAGAGGGTCACTGGTCCTGGCATTGCCCCTGCCTGAGGCCGCCCACTAAGCCCTGCCCTAACTGCAAGCAGCCCAGTCACTGGCGGAGTGATTGCCCCCTTTTGGCAACAGGTTCTTCCTCAGTGCTTCTATGTGGAAGACAAGCTACCCAAATGGGAAGCCAAGCCAGCCAGATGGGCCCACTGCTCGAATTCCTTGACCTCATGAACGACTGATGTGGCCCAGACTCAGAGACCCCCCTTCACCCTTGCCAAACCCAGGGTAATGCTGCAGGTAGTGGGTAAGTCCATCTCATTTCTTGTGGACATGGGGGCTACTTTCTCTGTTTTGCCATCACACTCTGGACCTGTAATTCCCTCACAGGTCTCGATTATGGGTGTGGATGGGACCCCATACAGTAATATTGACTGTTACTGCAGCCAAGCTCCTAGGGCAAACACCTTAATGCCATGTCTCTCGCCTCAGGCTTGCCCCTATGCAAGACTGCAGGCAGTAGGAACCACTGGGCCCTACCCACCTCTGGCTCACTAAAATGTTAGACCCTTCAGACCCTCCCGTTGCTCCTGTCCCTCCCACCAGGAACCTGCATCCAGAGTGAGTTAAAGCCAGAAGCAATGCTATGCAATGAGACTGGCCTAATGGAAGAAAGCATTGGTGTCCTCAACTGTCTGCAAGAGAAACTGCACAAGGACTTCTCTTCCTATAACCTGCTTAACTCCTGGTGGCAGCCATCCATCCTCACCTGGGCTGCCCCTATTCTAGGTCCTCTTCTAATTATCAACACATTACTCATATTTACTCATCTTTTTTAAAATTCTTACAGGACTGCATCCATGAAGTTTCTCAAGTCATGGTCAAACAGATGCTCCTACACCCATATACACGACTCTCCTCAAAACCACCACCTTCCGACCTCCCCTCTCCACAACACCTCTAATGAGCAAGAAGTAGCCAGAAGAATAGCGGCGCCCCATCTAACATAAACTGTCGGAATGTGAGGTCGGTTGGCAATGGGGGAGGGTCACATGAGGAATCAGATCCAGGAACTTTGGCTGGAACCACCCACGCCCATGCCCGCCAAAAAGAAACTTCCAAGATGCCCTTTGAAAAAGAATGACCGTCTGTCAGCCAATGAAATTGCATCACATCATATCAATTCATCATCATCCTACCGACCCTATAAGCTACCCCTCCAGCAGAAGAATTTGCTCGACTTTTCTGGCCCATTTTGTGGACCAGACAACCTCATCTGGGATGCGCTCTATTAAATAAAACTTTTGCTATCCCCCACTTTGTGGCTATGCCATTCTTTCTTCCTCTGTGGGAAAAATACCTTACACTTGTTTTTTTAAACTTTATTATAATTTACAATCTTAAAGACTTTTGCTTATTTGATTTATTTTATTGCGATTTTTAGGTCATCTAGTAAAGTGTTGAAAAGAAGGATTGACTATCACTGTTTTCAGATATTACAAGAAAATCTTTAATGTATTGCTATTATGTACAGTATCAGCTATAGAGTCTTCATAGAAACACTTTATCTCATTGATATATTTCCCATCTCATGGGTTGCATAATAGTTTATAATTATGTAATTTTAATTATGTAATTTATTCAATAATTATCAGCCAATAAATAAACTTCTGATTTTTAGTGGGTGATTTTTTAAGGTTGGAATTTTATTTTCCCGGCAAAAATTTTTCTTAACCAGAAAAAATGTTGTAAAAAATTTTAACATATACTGAAGTTAAGGTTGCCTAAGTATTATAATGATAATTACATGTTTATATAAAGATTTATAATTATCTGTTTAATCTGATAATATATCTATAACTAGTACCAGTACCTGGCAATATCTAGGACTAAGTTTATGACTTAATAGAATTTTTTTCTTTTATATGACAATCACAATAATGAAACCATTTCACTCCCATTTTGTTCTTTCTTATATAATTTTATCATTAATTTTGAGTTTGACAAGCAAACTTTATAAGGCCTTAACAATTTAAAGTGGTTTATGGAAATTTACATGAGCAAAGTCAATAAATAATAATGGGAGTTAATGATTATATATCTGTGAATTGCAAAATTTTGATGCATATGTCACTTTTATTATTTTGGTCTATGTTTTATCATTAAAAAGTTGTTACTGGTACATTTTGCTGACAAAAAATTATTTTAATAGAAGAATATAGGGGCAGTTTTGTTAAACATTGCATTTTTTAAGAATTCCATAATTAAAATGTAAAGCTCTATCTTTTTTATATTAATGCTATCACCTAAAACAGTTTATAAAATTCCTTCTAGAACATTTTATTCTACAAATTAAATGATCAAATTCTCATATCTATCTGGAAGTTTTACCTTTCACTCTTTTTTTTTCATAAATTAATTAGGGTACCATGGACAAAAGAGAGTCAATGTGTTACACTAAATAAATTCTCATATTTTTGCTGAATTGACAGAAATATTATACAGATTGAGGTATATTACTATATTTTTAAATAAAAAGAAACAAAAAAACACACTGATAAAGTTGAGTAAGAATATGCTGTGAAAACTTGCAGAATTAGGATGACAGTTAGAGACAGAGAGGTACTCAAAAGCCCTGCATGTGCCAGAATCCATGAGCCTCTCTGACCAGTACTGGAGTCAGAAAAACAGCAGGATAAATATTCAGCAACAAGAAATGTTTAGACCAGGGGTCAGAAACCTATGGCTCATGAGCCAGATGTGGCTCTTTTGATGGCTGCATCTGGCTTGCAGACAAATCTTTAATAAAAAAAAAAATAACATTAAAAATATAAAACATTCCCATGTATTACCCATTCATTTCCTACCACTCATGTTCATGGTTGCGGGTGGCTGGAGCCAATCACAGCTGTACTCCGGGACAACACCAAATTTTTATTGGATAATGCGTAACTTACAAGGGTCATTGTATGGCTCTCACAAAATTACATTTTAAATTGTGGTGTTCATGGCTCTCTCAGCCAAAAAGTTTCCAGACCCCTGGTTTAGACTCTCAGAACAGAGATTAGAAGTCAGCATGTTCCTTATTCTTTACTTCACCCCCTGAGAACTTCTACTATCTGTTTCCTTGAGTTGTTTGTACTAGATAATAAATATCTGAGTAAGGCTGGGAATGGGGCTTCAGTCCTTGGATCTGCTGACTGGTAGCATTGCCTCCCCTCCACCCCTCGGAGCATTTCATCTGGTCTCCGACTAGTTAATTATCACAACAACAAAGTTGCATGCAATCTATGTAACATTGAAATGTTTGACATTTACTATGACTATAATTTGGGGTTTAGTTATTGAACATAAGGACATGAATTACTTTTTTCTTTAAAGGTTTATTCTGGTTTTTTTTTTTTAAAGTATATTATGCTTCAATTATATCATCTATATCCTAGTGATCATAAGAATAGCAGGGAGATCTGGACTTACCTCCATGAATTCTAAGTCAGTGGTTTGGGGAAGGTCTCATGAATTTGTATTTCTAACAGTTTCCCAGATAATGCTAAGTGCATACTGATCCTCAGAGTATTATAGTACTTGGATAATAATGTCAGGTATGTGCTATATTATCAGTACACATTGTAAATTTTCATGTTATATTTAAAGCTTATAAAATATGTTGTATCAATATAACTACATTCATGCCTACACATGTACCATATTTCCCCATTTATAAGATACACCCTTTTTCAAAAAACTTGGGGTCTAAAGACTGGGTGCACCTTATAGACTGGTTGTAGATTTTTTTACTTGCATTTCTTGCTTTTTCATGCTTGTTTCTGTGCTCATTGTTGAAGACAGTGATTCATCATCAGGCACAGATAAGGACAAGCTAATTAATGGGAGTATTGACAGTGATAGGAATTGTATGAATTTTATGATGAATAAAACTTGAGTTCAATAACTTTATGTAATACATTTTTTTTCAAATTGTGGATACCCAAATTAAGGTAGTTTATTTTTTAGATAAATAAGGTGTTATTTTAAGGAATGTCATATATATTTTCAGTGAGCTCTTACTATTTTTTTATATGCTAGTAGGTCAATTTTGATACTAAGCTAATTAAAACTCTGGAATGCATTATACCAGCAATTCTAAAGGCACAGTTTGCATGTATCCTAGCCATTGTCATATACTATTAACATTTATAATCAATAGTTGTCATTGCAAAATAAAAATTAATAAACTCTTTTAAAATGATTTTAAGATATTGTTCATTAATGAGAAAGAGTTGGGAAAATAATGAAATCAAGTAAACTATATAAAGTAGACACATCATTGGTATTTTATTAAACCAATGTATGTTTTTTAATATATAGTATACATTCACAAAGAAAAATAATGCATAAAGTTTGATCAAAAATTTCACTTAAAAATAGATCATTTTTTTACCACGGAGAAAATCTTTGAAACTCCATTGCTTATGTCAGACCAAACATGATTGTGGTGACTTCTTGGTATTTAAACTCATCTCCTAGTTCTCAAGTGTTCTTTTCTATATTCTAGTGAAGTATAGGACAAGAGTTTTTCTACAGCTTGAACAAAATCATACTCTGCTGTCTTTTCAATCCTGGAAAGAGATGCAAATTGTTATGTGGAATGCCAGGTAAGAAAGGATTGTTGAATGGACAATAGCTATTCATTACAGATAAGATCTCCAGTCAACTAACTCTGTCATGGTAACTTTCTGTGTGTGAGTCCCAAGGTTCCTCAACTAGTCCCCTGTGTTAGTAGTACTGATCATGTCTTTAAGTCTATATATTGTGGCCAACAGGCATCATTTTTATTTATTTTTTATTCAGTGAGAGGAAGAGAGGCAGAGAGACTACCTTCTGCATGACAAGCATCATTTTACATAATAAAAAACAAGAAAAATTTGTCCTCTCAAGCAAAGTAGTATCAACCAAGCAAATAATTTAGATTTATTTATTTTAATATGAGTTTTATTACTCTTTCTTGTAGGTTTGAGTGAAAGCCAGTGGGGTTAATGAAGTCTTGAATGTTTTAGTATGTTAATGATATATGAAAACTAAGACATTTCAGAGTCATTTATATTATAAAATTCGTTTATACTTAAAAGATATTTTGTTAATTGTTCAGTTATTTTTCAACAAAGGTTTTATAGTATCTAAGTATGTCTTTATAATAGAGAGAAAACTATTTTCATTAAAACAATTATCTTTTTAAATCAAAGAAAAATAAAGAATTTTATGAAAAACCAGTTTTCACTTAATTACTAAAGATTATCAAACTAAGTTTTTAAAAATGCTATTAGCTGCTATAGTATAATTCACTTATTATCTGGTACATTAATACAAATACAAATTACCTGTTTCAAGGAGTTTGTAGGGCTAACCAATTATATCTCATAGAATTTAACGTTCCATAATTTATCTTACCGTGTGAATATATATTATCCCTTCAGACAGTTATTCAACAAATTTTAGCTGAGTTCCTGTTTTGTACATGGCACTAATCTAAGGCCTGAGGATTCAGAAATCAAAACAGAAGAGGGTGTATGAAGAAATATAAAATGTTAAAAAAAATGTTATCTTAGAATGTCAAATATATTATCCAGAAATGATACTGGAAGCTATTTCTGTACTGAATATATAATACGAAAATGCCCTGGCTCAATCTATTTTAATGCAATCTATATGTAATTAATTACTTGCTATCAAATAGATGGCAACAGTTGCTTTTTTGTATCATCTAATAATTTTCTAAATTTCAGGTTTTTAAAAAAGTTTGTATTCAATAATTGCATTCAAAGTAATATTATTCCTTGCAATAAGTGGATATATACTAGACTCCACAGAAATATATTGACCTACATGGGAAAACTTTCATAATCATGATTTTAAAAAAGGTTTTCTATTAGAGATTTGGAGAGTGCTGGTGTGCATTACAAATTTGCTGTTTTATTTTATTCAGCCTTAATGATTTTCATTATCTCCTTAGTTGATAGAATCTATTTCCAAAACCAATAATCTCTTTAAATCCACTGAGCCACAAATTACTCATTAGAGAAAATTTTCAAAGATCATTACCTTTACCATAGATTTGCACTTTTTATCTCCTGCTTACTCTCTTGTAATGCTCCTCATAATAAAGGGAAGGGAGCTAATGTAGTTACAGAGAACGATTTCAATATAATACAGACCAATGACTTGTTTACCATTAGAATCAATGCATTTTATTAAAAGTTAATATTGCATTATGTTTAACCTTATATTTGCAGATCTAATGTTATCATTACAATAAAAATGGGCTCTTAATTACACTGATAGTTTCTGAGGTATTTTATGATTTTATTATAATTATGGAAGACAGGAAATGTGTATGAATATTTGATGAACTTACTTTTAGAGGAGAACACTAATTAGTAAAATAATTATTTAACATATTTTAACTTCAGGATTTTTAATAGTGTAAGAACATGGCTTTAATGTTTGAAATTCTTTCTGTTTGTAGTAAAATAAATGTTTCATTTCTTAAGAAAGCAGCTACTGATGTGACTCAATAGAGAATAAAAAATTCCCTCTTAATGTAAACTTAATCACTATGAATCAAATGAAGGTTGCCTTCAAAATCTCTCTATACATATTCAACATGATCCAAACAAATGTAGAAGTGATTGAAAGTTCAATAAAAATCTGAGAAATTTTGTCAAATAATATATATTGTTATTAAGAAAAATTCCATTCCACTTACCAATTTAGTCCTCTGGGTTTTTTTTTGGGGGGGGGGGTTGTTTTGCTTTGTTTTTAAGAAATAGCTAAAGAGAGATTTTATAACCTATGTTTTAGCAAATCTTGGGTTGAATATTGATAGTGTTACTTATTGGTCTTGTGACCTTAAACAAGTTATTTAGCTTCTCGCTTTCTCCAATTTTTTACTTACACAGCAGAATATTTGGTCTTTCTCATAAAACTCTGAGCACAGTCCCTGGCACATGAACATTTTAATAGATTTTTGACTTTTCACTTTTTAATCAAGCAGGCCTACATTTTATAGGTTGTGTATTTTCTAGTTTATGATTGTTAACTGATAGCAAACACTTCCTATACCACAGGACTTGGCAGTGATATTTGCATACTTCTCAAGTCTCTGTGTCAAACAGGACACAAGCATGTGACTCAGGCTCGTCAATCAGAGGCACCACGCCAACATGGGCTCAGAAGCTGCTAATAAATAAAGGTCAGAAACAAGAAGTGCTGTTTTCATTAGGAAGAGCCAAGACAGAGGAGCAGACCCAATCACCAAAAACAGTTTGGGGTATCATCATGGGAAAGTCCAGTGTTAGGTAATATATAGCAGTATGTTGTACTGGTCATTCAAACAAGGTATGGGGCACTTTTCTTACTGCTCAGCATCTGTCCTAGTTCCCAGCTTTTCTAATAATTCTGTGAAATGCACAACATTCTTAATAAACCCATACTTGAAATGCTTACAAATAAAAGCACCCTCTGATGCAGAATGTAGTCACTGAATGTTAATCACTCTTTTCCTATAAAATGGAGAAAATAATTAGTTCAAAGGATGTAATCAATGGACATAGTAAATTTGTCATTTATAAAAAAGTGGGTTGCACTAGATGGCTATAACTTTACATCTAGCCAATTTCTTGTGATTCTTTGACACCACATATGCTTGATGGATTTTGAGTGTTGGTGTTAGCATAGAAGAATATGTATGTGCATTTCTTAGTTTCTAATTATACCTAGAAGTGGGAGATTTATTATCAATTCCATATGAAAGATAATGAAAGAAAGCAATATATCCTTATACATGTACAGAAATAAACAAGACAAAATAAAACTTAATTCTGATTTTGAAAAATAAATATAATGTACAAAGGTTCAGTAATGTGTTAATGATATCTTGTACTTTGCTGTGATTTTTTTGCTTAGAATAGATACAGTAACATTTAAAAACATTCAAGAAATTACTATTTTAATTTTTTTTATGTTACGCTTACTAACATTGAGTAAAACAGACTGTTTTCATGCTATTTTCTGACATAGTCCTTGTGCTAATTAATCCAGCCATACAAAGCCATAAAATGAACACTAAAAGACATAAAAAATAATTGACCTCCCAAAGGCAACTTTCTTGGCTTTTCCTGGTAGGATGTGGATTCATTAAAGTACTTGCCATTACTTGTATTCATTAAAGGAAGAAACGATCTATTTTGTCATCAACAAACCAAATAAACTTAACGTCTAGCTAGTTCCATGATGATATTTTTTTAAATTGGCCTGATCCTGACTATTCTTCGGGTTTTTCAAAGAAGAAATTAAACCAGTCCGTGAACAGTGAAAGTAAGTGGGCCTAGAACTGTCTCCGGAAGTGGTCCTCATAACTATGGATCCAGAATATATAAATATTCACAGTTCAACTGAATATAATATATAAGTGACTATTGAACTGCTACTGGTCATAATTAATTAGGAAGTTCTAAAAAATCTTAATGGGTGTTTTTTTACATTTTTGACTAATATTGAAAACTTTTATATTAGTGACACTATTTTTAAAGTGTTATAGCATTGAATATTTGTAAAAATATACATGTAATAAAATGACTATCATAGGCTTAATATATCAATGTCTTATTATATAAAGGTGAATAACTTCAGCACTGGCTGAATAGCTCAGCTGGTTGGAGCACTGTCCCAAAGCACAGAAGTTGTCAGTTCAGTCCTCATCAGGGTACATACAGGAATACCTTAATGTTCCTGGCTCTTCATCTCTCTCCCTTCCTTTCTCGCTGAAATCAATAAAACAATTTTTAATAGAAATAAAAGGTTAATGACTTAAAAAGAAAAGACACTAATATTGATTAATAAATATCCAAAGAACTTAAATTAAGAAATACAAATTGCTAAAAACAAAAATATGTTCAAGTGTATAAGCAATAGAAAATATACCTAAAGTGTAACATTTTCTTTTTCCATATATGTAAAATTGAAAAACATTAGGGAAAAACAAAGGGATATTTAGTGCTGAAAGCTGAAGTGAAAAAATGAGTCTTATGTATGGTTACATCAGATGCAAAACTTTAGCTGGAACTCAAGCATCAGAAGTCTTTAGAAATATATTCCCATTGACAAAGTGATTCTACTTTAAGAATTTATTCTAAGTGAATAAAAAAAAATTTGTCTCATATATGAGGTGTTGCTTTTTTTAAACAAAGAATATTAATGTTATAAAATTATAGTAATTTAGTTTTATTTTTTACCTAAATTTTTATTAATTTTAATTGATTGTGTTAACATGGATTCAAGTGTCCCACTCAATATAACTCCCTCATCCCCCATCCACATGTCCTTCATTATAACCACTTTGCCCCCCTCTCCCTAACACCCTCCCACCTTCCCCCTGGGATTTCCTGTTCTATCATCTGTATCTATGTGTTATGTATGTATAATTTCACTTATCCCTTCAACTTCTCTGATCCCAACTCCTCATATCCCTTCCCTCTGACAACTGTCCCTCTGCCCCCTGTGACTCCACCTCTGACTCTATTCCATTCCTCAGTTCACTTTGTTCATAAGATTCTACATATAAGTTAGATCATATGATATTTCTCTTTCTTTGCCTGGCTTAATTCACTTGGCATAATAATCTCCACATCCATCCATGCTGTCACAAAAGGTAAGATTTCTTTCATTTTCACAGCCCTGTAGTATTCCATTGTGTAAATGTACCACCACTTTTTAATCCTCTCGTCCTCTGATGGACACTTGGGCTGTTCCCAGATCCTGGCTATTGTAAACAATGTTGCAATAAACATAGGGGTGCATATCTTCTTTTGAATCAGTGATTTTGTAATCTTAGGATATATTCCTAAAAGTGGGATAGCTGGGTCAAAAGGCAGTTCCATTTTTAATATTCTGAAGAAACACCATACTGTTTTCCACCGTGGCTGCATAAGTCTGTATTCTCACCAGCAGTGAAGGATTCTCTTTTCTCCACACCCTCACCAGCACTAATTGTGTGTTGATTTGTTGATGAGCGCCATTCTGACAGGTGTGAGGTGATATCTCATTGTAGTTTTAATTTGCATTTCTCTGATGATTAGTGACATTGAACATTTTTCCATATGCCTATTGGCCATTATTATGTCCTCTTTGGAGAAATGTTTATTCAGTTCTTTTGCCCATTTTTCAAATGCATTGTTTACATTGCTGGTGTTGAGTTTTACAAGTTCTTTATAAATTTTGGTTATTAATTCTTTATCAGACGTACTGGCAAAGATGTTCTCCCGTTGTGTGGGTGTCTTTTTATTTTGTTCATGGTGTCTTTTGCTGTATGAAAGCTTTTTAGTTTGATATAGTCCCATCTGTTTATTTTGTTTTTTGTTTCACTTCCTGTGGAAACAAATTGACAAAAATATTGCTACAAGAAATACAGGAGAGTTTACTGCCTATGTTTTCTTCCAAGATGTTTATGGTTTTGTAACTTAAATTTAAATCTTTTATGCATTTTGAGTTTATTTTTGTGAATGGTGTAAGTTGGTGGTCTAGTTTCATTTCTTCGCATGTACCTGTCCAATTTTCCCTATACTATTTATTAAAGAGACTGTCTTTACTCCACTGTATGCTCTTACCTCTTTTGTCAAATATCAATTGACCATAAAGGTGTGGGTTTATTTCTAGATTCTTTCTTCTGTCCCATCGATCTGTGTGCCTGTTCTTATGCCAGTACCAAGCTGTTTTGATTACTTTAGAATTGTAGTATAACTTGATATCAGGAAGTGTGATACCTTCCACTTTATTCTTTATTTTCAAGATTGCTGAGGCTATTCGTGTTCTGTTTTGGTTCCATACAATATTTGAAATATTTGTCATATATCTTTGAAGTATGCCATTGGTATTTTAGTAGAAATTGCATTGAATCTATAGATTGCCCTGGGTAATATAGACTTTTTAATGATGTTTATTTTTCCCATCCATGAACACGGTATACGTTTTCACTAGTTTGTATCTTTCTTGATTTCTTTTTTCAATGTCTTATAATTTTCTGAATATAAGTCTTATATCTCCTTGCTTAAATTTGCTCCTAGGTACCTTATTTATTTTTTGTTGTAATAGTGAAGAAGATTGTTTCATAATTTCTCTTTTAGACAGTTTATTGTTGGTATATAAAAATGCCACTGATTTCTAAATATTAATTTTATATCCTGCCACTCTGTTGAATTCATTTATCATATCTAGTAGTTTTTTGACTGAGACTTTAGGGTTCTCTACTAACAGTATCATGCTATCAGCTAATAATGATAGTTTTACTTCTTCTTTTCCAATTTGGATGACTTTTATTTTTTCTTCTTGTCTGTTTGCTATAGATAGAACTTCCACAACTATGTTGAATGACCATGGTGAATGGGGGTAATCAGGCCTTGTTCCAAATTTTAAGGATATTGCTTTTAATTTTTGCCCATTGATTATGCTGTTGGATGTTGGTTTGTCGTAGATGGCCTTTATTATGTTGAGGTACATTCTTTGTATTCCCCCTTTGCTAAGAGTTTTGATCATAAATGGATGCTGGATTTTATCAAATGCTTTTTCTGCATCTGTTGATATAATCATGTAATATATAATTTTTTGTATTTTTCTGAACTGAGAAGAGGGGAGGCAGAGAGACAGACTCCCATATGCTCCCAACTGGGATCCACCAGGCAGGCCCCTTAGGGGACAGTGCTCTGCCCATCTGGAGCATTGCTCAGTTGCAACCAGAGCCACTCTAGCACCTGAGGTGGAGGCCATGGAGCCATCCTCAGTGCCCTGGCTAACTTTGCTCTACTGAAGCCTTGGTTGTGGGAGAGGAAGAGAGAGATAGAGAGAAAGGAGAGGGAGGAGGGTGAAGAAGCAGGTGGGGATGACCAGGTACTGGTGCAGTGAATAGAGCATCTGATTGGGATGTGGAAGACTCAGGTTTGAGACTCCAAGGTTGCCAGCTTGAGCACGGGCTCATCTGGTTTGAGAAAAGCTCACTAGCTTGGACCCAAGGTCACTGCCTTGAGCAAGGGGTTACTCAGTCTGCTGTAGCCCCGTGGTCAAGGCACATATGAAAAAGCAATCAATGAACAACCAAGGTGTCACAATGAAAAACTGATTATTCTTCTCATCTCTTTTCAATCCTATCTGCCTGTCCCTATCTATCCCTCTCTTTGATTCTCTCTCTGTCTTTGTAAAAAAAAAAAAAAAAGAAGAAGAAGAAGAAGAAGAAGAAGAAGAAGAAGATGGGAGATGGGCACTTCTCCTGTGTGACCTGGGCAGGAATCAAACCCAGGACTTCCACATGCCAGGCAGATGTTCTTTCACTGAGTCAATAGGCCAGGGCATAATGATGTGATTTTTATCCTTCCTTTTATGTGATAAATCACATTGATTTATTTGCAAATATTATACAAGCCTTGCCTCCCCAGAATAAATTCTACTTGATTATGATGTATAATTTTTTTAATGTATTGCTAGATCCAGTTTCCTAATATTTTGTTGACAATTTTAGCATCTATATTCATCAGGGATATTCATCTTTAGGTTGTTTTTTTTTTTTTTTTTCTTTGTAGTGTCTTTACCTGGTTTTGAAATTAGGATAACATTTGCCTCATAAAAGAAACTTGGGAGTCTTCCTTTCTATTTAAATTTTTGAAATATCTTGAGAAAAATAGGTGTTAGTTTTTCTTTGAATATTTGGCAAAATTTGCCTGTGAAGCCATCCAGTTCAGAACTTTTGTTTGGTGGGAGCTTTTTGATAACTGTTTCAATTTTATTTGATGTAATCAGTCATTTTTAGTTTTCTCATTCTTCCAGATTAAGTTTTGGAAGATTGTATGTTTCTAGGCATATATCCATTTTACCTAGGTTATCCAATTTTTTGTCATACAGATCTTCATAGTATTTTCTTACAATACTTTATATTTCTATGGTGTCAGTTGTTCTCCATTTTTATTTCTAGTTTATTTATTTGAGTCCTCTTTCTGTTTTACTTGTTTACCTTTTTTTATTTTTTTTATTTTTTTTTATAGGGACAGAGAGAAAGTCAGAGAGAGGGATAGATAAGGACAGATAGACAGGAACAGAGAGAGATGAGAAGCATCAATTATCAGTTTCTCCTTGCGACACCTTAGTTGTTTATTGATTGCTTTCTCATATGTACCTTGACCGTGGGCCTTCAGCAGACTGAGTGACCCCTTGCTCAGGGACCTTAGGTCCGAGCTGGTGAGCTTTTTTTTGCTCAACCCAGATGAGCTCGTGCTCAAGCTGGCGATCTCAGGGTCTCGAACCTGGATCTTCCGCATCCCAGTCTGACGCTCTATCCACTGCGCCACCACCTGGTCAGGCCTTGTTCACCTTTTTAAAGAATCAGCTCTTGGTTTTATTGATCTTTTGTATTGTATTTTTAGCCTCTATGTCATTTATTTCCACTCTTATCTTTATTATTTCCTTCCTTCTACTTCCTTTGAGTTTTATCTGCTGTTGTTGTTTTTTTTCTAGTTTTTTTTAGATGCAGGGTTTACTTATTTATTTAAGCTTTTTCTTGCTTCTTATAATATGGCTGTAATGTTATAAACTTCCTTCTTAGGACTGCTTTTGCTGTATCCCATAAATTTTTAGTTCTTGTATGTTTATTTTCACTTGTTTCAAGGATATTTCTTATTTATTCCTTGATCTTATTGTTAACTCATTTGTTATTTAATAACATGCTTTTTAGCCTCCAAGTTTTTGGATGTTTTTCAATTTTTCTATTGCAGTTGTTTCTAGTTTTATACCATTGTGGTCAGAGAAGATGCTTGGTATGAATTAATCTTCTTAATTTTATTAAGACTTGTTTTGTGTCCTAACATGTGGTCTATCCTAGAGAATGTAGTATGAACTTGTGAAAAGAATGTATATTCTGCTGTTTTGGAGTCAAAGGTTCTGCAGATATCTATTAAATCTAGTTGATCTAGTGTGTCATTTAAGGCTGCTGTTTCTTTGTTAATTTTCTGTTTGAAGGATCTATCCATTGATGCTAATGAGATATTGAACATGGTGCTGAACCACTGGGTTTCAGTTGGATTCAGACAATGAAAAGCCTCATTAGGAGATTGTAGAAAGTAAAGAGATGAAGTTAGAGTACTTATTTCTTTGGTTACCTTCTTATGATGTTGCTTAGGTTTCTGACTTCAATTCTTGACCCGATTAACATTGATCTCCAGACTTTATCCAATGTTCTGTCTTTCTAATTTCTATGACATATTTTTGATAAGCTATTATATCTGGCTTCTGATATGATTTACTCTATTTTCTCCTCCTTTGGGATTAGGGATGGCAAAGCTTGCTAATATCAGTCTCAAGTTACTATAGTACCACTATGGTTTTCCTAAAACTATACCTTAATAAATATAAAAATTATAAATATGCCATCTCACATTATTCTATTTTGAGTGTGCCACTTTTTAATTATTGAGTCTTGATAAAAATATGCATCTACATACTTCTATAACATATAATACAGTCATTATTTTGAATTACTTTCTGTTCTTTCTTTATGTTTTATTCAAATTTTATTTAAATGTGTCTTCTTTTATCCTGTTATATTTCTATATATCTATAATTTTTCTTATACAATTTTAAACAATTTTATACATATTTAAATAATATTTAACAATATTACTTTTTCTTGTATCAAGACTTTTAATCTAATTACAGCCATGTCATTTTTTTTTAGACACAGACATTAAAGGCAGAGTTTTATTAAATTATATTTCTGTAGTTATAACTAACACTACTTCTTCTAGATACTGCTTAATTTGAACAACATTACTCTTCAAATACATATACTCTCCTGCAGTGTGTTGTGTACAGTTGCAACGGTTGCTATTATTCTGGGAATTACTTCTATCTGCGTTGCATCTCTATGCTATATAGGCTTCATTGAGAAGATTTCTCATCTCTGGCCCAGATATGGAAGAGATTTCTTAGTTTGGTCTGTCTTAAGAAATAGAAAAAAGAAGTTCAATTTGTATAAAATTTGGAAAAATATCTAGAAATAATTGCTAAACATATCAAGTCCTCCTTATTCACATGTGAGGATTAAATATGCATATTCTTTGATCTATGAGGTATTTTTAGGTAACCACAAATATCATGTAGAGTTTTGTTTCTTTATTTTATAGTTTAATTGTACATAATAAAATTACATATTGTATTAAGTAATCTCTAATTACAACACTAAACTATTTTTAATTTGATTAGTACATTCAATATCTTATTATCTGTGGAAACTTTGGCCTAGTTAATCAGCACATATTTGTTGAACACCTAATATATGTTAAGCATATATTTACTCAACAAAAAACATTTACTCAGACTTACAGGAAGTTTTACAAAGCTCGGAATATTTATTCAGTCTTCAAACATGTATTTATACAGGCACTAAAAGACAAAGAAAGCAATTCATGATGACATCTCTATTTTAATGAATTCAGTATACTATTACGTTTTTATGAATTTAGTATATTTTGTTTATTTTATCTATGTTCTCCTTGACAGAACAGATCTTGGGCAAGTTTCTGTCATAATTTCTTTTGTATCAGGAGCTCTTGTCACATTTCCTGGCCCATACTTAGGACTTGGTCCATTATCTTCTTTCTTAATGCTCTAGCAGTTATAATCTACACCAGAGTAAGAAATGTGCTGCCAGTATTCCTTCTTCAACTAGGAAGGGTGATGTCTGAAGATATATTTCTTAAATTAACACACATAGAAATGTAAATCTTAAACCTTGCTTGAATTTTTAGGCTTTTATAGGTATTACAAATAAGAGAAAAGTTATTAATTAAATGTTTTTAGTACTCCTCCTCTTGCTTTTTTTAAAAGTAAAGAAAAATAATTAAAAGCATACTTTTTTAAATTTTATTACTTTTTTAATATAGTTTGCTTTGTTTTTTGGAAGGTAGGTAAGAAGTTTGAGTAAATCTTCAGCCTCACTTCATACCACATTATCAACATACACCACAAAAAACCCCTGCAAATTATTCATTTAATCATCTATCAATGAACAAAATAAGAGGACACTGGAGATATATTTTAAAAATAAGAGATTTAAGCTGAAATATTGAGAGTAAAAAAATACTAGCAAGGTGTGGGACATTCCATATACATCCTGCTCTGGGCAGTCAGCAAACACAGTTGGAAACCAGGGAGCCAAGTTTCTAATGATTGGTGAGGAGGTGATAAAATCCTGGTGGTTGCTTGTTTGCCTTGGGTAAATGTGGTTGGCTTATCTCCAGCAAGGGCACTGACATCTGTCTGTTCCCCCTACTGGGGGGGAAACCCAGCAGCCAGTAGCCAATTCTTCGGTTGTGGGGCAGGTTCCCATATGCTTGTGGGGCCTGCGTACAACCCTGAGTATCCCTGTGACTGGGAAGTTTGACATTAAATAGCAAATAAAAAAATATTGTGACAGGTGGAGAGAAAGATGGTGAAAATAAGGAATTTTTATTTATAGTTAGTACCTCTAACAACATATTTTCATTCTTTTAGAGCAAAGTTTCCACATTTAAATTGTACAGTATGGTGATTCTTACTGGATTATATTTCTATTGACTTCAGAGGAAAAGATGCATGAGTTTTATTCATTTTCTCTTTTACATTCTCACTGTTTTGTTTGCTCATTTGTTTGCTAGATGTTTGATTTGTTTTAGTTTTGTTGCCAAATATATCTCACATAACAGAATGAGCAACTATAAGCATTTTAAATCATTCCCATGAGGGTAGTTAGAGAGGGGATTTTTCATCACCCTAAAAAAATAAGGTGGTCACAATGCCAAAGTTCTCAGTGCTCAGAAAAAAAATGTAAGTGATTACCAGGAAGACAATAAATTACACATGTCAGGAAAATCTAGTCAAATATCCCCAGTGGGTATCTCTAAAGAACTCACAAATAAGCTCCAAAAAAGCAACTTTCTTTTATTACCTGTCAAGCTAAAAGTGTGTCTGTCACCTTGACAATTACCAAGACCAGAAGTAACAAAACCTAACTACGTGGATACCAGGACAGAAGGACCTTGTTCCACCTTACCTCTCTCCTGCTTTTGCATCTCCATTCAACTCCAGAGTCATCAGAAGCAGCTTATTTAGTGTGGAAAGAGAAATAAGAGAACTAAGCAGGGAAAAGGAGAAGAGTCTGGCCTAGTTACCTTCTTTCCAAAAGACTTTGCATGGGGCTGAAGCTATATAAGACTAGAAGATATAACTTGAAACTTAAATATTGGTTATTACCTGAAGTCTGGAAATTGGTCAGAATTGCCATGTACATTGATTACAGGGCAATACTATCTGTGTTGATAATAACTAGAGGACTTTTTACTACTGATAGAAATTGAAGGCATTATTAGATTTGGCCTAGACTTTATCACACTAGCAAGCATTTGAAATCAGATTCATTAGGACAATGGAAATAAATAAAGTAGTATGCTGTGATTCTTAGTTTAACTGACTATGACATACTAATGTGGATGTGTCAATTAGCTACTATATTCTAGAGCAAGGACTTTATTGAAGCAAGATAAATTTAGATAAATAATGGTATTACTTGAATTTCTTCAGTTTACTTCTAATATGCATAAGCTTATTTATAAGTGCCGTTAAATAACCAACACACTGTAATTAATGACCTGTAAATTCATCAATGTAAACATAATTTTTATAGCTTTCAATACATGCTAAATAATAAATTTTTACTTTCTAAGGTTCTGAAACATTTGGTAACAATATTGATTTATAATGTCCATTTATGTGTTTAAAATAATCCATTTATCATTTATCCAAAGTAATTTTTATATTTCTCTGGCTATGACTGAACTATTTTCCCTATGAGAACTTACTCTAAGGAGATGCAAATTGGAAAGCATTTTTTTTTTCTGTACTAAGGATCTATAGCCCCATTAAAGAATTTCCAAAGTGTATCTGGCAGTGACATCCACTGCTGACATTGACACTTTTCTACATGTTGCTCAGAGCCTGTAAATATATCTCTGAATGGGACATTAGGAATACTCATTCTACCTGAGTAAATATACCCTAAAGCTCTTTAACTATCTAAATATTTTGTGCAAAGACATTTGCAAGAAAACTGTATATTTATAATGTGTATGCTGATCTGCAAGGGACTTGGTTATTCCTCTACCCTGGCATCAACTTTTCAAAAAAAAAAAAACACAACACATTACATTTAAATAAAACCTTTTATTGCGCTATAGATTACAAAAAAATAAAGTTGAACTTATGATGTTTCAATTTAAAAATAAATAAATAAATAAATAAATATGATGGTGTCACATATTTCTTGAAATATAAGGAATTAGAATACTTACTGAAAAATAAAATATGCAGATGACATTGACCATTTGCTCAAGTAGTAGACACTGTAGTGGATATGATAAACATGTTAACATTTTAAATAAAATTTAATAGGATAAGTACTACAGAAAAGTCAAGAGCAAAATCTTTGGGGAATGTAAGGAAAGAATATTGGAAATGTAAGAAATATAGAAAGAAAATATTATGTTTTATAAAAGAGAAAACACTTGATTAAAACCTTAAAGGGTAAATATTCTTTATCCTTAATTTATCCTTAATTAGGGTAGAAATGCATTGTAAAAAATAAGTAAATAAATATACAATTTACTATTTCAATAAGTAATAAACATATAATTGACAAACAATTAAATAGGCATCTTCATTTTAACTAGGAAATTTTTAATAACATCAAATTTGTGCATAAAATTTTGACTATGTGGGAGATTAAAATAGAAACCTAGTTTGGTACCAAAATATCATAAGCTTTTTTCAGGCTAAGTATTTTGTACTTTATCATATAGGACAATCAGGTAAGCTATTTTTCACCTCATTGATTTGAGAAAGAGAGAGAGAGGGTGAGGGGAGGGAAAGAGAGAAAGTAAAGCATCAATCTGCTGTTTCACTTAATTGTTCTATTTAGTTGTGCTATCATTAACTGCCTCTCTTACATGCTTTGACCTGGAATGATATCCCCAAACTGGAGAACCAGGATGACACTATATCCACTGAGTCAGCCTACCAGGGTGGATAAGCTTTTTCTTTTATTATTATTATTATTTATTTTTAAACAGGTAATTGAAAGGATTATTTAAAAAGTATTGCATAAATAAAGAAGTAGAAGATAATTCTAGTTAGCTAAATACTGAAAAGGCCTTCTTGAAAAGCCATGTGAAATAAAGATATTAAGGTTAAGGAGTGGATTTGAGAACTATTTGATTAGTGGTGTGACAAGAATTAGAAACTGAAGAAACATATAAATGGGAGGAAAGTGAGTTGAAATCATAATCATAAACAAGATCCAGAACTTTTGTTAACAACTGAATCAATAATAGGAGAAGCAATCTATGAACAACTAGGAGTTGTTGCCACCACTGTGAGTTGATGTTTCTCATCTGTCTTCCTTCTTATCTTTCTCTCTCTCTCTTTCTTTCACTAAAAAACAAACAATTGAGACAATATTGAGTTAAATTAAAAAAAAAGAAAACCTGTTATTCTCACATTATTTAAAATATTTTTTAATCTCCTCAAAATGGGTTTAATTTTTAGCTCCCATTCTTCACAGGTGATAGTCCTTCTTATTCTAGATTTTCAATTTGTTGAAAAGAAAATCCTCAGCTTTCCACCACCACTTGACAGCTGTGTTTTCTTCAATAATCTCCTCAACCTCACTTATTCAATAAGAGGCACTCAATGATTTCTTATCTAGTTGAAATCCCTCTACCTACATTCTTGCATATCTCTGCTTCTCTTTCAATTTAATGATTACCTACTTCTACATCATTAGTCTTTCTGTACACCAATTTATCATTAAAACGTGTTCAAATCTATTCCTTCTGGACTTAGGAGAAGTTCCATTTAGTTTTTTCTTTATTTCCTTATTTCATTTCAAAATCAAAATTTTCAACAAATTGTCTATATTTGTAGTCTCATATTTTCAGAAAATTATTTTTCACTTTTTTTAAAATCTGGTTTCTAATGCTGAACTATGAATTAATCATCATGTTTCAAAATTCAAAAGACTTATTTTAGTCAGAAATATAAACTTATTTATGAATATTGTTCTATATCCCTATAAGTTAAAAATCCACTGATCTTAATGACAGCAGATATATTTTGGGGGGGGAGGGCTTTGCAGAAAATATTATTTTGATCCAACTCTGTTTACTATACTTATCTCTTAAATTTTGGTATTTATTAGTCCAAATCTATCTTTTGTTTTCTTTCTCTCTCTCTGTCTTATTATATGAGTTTAAAAAAGTTGTCTATGAGCCAGTACTGGATGGGATATATATGTTCAGCACATAATGTTATTTATTTATTTATTCATTCATTCATTCATAATTTATTTAGAGGCTGATAAAAGAGACAGAGAGACAGGATCATCAAGCTGTTCTTTTACAATATGTGCCTTCACCAAGAATTGAAACAGCAACCTCTGAGATTTGGGCCAACACGTTTTAAATAAAGCATGTGGGTCAAATAAGTTTGAAAATATGATGTATATGTTTGCTTGCTTATAGTTTTCATTGGGTGTGGGGGACAGGCTGTAAGCAGGCAGGGTCTTTAGAGCCTAAGGCTTAGTTTTAAGATTAAGTTTTTCCCCACAACCTAGACTGTTGCATGATGTGGGGTGGTGCACTCTTATGAGGAATCTCATTATGCCTCAGATAAGTGACTTGTATCAGAGACTTCCTTGTTTGTATATTGGATTAAAGGTTTTGATTTTTACATTATAACATGAGGCAGAGGAACCCATACTGGAGGAGAGCAGAGAAAGGCCACATAGAGGAGAGGAGAAGCAGCCAAGATGGCAGAGTGCTGAAAGAGAAACCAGTTTATGCAGAGTTTGTGCAGAGAAAAGGAGATGGGGAATATAGATGAATAAGGCTGGTGATGTAGAAACCTTTGATTCTAGAAAACTCGGATAAGTCAGTGGCTTTGGGAGCCCTGAATGGAAAGGGAAATGTTTTCTCACTGTCTTTATTTCTTGCCCACTGGGTGCAAGCTAGGATTGAAGCTAATGGCCCTCCAGTTTTTGGCTTTGTTGTTTCATTACCATTTTTCCAAATCAATCCTGAACCTGCATGGGCCAGGCGGCTGTGATGGTGGTTGTGGCTACTGGCTTTACATCTGGCATAGCCTGTGGCAGGATTTGATATAGATTGGTATGGAGCCACCACCACCTTTTAGCAGTGGAGTAGAGGACTGGCTGCTGTTATGGTTCCCCATGCCTGTCCTTTTGGGGGCTGTAGGCTGGCTAACATTTATAGCCATGCATGAGGAAACCAAGAGCTCTGTGGAATATGCTACCTGGGACCTGTAAACCAAGCAGTGAAAGGAGCTAGAGCAAACGTGGGAGAAAGAGATGCCGACTCTGTAGCTGGAGCAGGTTCTGGAGAAAGAATCACAGGTTCATGAGTTGCAGCATGCCCTAGATGTTGTGGAGAGCCAGCAGTGGTAGGAGACCAAGACTGAGGCCGGGGCCAGTTCTGCTAGACCCGAGAAGCAGAAGACGGTGGTGGCCTGGGTCTCAAGCTCGGCAGCAGAAGCTAGCATTTCCAGTTCCTTTTTTGAGGATTAAGAGAATCGGTCTGGAGTTGCAATCCACAGTCTCCAGAAGATGAAAGCCCAGCAGCAAGGAGTACCTACTACAGCCCTGGTAGGTCTGCAATTTTGGTACATAAGGGTGAATGCCATCATGCTCTACAGAACAGAGATGGAAATGCTGACTGCCATTGCCACGTGCTCCTCTTTGGGACAGTGTGAGACCTGCCAGGATGGCAGGGATCAGGAGGGTGGCTGAGGCCCCATGTGTGTGAACTGATTCCTGGACTTTGACCATAGTGGGCACTGGCTTCTTGGTTGGATGGACTTACGTATTTTGGACAATGTGAAGTACCGTGATGGGGGTGGGAGGCGGTTTTTCTGGGGGCCATCCCTCTGCCCCAGGAAGCTTTTCCCATGGCTAGAAAGAAGGCAGAGGACATTTTGTGCTTTTGACAAAGCACTTAGAGACTGGTGAAATGTACCTTTGTAATTGTTGAAACTGTATGATTTATGGTGTTGTAATTTGTGTAATGTGCCTTATTATTTTGTTCAGGAATACCTGTGCTTGTGAAGCAAGCAAAAGGGGTGGAATGTGGGTCAAATAAGTTTGGAAATATGATGTATATGTTTGCTGGCTTATAGTTTGCATTGGGTGTGGGGGATAGACTGTAAGCAGGCCGGGTCCTTATAACCTAAGGCTTAGGTTTAAGACTAACCTTTTTCCCACAGCCTTGACTATTGCATGATGTGTACTCTCATGAGGAATACCATTATGCCTCAGATAAGTGACTTTGTATCAGAGACTTTCTTGTTTGTATATTGGAATAAAGATTTTGATTTCTACACTATAAAATGGGGCATAGTAGCCTATGCTGGAGGAGAGCAGAGAAAAGCCACATGGAGGAGAGGAGAAGCAGCCAAGATGGTGGAGTGCTGAAGGAGAAAGCAGTTTGTGCAGAGAGAAGGAGATGGGGAACAGAGGTGAATAAGGCTGGTGATGTAGAAACCTTTGATTCTAGGAAACTCAGATAAGTCAGTGGCTTTGGGAGCCCTGAATGAAAAAGGAAGTGTTTTCTCACTGTGTGTATTTCTTACCCGCTGGGTGCAAGCTAGGATTAAAAGGTAATGGCCCACCAGTTCTTGGCTCCGTTGTTTCATTACCATCTGTCCAAATCAAATGCGAAACTACATGGGCCAGGCGGCTCTGATGGTGGCCGTGGCTACTGGCTTTACAAAACATTTATTACAGTGGTAAAGAAGATATTTAACTACCCAACACTGATTCTCTACTCCTCATAAGAAAGATCCCTACTATGTAGTAATGTCTGAATTTAGTGTCTTTTCTACCACCCAGAAAGGCAAAGTCATTTTATTATTCTAACTGCTCACAGGCACGTATAAAAAAGGTTATTTGCCCTTTGCTTGCCCAATCAGTCACTCCCTTTAGAATTTTGAATCTAAAGTTAGGAGAGTAGAAAGATATCTAAACTAATGTTCAGTAGTTATGTTAGAGGTGTGCGGATCAATTGCTCAGGATGCCAAACCTACTGAGACTTACTGATTTGCATCTACGTTTTAAACCTGAACACTTTGAAGTATAGCACTAGTTATGTGAGGACTAATACCAATACAAAAATTCACCTTTTCACTTTAAACATCCAGAGACCACCTCTTTGTTTCTAAGATAACTAACAAAATACACAGTGGACAGTGAAAAATTTAGACACTTGGCATCTCTTCAAAATTAGATGATCTGACAATTCCTTAGTGTTGAAGACCAGCTGGCTATATTAAATGAAGCATGTGACTTTTATTTTTAAACCATCATTCTACTTTTACATTTGAAATGCTATTTGATCAGAGGGTAGGCATTTGACTTTGAGAATTCTGATTTATACCACACCCGAAGACATCTTATTCACTCTTACTATTTGGATTTTGTGTGTGTAAAACTTCGAAATTTAATATACTGTACATAGAAACTATTTCTGAGTTCCATTCCATTTTTACAATTGTCTTTTATATATCACTTTCAGGGACTTAATATTAAAAAGAGTGAAAACAGAGATCATCAAAAAATCCCTGCTACTTTTTCTATCTTTATTTATTGGTTAAATATAAACAAATATAAAGTTAGAAATCTGGGATGTAGCACTAACTTTATCAATTTTATGCTTAATTAATCATGACAATTATTCATTTCCATATACTAAGTTTCTCTCACATTTTCTGTGCTCCTTTCTTATTCCATCGGTCTGGTTCAGGCAAGAACTTTTTTTTGTGTGTACTTTGCATTTTAACTTCTCACATGGCATATTTATTTCAAAGTTTGATTTCTAAAAATACACTTTCTGTACTGCACTTAGAGCATTCTTTAAAAATAGAAAAAATTAACTAACACTCCATTCAATAATTAAAAAAAATAATATCTAAAATTCTTAACATTTCTCAAGGATCATTATGCCAATAGCCTTAGAATAGTGTAACCTTATGATATATTTCCTATAGATCCACGTGTAATGTATAGATATAGTTAGATACATGTGTATGAAACACAAACAAATGGATGTAAATTTTATTTTTAAATCACTGAAGTAAATTTGATTGATTGTAGTATCTAAGGTACTCTTTTAGGTAAAGGGGAAATTATTTTCCCTTTAAAAAATATGTGCTTTAGAGTATAGGCAGACATATATAACAGTCAAAATCCAAGAAAAGCCTCCAAAGTATTCATTAACCTAAAGAAGTTTCAGAAAGAGAGAATCTTGGTGTAAAACAGTGATATTTAACTAAATTAACCTTATGAGCCCTGTAATATACAGTAGTTGCCTAAGTTTTTGATATCAAAAAGATTAAAACTGAAGATTATAAATAATCACATTTTTTAAAAATATATACAGATGTTTTATAAATACTGTACTATAAAATTTTTAAAATTCCGGTATTCTAAAAGTATATATTACTTTTTCTTCCTTATCAATTTTAAATATTAAATAGTTTAAATTTATAAACCTACCTGGCAGTTTTAGCTAGGTTTTTTCTAAAGTGTGAAACCACTAGAGCTAGGATATGTCACCACAATGGCCTACTTTTAAGTTCAGTGCCGCTGAGCTTGGGATGAGTTGAGAGAGACAGGGGTTAAAAACATATGAGACCAAAAATGTAATGATGGATGAGAATATACAAGATATATTGAGTCATGTTAAGACTTTGAAGATTACCTTGAGTGAAATGGGAAACCACTGGGAGTTCCTCCCAGGGAGCTCTTTTTATCTAGATATAATTTTACAGACCCACACTAACTGAGGACATGGTCTTGCCTATTATATCTCTACACACTAGATTAGCTCTTATCCAGAGGGTATAGCCTTATTCACTTCTCTGAATGGCTTTTAATACTATACCATAACTAATTTCTAAATATTTAATTACTATATCATATTAGTGTAACACATGGGAACTATGGGAGATTGAATATGGTGGATCTAAGAAAACTAGTAAGAAAGCTACTTGGATAACTGAAGTCAAGTGACCATGATTAAGACTAAGGAAATAACAATAAATAAAATGAGAAATATGTGGATTCTGCAAATATATATTTTTTCCTTCAGAATAAAATATTTATTTTTCTCATTTTAAGTGAGAGGAGGAGAGATTGTGAGACAAACTCTTGTATGTACCATGACAGGGATCCACCCAGCAACCCCTGTCTGGGGCTGATGCTTGAATCAACTGAGCTATCTTTAACACCCGAGACTGATACACTTGAACCAACTGAGCTATCTTGAGCATCTGGGGTGATGCTAGAACCAATTAAGCCACTGGCTATGGGAGGGGAAGTGGGAGAGGAGAAGGAGGCACAGAGAAGCAGATGGTCACTCCTCCTGTGTGCCTTGAAGTGAATTGAACCAGGGCAATCCAGACACTGGGCCAATGCTCCATACACTGAGGCAAACAGCCAGGCCCTCTTCTTTCTTTTATTTTTATTTCTTTTTTACAAAGTGAGAGAAATGGAGAGATTGAAACAGACATGTGCATGTACTTCAATGGTGATCCACCCATCAACCTCCATCTGGGGCTGATGCTTAAATCAGTCAAGCCATCATTAGTGCCCAGGGTGATGCTTGAACCAGTCAAGCCTATGACTGTACAAGGAGAAGAGGGAGAAAAGAAGGAGGAGTGAAGAAACAGATGGCCACCTTCCTCTGTGCCCTGACTGGTAATCAAACTCAGGACATTTATATGTTGAGTCCGTCCTCTAACCACTGAGATAACTGGCCAGAAATTGTTTTTTTAATTTTTATTTTCTATGTATTTATGCCTTAAAGTAAGGACATTTTTTACCAGAGTTTAATAATCAAAATTATAATATTAGTTTTCATTCTGTACTATTTTTATATCTGCATATATTTTAGAGTTAGAAAAAACAAAATTTCTTACCAAATTAAAATCATTTATTAGTAAAAGAGCAGAAGAAGTCAAGGATGATTCTAAACAGATGTATAGATAAAGTTGACATTGTGGAGTGTAAAGCCAGGAGCCGCCATCGTGGCCATTCACATGCAGGTTCATATTGGATTCGGACAGTCGGTAAAGAAACAGCAGAGCCAAAAACTGATGGGCCATAGCCTTTAATCCTACCTTGCACCCGGCGGGCAAGTAAAAATACACACTGGGCTCCAAAACCCAGTCACACTCAGTGCTCACAAAGCCACTGACTTATCCGAGTTTCCTAGAATCAAAGGTTTCTAGCTCACCAGCCTTCTTCTCCTCAGTTCCCCATCTCCTTCCTTATCCCAGATACAAACTCTACACAAACTGGCATCTCACTCAGCACTCCGCCATCTTGGCTGCTTCTCCTGGCCTCCTCCACGTGGCCTCCTTTAGCTGCTGGCTCTACTCTCTCTGCTCTCTCATGCTAACCTCAGGAACCAAGCGCCCAAACTCTCGTTCCATCCCCATTTTATAGTGTAGCTTCACAACCTTTAATCCAATATACAAAACAGGGTAGTCTCTAATACAAAGTCACTTCTCTGAGGCATGATAGGATTGTACCACCCTACAGCAAAAAGGGTGGGAAAGGCTTAATCCCAAAACCAAGCCCCAGGTTACAACGATCTCCAACACACATTAATATCACCTGGGCGATGGCCTCTTTAACAAAGTGAGCATAATACATTTTATCCGCCCAACATGGAGTATAAAGCCAGTAGCCAGGGCCAGGGCCACCAGCACAACAGCCTGGCCCATGCAGGTTTGCACTGGACTCGGACAGTCGGTAAAGAAACAATGGAGCCAAAAACTGATGGGCCATTATCTTTAATCCTAGCTTGCACCTGGCGG
Source organism: Saccopteryx leptura (assembly GCF_036850995.1). NCBI lineage: Eukaryota > Metazoa > Chordata > Mammalia > Chiroptera > Emballonuridae > Saccopteryx > Saccopteryx leptura. The sequence continues at coordinate 86,593,094 of NC_089506.1, forward strand.
GCAAGTAAAGCACACACTGGGCTCCAAAACCCACTTACATTCAGTGCTCACAAAGCTACTGACTTATCCGAGTTTTCTAGAATCAAAGGTTTCTAGCTCACCAGACTTATTCACCTCTGTTCCCCATCTCCTTCCTTCTCAATGCACAAACTCTGCACAAACTGGCTTCTCACTCAACACTCCGCCATCTTGGCTGCTTCTCCTGGCCTCCTCCACGTGGCCTTTCTCTGCTCTCTGCTCTGCTCTCTTTGCTCTCTCATGCTAATCTCAGGAACCAAGAGCGCAAGCTCCCACTCTGCCCCTATTTTATAGTGTAGAAATCCAAACTTTTAATCCAATATACAAAATAGGGAAGTCTCTAATACAAAGTCACTTATCTGGGGCATGATGGGATTGTACCACCCCACAGCAACAAGGGTGGGAAAGGCTTAATCCCAAAACCAAGCCCCAGGCTACAAGGATTCTGCCTGCCCACAGCACACAAAGACACACGTTAATATCACCTGGGCAATGGCCTCCACGTGGGCAGTGCCATCTTTAATAAAGTGAACATAATATATTTTATCTGCCCAACATGGAGAATGGGAAATCAATAGGTAGAATCATTTTGGGGTATGGGAAAATAAAAAGTTCATTATTGAATGTTGTTGAATGTCGGTCAAATAGGTTTATAAATATGATATATATGTTTGCTCGCTTACAGTTTGCATTGGGTGTGGGGACAGGCTGTAAGTAGGCAGGGTCATTATAGCCTAAGGCCACCCTAAGTGACTTTGTATCAGAGACTTCCTTGTTTGTATATTGGATTAAAGGTTTGGATTTCTACACTATAAAATGGGGCAGACCTGGAATTTGCTCTCTCTCAGTTCCTGAGATTAGCATTAGAGAGGAGAGAGCAGAGAAAGGCCACATGGAGGGAAAAAGGGGCCGCCAACATGGCAGAGTGCCAGAGGAGAAGCCAGTTTGTGCAGAGTTAGTGCAGAGAGAAGGAGATAGGAAACAGAAGTGGATAAGGCTGGTGAGGTAGAAAACTTTGATTCTAGGAAACTCGGATAAGTCAGTGGCTTTGGGAGCCCTGAATGGAAAGGGAAGTGTTTTCCCACTGTGTGTATTTCTTGCCCACTGGGTGCAAGCTAAGATTAAAGCTAATGACCCACCAGTTCTTGGCTCAGTTTTTTCACTACCGTCTGTTTGAATCATATCAAATCTGCACAGGCCAGGTGGCTGTGGCTACTGGCCTTACATTGAACATGAAAAATAAAAGAAGTTCTCTTAACATCCAATGTGGATATCAAGTAGGTGATTCCTATATAAGACTAAAGTTCTGAAGATATTGCTGGAAAATTTTTCTTGTTTGGAGTGTAGATAGTTCTTCTGTCTAAAAAGAAGTCAGATAATAGTGAACAGATATGTTATGCCATTTGACATTTAATATTTAAGATAAAGATAATTTATTAGATTCATGACAAGTGATCTCTTTTTTCTTAATGAAATATTCACAGAATAAATTATTAGAAGTAGCTTGGGACTAAAGAAGAAAGTTCTCCATTCAGAATAACTTACAAAGAGACAAGGGGGAAAAAAATCACAAATGTGAAAACTGTTACTCTTTGAGATGCATGAGGAAAAGAGAATGTCAGAGGGGCCAATCAGAAGTGAACATTCTGCCTGATTAAAGTGATACACCAATGTGTACAGGTTAGGTAAAAAGGAAATGAATGAACAGAGAAATATAAAAACATAGGAAAAGAAATGGTGATAAAAAAATTAAGGAACTAAAAGCTTGCAGTAATATATTTGTGAATAAAAATAGTGAAATGGTGATTTGCAGGAAAATTCATGGAATGTGCTCAAACAAGTCGGAGTTCTATATTGCAATAGTAAAACAGTTCAGATTCATAACAATGTCTAGATTGACCAGATTGCATCCGAAATTCAGCTGTTGAAATGGAGATTCAGTTTGCTGAATTGGAGGATGTCCTTTATAGGAAATAGACTTAAGAAGCCCCAGTAGGAGCAGTATTCAAAGATAAGTGAGTGGCACAGTTTCAATTCTGCCTCACTGTTTTTTTCCTGACAGAAAAGGGCCTAAAATCAAACATCTACTTCTCTCCCCCTCTTCCTACCTCTTTCAGAATATTTTCTCTTCTATTTGAAGACATTTTTCCTTCTTACACTACTGAAAACTTTTCAGTTTCACTTTATTTTTTTTATTTCCAAGTGAAGTTTATTTGTATTCTTTATATCCACTGTGAGGCAATAAATTAAATCAGGGTACTCTCATCTTACTTAACAAGTATCTCTTTCAGTAAGACTATAAAATGTCTCCCTCTTATCTTTTAAAATTTGCATGCATTACATTTACATGATAAGCTGTGGTTCTCTGATAAGTCAACAACTCTTTAAAATTCTTAAAGCTTATCAAGTCTCCTTTAGTTACTGAATCTCTTAACTTCTAAGGGAAGAACAGCAAAAAAAACAAAAAGCAAAGATTCTACTCCTATACAACAGGCTTTCCATGTCTTTTAAAGGATTTCTAATTTAAATATTTTATTTTGAAATAGACTTTTTTTTATCACATTTTCTTCCCCTGGTAATCTTTGATTGGTATCTTCACCTGCCATGAGTAAAAATGCTATTACTTTCTAGCACATCATTAGCGTCTGGCAAGAGTATAACAAATTACAACTTTTCTCTGCAATTTTATTCTGGAACTATTTTGTGTGAAAATGCATAAGACACAAAAAATATTGGTCTTCCACTTGCTACACACACAAACACACACACACACACAAAGATATTTTATATCTATCAAGGTCACTAATATATTTACAGTTTGGCTATCATATGATTTGTGGTCTGTTGGGCGGATAAAATGTATTATGCTCATTTTGTTAAAGATAACACGAGGAGGCAGTCGCCCAGGTGATATTAATGTGTGTTGGGGTGGGCTAGGGGCAAGCAGAATCCTTGTAGCCTTGGTTTTGGGATTAAGCCTGTCCCACCCTTTTTGGTGTGAGGTGGTACAATCCTATCATGCCTCAGAGAAGTGACTTTGTATTAGAGACTTCCCTGTTATGTATATTGGATTAAGGGTTTGGATTTCTACACTATAAAATGGGGACGGAACGAGAGTTTGCGCTCTTGGTTCCTGAGATTATGATTAGCAAGAGAGAGCAGAGGAGAACAGAGAAAGGCCACGTGGAGGAGGCCAGGAGAAGCAGCCAAGATGGTGGAGTGCTGAGTGAGATGCCAGTTTGTGTAGAGTTTGTATCTGGGATAAGGAAGGAGATGGGGAACAGAGGTGAATAAGTCTGGTGAGCTAGAAACCTTTGATTCTAGGAAACTCGGATAATTCAGTAGCTTTGTGAGCACTGAATGTGACTGGGTTTTGGAGCCCAGTGTGTATTTTTACTTGCCCGCCGGGTGCAAGCTAGGATTAAAGGCTATGGCCCACCAGTTTTTGGCTCCACTGTTTCTTTACCGACTGTCTGAATCCAATGTGAACCTGCATGGGCCAGGCTGCTCTGATGGTGGCCTTGGCCCTGCCTGCTGGCTTTACATGGTCTGTTTATTGAACAGACCAACAAAAGAATTCCCAAATGAATATAGAGCAAATAGAATATATGTGGAAATATGACATGTTTCATTTGTGAATATATTTAATAAAAACAGTGCAATTTAACCATTTACTAACATGAGAATGATAGTAGCCTAGTACTGTTAAATTATTGAATTAGATATTCACAGTACAGATAATCAACGTGATGTGGGTTGTATGGCCAGTGGCCAGAGCTACCATCACAGCAGCCTGGCTCATGCAGGTTCGCATTGGATTCGGACAGTCGATAAAGAAACAACGGAGCCAAAAACTGATGAGCCATAGTCTTTAATCCTAGCTTGCACCCGGCGGGCAAGCAAAAAACACACACTGGGCTCCAAAACCCACTCACATTCAGTGCTCACAAAGCTACTGACTTATCCGAGTTTCCTAGATTCAAAGGTTTCTAGCTCACCAGACTTATTCACCTCTGTTTCCCATCTCCTTCCTGCTCTCTGCACAAACTCTGCACAAACTGGCTTCGCACTCAACACTCGGCCATCTTGGCTGCTTCTCCAGGCCTCCTCCACGTGGCCTTTCTCTGCTCTCCTCTCTGCTCTGCTCTCTAATGCTAATCTCAGGAACCAAGAGCGCAAGCTCCCGCTCTGCCCCCATTTTATAGTGTAGATTCAAAACCTTTAATCCAATATACAAAATAGGGAAGTCTCTAATACAAAGTCATTTATCTGGGGCATGATGGGATTGTACCACCCCACATCAAAATGGGTGAGAACGGCTTAATCTAAAACCAAGCCCCAGGCTACAAGGATTCTGCCTGGCCACAGCCCACAGAGACACACATTAATATCACCTGGGCAACGGCCTCCACGTGAGCAGCACCATCTTTAACAAAGTGAGCATAATACATTTTATCCACCCAACATGGGTCATAAATTTTTTTTTAATTTCTTTGCAAATTTTCTTAAAAGTAACTTTTTTTAGGCCAGAATGTTTTCAGAAAATAAGAGTATTGTCGGTCAAATAAATTTGTAAATATGATATACAGGTTTGCTCGTTTATAGTTTGCATTAGGTGTGGGGGACAGGCTGTAAGCAGACTGGATCATTATAGCCTAAGGCTTAGTTTTAAAACTAAGCCTTTCCCACCCTTTTGAGAAATCCCATTATGCCTCAGATAAGTGTCTTTGTATCAGAGACTTCCTTCTTTGTATATTGGATTAAAGATTTGGATTTCTACACTATAAAATGGGGCAGACTAGGAGCTTGCTTTCTCTTGGTCCCTGAGATTAGCATTAGAGAAGAGAGCAGAGAAAGGAGAGCAGAGAAAGGCCACATGGAGGAGGCCAGGAGAAGCAGCCAAGATGGTGGAGTGCTGAGGGAGAAGCCAGTTTGTGCAGACAGAAGATGGGAAACAGAGGTGAATAAAGCTGGTGAGCTAGAAACTTTTAATTCTAGGAAATTCGGATAAGTCAGTGGCTTTGGGAGCCCTGAATGGAAAGGGAAGTGTCTTCCCACTGTGTGTATTGCTTGCCCACTGGGTGCATGCTAGGATTAAAGCTAATAACCCACCAGTTATTGGCTCCATTGTATCATTATTGTTTGTCCGAATCTAATGTGAACTTGCATGGGCCAGGCAGCTGTGATGGTGACCATGGTACTGGCTTTACAAGTATACATGAGCAATTTATAATGCTTTATTTCCTTTGTAAGTCATGAGAAGTAGACTTCAGAAAAAGATAACCATCAGAATATCAGAGTTACAATAATTAACTTCAAAGTATTAAATTATTTACTAACATTCATCTTCACCGATGAAGTATTAGATTGTAGAAATTTTGTGGGATGGTGGAAGGATGGTGGCTGTGGCCATGCAGATTTACATTGAATTTGGGCAGATGGTAAAGAAACTGTGTAGCCAAAAAATAGAGGGCCATTTCGTTTAATAAAGTTTCACAATGTCAGATGAATAAGGAGGCAGGGAAAACTCTCTGCGCTGAGAAGCAAACAGGCCAGGAGAAAAATTGCCTTCTCCCTCAAACAATAGCAAAAAATAGTTCCTCTCAATAACAGTAGGGAATTCACAATCTATAATCTGCTGTCCTGAGGGTAAGTACCTACAGCCTTACATAGACAACACACGCATGATGCTGCCCATGATCATGCATCAATTAGGCAAAGTTTAAGCAAAGAAGCCTAACACACTTGTTTGCCCAACATTCTACCCCTTCACAATTGCTCACTTCATAAACTACATGACAGATATTTACTGAGATAATCCCTGTGCCAGGAGTGAGGTATATTACATAAACAAACAGACTACAGTAACAGAACAAGTTATACAATTCACAAAGTCTCCCTGAGTACTCTGACCAAGGCAGTAACTGGAGGTTCATCTCTATACCCCTACCCCATGGTAGGTGGGAGGGACTGTAGAGTTCAGTATTGTGTCCATGGAAACCAAAAAGTGTCCTTGGTGTGTCTCTGCACCTGGATGAGAGCAGCTTCCCGGTACAGGAAGGCCTCCACTGGAGCTGCTCCCCCTCATCAGGGTCTTTCATACATTCAAAGGCAGCATTTTCATCTAACAAGGGAGCTAGTGCCCCCTCTGGTTGTAGGCCAAGAGTTGACTACACTGCTCAATGATCATTCCACGATAGCCCAGTTGCCTGTGCAAATCACTAAGGTAAAGTTCCATTATAGGCAACTAGGCATACAGCTCTTTATTAATGGACCTCAGCACCTTCCCAGAAGCACTCTGTTCATTGCCACAAACCCTATCAAACCCCCTCAGCAAGTTCACAGGACTTGGGGGGTCAAACACATTCAAGGCCTGTGCCACCTTGATAGTTCTCTTATCTGTTGCTGCTGCTTCTGCCAGAAAAAACACCTATTATCTTCTTCTTTTATTTTTCTGAAGCTGGAAACGGGGAGGCAGTCAGACAGACTCCCGCATGCACCGGACTGGGATCCACCCGGCATGCCCACCAGAGGGCGATGCTCTGCCCATCTGAGGCATCGCTCTGCTGCAATCAGAGCTATTCCAGCACCTGAGGCAGAGGCCACAGAGCCCTCCCCAGCGCCCGGGCCAACTTCACTCCAATGGAGCCTCGGCTGTGGGAGGGGAAGAGAGAGACAGAGAGGAAAGAGAGGGGGAGTAGAGAAGCAGATGGGCGCCTCTCCTGTGTGCTCTGTCCGGGAATCGAACCTGGGACACCCACACGCCAGGCCGATGTTCTACCACTGAGCCAACTGGCCAGGGCCTTATCTTCTAATGCCAACACTTTCTGCACATTAGAAGGTGATCCATGGATTGTCAATTTCATATGGGCCTCAGGCCTCCTCACACATCCTTGTTAGGAGAGTCTCTCAGCCTTCTCCCTATTCAAACTGGAACAATGGGTCTTGGGGAGAATCCTCCTCTTCTAAAGCTGTCTCCAACAAGTAAGAGTACAACCATGCAACCTGAATGCCAGCCATTTTCTCAGCAGTTGCAGGAGCCACCTACTTCAGAAGCTGGAACTTTTTTTCTGGCTCAAGCTACCACCAAACTCTAAACCAGGGGTCCCCAAACTTTTTACACAGGGGGCCAGTTCACTGTCCCTCAGTCTGTTGGAGGGCCACCACATACAATGCTCCTCTCACTGACCACCAGTGAAAGAGGTTCCCCTTCCAAAAGTGTGGTGGGGGCCCGATAAATGGCCTCAGGGGGCCGCATGTGGCCCACGAGTCACAGTTTCCCCAAACTGCTCTAAAAGGACTCTACATATTAGACCTATCACCCAATTCTTTCTATCTGCCCCAGCCACCATCAAATCTATGAACATCTGTGTTTGGGTGACCTTTACAGACCCCTTTCCCTTGTTAGTGGGGGCGGGGCAGCATGGGCAGCAGTGCCCACTGCCCTTTGATCCCAAGCTGCCTCAAGATTCCCAAGATCTGAAACCATTTGCATAATCACACTGATGGGCTGCCCCACGTGGGGTACCAAGATAGCCAACAGTGATGCAAAAAGGGATGATGGGGCACTGCAGAGCAAAAGGTCCCTCATCCCTGCCAAGAACCCTTCCTCATCTGGCCCACAGGACTTCAGGTTGAAAATAGACTTCTTCATACTTACTTCCTGAAGGACCTTTACTTACTCAATATAGCAATGCCACCTACTCATTGCTCTTGGCAAGTGTCCAATGTTTTGCCACATTGGACGAATGGCAGCCATCACCCATTCCAATAGGGTATGGTTTCCTGGGTTGTCATGGCAGTTCTGAAGATGTTGCCTGAAGGAGAAGTGTGTTGGTAATGGTGGCCAATTTCTCCATCTCTGTTCTGGAGAACATGATGTCATCCTCTCCCTATGTCCCACAACAGCAGCAACCAGGCTACCAGGAGCTCAGTGGGTTTCTGCCTAAATTGTGCTCCCAACTCCATCAGCTCTGCATGGGTGTAATGCTGGACCACAGAGTGTTCCATTACCTGCAGAGGGGGCTGTGGCTGTTTCTGAGAAATTCTGCTGCTGGGTTTTTACCTTCTGGGCGACCACTGACTGGGCTCTGATAGCAGCTTCAGCCCAGACCTCCTCATCCTCAGAAGAGGAGAAGTTAGAAACACCTGCTCCCACCAACTCAGAGCCACTTTGCCAGCATAGATGCTGCTTTGGGGACCATTTTGGCTCCTGCAGCTGCCAGCTCTGTCTGAAGCTAAGACTCAAACTCTTGAACCCACAGTTATTTCTCTAACACCTGTCACTGCCAGCATCTGCTTCCAGGGCAAACTGTAACTTGTGAACCCATAATTCTTTCTTCAGGGACTGTTCCAGTTTCAGGCTCAGCCTCCATCTCACACTGCAGCTCTTGAACCTATTTAGTCTCCTTCTCCTGCACTTTCTCCAGTTCAACCTGACACTGGTTCTCAGCCTGTAGCCTGACCTGCAGACTTGTACCTGCAGTTTTATTTCCAGTGACTGTTCCAGGTCATGCTGTTGTTGCCACTTGGTCTGAAGCTCACCCTGGAGCTTTCAACTTTGGGCAGTTTCTCACACAGAATTCTCAGTTTCTTCTTGCAGGGTCATAAAAAACACCCAGCGCACAGTCCCCAAAAGGAGAGCCATGAGGAACCATACACTGGAGAGCAATGACCACTCCTCTATCCCACTGTCCAAGGATGTTGGTGACTCCATTCTAATCTGATATGAATCCTGCTGTAAGCGCCAGACATAAGGCTAGTGGTTGTAGCCATGCAGATTTGCACTGAATACAGGCTAACAGTAAAGGAAATGTGGAGCCAGAAAAGGGTGGGCCATTCCATTTATTAGAGTCTTGCAACAGCAGACGAGCAAGCAGGCAGGGAAAATCACTTCCTTCTCTCTCTGGGCTGATGATCAAACAGGCTCGAAGAAAATCCCCTTCTCCCTCAAACAATAGCAGTAAATGCTCCATCTCAACAGTGGCAGGCAATCTGCAATCTACAATCTGCTGCCCTGAGAGCAGCAAGCACCTTCATCCCTCTCTAGACTATACACAGGATGTGCTATCCTGTGCTCATGCATCAGACAAAGTACAAGTGAACAAGCCTAATGCACTTGTTTGCTCAACAGATGATTAATGAATTTACACTTTTGTTTTACTATACAGTATTTCAAATTACTTTCAGATAAACTGTCCCATTTTAACTTCAGAATAACCAGAAACTAATGTTCACATGCTCTCATTCTCTCTCTAACCACTTGGTCTGTTCCATATGATTAATCCCAAATTCTTATTACCTAATCCAATAAAGAGACAGCCTGATCATATGGCTACTTAGAAAATATCTTAATGACCTCACTTAATTTTGGAACCATAACTTCTAGCTGAGGTAGCTCTGCTGCTTCCTGGGAAACCCAGTATGTCATTCATTTCTGAACAATGAAGAGCTTCTAGTACAGAAAAAGGTACTAAAATCAGATTAAAGGGTGCTTGCTCAGCCTTTTTAGAGGAGCTTCCAACTGAGATGAACAATCTTGCAGCACTCTAGTATAGCATTTATATGTTATTTGTGGTTGATAATTTACGTTTCTATCATATCAAATGGTGTTGATTTCTTAAAGGGAGAAATTATCTATTTTAAATCTCCTTTGTACCTAGCAAAATTTATGGCACATTTTGATACTTTACAAATTTTGTATATGCATGATTGAAACTCTTCTCTTTTTCCCATAACCACCAATAAATTTTGTCATTGTGGAAATTTCAGAGAACTCACTAATCTGGATATTTCTTCATAAAAACAATTTAAAACCTGAAAACAAGATAGTTAAATAGAATTAGCATGATGTAGTGCACTAAAAAACACCTGCAAAGCTCTATTAATTCTTCCATTTATTTCTTAATTTCTACATGCCACAATTGTCCTGTTTTGTGATGGGTGCCTTTAATAACAAGAACTATGCCATATTCACAAGCTTTCATTGTCTGATATTATGTTCTTGGATTGTGCTTATAAGTCAAATCATTACTGTTTTCTGACTCTCACAAGTCAACTCTGCCAAGATCCTCTATTGTTCACACTCTTCTTGCTCATACTAATTTATATCTATGTTTTCTCTCTTTATTTTGTATTTCATATTTTGTATTTGGATCACATTCTGTAGCTCTTTCACTCAATCTAATTATTCCTGGTTCAGAATATTGCACCCCCCTTAACGTCAGCTTAAGAATATTTTTTCTAAGTTTACAATGATATGTTAGACATTTTTAACTCCTCTATTTTCTCAGTGTTTTAACATACATTCCTCACAACTTGTGATTTGTAGTATGTAGCTTAAAAGTTCTGTTAATGACTTGGTAACAAAGATAGTTTTCATTTGCAAAATCCCTTGATTCATTTCAAATGTGTTTTATATTTAGAGAAAACATCATATGTCATCAAGGGACAGTCTGTCGAATATATTTCAGAAATTATGTTTTAGCAACAAGCACTGCAATTTTGGCTATTTTTATATTATTAAAGAATAACTAAGCAATAATACAAAAACATTATTTATAAAAAAGAATATAAGAATAATGGAGATGGTAGACAGATAAGTGGTGAAAAGCTATTTAGGATTAAACAAGTCTAAATAGGTGAAATATGGAGGATTATTTAAAGTGGTTAGAATATTCTGTATGCTATAGTATTGTGAATATATGCCATTATATACATAAACCTTTATAGCAAAGAGTAAACCATATTGTATGCAAATTTAAAAACATAAGCCCAGAATGGAATGCAGTATATGATAAAGCAATTTATCTGTATTAAAAATAAATAAAACAACCTCACTACATGAGACGAGGAAAAAATGCAGCGTAAGTAACAGTGGAAATGAGTGGAGTCTGTAAAAATAAAGTAAAATAGAACTGTACATAAGAACTCTACTCTAAAGGATAAAGTTCTTTCCCATGAGAGTTTGGTTGACAACTCTGAAACCACTATACATGTATACTGGATTTGAACAGTTAAGTAAATGACTAGCAGATGGTGGGAGCTAGGTTTCTTAATTGTGGAAGTGGGATGTTACGCTTAAGCAAGAAAAGGAATCTAAAACGATCCATATGGTACTGGATTAGAGTTGGAGACATTAAAATGAACTCATATTTAGCTGAATAGAGATAAAAATGGTTACATATAGAAATATTCATTGTTATGTGTATATACAAATTTTCTGTGCAATGTGAAGACATTTAATGAAGAAGATTAATACTCTTTTCATCTTGGAGTTTTTTTATATAAGGTCTATTGGAGGTACAATAACAAGATAAATAATAAGTTATGTTATATTTTAATAGTAATTGTGATAAATTAAAAATGAGTAAAATTAAGGATACAAGTGGTGCCCTGGCCAGTTGGCTCAGTGGTAGAGCGTCGGCCTAGCGTGCAGGAGTCCCGGGTTTGATTCCTGGCCAGGGCATATAAGAGAAGCGCCCATCTGCTTCTCCACCCCTCCCCTTCTCCTTCCTCTCTGTCTCTCTCTTCCCCTCCCGCAGCCAAGGCTCCATTGGAGCAAAGTTTGCTCGGGCACTGAGGATGGCTCTGTGGCCCCTGCCTCAGGCGCTAGAATGGCTCTGATTGCGGCAGAGCAATGCCCCAGATGGGCAGAGCAACGCCCTCTGGTGGGCATGCCGGGTGGATCCCGGTCGGGGGCATGCGGGAGTCTGTCTGACTGCCTCCCCATTTCCAACTTCAGAAAAATACAAAAAAAGGAAAAAAAAAGAATGCAAGTAGTTTTCAATTTTAAAAAAAATTGTAAGAAATTAAAGGCAGTGAGGGATTAAAACATGTGAGCCACATGAGATGTTAAACCTTTTCACTTCCAGTTATACAGATATATCTAAATGGCTGGTTATATTCTTACAGGTATCAAAAAATGAGAGCAATAGAAAGTGCCAGGATATGAGATGAATGATATATGATGCATCTGAATAAAGATGCAATGAGTTTATATATGTGATATTTGAAACATTTTTGACCATTTTTTATATTTTCAAATTTTATTTTCTACCATATAGTGGTCATTCAGTACTTTTTGTTGACTAAGTAAGTATGTGAATCAATTAAACATACTCTAAAGAACAAAGAAGGATTAATTGGAACATCTAATAATATATAAAATCCAATGATTCATAGTGAATAAGTGCAACACAATCTCAAAGTAAATGTGAGTACAAATATTAAATTAATTAAGAAGGATTTGGTACACACAATGCATGTAATCAGTTTTTATATACTTTTTAGAGATAGGTTTTAAACTTCCTAAAAATCACTATGATGATTGGGAGATCTTTTGGTAAATACTATATTTTATCTGTTATTAAATCCAGAAATATTGTTTCTTTCATCAGTTTTCATAAATTGTTTATTGCTTATTTTGTTTTAGTCTATCTTTAAGAACATCCTAACAAAGTAGTAATTCAAAGGCATGCCTTTTAATGTCCTTTAGAAAATGGTGCATGACATACTACCAGTTACTAACTCAGAAAATATACTATTGATTTTCACAATATAAAATGTTATTTCAATATTTTAAATTAGTATTTTTCTCCCAAATTTAAGATAAGTGAGTAATTTTCATGAAATCATAAAGTTAAGATCACAAAATGAAGGACAATAAAATCTCAATATTTGAAACAAAAAACCATTTAACAGGAGGATGTCATCAATGCTTTATGAACTTTTGAAAATTATTCTTAAACATTAATATGAATAAATGAATAAAAGCAATGTTAGATTTACTTATTCTTCATTTGGTTCACAAAAACAATTAAGTAAAAAAAATTCTTCTGTAATACTGCCTCTACTGGCTTCCATCTGCCCATAGTAAGACAACGGCTCCATTCAAAGATCAGAATCTAAAGATCAGGATCTACAGAGAATGTAGAAGAAGAAACAAGAACAGAAAGAAAAAAAAAAGAATTTTGGTAGGGTGGATTTTGATTAGCATACTATTAAATAATTCTTCATAATTTATTAGATATTGAAAACATAGTCTGCAATTCTTGAACAGAATAAACTACAAATGAAGGAGGACACTGAGAAATGTCTCAGCCTTTTGTCTTTCCATCTTCCATTTTAGCTTTCTCATCAAGACAGTGGTGCTACAGTCCTTAAACTTACCCTCTCATTGCAACTATGAATACTTTCATGTGTGAACTTGAGAAATAGAGATAGAATGAATGTGTAAAATGTGCAGATAATTCACTGTATTTTAAAAATTCAGGATTGAGTATCTCACACAAACCTCTTTTACTACCTCTAATAATTACTGGCAAAAATATCTCATAGAAAACATAAAATGTTTATCCACGTATGTTAGTTTTTAAAAATATACCACACAAGTAACACATCAGCATCAATACACTGACTTTTTAAGTAAAATTTATATGATTTAATAATCACTGTGTTCCTTTATCTTTACTAATTTTCTAAAAATTATTTATAATACTTCACATGGAAAATAGTTTTACCATATCCAATTTTATTGAAGAGGTAGGCATTTGGGGAAAGAACATTGGAGTTTTATTTACTCCTCTAAACAATAGATATTTATATAATAACTAATTTATTATCTAATTACAGGTTTTAGTATTGCTTACTTAAATTGAATTTTAAATAAATGAAATTTGATATATATATCAATAATATATATCAATAATATGACATGTCAATATATATGATAATAATATATTTGTCAATAATATATATATATATATCAATATATATAATTTTGTTTTAGAGAGAAAGAGACAGACAGACAGGGACAGACAGACAGGAAGGGAGAGAGATGAGAAGCATCAACTTGTAGTTGCAGTACTTTTGTTGTTCATTGATTACTTTTTCATATGTGCCTTGACTGGGGGCTCTAGCTGAGCCAGTGACCCCTTGCTCATACCAGTGACCTTGGTCTCAAGCCAGTGACCATGCACTTCAAGTCAGTGAATTTTATGCTTGAGCCAGTGACTGTGAGGTCATGTCTATGCTCCTATGTTTAAGCTTGTGACCCTGTGCTCAAGCTGGTGAGCTTACGCTCAAGCTGGTGACCTAGATCCTCAGTCTCTCAGGTTGATGCTGTATCTACTGTACCACCACCTGGTCAGGCTAGACTTTTTTATATTAAGTAACATGTTGAGTTCAATATTATTATCATTATTGACAAGATCCCATTAACAGTAGTATTTGCCATCATAATAAAGATGCTAACACATGCAACAATGAGGTAAACATTTTTAAAAAGTTGAAATTCAAGTGATGTAGGAGAACTGGCAAGATTTTTTTTTTAATAAGAACATTTCAGGCCCTGTCCAGTTGGCTCAGTGGTAGAGCGTCGGCCTGGCGTGAGGGGGACCTGGGTTCGATTCCCGGCCAGGGCACATAGGAGAAGTGCCCATTTGCTTCTCCACCCTCCCCCTCCTTCCTCTCTGTCTCTCTCTTCCCCTCCTGCAGCCAAGGTTCCATTGGAGCAAAGATGGCCCGGGCGCTGGGGATGGCTCCTTGGCCTCTGCCCCAGGCGCTAGAGTGGCTCTGGTGGCAGCAGAGCATTGCCCCCTGGTGGGCAGAGCGTCGCTCCTGGTGGGCGTCCCGGTCGGGCGCCTGCGGGAGTCTGTCTGACTGTCTCTCCCCATTTCCAGCTTCAGAAAAATACAAAAAGAAAAAAAAAAAGAACATTTCAGTCATTTATTTATTTTTATTTTTTATTTTTTTACAGGGACAGAGAGGGAGTCAGATAGAGGGATAGATAGGGACAAACAGACTGGAACAGAGAGAGATGAGAAGCATCAATCATCAGTCTTTCTTTGCAACACCTTAGCTGTTCATTGATTGCTTTCTTATATGTGCCATGACCGCAGGCCTTCTGCAGACTGAGTAACCCCTTGCTCAAGCCAGCGACCTTGGGTCCAAGCTGGTGAGCTTTTTGCTCAAGCCAGATGAGCCGTGCTCAAGCTGGCAACCTCGGGGTCTCGAACCTGGGTCCTTCCGCATCCCAGTCTGATGCTCTATCCACTGCGCCACCGCCTGGTCAGGCCCTGGCAATATTTTAATATTGTTGCTAGCTAAAATATTTCAAGTGCACTGTGTATAGGAGTTGGAGCATGTTTTGATCATAAAGATAAAGTTTACTCATTCAGATTTTACAGTATATAATAGAAATTTATAATATAAGTTGACAGGTCAATGTAAGCAAGCATCAGGTAACTTAAAAATTCCACAAAAATAGATAATTAAGTGAAAAAGTAGAATAACTATAAAAAGTGGAATAACTATAAATATAAATTCTAGGTTTAAATCTAAGAATAAAATTTTGAATTTTGAATTACAGAAGTCACCACCTCATTTAAGGAAATACTATTTTCTAAGAAAATACTATTTTCTAAGAAAATTTTGCTTTGCTCCAAATCAATCAGAGTCTACTTTGTTTCTCTTATTAGTACCTGTCACAGGATACATAGAGCATGTTATATACAACAGACACTTCAGGCATAGTTGGATCCAGACTAAAAGAAAAATATGCTTATACTCCATCTAGAAGAGCTAGAGAACATTTTATTGCTCAGGATCCCTTTTAATACAGAGTATTAATGGTAATTATATGAATGGACAAGAACAACACACTCAGAAATAGGCTGTATATTCAGTATCCAAATATATTCATTTTGTATTACTTTTTTATTAGTTCAGGTGTCAAGGCAAAGCAATCCGTTATTCACTTTGATGAAGGTATACTAACATGTCCCTAACCCTACAAAACAGGCATTTCTGTAACATGGGGAGACCTTCAAATTCTCTCTCTCTCTCTTTTTTTTATATACAGAGAGAGGGACTCATAGGGACAGACAAACTGGATGGGAGAGAGATGAGAAGCATCAGTTCTTCCCAGCGGCACCTTAGTTGTTCATTGATTGTTTTCTCATATGTGCTTTGATGGGGGGGGTATATCAGAGCAAGTGACCCCTTTCTCAAGCCAGTGACCTTGGACTTCAAGCCAGCGACTTTGAGCTTCAAGCCTGTGACCTTTGGGCTCAAGCTAGCAACCATGGGGTCACATCTATCATCCCACACTCAAGCCAGCAACCCCGCACTCAAGCTGATGAGCCCATGCTCAAGCTGAATGAATCTGCACTCAAGCTGGCGACCTCGAGTTTTCAAACCTGGGTCCTCCACATTCGAGTCCAATGCTCTAACCACTGCGCCATCACTTGGTCAGGCAAGACCTTCAAATTTTCATTAGTGATGTGAGTCAATGTAATGAAGATCCATGCACATTATGAGAAAGAATGGGGAGTGTGATAAAGAATCATGAGTAGATAAGGAATGCTTCACTATTCTTGTCATGGAAATGCAAACTGCTTCTGTTTTCCTCAGGTTATAGTCATAGAGATAAATTATTTATAAATGCATTGCTTGTTTAACAGATACCAAAGTTGTTTTTGTTCCATCAAAGAGTATTTATTTGAAATATCAGATGGGATTGAATTTACTGCCTAACTTGATTTACAGTAATCCACTATAATCTATCAAGATGCTTCTGTCTTCAGCAAAAATAGATAATTAAGTGAAAAAAGTAGCATAAATCTCTTATCTTGAATTCTTTTACATAGTAAGATGTTAATATATATTGCTATTTTTGCAGGTCTTTATTGTTTTCATAATGAAGGATGCTTTCAAAATTTGCACTTGGCCTTTCTAATAAAAATCTCTTTTCAGCTATACTTTATTTAATTATTTAGCATATAAAATATAGGAAATCCTCAATATCGGAAAGCACAATGTACAAAAACATTATTATTAGATTAAATAGCCATAGAAACTCTGTCCACTTGTTCCACATCTTCATTATAAAAGTTCCAGTATATGGAACAATACAAAATGGAAGAAGCTACACTAATAAAAATTATTTAGAAAATGTTTTCTTCTAATCAGATAATAGTCATCAGTCTCTTGCTCAAAAAGGTCAATAAACTGTCAACCCAGTTAAAAGCAAAGTAACTAGAGATGGATATTGTTGGTCAAATAAGTTTTTAAATATGATATATGTTTGCTCGCTTACAGTTTGCATTGGGTGTGGGGAATAGGCTGTAAAAAGACTGGGTCATTATAGCCTACAGCTTAGTTTTAAAACTAAGTAGTGGTTTTAAAACTAAGCCTTTCCCACCCTTTTGAGGAATCCCATTATGCCTCAGATAAGTGACTTTGTATCAGAGACTTCCTTGTTTGTATATTGGATTAAAGGTTTTGATTTCTACACTATAAAGTGGGGCAGACCCGGAGTTTGCTCTCTCTCTCGGTTCCTGAGATTAGCATTAGATGAGAGAGCAGAGAAAGGAGAGCAGAGAGAGGCCGTGTGGAGGAAGCCGGGAGAAGCAGCCAAAATGGTGGAGTGTTGAAGGAGAAGCCAGTTTGTGCAGAGTTTGTGCAGAGAGAAGGAGACAGGAAACAGAAGTGAATAAGACTAGTGAGCTAGAAACCTTTGATTCTAGGAAACTCAGATAAATCAGTAGCTTTGTGAGCACTGAATGAGTGGGTTTCAGAGCTCAGTGTGTGTTTTTACTTGCCCGCTGGGTGCAAGCTAGGATTAAAGATGATGGCCCACTAGTTCATAGCTCCATTGTTTCATTACCATCTATCTGAATCTAATGCAAACCTGCATGGGCCAGGCAGCTGTGATGATGGCCCTGCTACTAGCCTTACATTCAGTGGTGTAGTGAGGGGGGTTTATCATGTACCGGGTGCCACTCGCAGAAGGGTGCCAAATGGTCTCCAAGACTAACAAGGAAAGCATAGTAGAAGCATAGTTGGGGTGAGGGGGGCACCAATAAAGTGTCATGCCCCTGGCACCAGTTATGTTCGCTATGCCACTACTTACATTGATATGTTTTTAAAATGTCACATACTCAACATAAAAAAAGATTGTTAAAATCATTTAGCAGAAAAAAAATGGTTTGATTACAAAAGAGTAAATGTTAAATGGTCTTTAGACTTTCATTTTTGTTATTGTAAAATAAAAGATAATTAAGTCACCTAAATTTCCAAAAAAAAAAAATTTGGACTCCAAAATTTATATTTAATTAAAATATAAATCTGGCATAAAATAGAGAGAAAATAAAGACTTTTTTTTAAAAAAATCCAGAATTCACACATTCTTTTGATTAAAAAAAAACAACAAATTGGAACTTTTCTGCAACTATTATGGCTAAGGACATTGCATATCACAGAGAATAAGTTTTTTAATTGGTAGAATTCTATCAAGATTCACAGGCAGATCTACCCATAATAACTAAATTGTGTTTCTTCCAAAATGTACTTCTTTTGTGTCTTGTACATAGACTCACCTTTCTTAGTTCAGTGACACATTTAACCAGGCAGTGAAGATCATTTATTCTTATTCTTGGTGACTATTTCTAACTGTTTTGTGTCTCAGCCATGCCTGATTCTATTTTGTAAATGAATGTCATTTTGTTTCCATTTTAGCAACAACATCGGGAGGCTAGTTTTGATTATATTTATCTATCGAAATGGTCTTTTTCAAGTGACTGACAATATTGTTTGTATCTTCATATTTATGCATTTATTTTCTCGTGTTGAGGATTTTGTTATCTCTTGATTTTTAGAAATCATTTCCTTTGCCAGTATATCAAAAGATTAAAATTTTAAAAAGATAGATTGGTGACTTTTAATACAAGGATGACAGATTGCTCATATTACATATTAAATCATTAATTATGTTTAATCTGACTACTGAATAAAACTTTTAAAGTTTGTGCTGTTTGCACAATGTTTGAATTTGGATTACTAAATAAAAAAGATTGACTTAAAAAAAAGTCACTCTTTTAGAAATTAGATCTGGCTTCAAGAAACATATCAAGGAGATTATTGATCTCTACCTGACCATTCCTACCAAAAATGATGCATCCAATTGTTGATTTTTGTTTGAAATAAAGCAACTTGTTTTTTGTATTTACATTTGACCTGTGGCTGAAGTTGAAAATTAAGGCTACTGATTTTCTATTTTTCTTCGTGCTGAGTGTGTATGCAACTAAATTTATAAAGCTCTTTTTCCTCTTCAATAAAGAAGATAATTAGCTTTTACAACATTTTGCTTCCAATTGTAGCACTTTTATGTTATGACTCCCTTTTTTTAAAGTTTTTGCAGATTAACTGGTCATGGAAATTATTTACTTATAAACAATATAGAGTTATATAATTGCAACAGACCTATTATAAAGGGGGTGAAGTGTATGTATTGTTTTAAAGATTGACACTGTTTTTGCATGAGTAAAAAAAGGGCTTTTTGTGGTTTGGATTAAAAATGTATGAATTAGTCTGAATTAGTGTCAGAATCAAATGCACATGGTCTAAAAAGAGAGTACTTCTGGCTTGTGGAGTGCTCTTTTCCTGTTTTAGGTATCAGAAGGGTTCCGATTGAATGGATTTTCTTTTTTCTTTTGAAACACACATGTATACAATAACACTATGTTTGCAAAAAATTGTTTATCTTTATTTTCATCCACAATCTCTAGATTAGTGTTTTAAAACAACACTCTGACCCTAGACCACTTGTCCTAAATTAATGGCACTTTAACTAATACTATGCCATACAAAAAGTTTCTGTAGTTGCTCCTCTTCTACCCATATTATAGAAACATCCATCACAAACATGATTTCAGTAATGCACTCTGAAATCAAAAAAGTCCTGAATTTGAGGGAAGAATATAATGTGTCCCAGGTAAAACTTTGCAGCAGTAACTTTCTGGCTGTCCTTTGGAAAGCAGTTGCTAGAATATCTCTTACAAAGTGAAGTATATTTTATAGCTTTACATTCATTTTGAAATATCCCCTAATTTTGTGAGCAATATATATAAGAAGAATCACTGGACTTCGACGATCAGTAGGCCTATTTGTAATATGAACCAAAGGCTATCACAGAATTAACCTATGCAGGAAATTAATTAGTTATTGACAAAACCAGTTCATTTAATTTATGGTATATCCCACAATTTAGAATTTATAGATTATAGTCTCCCTGTAGAGTTTTGCATGTTCCTCTAGCTTTAGTCTTTCTTAAAAATTGGAAGCTATATCCAAAGTCTTGATCAGCCTCAGATTTGATTCATTTAACAAGATCATCAGTGGTGTTTTATTCTTTTATCTGGTAATATATATTGGTTGTCTTTCTTATTTTTGCTATCAATAGTTACTGATGCTCAAAGTTGAATCCTTTAATTCATTATCCATAGAGTTTGACAGTTTGATAACATCCCTTCGGTTAGACTTGGACACTAGGGATGCTCATTGCTACTGGGTTAGTAATTAAGATAATTTATTTTTTCTCTTAAATATTCAAAAATCATAATTTAGAATTTATATAAAGAAATAGATTTTTAATATAAACAAGTTTCAAATATCTGGACATAAATTCAATATAGAATTTGAATACCTCTACTTTTTTAGAGTGCATGCTATACACAATTGATCTGATTTGACATTAATTGAGAGAAAAAGTGGGCTCCAATAAATTTTATTTAATGCTTCTTATTAAACAAGAATTTTTCAAATAATTTTCAGCAACTCTATCATCACTTTGTAATATTTATGAGTTTTATTTATTGTAAGTTAACTCCTTTGTTGAGGTAGAAGTGAATAACAGTTTTAAAGATATACATCTTTAATATTAAATCTGTTCACTGAATTTAGAAAATATGCTTTTTTCAAAATACAAATGTAGTCCAAACTTGTAATTAATTCAGACAATATAGAAATAAATATCAATTCATTTTAATCAGTGTAATGTTTAAGAATAGAATAACAGCCATGATATTTTGTAGTACACATAATTTATTTAGAAAGTGTTTTTTGGAAGGTGTGGTTAAGATTGTGGAATAGGTAAATGCAGTACTCAAGTCCTCCCACAACCACATTAAAATTACAACCAAACTCCAGGAAAAACATCATTCAGGACCACCTAAAACTTAGCTGGAGAAAACATCTTGCAGCTAAGTATATAAAGAAGCTAAATGGAGAGTGATAAGAGGGGAGGAGACACAAAAAGGGCTGGCCCCCACACCTACGCATGGCAGATAAATATCAGGAGGGATGTCTTAGCTATGGAGATCCTCCCTAAGCGGTGAGGGGTCCCCGCCCCACACCAGAACTCCCAAAATTCCAGTGCCTGGAAGAGAACTTTCCATAACTTCTGATTGTGAAAACCTACATGGATTGTGGCTGAATGAGATGGAGGTCACTGACACCCCAAGCACTCCTCTTAAAATGCACACACAGGCACTGTGCTCCAACTCTCTTGCTTGGGATAGCAGCTCAAAACTTCCAAGGATACATGGGGAGAACTGATTTGTTTATAATCAAGGCCAGAGTTGGAGGGGCAGCTTTCTCCCAGATAGAAGAGATGGCAGAGGCCATTGTTCCTTTTCTGGGCCTTTTCCCCACAGAGCCAGCAGGCAGACACCATGTCTGAGTCTCCATTAACCTGGATAACACTGTTCTCCAGAAACTTACAATGCCCTGAGACCCTGGGCCACCCAATTTCTGAGAAAATTCAAGCTATTTCCAGAGGCATTTCCATACAAATGGTCTTATAACTGGAGATCAATGTGCTATATTTCTGATTTGTTGTATCAGTCTAACTAGCAATAAAATAAAGCTAAATAAGAATATATAAACAAAGTAAGCTTCTAAAAGAATTTCTGGCCCTGGTCAGTTTTCTCAGTGGTAGAACGTTGGCCCAGGGTGTGGAAGTCCCAGGTCTGATTCCCGGCCAGGGCACACAGGAGAAGCGTGTCTGCTTCTCCATCCTTCCCCCTCTCTTTTCTCTTTATCTCTCTCTTCCCATCCCACAGCCAAGGCTCCATTGGAGCAAAGCTGGCCCAGGCACTGAGGATGGCTCCATGGCCTCCACCACAGGTGCTACAATGGCTGTGATTGCAGTGGAGCAATGCCCCAGAGGGGTTGAGCATCACTCCCTGGTGGGCATGTTGGGTAGATCCTGGACAGGCGCATGCAAGAGTCTGTCTCTCTGCCTCCTCCCTGCTTCTCACTTCCAAAAAATAAAAAATAAATAAAATAAAAAAGTAAAAAGAGTTTCTGTACAATGTTAAATTTAGTTTGTTGCTCTTAATGATTTAATATTATTAGTTTAATGATTACGGTTATGTATTCTGTAACAAATTAGTAGCATATAATCATTCCTGTACTTTCACCTTGGTTAAGCTCTCATTGCAGTTAAAAGGCCCCTTCCACTCTGGCTACCATATTTCAAGGATTAACATTTGAGCAAGAAGAATAAACATAAGCAAAAGCTACATGCACCTTGGCCTTGTCCCTCCTCCTCATTTTTTTCCCACCATGCTGAGACTTACAGTTCTGATTTTTACTCAAGGCTAAGAGGACAACCTGGCTATGGAATGTGTCAAAACCTGTTACATAGAACAAAACACTAGTTCATAAGTTATTTGTTAGCTTCAGTTTCTGTAACAACCAAGAAGGCAGATTCTGACCTTCACGTATGTCAGCTCCAGAACATAGGCTGACCTTCAACCACTTATCTGAACAAGCTGTGCTGAGACTCCTTAGCAAATAATTCTCAAACTCTCCTTTTGATTCTTTTGTTTTATTTTTTGTTTATTTCCCCCTATTTTTTCCCTCCTTATGAAAACCCATGCTTGCACCAAAAGAAGAAGATGTGTATTTGAAGACAGGGGTCCCCCTATCTTCATATTTTTAGGTGGCCAGCGCTGGAATAAATCTCTTTTTTCACTAACACTTCTCCCATAATCATCGACTGTTTGTCATGGCAGGCAACAGGACCTGTGGGACATTTTTCTGGTTTCATTAACTCATGCTATAGATTTTCAAAAAAGTCTCTCAAATAAGCAGCACTTGGTCTCATCATGACTTGTATCTTTTGCCAAATGGCCCCAGGCCCAAGACTAATGCCAGCTGGCCTCAGTTTTCTGCTTATCCTCTCCTAGATACTTATAAACCTACCACACAGAACAGCCACCTGAAGATCACTTTGTAGCTCAGCTAAGTGGCCTCAGGTAGGGCATAGGTAGTAGTAAACTTGCCCTGCACCATCTGGGTGGCCCCAAAGCCAGTATACCCAGTGGAAAGCTGCAGACTACAACAAAGCAACACCCAACCATCTCCACAAGCAACACTCACCAGGAATGGACTCAGCCAACAACAGAGACCCACTGAAATATGTCCTGCCCTGTGGGGTCTGCCATTGCATAGCTAATCCTCCATGTTGGTAGAAGTCAGTCCTCACAGTCCATCAGCCTGGGAGTAAATTTCGACCATTGCTATGCCAATAGTAATCAAGGATTGACAACAAAAAGTGGGTTGCACTCAATCCACACAGGGATGGTACACCTGGAGTACCCTGTCAAGGGATTGGGAGGCTGTGGAATTAAATACTACAAGATACCTACTACATAAGGCTGCTTTACAAATTAGGTAGCAGATTTTTCTAATACATAGTAACAAACACAAGGAGGCTAGCAGAATAAGAAAATGAAGAAGTCCCAAATAAAAGAACAGAGTAAAACTGCAGTAAAAGAACTAAATAAAATGGATCCAAGCAATCTACCAGATGCAGAATTCAAAGCACTAGTTATATGGAGGCTTGATGAACTTAGAGAAAGAGTAGATGAACTTAGTGACAACTTAAACAAATAGAAAACATTAAAAAAAAAAAAACACAGCCCTGTCCAGTTGGCTCAGTGGTAGAGCGTCGGCCTGGCATGCAGAAGTCCCGGGTTCGATTCCCGGCCAGGGCACACAGGAGAAGCTCCCATCTGCTTCCCCACCCCTCCCCCTCTCCTTCCTCTCTGTCTCTCTCTTCCCCTCCCGCAGCCAAGGCTCCATTGAGGCAAAGATGGCCGGGGCACTGGGGATGGCTCCTTGGCCTCTGACCCAGGCACTGGAGTAACTCTGGTGGCAGCAGAGCGATGCCCCAGAGGGGCAGAGCGTCGCTCCCTGGTTGGCGTGCTGGGTGGATCCCGGTCGGGCACATGCGGGAGTCTGTCTGACTGTCTCTCCCCGTTTCCAGCTTCAGAAAAATACAAAAAAAACAAAACAAAAAAACAAAAACAAAACACAATAAAAAATAAAGAATATATTTATTACAGGGAATCAGCAGTGGAGTAGATGAGATGAAGCATGGGATCATATCAGAGATTTGGAAGATAAGAAAGTAGAAAATACCCAACTAGAACAGCAAAAAAAAAAAAAAAATCCAAAAACGGGTTGTATGGAGAGCCTGTAGGACAATTTCCAGAGTACCTACATTTGCATCATGGAGGTGCCAGGAGAAAATGAAAACCTATTTGAAAAAATAATAATAAAAAACTTTCTTTACCTGGTAAAGGAAATAGACACACAAGTTCAAAACAAGATGTTCCAAACAAGATGAACCCAAAGAGGCCTACAGTAACACACATCAAAATGAAAATGCTGAAGGTTAAAGACAAGGAGAGAATTTAAAATTTGGGAGAGAAAAAGAATTAGTTACCTACCTGAGAGCTCCCATAAAACTGTTATTTGATTTATCAACAGAACTTTGCATATCAGAGGAGGTATAATAATCACTTTGCTTTCTATTTAAATTTTTTTCTCATACATATACATAAATACAATTATGTTAAAAATGCTGATATTGGTGACCCAACAATTTCCCTATAAATAGTGAAATTACTGAGATGTTTTTTTTCAAAATAGATTGGCTACAACTCAGTGGTCATTTATTAAATAGCTTAAAAATTTGTGTAGTTTCAAAAAATATCTATTTTCCTCTGAAGGAAAAAAAATGATTGTTTTAAACTGCCTGTGATCAAATTCACTGTCAACTTTTAAGTTATGCAATTTTTAAGTTATGAACAAATTTAAATAACTGTATTATATTCACTTAGCACAGCTTCCTCTCTAAAAAGAATAGTCTGTAAATGGAAGAGCTGGTAGAGACACGAAGTTACTGCTGTCTTACACAAGTGAAACTTTTAGTGCAGTGGCTTTTCATTTCCCCCCCAAAATATCTTCTCTTTTTAAATAAACATCAAGCCTATACTTGTTTTATGGATCATACTATTAGAAATTGTTTTCTAACTGACATCATCTCAAGGTTTAGTACACATATTTTAAATAATTTAAATACCAGGTTTATACATATTTTCTTATTAGATAACTGCAACCTATTGTACATACCTTGAATTCCCATGATTTTGTTTTCTTATTATATGTTGAGCTGAATACATTTTTTTTTGTAAATTCTACTAAATAGTCAAAATCAAAGGATAAAAATGGTTGGAATATGGTTTTAATTCAAAGGAATTTGAATATTGGTTTAATAATTTGTATCAAGTCTATGTTTCTAAAAGAGCAAATAATAGTAACAGCTAACATGTATTTGCTTTGCTACCACTCAAGTAGTTTCATTTTTTCAATAGTTTACTGAAATATAATGCAAATACCATGAAACTCACCCATTTAAAATGTGCAATGCAATGGTTTAACATATTCAAATGTATGTATGTACAACCACCATTAAGTCAATTTTAGAATATTTTCATTACTACATAAAGAAAATCCATATTATCCAGCTATCATTTTTTATTCTTCCTTTCCTTGTACTCTATTCTTTAAAAAATATTAATTTACTTTTTTATTTATAGATTTGCCAATTATGAATATTTTATATAAATAAAATTATATAAAATGTGGTTTTTTTAACTTGGTTCTATCACTTAGCATGTTTTTGTTTCAACCACATTGTAATATGTGTACACTTTATTTCTTTTTATAATCAAATAATATTATATGGTATGAATACAAAATTTTATTTATTCATTCATATCCATTTATTGATTGACATTGGAATTGTTTCCACATTTTGGTTATTAAAAATAAGGCTGCTACAAACATTTACACACAGCCTTTTATGTAAAAATATTATGTTTATTTTTTGTATTGAGTTTATTAGGTTGACATGGGTTAATAAAATTATACAGGTTTCAGGTGCACTGTTGCATAATACATCATCTGTTTATTGCATTCTGTGTTTACCACCCCAACTCAGTCCCCTCTCTAGTCTCCTCCACCTTCCCCCACTCTCCTTCTCCTGCCATACCCATACTGTTTTATCTGTAGTTCTTCTTAATCCCTTCGCCATTTTCCAAACTTCCTTTCCTCTAAGAGCTGTCAGTCCGTTCCCTGAATTTATGAATCTGTCTCTATTTTGTTTATTAGATTCCATATATAAGTGAAACCATATGATACTTTCTTTTCTTTAACTGGCTTATTTTATTTAGCTTAATAATCTCCATCCATGCTGTGGCAAAAGGTAAGATTTTCTTCTTTTTATGACTGAGTAGTATTCCATTGTGTAAGCATACCACAGTGTTTTTATCCACTCAACTAGTGATGGGTATTTGGCCTGCACCCATATCTTGGTGTTTGTAAATAATGCTGCAATGAACATAGGAGTGCATATATTCTTTTGCATTAGTGTTTTAGGTTTCTCTGAACATATTACCAAAAGAGGAATTGGTGGGTTACAAAGCAGTGAGGTAATTCTGTACTACTATCCACAGTGGTCACACCAATCTGCATTCTCACCAAACCACACAAGGGTTCCCTTTTCTCCATATCCTCACCAAACCTTGTTTGTGGATTAATTGATGACAACCATTCTGACTGGTATAAAGTGATATCTCATAGTAGTTTTAATTTGCATTTCTCTTATGATTAGTGACATTGAGCATATTTTCTTATATATATTGGCCATCTGTTTGTCTTCTTTGAAGAACTGTCTAGTCAAGTTTTTTGCCCATTTTATAATTAGATTATTTCTTTGATGTTGAATTTTATAAATTCCTTATATATTTTGGATATTAAGCCCTTATCAGATATATCAGCAAATATGTTCTCCCATTTAGTGGTTTTTTTTTTTCATTTTGTTGGTGGTTTCCTATGTTGTACAAAAGCAATTTAGTTTGATGTGGTCCCATTTTTTTATTATTTCTGTTGTTTTTCTTACCTAAAGAGATATATCAGAAAAAAAAAAAAAAAACATATTGCTAAGAGAGATGTCTGAGATGTTACTGTCTCTGTTTTCTTCCAGGACTATTATGCTTTCAAGTACAACATATAAGTCTTTAGTCCATTTTGAGTTTATTCTTTTTTTGTCCACTTATTTATACATTTATTGGCTGATTCTTGTATGTGTCCAGACTGGGGATTAAACCCGCAACCTTGGCTTATGAGGATAATGCTCTAACCAACTGAAATGTCATCTGGGTGTTTTTTTTTTTGTTTTTTTTTATATATATAATTTTATTTTTTTAATGGAGTGACATCAATAAATCAGGATACATATATTCAAAGATAACAAGTCCAGGTTATCTTGTCGTTCAATTATGTTGCATACCCACCACCCAAAGTCAGATTGTCCTCTGTCACCTTCTATCTTGTTTTCTTTGTGCCCCTCCCCACCCCCTATCCCTCTCCCATTCCCCCCTCCCCCCCGTAACCACCACACTCTTATAAATGTCTCTTAGTTTCACTATTATGTCCCACCTACGTATGGAATAATACAGTTCCTGTTTTTTTCTGATTTACTTATTTCGCTACGTATCATGTTATCAAGATCCCACCATTTTGCTGTAAATGTTCCGATGTCATCATTTCTTATGGCTGAGTAGTATTCCATAGTGTATATGTGCCACATCTTCTTTATCCAGTCATCTATTGATGGGCTTTTTGGTTGTTTCCATGTCCTGGCCACTGTGAACAATGCTGCAATAAACATGGGGCTGCATGTGTCTTTACGTAACAATGTTTCTGAGTTTTTGGGATATATACCCAGTAGAGGGATTGTTGGGTCATAAGGTAGTTCTATTTTCAGTTTTTTGAGGAACCACCATACTTTCTTCCATAATGGTTGTACTACTTTACATTCCCACCAACAGTGTATGAGGGTTCCTTTTTCTCCACAGCCTCTCCAACATTTGCTGTTACCTGACTTGCTAATAACAGCTAATCGAACAGGTGTGAGGTGGTATCTCATTGCCGTTTTGATTTGCATTTCTCTAATAGCTAAAGATGAGCATCTTTTCATATATCTGTTGGCCATTTGTATTTCTTCCTGGGAGAAGTGTCTATTCATATCCTCTTCCCATTTTTTTATTGGATTGTTTGTTTGTTTGTTGTTGAGTTTTATGAGTTCTTTGTATATTTTGGATATTAGGCCCTTATCAGAGCTGTCGTTTGAAAAAATCATAGAGTAAAAAATCATCAGATTTATATGGAACTATAAAAAACCCCGAATAGCCAAAGCAATCCTAAAGAAAAAGAATGAAGCTGGGGGCATTTCAATACCTGACTTCAAACTCTATTATAGGGCCACGACAATCAAAACAGCATGGTATTGGCAGAAAAATAGACACTCAGACCAATGGAACAGAATAGAAAGTCCAGAAATAAAACCACATATATATAGTCAAATAATTTTTGATAAAGGGGCCAACAACACACAATGGAGAAAAGAAAGCCTCTTCAATAAATGGTGCTGGGAAAACTGGAAAGCCACATGCAAAAGAATGAAACTGGACTACAGTCTCTCCCCCTGTACAAAAATTAACTCAAAATGGATCAAAGATCTAAACATAAGACCTGAAACAATTAAGTACATAGAAGAAGACATAGGTACTCAACTCATGGACCTGGGTTTTAAAGAGCATTTTATGAATTTGACTCCAATGGCAAGAGAAGTGAAGGCAAAAATTAATGAATGAGTTTATTCTTATGTATGGTGTAAGGAGGTGATTTAGCTTCATTTTTAGCATGTAACTGTCCAATTTTCTCAACACATTTTATTGAGTAAACTATCTTTACTTCACTGTATGTTTTAGCCTCTTTTGTCAAATATTAATTGATTGTAAGTGAAAGTACATTTTGGGGTTCTTAATTCTGTTCCATTTAACTATATATCTGCTTCCATACCAGTACCATGCTGCTTTGCTCACTATGGCCTTATAGTACAGCAGCATGATTGCTCCAACTTTATTCTTTCTCGAGGTTGCTATGGCTTTTGGGGTCTTTTGTGCTTCCAGATAAATTTTTGAAACATTTTTTCTAGTTCTTTAAAGTACATCATTGGTGTGTTAAGAGAAATTTCAATGAATCTATAGATTGCTTTGGATAGTATAGACATTTTAGTGATGTTCATTTTTCTATCCATTAACACAGTATATGCTTCCACTTACTTGTATCTTCTTATTTTTTTTTTTTTTACTGTCTTATAATTTTCTGAATACAGATATTTTACATCCTTGGTTAAATTTATTTTTAAGTATTTTATTTTTTGAAGTAATTGTTATTGGGGTTGTTTATTTTTATTTAGTTTTCTTTTTGATAGTTTATTATTGGTATACAAAAAGCAACTTATTTCTGGATATTTATTTTGTGTTCTGCTACTTCTCTGAATTCATTTATCAGTTCTAGTAGTACTCTGGTGGAATCTTTATGGTTTTATATATATAGTTTCATGTCTTCTGCAGATGATGACAATTTTAACTGTTCTTTTTCAATTTGAATGCCTTTTATTTCTTCTTGTCTGATTGCTATGGCTAGGACTTCCAGTATGATGTTGAATAAGAGTGGTAATAGTGGACATGCCTGATTTGTTAGTGATCTTAAGGAAAATGCTTGTAGTTTTTGCCCATTGAGTATAATGTTGGCTGTGAGTTTGTCATGCATGGCCTTTATTGAAGTATGTTCCCTCTAGTCCCAATTTGCTGAGACTTTTAATCACAAATGGGTGTTGAATTCATCAAATGCTTTTTCTGCCTCTGTTTATATGATCACATGATTTTTAGCCTTTATTTTGTTCATGTGATGTAACACATTTGTTGATTTCTGGATGTTTCAGAAACTGCGAAAATGATAACCACACTGACTACCATTTTATGACATTCTCACCAGACTATTGATGTGTATCTTACCACCTCTGGAAAACTTTTTGTTTGTTACCAAGGTTATTGTGATTTCACAATCTAACCAGCACTTTTTTCACCTGGCTCTTTAATTTTATGTATTTATATGTGTGTTTGATAATTCATTGTGGATTTGTTTTGCATATCCTGGGTAAGAAAAGACTTTAAGCATCTTTCCATCAGCTTAATAATGAATTGTGTATCTTTTTCGGAGAAATGTCTATTATATTCTTTGATCATTTTTCATTGGATTATTGGTCATTTTACCAATAAGTTGTAAGTGTTCTTCATATATTATAAGTACCAAACCTATATGAAATATATGACTAAAAATATATTTTTCCCTTCTGTTGGTTATTTTACTTTCTTAATTGTGAACTCTGAAGTTTTAAATTTAAAAAAAAAAATACCCCTTTTTTCTGTTGTTGGTCATACATCTGATGTCATATCTAAGATTTAATTGTAAAAGCATATTTACTCCTACATTTCTTTGGAGAAATGTCTCTTGATTTTCATGATTTTATTTCTTACATTGAAGTCTATGAGTCATTTGAGTTGTTTTTATATATGGCATGAGATAAGAGCTCAACTGCATTTTTTTTTTAGGTAGAGCTATTTATTTGTTCAGATATTATTTGTTTAAAAAAATAATACTATTCTCTCCCAATGAATGATCGTAGCACCATTGTCAAAATTCAGTTGGCTGTAAGCACTTGGTTTGTTTCTACCATTATGTTGGTACTACACTCCTTTGATTATTTTGTGTTGCGGAAAGTTCTGAAATTAGAAGGTTGTAGCCTCATAGTTTTTTCCTCTTTTTAAGATTGTTTTGGCAATTCTAAATTACTTAAAATTTCATATAAATTTAGAACTGAATTGTAAGTTTCTGTAAAGAAGTCAACTGGGATGTGGATAAAGTTTGTATTTGTGGATCAGTTTGGTAACTGTAATCATCTTAACATTAACTCTTTTGATAAATGATCATAGATGTTTTCCGCTAATTTGGAACTTAAATTTTTTCAACAGCGTTATGTATAGTTCAGTGCGTGTTTTGCACTTACATTCCTAAGTATTTTATTTTTGATGTCATTGTAAATGGAACTGGACTATTCATTTAATTTTTAGGTCATCTATTGTAATATTTAGAGATACAATTTTTTTTTCTCTGTATTTTTCTGAAGCCAGAAACGGGGAGAGACAGTCAGACAGACTCCTGCATGCGCCCGATGGGGATCCACCCGGCACGCCCACCAGGGGGCGACGCTCTGCCCACCAGGGGGCGATGCTCTGCCCCTCCAGGGCGTCGCTCTGTTGTGACCAGAGCCACTCTACCAGCGCCCGAGCCATCTTTGCTCCAGTGGAGCCTGGGCTGCGGGAGGGGAAGAGAGAGACAGAGAGGAAGGAAGGGGGAGGGGTGGAGAAGCAGATGGGTGCTTCTCCTGTGTGCCCTGGCCGGGAATCGAACCCGGGACTTCTGCATGCCAGGCCGATGCTCTACTACTGAGCCAACCGGCCAGGGCGAGATACAATTTTTTAAAACCTGTATTCTTATAGTTTGCTCCTGCTGAACTTATTTATTAGTTCTAATAGTCTTTTAGCAGATTTCTTAGTAATTTTTACATATAAGACCATATTATCTGTAAGTAAAGACAGCTTTACTTTTTCTTTTCCAACTTAATGTGTACATATATTTTATTATTATTATTTATTTGGTTTTTAGTTTTTTGAGAGAGAGAGAAGATTATAGAGGGATAGAGAGAAAGTGGGAGGTGGAGTAGGAAGCATCAACTTATAGTAGTTGCTTTTCATATGGGCCTTGACAGAGCAAACCTGGGGTTTCAAACTGGCTACCTCAGCATTCTGGGTTTGACACTTTATCCACTGCGCCACCAGGGGTCAGGCTGTGCGTGTGTGTGTGTGTGTGTGTGTGTGTGTGTGTGTGTGTATATATATATATATATATATATATATATATATATATATATATATATATATATAATTATTTTATTTTGATTTATTCCCTGGCTAGAATTTCCAGTAAAATGCTGAGTAGAATTGGAATGAACAGACGTCTTTGTCTTGTTCCTAATATTAGGAGAAAATCATCTCCTTTTTTTCATTAATATGATATTATTTATGGGAATTTTATAGATGTCTTTTATGGAGTTGAGGTAATTATCTTTTATTTTTAGTTTGCTGAGTGTTTTTATTTGAAATCACATTAAATGTTATCATATACTTTTTCTGCATCTATTGAGATTATGTTTTTTGTTTTTGTCTATTAATATATAAAAATGACTTTAGTAGGCATGTTTTACATTCATAAGCATAAAATTTATTTTTATAAATTTATTTTCTTTTGATGTCTTAATTGAATTTTGGTATCAGGATACTGGCCTTATACATTGGAAAATGTTCATTACTATTATAATTTATTGAAGAGTTTGTAAAAAATTAATATTAATTATGGCATATTCATTTTTAAATGTTTGGTAGAATTCATTAATGGGCTTTCCTATGTAGGTTGTTTTTGATTACTAATTCAACCACTTAAATAGTTTTAATAAGTTTATTTATATTGTATATTTTTTCTTGAGTTAATTTCAATTATTTGTATTTTCTTAGAACTGTTTCAATTTCATCCATGTTACTTAATTTTTGGCTTGCGGTTGTTCATAGTATTGCTTTATATCTTTTTTTTTTGTTTCTGCAAAATCAATAGCAATGACCATTCTTTCATTTTTCTTTCCAGTAAGTTAAGTCCTCTCTTTTTTTCTTTATTAATTTATTTAAAGGTATGTCAATATTTAAATTTTTTTAAAGAGTCATGTTTTTTTAAAAATTCTCTACTGCTTTTCTAATTCCGAGTTCATTTATTTCCACATTATTCTTTATTATTAACAGATATAGCCTCAGCAACAGGAACATGTTGCCAGCATGACAGTTGCTGATATTCAATATCTCTTGGGGAAATAGTCCTTGTTTAGTAGCTGGTGGAGAAAGAAATCCTTATATTCTTGGATGCACCAGTATGTCATGGTGTTTCTGTCTCAGTTAGTGGGAAGGGAGGAGTAGGGCGATCTCAGTTCAAATAGCACAGTTTCTTCTTCTTCTTATCAAATTACGGTTGATTTTCTTGAATAAATATTTCTTCTTTTGCTGCATGTAATTAGGACAATTCCAAGATCTTTTAATTTATTGAAATAAATAAGTGTTATCAGTTTAGCTGAAGAGTGTGTCCACATGAGTTTTCATACTGTAATGCAGGAAGTCTCTCTAGTCAAGTGCTTTTAATCACATTTGTTCAATGTCTTCATAATATTATGTGTTACGTTACTTTTCCTCATTTTACTTATATGGAGAAAGTAAGTGCAAAGAGGTTAAAAAACTTCTCCTTATCTCATGATTATCATCTTCCTAATTTGAGAAGCAAGATTTTAACCCACTGTGGTTGTTAATTAAATGAGTCAGCTCGACTGGGCCAATAGGTGCCTAAATATTTAGTTAAACATTATTTATGAATATGTCTGTGACAGCACTTTTTATTCACTGAAGAGATTAGCATTTGAATCTATAGAGTGAGTGAAGGAGATTGGCTTTCCCAATGTGAGTGGGCATCATCCAATCTCTTGAAGGCCTGAATAGAAAAAAGGGTGATAGAAGGGAAAAGTATCTCTATACCTGACTGCTTAACTAAAAAATTAGTTTTTACTTGCCCTTTGACTCAGAGTTATATCTTGATTACATTCCTGGTTCTCATGATGTTGGACTCAGACTGCAATTTACAGTATGGTTTTTATTTTTCTTAGGATTTTGGACTCAGATTGGAACTACACCACCAGCTTCCCTGGTCTCCAGCTTATATTATAGTATATTGTGGAACTTCTCATCCTTCATACTCATGTGAGCCAATTTCTTATAATAAATTTATATATTTATTATGTTATCTATTAGTTTTGTTTCTCTGGAGCACCCTAGTATACCTATACACAGTGGCTTCAGAATTTTTATATTAACCACTATACCATTCAACCTTATGCTTCACATTTCAAAAATATTTTCCTTCCATTATTATATTTGAGATAGGCTAAAATGACATCGTAGCACAATGCAAAAGTTACAGAGTTTCATAATCAGATATACTTGGAAACAACTCCTAGAATTGTTGGTATTATGTAAATAAGTAAACAACTATAATTATATAATGTCAACATAAAAATAATCATTTCTCATAAAATTATATTGAGACATGAACTTGCATATGATTTTTAATGTAATTTTATTTTTCCCAGGAATGTCATAATAAATACTAAATAGACTTGGCAAAATGTGTCAGGCAATTTATGATTTAAAAATATAGTTTGCAAGAAGGATTTAGTCAAACATTGATGTCCACAAGAATACTTTATTAAATGTCAGTTTACAGAAACTAGGTAAACCATGCATTCCCTTTATTTTTGCTGGTTATGACTTCCTTACATTTATATAGCATTTTGGGACACAGAGGTGTTCCCTTTGATTTTAGAAAATAATCTACAAGTTATTGTACTGGTCATGTTTCAAATGGCAGTAGATAGTAACTCCACTTTTACATCTCAATTTTGTAATGTAGGACCTGCCTTCAGAAGATAAGGAGGCAAAATGAACTAAGCAGTAGACAGCATAATGTGATATAATTGTAAGAAAAGCTGTTCTGATTGTGGGATTGCCACATATATCATTCTATTATCTACTTTTCTTTTCTACATTGAGCCCATTCACTATCTAGGATTCATTGTTTTATGAGTTAACAAGAGTGTGACTGCATATAAATTTCAGTATCCTTGATAAATGTGGAAAAAGAAATAATGTTCTTGTATTTAAGATAATATGGCTAATCTTTGTATTTAAGCATGATTACACACACATTATTGTCCTATCAATACAGAGAATGAAACTTTAGTGTTCTTTTATTTAAAAACTGTCAGTTTCCTACATTGTTAAATGCTAATCTATCTGTATACTCTCAAAGCATTTATCATTTATTATCAAGGGAGCTTTTTTTTAATGCAACTGAATTAAATTGAGGGGAAGTGAAGCAAAACTGTTCTTTTGTGATTCAGTTATATCAATTAATTTATGCACTGCATTGTGGTTGAAGTGGTATTTGTTTCAAAAAAAATCAATTCCAGTGTTACTTTATTTCTACAATTGTAATTTTTTTAAATCTATTGGACTGATATTGTATATGTGATATGTCTACTGCAAAAATAAAGTATTTGCTTTTTAAATATATGTATAAAGCAGAGTCCAATCTGTTGAATGTGGAGTTCTCTAGAGGATTTGATAGATACTAGATGAAAAACTGATTAAGATATTTTTATAACTATAGCCACTTAAAAAACATTACTTCATTTTCTTTGTAAAAAGAGTCTATAGTGTCTGGAATCATAGTTCTAGTTCTTTGCTGATTAGATTCACTGATTAAGTTTCTCTAAATGATTAGATTGCTTTACTAAATGTAGGTCAAAGTGACATTACAGAACTTGTAGCATCCATTTTTCTAATGCAATTTGTCTATAGGACATTATTTTATATTCCATAGCCTGAATAACTTGAAATTGTCAGATATAGCTATGTTTGCAAAATAGTGATTAATGATAGATACTGAAGTTCCAACAACATAATTTAAACAAACCTTTTATATTCATAGGTGCTCCCAATATCAACATAGTTCAATAGGCATAATCTGTGGGTTTTGAGGAAGTTGGTTAGTTTCAGGTATATTTTCAGAGATTTTTTTTCCATTTTTTTATTATTTGGAGTATTTTACATTGATCTACTTCTTCCATAAATATTTAATGTTTTGACTTGAAATTGTTTAATAATATATCTAGTAAAGCATTATTAAGATAATTCCCAAGGTGAAATTTGGTATTACAACATTCACTGCAGTTGACTTCTAACTCTCTTGGTATTTCATTTTAGTGCAAAACTGTTAAAATAATTAAAATTTTATGGGGAAAACATAACTGAACTACATTTTTTTTTCTTTTTCTTTTTTTTTTTTTTTCCTTTTCTGAAGTTAGAAATGGGGAGGCAGTCAGACAGACTACCGCATGCGCCCCACCGGGATCCATCCAGCACGCCCACCAGGGGGTGATGTTCTGCCCATCTGGGGCGTTGCTCTGTTGCAACCAGGGCCATTCTAGCACCTGAGGCAGAGGCCACAGAGCCATCCTCAGCACCCGGGTCAACTTTGCTCCAATGGAGCCTTGGCTGCGGGAGGGGAAGAGAGAGACAGAGAGGAAGGAGAGGGGGAGGGGTGGAGAAGCAGATGGGCTCTTCTCCTGTGTGCCCTGGCCAGGAATCGAAACCTGGACTCCCGCATGCCAGGCTGACGCTCTACCACTGAGCCAACCGGCCAGGGCCTGAACTACATTTTTATTATAGAAGAGTTTGAGAATAAATTTTTAAAAATTGTTAGAATAATATTTTTCAAAATGTTTTTAGTGCTTGTGTATCAGGCATGAGTTAAGAAGTAGAAAAGTTGCATAAGATCTCAATTTCATTCATCAAAAAGAAATGTAAATTGAAAACACAGTTATATGTCTATCCACATCTACTGAAATGAAAAAATAAAACAACAAAAACATTAAGGGAAAACAACCTTGACAATATCAAGTTGTTAGCTAACATGCAGAGTACTGGAGCTGTTATATAGATGGTAGCAATGCAAAATTGTATAGTCATTTTGGAAAACAGTTTAGCAGTTTCTCAGAAGCTCACAAATATACTTGCATACTATCCCAGGAATTCCACTTCTAGATATTTAGATACTTACTCAAAGAAATAAAAAGATGTTTACATAAAGTCCAGCAATGAATGTTTATAATGGATTTATGTGTGATTATGTAAAATTGTCAACAATCCAAATGTCATTTAACTAGTGAGTCAAGAAATGATTTTATGTATATATATTATACAATAAACCAAACAAATATATATAGAGGTTAACAAAAGTCCATTTATAGTTGTTTGTATGCCAAAAATGTTTTATTTTTGTATTTTTATTACTTATTCTTGTATAATCAATTTTTATATGATTAATTGTAAACCTACTTTTGCTCATCCATGTATAGTAAAGAGAATATACTTATTAAACACAAAATCATGGATGGTTCACAAATATATTATGCTATTTAAAAATATCAGACTCTTAATTCCATATATACTATAACTCTATAGATATTACATTATAGAGAATGAAAAACTACAGGAAAAAGGATGTATCAGTGTTGTCAGAGGCTGGTGGTTTGAGGAGGAGGTTGACCACAACATGGCATGGAAGAAATTTTGGAATAACTGAACAGTTTATATCTTGATTGTGGAAGTGACCACACAACTGTGAGTGTATTTCAAAACTTTTAGAACTGTACACTAAAGATGGTGAATGTTGTTATATGTAAGTATGTGTAAAAAATGACAATGTTTAAAAAAAAACTCTAATGTTTTATTCCCATGATTGTTATATAATTGAAGATTACACAAGAGACAAAAGAAATAGGTCAATCTTAGCAATATAATACTAAATTAAAAAAGTAAATGCCTAAAAGTACATATAACAAGATAGCCACTTCATAAAATCATCTAAAACTAACCAATATTTATTAATTTTAGAAATTCCTAAAGTTTTCACTTATATGTATATGGTGTGTATATTTAATGTGTGTGCATAAAGTAAAAGAATAGTCTGCATAAGATCCAGAAGAGTGGTTTCTTCTCTGTGGTCATGAGATAATAGCATGTACAAGTTTCATTTTTCATTTGATTAGTGTGTATATGATAGTATTTCTGTGACCTGTCTTCTTTCTATGAATGAATTATTGAATAATAAAAATATAAAAGTAACCTGACCTGTGGTGGCGCAGTGGATAAAGCATCGACCTGGAATGCTGAGGTCACTGGTTCAAAACCTTGGGCTTTCCTGGTCAAGCCACATATGGGAGTTGATGCTTCCTGTTCCTCCCTTCTCTCTCTCTCTCTCTCTCTCTCTCTGTCTAAAATGAATAAATAAAGTCTTTAAAAAAATATTTAAAAATATATATATAAAAGTAATAAGGTAATAAGTTTTATAGACAGTACTTAGGTAAATGTTTTAAATATATTTTCTTAAAAATGGAATGAAAAAAATATGCAGTTAAAATAGGGCTTTGTCATTTAGTATTGTGATTGTTAAAAAAATATTTAGTTGACTTCAATAAACCAAATCTTTTTCAGTTAAAAAATAAGTATTAAAGTAATACCCTCCTAATAAACCTTTCTTAAACAGAAAAAAGACATAATTTAATGCTAGAGTAACTGAGGGTATCTAACAACTTAACATACACAGTAATCCATTGTCTATAATAGTCAACTAAGGACTAAAATTCAACTTTGGGCAGAAAAATGGAAATAATAATAATAAATAAATTCATTCTCTTTAAATGTATTTTCCAATTTTTTGATATATTTTTCTGTTACTGTAATAGACTAAAATATCAGATTTGACCAAAATATTTGAGATCACATCCTCACAGGATGTTTGTCAAATATTAAATTCCTTGTTCATAATTTTTTTAATATTTTAGGCATAAAATAACTACAAATGTCCACTAATTCCTAGGGAAATATGCACATGTTATTTTAAATTACATTTTAAGATTACAGAAATCATAAAAAAGTTCTCTTTTGGAGTTAAATTTTTTATTACCAATATTGTATCTGGACTAACCTATTTCTCTTCCTTCTAGATATTCCCCTAAAACTTAGTCAAGATTGATCCAATAAGCAGAAGACAAACTACCATCATGCTTATGGCAGGAACTGGAGGTTTCTCAAGAATGAGCTCATAAATTGAATTCATTCCACCTAGAAAATGTGTGAATCTTCTGAGATTTTATGTTCTATTACTTGAGATAAAATATCTTTAATCTAGATTGTTTATACTGTTAAGAAAATAATTAGCACACTAATTCACTTTTTTTTCATAGATATTTCAGTCAAGACAAAAAATATAAATTCCTTTGCACACTGATTTTTGCTTGTTTTCTTCTGCCTGTTGTTATTCTGATGATAATTAAGTATATGAAATACTATATATTTTAGTACTATATTAAAATTTTTTGAAACAGAAATATCTAGAGGAAATAGCAATTATTTAACATAAGAATTTTAAATACCAAAGAATTAATTTTTTATCCAAAATATTATAGCAATTTTTTGAAATTGTTCTTAAAAATTTTGGTCACTTCATATGACTAAATAATTTAAGTTACTAGTACATAAAATGTGATTACTAGTGGGTGTTGTGGTCATATGTTTATAAATATTTAATTATATATATGTGAAATGCAAAAATAAGGCATTATTTTTCAGAAATAAAATATTGCCTCAAATATTTTTACATGTAAAATAAAATTACTTTGGCCTGACCAGGTGGTGGCGCAGTGGATAGAGTGTTGGACTGGGACACAGAGGACCCAGGTTTGAAACCCCAAGGTTGCCAGCTTGAGCGCAGGCTCATCTGGTTTGAACAAGGCTCACCAGCTTGAGCCCAAGGTCGCTCGGTCTGTTGTAGTCCCCCCGGTCAAGGCACATATGAGAAAGCAGTCAATGAACAACTAAGGAGCTGAACAAAGAATTGATGCTTCTCATCTCTCTCCCTTCCTGTCTGTCCCTATTTGTCCTTATCTATGTGTCTGTCACAAAAAAAAAAAAAAAAAAAAAAAAAAAAAAAAAAAAGAAATTACTTTGAGTATGTACAATAAAGAATTTAGATATATGCCTCTATTCTTTGATGTAATTTTTTAGATTTAATTATACACAATTTTTATCTAAATCATTACTGTTTTTCTGAGGGAGTTGTCAATTTAGCAGCCTCACAACTACAAGAATTTTAAAGTTTAAAAAAGAAAGCAAATTGTTGCATTACTCTGAGCATTGTATCTGTACCCAAGGAATAAAAAGTGTTTTTATGATTATCTTAACTGTCCAAAGCAATGTAATCTGTTAAAATTATGACTGAGGGTTATGAGTATCTTTCTGTAATTGTTGATATTTTTGTGTTTCCAGTGTATAACATTCAACAGAAGACTAGATACCTATAACTAATTTTAAAAAATATATTTTTAACATATGTAGAGGGAAAGGAACTGATAAAAAGCTGATATCCAGTTTACTATGTGAATTTGTTGAAAATACAAGCTTTTTCTATCACGTCAATTAAAATATCAAAATAGTGAAACAAAAATTATTGTAACTACTTAAAGTATGTTTATGTGTGTGTGTGTGTGTTGTGTGTGTGTGTATTTAATTAGGAAATTAGGATTTGAGATTGAGATATCTGGCTCATTTGATTCTTGCTCGCAACTACCCTCAAAGAAATCTAAAATATATATTTAGTAATTTTGGAAAATGTTGTAAATATCTAGCTGTAAGATTTTTCAAGGCATATGGTAAAAGGTTTATATCACCAAGAGCTCACAGGATAAGTTTGGTTAAGGGGTATTTCAAAACAAAAGAGACAATGCTGTCAAGAGGAATTTGTTTCTTAAATTTTCATTTAAATCCTGTTTTCCCAAATAGACTTAGATGAAATCGGAGGGACTGTTCTAGGGAAGTGAGAGTACTAAGAGGCAACTTTGAAAGTTATTCTAATGAAAGAATTTTAAAGAATATTTTGAAATTCACTAACTCTGAATAAGACTTGATATGGATTTCTTTACTAATCTGGTATAGATAATATCCAGGAAGAAAATATAGCATTACCAAATTTTATGACATTAACTTATATACTGCTTTATAACCATACCAGATAAGATCAATTTGGGCTAATATGCTCATCTGGATTTTAATATATAAAAAAAAAACTTGCAAAAAATAATTCACTCTTTCATGTTTATTTAAGGAAAATAAGTACTATTATTTAAAATAAGGTTAATTTACCAAAAAATAAAAATAAAAAAGAGAGAGAACATGTATCTGAAACACGGTAAGATTTTATTTCTGTTACGGTGGCATAGAAGTTGGGTATAATTTTACTTTTTTAAAAAAATTAGCTTCAAGTGTCCATGAGTGGACAAGTAGGTTAAAAAGTTGTGGTACATATGCACAATGGAATACTATGCAGCCATGAAAAAGAAGGATCTCTTACCTTTTGCAATGGCATGGATGGACCTGGAGATTATTATGCTAAGTGAAATAAGCCAGGCAGAGAAAGACAAAAATTATATGATCTCACTTATATGTGAAATCTAATGAACAAAGTGAACTGAGGAACAGAATAGTGGCAGAGGCAGGGTCACAAGGAGCAGAGAGATAGCTGTCAGAGGAAAAGGGGATGAGGGGGGATAAGATCAGAGAAGGTGAAAGGATTAGTGAAAGTACATATACATAACACATAGATAACAGGACAGCAAATCCTAAATGGAAAGGGGGAGGGAGTTAGGGGGCAGGAGGGCAAGAGGGGGGTAATAGGGGACAAGGGCCTGGGATTGAGGGAGTTATATGGAGTGGGACACTTGAATTCATGTTAACAGAATAAATTAAAATTAATAAAAAAAATTAAATAAAATAAAAAATTGGGCTTTATTTTGTATGAAGAAGAACACATTCTTAAACACTACCAATTATAGAAATTACAATCTGAAATACTGTGAAATGATAAAATAATGTCTAATTCATAAAGCTTTCCTACAAAGTCCCTGGCTGTGAATTTATATGTTTATAAATCCTAAACCTTCCTCTATGAACCCAAAAGGATACCAGCTACACTTTTTGACATCTAGCTGTAGGGTTATTTCAAATTTATCATTGAAACAATACACACTCTTAGATGAAAACATTTATTTCTGATATTCAAAGTAAAATAATATAAAGTTAGTGTAAAGTAAATTGTACACAGAAATTGCCATGTGCTAGGCACTATTCTAAGCATTTTATGTTATTATTTTATTTTCTCAATAACCATGTAAGATAAATAAGTATATTATTTTCCTCGGTTTCCAGATGAAAAGACTAAAACCCCAGCCAATAAGGAACTCGCCCAAAGTTCTTGTCAAAGCTGACAGACAGCAGAGTGGGGTATGAAATCAGGCAGTCAACTTTCAGATAATTGGGTTTTTATCAATGTAATTTACTGAATTTTACCAGAGAAAATGAGATTTCCAGAGCAAGTATCAAGATTTTTTATCTTGTCCTTAAAACACTAAAATTCAATTCACCAGTAATTAATACAAAAGAATACTGTAGCTTTTTGCAATATTTTATGGTAATTAAAATGACTCTATATTCTAGTGCTTGGGTTGTCACTCTTGTAGAAGATGTAAAAGTTATCATGCTTGAATCTACCTACAAGCTATTTATTGAATGACATAACACAATAAGATGCCGTTTTTCCTTTACAAAC
Source organism: Saccopteryx leptura (assembly GCF_036850995.1). Lineage (NCBI taxonomy): Eukaryota > Metazoa > Chordata > Mammalia > Chiroptera > Emballonuridae > Saccopteryx > Saccopteryx leptura. The sequence continues at coordinate 86,635,592 of NC_089506.1, forward strand.
AAGATGCATTTATTAAATACATATTTAATTACTATTAAAGCATTGCATCAAAAAAATAATGCCTCTTATACGCTTATTAGGATTTTCCTATGAAAGCCTAGAGACCATTACCTGTGGAAAAATCTATAATAGCTTCATAATAAAAGACTTTGTTTTATAATAATAAGAGATGCTTATCTATAGTGTTATACCAATTAGCACTTACAATCTAGATTAATGAAATTCCAACTGGTTGCAAACACTTCCACTAACTCTTCATTTTTTCTTTTTCTTTTTTTTTTCCTCTAAAGACAAAGTTTTACAGCAATAAATCGAAGTAAAAGACAGAGTTGTGAAAAAGTTACATTCAGTTCAAAAACATTTAGTTATTTTAAGCCAAATGCTTCTATATAAATTCAGCTTTGGGCTTTGATATTTTATTACCTTATTTTCTTTTTAACACTCAAAAATATAGATATCTCAAAATATACTTAGGTAATGTCCCAGTGTTTTTTCTACTCTAAATGTGCTAAACCCTCATGTTATATATATAAATAATAAATATATATATTAATATGATTTCTTTTTAATTTGATTTTCCTAATAATTAATTAACAGATTTCTGATATGTTTTGTGTCTGCTTTTCATTCATAATAAAAGGGTTATTGTTTTATTAACTAAAAAAACATTACAAAAAATCACCTTTAATCTGGATTATATTCATTGAAAATCTTTGTGATTGTGACAAATTGATTTTATGGATATGTAATCATTACCAAATATTCTATTTTTCATCATTGAACAGACAAATTAATTTTAAAAATTTAGAGTACATAAATAAATAAAAATCACAACTCAGTAGAAAAAAACTAAACAAATAATTAGAAACAAATATATAGTTTGAGATTACACAGAAGTTTTGTCTTTGAGTAAAAAAATGGTGATGGAAGTAATATGCTTGACAATGAGACATTATATAGTTGCAAACCATATATTTTTTTAGATTTTTCTCTTTGGGGTTTATTATATTTTTTGCCCAAGTGAGTCTGACCTATCCTATCCTCACTTATTCTTCTTAGCTATGCTATTTGCAACATTTCCACCTCAGGTGTCAATTAATATATATATAACAGAGAATTCTTCATAAATGACATGTAGAAAATAATGAATAGAAATGACATAAAGAATACAAAGTTCCAAATATCCAGCATAAAGGTTAATGAGTGAAACATGAGCTGAAAAATCATGAAAAACTTTACATAAATTTAACTGGTTCTCATACATGCTGCCCTCAAAATGAATTATTTACCAATATAGTCTGTTGGTAACTAATTTACAAGAATGATCAATATTAGCACAAATCAATAAAAATTATATGCATTGTGCTTTTCTAATAATATATACTTTTTCTCAATTAACTGAATTATTATTTTTCTACATAATGTGATGTAATTTTTTTTTCCTTTTTAACCTACCTATACATATGTAAAAATATGTTATTTTAGTCAGCATACAGAATGACTTGTTCACCAGGACACAAATATTCATGAGTAAGAAAGAATAGAGGGTGTGATACTGACATTTTTACACAATAGCAGAAGAAGGGGAAAGAGTTATCTGGAGTAGATATTGGCTAGATTCAAATATTTTGGAATAGGCTGCAATGAAACTTCATGCTTGAATGAATCTTGGATTTTGTTTTGGTTACTTTTGGGGGTTCTACTTGCATTTCTTTTATTAAATATATGTGAGTAGCATTGGTTAATAATATTACATAAATTTCAGGGGTACAACTTTATTCTACTAAGAGCTGTCAGACCTTATTTCTACAGGCATGGTTACAATGGGCACAATTAAACTACATTTTACTAGTATGATTTGGTTCTCAACAATGTTTAACTAAGTAAAGTGTTTTTCTTATTAAGAATAATAAAACTCTTTTTTTCCAGGCTTTCATGAATGAGTATAGACTACTAACATTGAGGAAGATTCCTGCATTAATTAATGATTCTTGCCTCTTACTGCAATCCAGAGGGTAGAACCCTAAAAAGAAGCAATAAAATAGAGGCTCACAAGTCCCAGAGCTTCTGCCTTCTTTCTCTGCCTACTCTTTACTTGTGGTTCTTTTGTAAAAATAGCCAATCACACTGCTTACTACCTTCTTTGACCTCTGCAAGTCAACATACAGGCCCTTTTCAGTTTAAAATGTTATTCATCACTGCATGGGAAAAGACAGAATAATAAAACATAATAAAGTGAGCACACTTCTGTGTTGTTCAGGAAAGACTATGTTATGTTGTGACAACAAAAACTCTCTGATGGCAGAGACTGAACACTTAGAAAAATCTCCCTTCAAACCTAAGTGGTCACTGGAGCAACTATCCTTTCTTACACAACTCAGTAAGTCAGGCTTAAAAAGACAGCAACTCTTCTAGACACAAATCTGAAATATACAGTTTTCTAGCTCTGAGTGTGATACATTAAGAGTAAATGAAACTCAAGCATTAGCAACTAGTATTTCTACCTAGGAGTGACATGTCATTTCTCATCACATTTTCTTGGCCAAAATATATAAACATGTTAACCCAAGGGGATAGGTGGTATAATATGACTTTGAATCCAGTATAAAGAGGGGCTATGATTCTCAGTTTAAATAGCTCTGAAATATATTGTTTTAAAATATATTTTAATATAATAAAAGGAAGGTATCAGTACAATGTTCTGCAGATGACTATCAAAATCAGTAAGATCTTTGACTTTGGTAGTTGTTAATAAGAGAATGGTAGCCATATTAATAAGAGAATGGACAGAAGTAATTGATTTGGTAACTGTATTTTCTTTTTCCCACTGGTAGTTCACTGGCTCTAAAATTTCTTAATGGGAATTTCTATGATATAAGTCCTCACTGTTTTATGATGCCGAATAAGAAAGGATTAAAAAAAACTGGGTAGAAATCTACAAAAAAAAAAGTCTTCATGGAGTGTGGAAAGTAAATATTGTAATTCCTTCTTTTGTTACTTGTCCAGAGTAGCCTGTCAGGTAAAAGGACATCTTGACTTTTCTAAGAGTATCCCATGACATCTTAAATCTCTGATCAACAGTAATTTTAAAAGAACTATAATTTTAACAAAAATGGAAATCTCTCCAATTCAATAATGGTTGCACTGGAGTAAAGTGTTTGACAAGCAATTGTAAGAGACTTGAATAAACATACTGTTTTTGTTCCCAGAGACTACTACAAATAAAATCTACAAAATTTTGTCTCACTGGTGTATCTGAGGGTATAATGTACATGCAGTAAGGTATACACATTGCAAAAATTTTAAAATTTTCTCTAATTTAGGATGGTTCTAGTATATCCTCTCATTATCAAACCTCACCAGTAAGGTATGATAATAGAAGGTATGTGCAATTCAGTCTGTGTGCTTGTATGTGTGTGTGGTAGTGGTTGTTGTAATAGTATAAGTTAATATTAGAGGAAATAATGAATGATAATATTTCTAATTTTCTGAAGACATAGTTAAGTAAAAAAAATTGATTCTATCTTCATTCTTTTTTTTTTTTTTTTTTGCAAAGAAATGAATAAAAATTAAGGGATAAAATTACTAAATACCATGCACTGTGAGGTTGTGATGGGGCTTGTATCTTGATTAAACAAACAATATAGAGGTCCAAGCAATGTGGCTTGATGGTGGAAAGGAGGAAGTGATTATACAAATTTTATACTTATGGCATAGTTGCTGTGAGAAGAGAGCAATTCTTTGTCAAACATCAAAATTATGTCCCCAAATGGACAGTTATTGTCATGTTAAAAAAGTTTGTTGGTCATACAGACCCAGAGCCTGAGATTGTTGAACACAGATCATATGCCAAGTATAGATAAAGATTCCTGGGAAATGTTCTGTTCTGTGAATTACTGAAACATGACTAATAAAAAAAGGCTATTGAACTATTAAATAGAGGAAAAACATACAATTGGAAATTCATAACATATATGGGTGGAGAAACATGTCCATATACAAACAGGCTTAAAAATTGAATCACTTGGAACAGTATAGCAATTCCAAGATGGCAATAGAATAGGCAGATGTTCCAACTGCCACCTCCCAGGACCAAATTGGATTACAACTCAAATTAAAAACAATTGTCATAAAAATCCAACATTGGACTAAACTAAGAGGAATCTATAACTAAGGATCACCTAAGAAGTCACACCGAGACTGGTAAGAAGGGCGGAGACATGAAAGGGCTGCCCTACTCTCAGGAGTGAGTAGCAGCCTGGAGGGACTATCTCAGCAGGGTGGGTTTTTCTGAGAAATGTGGGTCCTCAGCCCCAGTCCCAGAGCTGCAGCATAGAACCCCAGAGCCTAGAAGAGGTGACAGGACAGCATTTAGCTGTGGAAAGAGCCGGATTTCTTTCTGTGAGAAAGAGAGCTCTTAGATGCAGCTTCAGTTTTAAAGGGCCTGCACAAAACATTTGTTCATAGCCACTTATCTGGGGCTCCATGGGATGGAAATCTGAAAGGACAGGAGTTTCAGGAAGAGAGTGTAAAGTTGGAGGCCAAGGGACATACACAGTGATGGTGACTGGAACACCTGTGCTGAGTCATTCTCCAATACTGAGATAGACATTACATGGGAGGGGCACTCCCTTAGTCCCACACCATCCAGGGGAAAGGCAGCTGCCCCACCCCCAGAAATCTCTCCAGCAAGAGCATAGGGTCGTTCTGTTCCAAAAGGTGAGGAAGTAGGGGACGGGTCAATGACTCAGGTTTCTAGTGAAACCTGAGATACTCCTCCCCCCTCCAATGCTGAGAAAGCACCCCATCCACAGAGAGCCAGTGAGCAGACCCCACCTCTGATTCTTAGAGGCCACACCTACCACACTCCTGTGGCCACACCCTACAGAAGTTTTTTTTTTTTTAAATGTCTGGATAGAGTGGCAACAGAGACTGAGAAGCAGGACATAACCACTACCTATCATAACCCCTAGATTGCTGCTGGACCCAGCAAACAGCCAGTAAGAGGTAGCAGAAAGAACAATTCAAGGAAATTCAGACTTTTCTGTGGCTCACCTTGCTGGGGAGAAATAAAATTTGAGTTTCCAGCAGAGACTGAGAGATTAGACCCTGGAGTAGGGACAACAATTCTTGTACTGAGCTATTGCACAGAGACCCCTGAAGTAAGGGGTCTCAATAACATTGTATTCCCAACCTCAGCTGCTCTAACCCAACAAACTTGCAATCTGTACAGGGGTTGACTAGGTGAGTCCAGTTGGTTTCACACTGCAGTCTTGCAATAGAAGACTCTGGAAAGATGAGGCAGCTACAAGAGGAGTTGGAAAAACTAAAAAGTGAAGGCAAATATTTCAGAGCTTTCAGCTTTTATGGAGCTACTGACAGCCTTAAACAGGAGAAAGCTGATTATTATAGACATGTTGACCACTCCCACACTATCCAGGCACAGAAGTCACTGACACAAATAGCAAAAAGAGCAATAGCTGCTGACAAGTAGCCCACAGCAGATTTCAAACAACAAATGATGCCAACCCAAAAAGATATAGAACCAGCACAACTGATAGCTGAAGGCAGACAACTTAAACCCTAGACTTAGCTAGCTTTTCAAACAGCACACTCAAAGGAGGAGTCTATACACAGAAAAAAAATGAGAAGACAGAGAAATGCGATCCAAATGAATAAACAAGAGAAATTCCCAGAAAAAGAACTGAATGAGATGGAAGTAAAAAAAAATTACCAGGTGCATAGTTTAAAATAATGATTGTTACAATGCTCAAGGAACTTAAAGCAACAATGTATGAACATAATGAGCACATAAATAAAAAGAAGCAACAATCACAAAGGACATTGAAATCATAAAAAAGAATCAGTCAGAAATGACAAATACAATATCAGAAATGAAGACTGCACTAGAAGGAATCAATAGCAGGCTGGATGAAGCAGAGGATCAAATCAGCAATTTAGAGGACAAGAAAAACAAAAGCACAGATGTAGAGCAGTAAAAAGAAAAGAGACTCAAAAAGTCTGAGGAAAATCTAAGAGAACTCTGTGACAACATGAAGAGAAACAACATCCACATCATAGAGATTCCTGAAGAGGAAGAGAAAGAACAAGAAATAGAGAAACTGATTAAGATTTCATACATGAAAACTTCCCTAAATTTATTCAGGAAAAGGTCACACAAGTTCAAGAAACCTAGAGAATTCCATTAAAGAGAAACCCAAAAAAACCTACAGCAAGACATATCATAATTAAAACAGCAAAGCTAAGAGATAAAGAAAAAATACTAAAAGCTCCAAGGGAAAAAAAGTCAATCACCTACAAAGGAGCTGTCATAAGAATGACATCTGACTTCTCAACAGAAACACTTGAGGCCAGAAAGGAATGAAAAGAAAGATTCAAAATAATGCAGAACGAGAGCCTACAACCCAGACTTCTTTATCCAGCAAGGTTATTATTTAAAATTGAAGGAGAAATAAAAAGCTTCCCAGATCAAAAAAATAAATAAATAAATAAATAAATAAATAACAACTCATAGTATTCATTACAACCAAACCAATGCTGCAAGAAATATTAAGGGGCCTGTTGTAAACAGAACAAAGGGGGAAAAGAATATCATAAAAGAGGAATATAAAGACCTGAAGATGACAGTGGAGTAGGCAGACTCACAGACTCCCAGCTTACACCACAGAACTGGATTACAAAATAATTTAGGAACAACCACCATGAAAAACCAACTCTGAACTACAAGAACAGCTCTCAAAAACCAAGAAAAGAAGCCACAACAAACCTGGTAGGGAGTGCCTGAATTTTCGCTGTTTACAGGAACAGAGGGGGGTATGTGGCTGAGAGCCCAGAAGGGCTCTCACTCCAACGAAAAGAGCAGAAAATACTGCTCACAGCCACCTGCCAGGTGACTGGGGAATGAGGTGTGTTGAATGGGCCGGCTTGTCTTCCAAAAAGAAAGGGGGGAGAGAGAAACAGACAATGAGGGGCAGAAGAATGCAGGGGATGACCTGAGAAGCTGACTCATCCATTGCTGGAGGTGGACATAGCTGGGAGAGGGACAGGTCCTTCCACAAAACAAAAGAAAAAAGTGCTTCTGGGTAACAGATCTCTAGACATCTCTCCAGCTCCAATCAGCGCAACAAGACATAGCTGAAAACAAGAAGTGGGGCGAAGGGGCAGTAACTCAGGTCTCCATGGAGATCTGAGATACACCTACCCCTACTGCAGCAGAGAAAACACCCTGCCCCCAGAGAGACAAACTGGCAGAAGAGGCCTTCAGAGTCTCAGGTTACACCCATGGCATTCCTGGATACAGTTTCAAATAATCCCCCTGCTGAGATCAGTAAACATGACTGTCACCTGTTAAAAAAACAAATCAAGACTTCAAAGCAGCCCAAATCCGAAAGTGGATTACAAATAATAGCTGATGCCAACCCAAGAAGACCTAGAAATAACACAATTGAAAACTGGAGGCAGACAACACCAAGGCTAGACTCAACCAGCTCTACAAACAAAACACCCAAACACACAGACATAATGAAAAGACAGAGAAGTGCAATCCAAATGAAATCACAAGAGAAACCTCCAGGAAATGAACTAAGTGACATGGAAATAACCAAACTTCCAGATGTGGAGTTCAAAATAATGATTGTAAGGATGCTTAGGGATCTTAGAACAACAATAAATGGTCATTATAAAAACCTAAATAAAGAAATAACAAGTATAAAAAAAGATATTGAAATATTAAAAAAGAATCAGTTGGAGATGACAAATACAATATCAGAAATGAAGACCACAATAGAAGGAATTAAAAACAGGACAGATGGAGCTGAGGATCGAATCAGTGAGTTGGAGGACTAGTGGAGTGAGGCATGAAAGCAGAGAAGAAAAAGGAAAAGAAACTCAAAAAGTCTGAGAAAACTCTTAGAGAGCTCTGTGACAACATGAAGAGAAATAACATCCGCATCATAGGGGTTTCTAAATAAGAAGAGAAAGAAAAATGGATAGAGACTTTGTTCAATCATATCATAGCTGAAAACTTTCCTAAATTAATGCAGGAGAAATTCTCACAAGTTCAAGAAGCACAGAGAACTCCATTAAAGAGAAACCCAAAGAAACCTACACCAAGACACATCGTAAGTAAAATGCCAAAGCTAAGCGATAAAGAGAAAATATTAAAGGCTGCTAGAGAAAAGAAAGGCTATCACCTACAAAGGAGCTCCATAAAGATGACATCTAACTTCTCAACAAAAACACTTGAGGCCAGAAGGGAATAGCAAGAAATATTCAAAGTAATGCAGAAGAATAACCTACAACCAAGACTACTTTATCCAGCAAGACTATCATTTAAAATTGAAGGAGAAATAAAAAGCTTTCCAGACAAAAAAAAAAAACAAAAAACTCAAGGAACTCATTAAAACCAAACCAATGCTGCAGGAAATGTTAAGGGGCCTTTGTAAACAGATCAAAGTGGGAAAAGAATATAGCAAAAAAGAAATACAGCTTTAAAGAATAAAATGGCAATAAACAACTACATATCAATAATAACCTTAAATGTAAATGGATTAAATGATCCAATCAAAAGACATATGGTAGCTGCATGAATAAAAAAACAGGACCAGTACAAATGCTGTCTATAAGAGACAAACCTTAAAACAAAGATACACATAGACTGAAGTTAAAAGGATGAAAAAAAAAAAGACATTTCATGCAAATGGAAATGAAAAAAAAAAAGCTGGGGTAGCAAAACTTATATCAGACAAAATGGACTTGAATACAAAGGATATAGTAAGAGATAAAAAAGGCCACTAAATAATGATAAAGGAAGCAATCCACCAGGAAGATATAATTATTATAATTATCTATGCACCTAATATAGGAGCACCTAAATATATAAAGTAGACTTTGAAGGATAAAGGGCGAGATTAACAGCAATACTATAATAGTAAGAGATTTCAATACCCCACTAACATCACTAAATAGATCCTCAAGAAAGAAAATTAACAAAGAAACAGCAGACTTACAAGACACACAAGATCAACTGGATTTAATAGATATCTTCAGAACTTTTCACCCCAAAGCAGCAGAATATATATTCTTTTCAAGAGCTCATGGTACATTCTCTAGGATAGACCACATTAGGGCACAAAAGTGATTTCAACAAATTTAAGAAGATTGAAATCATATCAAGCATTTTCTCTGATCACAACGGCATAAAACTAGAAATCAACCACAACAGAAAAACTCAAAAATTCTCCAACAAATGGAAACTAAATAGCAGGTTGTTAAATAACAAATAGATTAAAAATGATATCAAAGAAGAAATAAAAAAAATCCTAAAAATGAATAATAATGTTCATACAACAACTCAGAATTTATGGGACACAGCAAAAGCAGTACTGAGAGAGAAGTTCATAGCACTACAGGCACAATTTAAGAAGCTAGAAAAAGCTCAAATAAACAACTTAACCCTGTATCTAAAAACCTAGAAAAAGAACAGCAAGTAAAGCCCAGAGGTAGTAGAAGGAAGGAAATAATAAAGATCAGAGCAGAAATAAATGATATAGAGGCTAAAGAAACAATACAGAGAATAAATGAAACTAGGAACTGGTTCTTTAAAAAGGTAAACAAGATCAATGAACCTTTAACTAGACTCACCAAGAAAAAGAGAGAGAGGACTCCAATAAAAAAAAAATTAGAAATGAGAGTAGAGAAATAACAACTGACACAACATAAATACAAAATATTGTAAGAAAATACTATAAAGAACTGTATGCCAAAAAACTAGACAACCTGGATGAAATGGACAAATTCCTTGAAACATACAATCTTCCAAAAATTAATCTGGAAGAATCAGGAAACCTAAACAGACTGATTACACCAAATGAGATTGAAACAGCTATCAAAAAACTCCCAGCAAAGAAAAGTCCTGGGCCTGATGGCTTCCCAAGTGAATTCTACCAAATATTCAAAGAACTAACTACTATCCTTCTCAAGCTATTTCAAAAAATTCAAGAGGAAGGAAGACTTCCAAGCTCCTTTTATGAGGCCAGCATAATTCTCATTCCAAAACCAGGCAAAGACAACACAAAGAAAGAAAATTATAGGCCAATATCCCTGATGAATTTAGATGCTAAAATTCTCAACAAAATATTAGCAAACCAGATCCAACAATATATAAAAAAAATCATACACCATGATCAAGTGGGATTTATTCTGGAGAGGCAAGGCTGGTACAATATTCACAAATCAATCAATGTGATTCATCATATAAATAAAAGGAAGGAGAAAACCACATCATAATTTCAATAGATACAGAAAAAGCATTTGATAAAATCCAGCACCCATTCATGATCAAAACTCTCAGCAAAGTGGGAATACAGGGAACATACCTCAACATAATAAAAGCCATCTATGACAAACCCACAGCCAACATCATACTCAATGGGCAAAAATTAAAAGCAATCTCCTTGAGATCAGGAACAAGGCAGGCATGCCCCCTTTCACCACTCTTATTCAACATAGTCCTGGAAGTCCTAGCCACATCAATGAGACAAGAAAAAAAAAAGGCATTCAAGTTGGAAAAAAGAAGTAAAACTATCATTATTTGCAGATGATATGATATTGTATATAAGAAACCCTAAAATCTCAGTCAAAAAACTACTGGACCTGATGAATGAATTCATCAAAGTGGCAGGATATAAAATTAATACTCAGAAATCAGAGGTATTTTTATACACCAACAATGAACAGTCAGAAAGAGAAATTAAGAATTCAATCCCCTTTACTATTACAACCAAAATAATAAAGGACCTAGGAGTAAATTTAACCAAGGAGACTAAAGACTTGTACATGGAAAATTATAAAACATTGATAAAATAAATCAAGGAAGATACAAACATGTGGAAGCATATACCATGCTCATGGTTAGGAAGAATAAACATCATTTAAATGTCTATATTTAAAACATAGGCAGAAGAAAACAATCCAATCATAAAATGGGCATAAGAAATGAATAGACACTTTTCCAAAGAGAACATACAGATGGCCAATAGACATATGAAAAAATGTTCAACATCACTAGTCATTAGAGAAATGCAAATTAAAACCACGAGATACCACCTCTCAACTGTCAGAATGGTGCTCATTAACAAAACAACAATTTATAAATTTAATGCAATACCAAATAATATACCAATGACATACTTTAAAGATATAGATCACATATTCCAAAAGAGAACACAAATAGCCTCAGCAATCTTAAAAAAGAAAAATAAAGTGATAGGTATCACACTTCCTGATATTAAGTTATACTACAAGGCCATTGTACTCAAAACAGCCTGGTACTGGCATAAGAACAGGCATATAGATCAATGGAACAGAACAGAGAACCCAGAAATAAACCCACAGCTCTATGGACAACTGATATTTGACAAAGGAGGTAAGGGCATACAATGGAGTAAAGACAGCCTCTTTAATAAATGGTGTTGGCAATTAGGAAGAAAAGGGATGAGAGCATGGTATCAGAGAAGGCAAAAAGATTATTAAAATTATATATACATAACACAGAGCGTTATAGAGGAAGGAAGGACAACAAGTCCTGGAGGGGAGGGAGGAGGACGTTGGGAGGAGGGGGAATGGGAATATCACGGGGAACACGGGGTTGGGGTAGAAGGGAGATATATTTGGTGGTACACTTTAATTTATGTAAGCATAATAAGTTAAAATCAATAAAAAGATTAAAAAATACTGAATCACTTGGAGATTTTATTATTTTTAACTTCTGTGTTAAGGTTTATGGTACAGTGAATTTTGTTGAAGTCTTCAACAAATGAAGAGTTGTCTTCAACTCTTCATTATACAAGACTTCAACCAATTAGTTCCTTTCATCTTTCATGCAACTTTGAAGGGTTTATAAATGTTGACATCAAGTGGTTGGAGCGGGGATGTCAAGCCTACGGTATGACAACAAATTTTGCTTTTTGCTCTGCAGCAATCTTCTCTGTGTTTTTTGTTATGTGTGCCCTGAACTAATCAAGCACCAATAGGGCAGGTTTGTGTAAGAGCCCACCTAGTCTCTTTCATCAAACTTTCTCAAACCTGATCTTCATCCCATCCTGATCAATCCAACCCTTATCATGAATGTGGACAATCACTCCTTGAGAAATGTCCTCTTTTGGCATTGTTTAGCATTTGAAAATCAGCATAGGAGGCAGCTTGGTTCCACCATCACAACAAGCTAGAATAACTGTAGAATGGCTCTTTTCATATCCACTTGTCTTCACAGTTACAGTTTTCACCTCCTTTTTATCAACAGTTCTGTTACTTGGGGCATAAAATTGAAAGGGGACTTCATCCATATTTGCAATCTGTCCCAACTCAAACTGATGTTTCTTCTGACAATGAATGACAAAATGATGAAATTCAAGGACATTCTGCTCATAGCTTTCAGGCACTTTTGGGCAAGTCTGGTGCATGTACATATGTTTATTCCATTCTGTTTCATGAACCTGCAGCACCAATTGTGTCCTCCTTTGAAATCAGTAACTTCTTTTTTAACAGCAATTCTTCTTCCATTGTCCTGAACCATCTTTGTGGACACAGAAATTTCAATTGCCCTTTGCTCTTCAATTCATATCTTCAGTTCTCTCTCTAAATCAAGCTATTTTTTTTACTTGCCTCTCATGGCTTTCTTCTGCCATGTTGTTTTCAGTAGGGTTTCTTCTTCCCATATTCCCATAGCCAGTCTCAGATTGATTTCTCAGTTGCAGGAAGACTAAACTTATGTTCAGCAGCATGATTTCCATTCACTTTTGCAAACTATATCACTTTTAACTTGCATCCAGCATTGTACAAAAATCTTTTCTGATCCATTTCTGGGTAGAACGTGGCAAAATGTAACCAACCATAATATACCAGTAACAAGTGCAAAACAATGAGCGCAAAGACAACAATTGCAAAAAAATGGAAAATGCAAGTAAAAAAAATCTACAATGAGCTCAAAAACAAGAGCAAAAAAGTGGGAAATGCAATTTAAAAAAAATCTACAGCCATTGTATAAGATACACCCAGTTTTCAGACCCCAAATTTTTCAAAGAAAGGTGCATCTTATACATGGGGAAATGTACTAATCATCATAGGCTGAAACTTACATAACTAGTGGACATTAGCAGTTAAAGGGACAATACCAACAAATATGACTTCAATTTTGTTCCCCTAAAATTCACTACCTCTACCTAGCATTGGCAATCATGGATCTAGTATTAATGTGCATTCCAGAACTGAAAAATTTTTTATAGTAGTCCTGTCCTACATTCTAGTCCCCTTTGATGCATATTCCTATAGCCTTGTTCCCTTAATTTCATCTATCTCCAGGTATAGCACATGGTAAATTTATTTGTAATATACAGTCTCAGCTTGGAGTATTCTTCTGAACTCATTCTTCTTGACTTTAATTAATGAAGCCCTCACATAAATATAAATTTCTATTACACCTGGAAAATAAGTTCCTCCATGCAACCATAACCTACAAACATATTGATTGTATTTAATGTTGACCATGCTTATAAAGTAGTTATAATTGCATTGAACATCTTATAGTTGTGTCTTTCTCTGTTTATCTTGCCCTTTCTTAGCATGCACTTGCATCTCTGGGTAAGATCACTATTTTCTTTTCTTATCTATTTATTTTGCTTTTGTTTTGGTAATTAAGATGTAATTTTCATGTGAAAGATCATAGCAAAATAACAGAGATGTGAGACTCTCCCCAGTCTTCAATGAATTATCTTTTGATCCTGTATTCTTGAATTCATTGACAGTTAAGGCTGTTCTTCACTGAGATGCCTATACTGTATTTAACACAAATGTTCTCAAGCAGTAGCATATACAAACACATACTCAAATAATATAGGGGAGGAGGATAAACTAGAATTTAGGATACTAGCTCCTATGGTAAAAACTTGATTATGCACAGAATGTAATTGACACATTACATTCCTGACATTGATACTTTTTCAGTGAGTTGTTATTTTGAGAATATGAAATAAATGAGACTTTAAAGGTTACTGCACTCACACAAAGAAAAAAACAAGCAGAAACAATAATAATAATAATATATTTATCCAAATACTCCTATATTTCATAGTTTGAATTTTGCTTATATACTTACTACAAAATTGTACAGGCTTACTATCATATCCCTCAGAATAAATACGAATTTGGAACTCATGTGGTAAACTGACAAAATAGTGAAACTATGACCAGAGTAATGTGCACATGATTTAGAACAAAATATATTACTGCCATTGTGGAGTACAAAATATGAGAATAGATACTAAGCACTTAACTTTTGAAAAATAAAAATTACAAAAAGGAATTTTTAATTTTTTTTCTTTTAAATTTTAAAACATGTCCTCTAATTAGGCTTTCCCTATTTAATACTATGAAATAAAACATAAAAGAAACACTGAGGCCTGGCTGGTTTGCTCAGTGGTAGTGTCAACCTGGCATGTTGATGTCCCAGGTTCAATTTTCAGTTAGGGTAAAAAGGAGAAGCAGCTATCTGCTTCTTCTCTCCCCTCGCCCACCACCCCTGTCACTCTCTTCCTTTCCAGCATCCATGACTCCACTGGTTTCAGCGCATTGCCCCAGGCACTGAGGATGGTTCTGTGGAGCCTCCGCTTCAGGCTGAACACAGCTCAATTGCGAGCATGGCCCTAGATGGGCAGAACATCAGCACTAGACAGGTCTTGCTGGGTGGATCCGGTTGGGACACATGTGGGAGTCTATCTCTATCTTCTCTCCTCTCACTTAAAAAAAAAAGAAAAAGAAAAAAAAGGGACACTGGGTATATAATTGAAAAGGAAGGTAGCACATGAACAAAACAGAAGACAAGGCAAAAGGGATTAAAGTTACAGAAACACTCATATGCTATATATGTTATCAGAATTATGTATCAAAAGATTTATATGCACCAATTATTAAAAACATAAAACCTTACCAGTGACATAAAATGCATGGTATCAGATAGCTTTCTGTTCCTGATATCGTTCAAAATATTTTATTTTCTAAAACAAGATGAACTAAAAAACATTTTACACAAAGTGTTTTAGTAATAGACTTTTTCCTCTTTTCTGTTTGGCTGAGCATCGAAAATTCATATATTAAGTATATGCAGAATGGTCCATCCTGACATGCCTTTTGTTGAATTTCTTTATTTATTAGTTTGTTGTTCAAGACTTTCAGTTATTTTAGCCCCTGGGAAATATCCACACATTATAAAACCCACATACAATTTTACAATGATTGACAGGTTTCAATGATGAGGGATCAAACCTGAACCAGAAGAGGAGCATTTATGCCAACAATGATGCACAAATGTACCCCAGATAGTCATAGAGTTCTTTTATATATGTCTTACTAAATATACAGTTTACCTTGGTTCCTAATTTGCTTAAATTTGGAAAAATGTTGCATATGCTAAAAAGAGTAAATAATGAAATAAAACTGAAAGGGTAAAGTGCATTGACTGCAAAAAGCACGTTTGGGATATGAATGTGCTGCACTGGAAGTGAATAAAACAACAGAAGATTCTTTCAATATTTCTTGGAAGATAGCATGATCAATAATAGAAGACTTTTTTCCACTAAGGGATAATGCAAGGAATTAGATAATAGCAGAATGAAATATGAATAGAAATAATAGGTTTTTCTCTGAGGTTATCATGAAGGAGGTTGAAGATAAGGTGTTAGAATTGAAAACAAGCTTTCATAAGAATTGCATGAATCTTTTCTTCAAAATAAACATATGCAGGTTGAGACAAATACTCATGGACACAGTGAGCGTTTCTTGATCATAAAAAAGCACTAATAAACGTCAAATGTACTGGCTTGAAATGTTACAAATGAAGAATGTGAGTTAATAAAGTAAGAGCACAAGTTCTTAATTGGTGTAACTATTTACAAAATATTTCTTATGATCTTTGTGGGTATTATTACATGGTAGAGCTGAATAGAAGAATCATGGGATAGTGAAAATTTCTTTGTCACATTTTTTTTTCCCATTTAGATCTCACTTTTCTCTTTTTTTTTAGGTTACTATTATAATATTTATTAAAATAAGGCCATGGGTTAATATTAACAACAAAGAAACAAAGAATTAAAATGTAACCTATGTAAAATCCCAACAAAACCCCAAAGTACCTAAAATATTCATTCATTAGCTCACTAAAAAGCCCAAGAAACACAAGACACCTGAAATAATTTTAATTTTATTTAAAGTCTCTATATCAGTATTTTTTACTTTCAATATAACCCCATTGTTCCCAAGTATTTTATAACTCAATCAGCTCGGGCAAGGTGTCAGGCTTGGAAGTAGGGATGGCTCCAGGCAGGGTTCATGGGCCATGCAGTCATCAGGGATTGCTCTTGCTAAGGACCCACACTTGATTTAATAGTCTACTGTGGTTGACTTGAGATTCTTAATAATTTTTTAACAAGAAGCCCAACTTACATTTGTTTTTCACCTGGCACTGAAAATTATGTGGCTAGCCCATCATGTTTTCCTTTAAAGTTGAAAATCTATTTCATTCTTTTCTTCCACTTCTGCACAGAGACACATCTCAGGGAAATTCTTTTGTCAGTATAACTCTCTTTAGGATCGATTGCTATCACTCTCTCATTTCCTCTGTGTGGACAATTTCTGAGGGATATTCTAAATTGTCTAGAGATGTGACATCATATGATTATTATTGTTGCCTAGGGAGTCCTCCTTATTGTTTTCTTCAAGCATTTTATTGCTATAGATTAAGTTAGGGAACTCCAGGCAACACAGGCCTGGGAGAAAATGATGGACATAATGCTTTTAGAATTATTACTGGGCCTTCCTTGGGAGATAACTAGGAGGCATTTGGTGAAATGGTTGGGAGTTTAAGAGACTGGTTTAGGATGCGGGTCATCAGCCTTTATGCTTTTCATGAAAGCCGTGGGTGTCTGCCCTAAGAACGAGTATGCAAAATAAGTTCAAGGCCAGACACCCGAGAAATGTTGACTTACAAGGTTATAATAAGAAGCCTATACTGGAGAAATAAAGCATACAGAGAGGTACAAAGAACAAAAAAATCTTGAAGAAGAATACAGTAAAAAAAGATTTGGAGATTTCAACTCCTTTATATGTATTTTATGTTATTGTCAAATTAAACTGTTCTCCACTTTTTGAAAGACATTTATCCTATCTGTTTTTCATAAATTCCCCACTTTTCTAGTCAAAGTCTTTGTCACATTAAAGATCTTGGTCAAACACTCCTCTTTCTGTGCTCTATTCTCTGATATTTTATACAGGGTTGTTACTTTTCTAATATCTCTAGAACTTTCTTTCTATGTCTGTTTTATTTCCTAGTTTGGCTTGTCATAGTTTTCTATGCTTTTATTATTTTTTACAGTGTTATAAATGTTTTTATAAATAATTCTTGCCTAAAAATTTCTGTATCTCCATCAGAAAGTAATGCAGACAATGTGCATGCATTTGAATATATTTTGAATAAAAAATAAATTGTTAGAGTTGAGCTGTGCCTAGCTAGCTAAGCAGAACAGCTGGTGGCTCTAGCCCAGAGCCCATGAGCCCTGTGCACCTCCAGGAATTCTTTTTTTTTTTTTAAATAATTTTATTTTTTTAATGGGGCGACATCAATAAATCAGGATACATATATTCAAAGATAACAAGTCCAGGTTATCTTGTCGTTCAATTATGTTGCATACCCATCACACAAAATTAGATTGTCCTCTGTCACCTTCTATCTAGTTTTCTTTATGCCCCTCCCCCTCCCCCTTTCCCTTTCCCCCTCCCCCCCCCCCCCCGTAACCACCACACTCTTATCAATGTCTCTTAGTTTCACTTTTATGTCCCACCTACGTATGGAATAATGAAGTTCCTGGTTTTTTCTGATTTACTGATTTCACTTCATATAATGTTATCAAGATCCCACCATTTTGCTGTAAATGATCTGATGTCATCATTCCTTATGGCTGAGTAGTATTCCATAGTGTATATGTGCCACATCTTCTTTATCCAGTCATCTATTGACGGGCTTTTTGGTTGTTTCCATGTCCTGGCCACTGTGAACAATGCTGCAATGAACATGGGGCTGCATGTGTCTTTATGTATCAATGTTTCCGAGTTTTGGGGGTATATACCCAGTAGAGGGATTGCTGGGTCATAAGGTAGTTCTATTTTCAGTTTTTTGAGGAACCATCATACTTTCTTTCATAATGGTTGTACTACTTTACATTCCCACCAATGGTGTATGAGGGTTCCTTTTTCTCCACAGCCTCTCCAACATTTGCTATTACCTGTCTTGTTAATAATAGCTAATCAAACAGGTGTGAGGTGGTATCTCATTGCAGTTTTGATTTGCATTTCTCTAATAACTAATGAAGATGAGCATCTTTTCATATATCTGTTGGCCATTTGTATTTCTTCCTACCTACAGGAATTCTAATCCAAGGACTTCAGAGGCCATTCCTACGCAGGGATGTCACCACTAGAGCAGGTACATTGGAATTCTCTATGCTTGCAAAATTCTAGTGTCAGGTGAAGCTGTATCCTTTTCTCCTACTCTTACATCCAGGTTTTCAGACCCCAGGCCCATAGTTAGTCTTTCTGCCATAAAGAATGCACTTCATAGTCTTTTAGGATCCACAGGGTGAAGCTCTCTGTGACTGAGATCCTAGCTTGGTTGGATCATGAAGCAGAATGCAGAAAAGAGCAATATTTCAATGAAGCACATAACAGACTCAACAGTAGGTCCAGAGGCATCCATTAGTGGTGCAAGTTAGTGTTAATCACTGGCTTGTTAATCACACTGATTGGTCAACCTATCATTGCCCAAACTGCCCCTCATGAACAAAGTCAAATCAACAGGCAAATGTCTGTTTCTGCGACACAAAATTTGTAACAAATATAGTTGGATCCATAGAGATAAATCCAGATCTGGTTGGAAAGGAGGACAGACTTTGCAAGTGCAGGGCCAACAGGATCAGACTCAGCAAATGCAGGGACTGCAGACAGACAGAAACACAGTGAAAAATCACTGTCCAGGGGAAGCAAGTTGCACAGACTATTGAAGGACTGACTACCTTCTATCAGCCAGTAAATGCAGATGGCATCACTGTTTAACAAGGTATGGCCACTATTCCAGCTTCCAGTTTGGCATGGGCACAGAGAGGAACAAAGAGCCACACAACCAGAAGTGGGAAAGGGTCTGTTATTGTAACTCTACCAATGTATGTAATTAGTTCAGGAGAGATGGTCACAACAGTGTCTGGAGCTACCTGTGTCTGAAATCCAAGGAATCCCTCTACCTGGGATAAATTTGCTTGAAGAAGGACCACTTCTGTAAATACAAAGTAATACCATTGTCTTTGTAAAAGTGGGACAAACTAGAGGCCAAAAAAAAATTCCAAAGGAAAGAGGAAATGCTTGCATGACTCATGTCATAGCACAGGAGTGTAGTGATAGTGGCATTTATTTTTCTCCATGGGAATAGTTCCTAAATGCAGGAGCCACACCAAATAAAAAGGCAATGACATGGATTATCTGAGAGTTCTTAACGCCAGATCATGTGAAGAAGATGATTAAGGTGGTACTCCTTGCTACTGTCTCTCACTGTTCCAGGAAATTAATCCACTTTTTTGAAGGGATGCTTACAATCACATTTTGCCCTTTTGTACACAGCAGGGACTATTAGTTTTTTATAAGAAGGTCAGTATTATAATTGTAGCAATGTCTGGCAAATTGAAATAGCAAGACTTTATTTCACCCTTTCAGTCCAGACCTATTTCTGACTGCGTATCACATTACATCTCATAGATTAAGATGAATCAAGGGTACTATGCCAGCTCAGCAGTACCACACAAGTACCAGTGATGCCAGTCACTCAACTGAGCAAGGGGCAGCAAACTCCTCAATCTAAACCACAATCAGGGAGCCAGAGCTATTTCTTCCTAGAGAAATTTGATTAAACAGTATTATTCAGCTCTCTGGTTGTGTAGCTCATTCCAATTAATTGAATGGACATTTTATATTCAGAGATGGTTTCTAAGAAAAGTTTAAACTTGTGACTTGGAAACAATAAATTCTCTGACACAGTTTACATTAAAACAGTGATTTTTTTTTTTTTTTCTGAAGCTGGAAACGGGGAGAGACAGTCAGACAGACTCCCGCATGCGCCCGACCAGGATCCACCCGGCACGCCCACCAGGGGTGACGCTCTGCCCACCAGGGGGCGATGCTCTGCCCACCAGGGGGCGATGCTCTGCCCATCCTGGGCATCGCCATGTTGCGACCAGAGCCACTCCAGCGCCTGAGGCAGAGGCCACAGAGCCATCCCCAGCGCCCGGGCCATCTTTGCTCCAATGGAGCCCTGGCTGCGGGAGGGGAAGAGAGAGACAGAGAGGAAAGCGCGGCGGAGGGGTGGAGAAGCAAATGGGCACTTCTCCTGTGTGCCCTGGCCGGGAATCGAACCCGGGTCCTCCGCACGCTAGGCCGACGCTCTACCGCTGAGCCAACCGGCCAGGGACAGTGATTTTTAAAGAGTGCTTTGAGAAACAGGAGTTCAGAGTATATTAAAAGTTGTTGACTTATAGCAAAGAGTAAATCCTATATTCATTTTGGTAAATATGTTAAAAACTAAAGAAATTTATTTAATGCAGGGCTTATCAATCCTCAAATATACTTGTTTTGTGAATATATGAAAAAAATTGAGTGTGTAATACTTGCCAAAATTATTTGACTATAAAATAAATCTATTTGTTTCAAGAAACTAATGAAACCAAATTTTCTGTGAAATACACTTTGAGGAATATCAAGTTAAGATTTAATTTTTTTCTTATAAAATATAATCTATAAGGCTAATTTGCTAATTTGCTCATATGATCATGATATAAGTGACATTTTATTAGTAGTGAAAAGCTTTTATAAAAAATAAGCATTTTATTCACTCTAATTTTTCTGTACTACTAGTGTTTTCAGTATATGCATAGTATATACTTCTGGTATTATGGCTACTGTTTAATGCAGTTTCATATTTATATCTCTGCAATCATAACTTGCAATATTCAGAGAATTCTCACTTTTTTACTCTGTCTTCCTAACTCTAACTCTTCATATTTTATGATCTCACTGTGAATTTTTATTTAATATTATTCAGTTTTCTTCTACTCTATCAGGTCATTTTCTCTTCACTTTCATACATATTAAAACAGGAAAATAGGAATATACCAGACATGGTAGAATATATCTACCATGGATATCTGCAATGCTTGAACACTGTTCCAGTCAATATGTAAATAAATCCTACTGCCACCTGCAAACTTCATTATGTTTCCTCCTAATTTCTACTGCATCAAAGAAGCCTTTCCTGGGCTACATTGTGCAAAATAACACCATTCTGTCATTTCCTCCCCCCTCTCTGATGACCTGCCTGTGGGGGAAGGCAAGTACATGAAAGTGTTTCTTAATACACTTATCTAGGCACATTATGGAGCTGTGAATTCTTTTTTTTACAAAAGATGAGTGTTATGTCAGCCAGGTGACTCAGTGGATAAATCATCATCTAGCACAGCAGAGGCCGCAGGTTCAGCCCCCCAGTCTGGGCACATGGGCAATCAATGAGCACAAAACTAAATGGAACAACTAAGCAAAACAATGAGTTGAAGTTTCTCTCTCTCTCTCTCTCTCTGTCTCCTTTCTTCTTTCTCTCCCTCTCTCTCAAATCAATAAAAAAAATTAAAAAATAAAATAAAAGATGAGTTTTTAAGCTTGAATTAGAGAGTTCTGAACACTGATAAAAACAGAAAAAAACAAAAAATCAATATAGTCCAATTTATCTATTTTTTTTTGTTTGGTTGGTTGGTTTTCACTTTGTTCTCTTTCTCTCCTTCCACTAACCCCTTTTCCTTCTGGTAATTACTATACTGTTGTTTGTGTCATTATTATTATTATTATTATTATTATTATTATTATTTTGCTTAATCCCTTCTACTTTTTAACCAAGCCTCACAACGCCCACTCCCTCTGACAGCCATCAGTCTGTTCTCCATATCTGTGAGACTGTTTCTATTTTGTTAGTTTATTTTGTTCATTAGATTCTGCACAAGAGTGAAATCATGTGGTACTTGTCTTTGCTTTTGTTACTTCTGTTTTTGTTATTATGTACAAGAAATCATTTCCAAAACCAATGTCAGGACCTTTTTTGTTCTATGATGTTTTCTAGAAGCTTTACAGTTTCAGATGTTATATTTAAGTATTTATTCTAGTTTATATTTTTGTGTACTTTTTTGTGTGTGGTATAAAATAAAGGTACAATTTTATTATTTTGCATGTATATATCCAGTTTTCTTATAATCACTTGTTGAAAGACTAGTTTTTTCTCAATAAGTATTCTTGGCATTCTTGTCAAAATAGACTATAAATAAGTGGATTTATTTCTAAACTCTTTTCTCTGTTCCATTGGTTTATAGGTTCGTTTTTATGAGAGTACCATACTGTGGTAATTATTATAGATTTATAACATATTTTGAAATTAGTAAGTGCGATGCCTTCAGTTTTATTCTTTTTTGTCATGATTGTTTGGCTATCTGGTGTTCTTTTTGCTTTTATATGAATTTTATGACTGTTTTATTCTAATTCAGTAAAACAATATTATTAAATAAGAAAAAAATATTTGCAAACCATATACCTCATAAGAGGTTAATTCTAAAATACTCCTACAACTTAATAGAAAAAAATACCTCTTAAAATGGACAAAGGACTTTAATATACATTTCTCATAGAAGACATACATCAACAGGTTTATGAGAAGATGTACAACATCACTAATAATCAAGAAAATAAAAATAAATTCAGATATTTTCTCACATTATTATGATGGCTATCATCAAAAAGAAAAAATAGTACAAGTATTACCAAGGTTATAGAGAAAAGATAAGGCTTATACATTGTTGATATGAATGTAGATTGGTTTAACCACTATGGAAAATAGCATGGAAGTTACTCAAAACTTAGAAATATAATTAGCAAGTAACTCAGTAATGCTACTTTTAGGTATACATTCAAAGGAGATGAAATCAGTATTTTTAAGAGATACCTAAACTCCCATGTTCACTGCAGTGTTATTTACAATAGCCAAAATATAAAAATAACCTAAATGTCTGTTGACAAAAGAATAAAGAAAACATGGTTTATATTAATACATACAATGCAATATTCTCTAGTTTTAAAAAACAAGAAAAATTTGTCATTTGTGATAACATGGATAAATATTGTGGAAATTATTCTCAGTGAAATAATCAAGTAACAAAAGGACAAATACTACATAATAACACTCACATGAGATATAAAAAGTAAGCATACTCATACAAGCAGAAAGTACAATGGTGGTTACCAAGTACTGTGGAAAGTGAAGTGAGAAGTAGCTATTCATGGGGTATAAAGTTTCAGTTATGCAATTTGATTAAATCCAGATATCTTCTCTAAAATAGATGATAGATGATAGATAAATAGATAGATAGATAAAATAGTAATAATAATAATAAACTCTCATTGCCTCATTTGTGAACTAACAGGTGAAGACAAAAAATGTTAAGTTTATTTCCCTCTTTTAAATGTTGACATTTTGAATGTGGACCAGTGAACCCCGAAGTATCAAAAATCACCCAAATGTTGGGCAGATAAAATATGTTATGCTCACTTTGTTAAAGATGGTGCTACCCACATGGAAGCCCATTGCCCAGGTGATATTAATGTGTGTTGGGGGCAGGCTGTGGACAGGCAAGATCCTTGGTTTTAGGACTAAGCCTTTCCTACCCTTTTTGATGTGGGGTGGTGCAATCCCATCATGCCTCAGATAAGTGACTTTGTATTAGAGACTTTCCTATTTTGTATATTGGATTAAAAGGTTTTGAATCTATACTATAAAGTGAGGCAGACTGGGAGCTTGCTCTCTCGGTTCCTGAGATTAGCATTAGAGCAGAGAGCAGGTTGGAGAGCAGAGAAAGGCCACATGAAGGAGGCCAGGAGAAGCAGCCAAGATGGTGGAGTGCTAAAGGAGAAGCCAGTTTGTGCAGAGTTTGTGCAGGGAGAAGAAAGGAGATGGGGAACAGAGGTGAATAAGTCTGGTGAGCTAGAAACCTTTGATTCTAGGAAACTCAAATAAGTCAATAGCTTTGTGAGCACTGAATGAATGGGTTTTGGATTTCAGTGTGTATTTTTACTTGCCCGTCGGGTGCAAGCTAGGATTTAAAGATGATGGCCCACCAGTTTTTGGCTCCATGGTTTCTTTACCGACTGTTCGAATCCAATGTGAACCTGCATGGGCCGGGTGGCTGTGATGGTGGCCATGGCTACTGGCCCTACTGGCTTTACATTTGGTGTTGTCGGCAGGATTTGATACAGATTGGCAAGGAGCCACCACCACTGTTGAGCGGTGGAGTAGAGGACTGGCTGTTGTTATGGTTCCCCATGGCTGTCCTTTTAGGGACCCTAGGCTGGCTGACTTTTATAGCCATGCAAGAGGAAACTGAGAGCTCTGTGGAAGAGGCTGCCTGGGACCTGCAAACCGATCAGTGGAAGGAGCTGGAGCAAACGTGGGAGAAACAGATGCTGATCCTGGAGCTGGAGGAAGCGCTGGAGGAGGAGGCCGACAAGATTTGTGAGATCTGCCTGGAAATGGAGCAAACGCTGGAGAAGGAATCACAGATTTGTGAGTTGCAGCTTGCCCTGGACATTGTGGAGAGCCTACAACAGCAGGAGGCCAGGGCTGAGGCTGGGGCAGGGGCTGCAAGGACCATGGAGCAGATGGCGGCAGCAGCCCGGGGCTCATGCCTGGCAGTGGGATCTGATGTTTTCACTTCATCTTTGGAGGATGAGGAGAATCGGGCTGGAGTTGCGATCCACAGTCTCCAGAAGGTGAGAGCCCAAATACAAAAAGTACTTACTATGATCCTGGTAGGTCTGAGATTTTGGGACACAGTGGTGAATGCCATCATGCTCTCTGGAGCAGAGATAGAAATGCTGATTACCAGTGCCATGTTCTCCTCTTTGGGATAGTGTAAGACCTGCCAGGATGGTAGGAATGAGGGGAGTGGCTGATGCCCCATGTGTGTGGACTGATTTCCTGGACTATGACCTGAGTGAGCATGGGCTCCTTTGTTGAATGGGCTTATGAATTTTAAACAGTGTGAAATACCCTGATGGGGGTAGGGGACATCTTTGCTGGAAGCACTTCCCTGCCCTGGGAAGCTTTTCCCATGGCTAGAAAGAAGTCTGAGGACATTTTGCACTTTTGGCGAAGTGCTCAGAGACTGGTGAAATGTACCTGTGTAATTGTTGAAATTTTATGATTGTCATGTTTTTGTAATTTATGTAATGTTCCTAATTTCCTTGCACAGGGATGCTGGTGGTGTAGATTGTGGGTAGTAAAGTGAGCATAGGGGTGGATTGTTGGGCAGATAAAATATATTACACTCACTTTGTTAAAGATGGCGCTGCCCACATGGAAGCCCGTTGCCCAGGTGATATTAATGTCTGTTGGAGGCGAGCTGTGGGCAGGCAGGATCCTTGTAGCCTGGGGCTTGGTTTTAGGACTATATCTTTCCCACCCTTTTTGATGTGGGGTGGTGCAATCCCATCATGCCTCAGATAAGTGACTTTGTATTAGAGACTTCCCTATTTTGTATATTGGGTTAAAGGTTTTGAATCTACACTATAAAGTGAGATAGACTGGGAGCTTGCTCTCTCGGTTCCTGAGATTAGCATTAGAGCAAAGAGGAAGTTGGAGAACAGAGAAAGGCCACGTGAAGGAGGCCAGGAGAAACAGCCAAGATGGCGGAGAGCTGAGTGAGAGGCCAGTTTGTGCAGAGTTTGTGCAGGGAGAAGGAAGAAGATGGGGAACAGAGGTGAATAAGTCTGGTGAGCTAGAAACCTTTGAAATTCAGATAAGTCAGTAACTCTGTGAGCACTGAATGAGTGGGTTTTGGAGCCCAGTGTGTGTTTTTACTTGCCCGCTGGGTGCAAGCTAGGATTAAAGATGATTGCCCACCAGTTTGGCTCCATTGTTTCTTACCGACTGTTTGAATCCAATGTGAACCTGCATGGGCCGGGCGGCTGTGATGGTGGCCGTGGCTACTGGCCCTACTGGCTTTATACTAGGCTAGTAAATAACTTATATAACCAAAAAGGACTATTAGAAAGAATGTATGATATTAATGCACTCATTTCCTTTTTTTCAGTAGAGTGGAGAGAAAGCCTCTTCTCCTATCTGTAACTATAAATATCGTCGAATAAGCATTTTATTCAACATTAATCATCATTAGAACTGTGTTCTTCAGAGTCACTCACATCTCTATTTTTGTTAAAGTTAGTTTCTACATATAAATTCTTATCTGAATTGGCATTTCTTAAACATCTTATATGTGTTCCTTTATAATAATACTTTCAATGTTTTTATAACAGTTCCTTGTATATGTTCCTTTATACATATGTGTCCCTATTTACACACCTTTAGCTCTCTTCTCTCTTACTCTCTCTCCTCCTTCCCCCTGGGATGTGCTGTCCTGGTATCTGTATCTCTGTGTTGTGTATATATAATTTCACTAATCCCTTCACCTTCTCTGATCCTATCCTTTTATCTCCCTTCTCTCTGAGAGCTGTCTCTCTGGTCCCTGTGACCCTCCAAAGAATTTGGTTTTAAGAGAGAAAAATAAAGTTTTCCTTCTTTTTATAGTGATAAACGATGTTATTTTTATGTTTAAGATTGGTAATACTTGAACAAATTTGAGTCAATGATTAAGAGGTCAGCCAAAGGGGTAAGATAATGATCCCATTCACTGATATAATTGCAAGTGGATAATTAGTTCAAGGTTAGGGTAGCTCACTTACTCCATTTTGAAAATGTTGACTTGAGTCTTGGGCAGATATCTCAACTGGTTAGAGCATTGTCCGGTGGAAAGTAAAAGTAGATGTAATAGAAAATTTAAAATAGATTTAAGGATTTAATAACAGAAGACGTCTTTCCTTACATCTTTTCTTCAATTATTGAAGCAGTCACCATCGCCAAATGTCTGATTCTTCATGGTAGACATAATCTGGATAGAAGTTGTAGCAGAACAGATTATCAGAAACATGGAGTAAAATGATTCCATGACCTGAGTTTCTCTCAGGAAATAGAGAATGCCTAAAATCACTAAATGTATCACAAATAGAAGTAGTTAACTGTAAGTAGTGGAACGATCTTAAATTTTCAAAATTAAATACCGGTATTTAAAAATTAACAGAATTGTGTCTGTGTAAATCAAGGAAGGAGCTGACCCATATTTAGGAACATAAAGATTCATAGGATCATTGTATTGATAAACATGTATTAAATGCCTAATATATTTCAAGGCCAACATCAAGTTATAGAATACAAAGATAAGTATACCCACAGGATCCCTGATCCCATAGACCTCACAGTGAATGGAGAAGAAAGGCACTAAATAAGATCTTAAACATATGATCTCAGAATTATGAGAGAATCTGGTTAGCCTATTAATATGTAACAGGTAGACTTAATATGGACATGTGTTATAGACACCTGCCTGGCAAACAGTAGTACTCTTAAGCTAGGTCCTTAAAGGTGAATTAGAATTAACGAGGCAAAAGGAAAAAACAATTTTAGAAAAGAAAAAGAAATAGTATGTTTTAAAGAAATAAAATAAATCAGGTAAAATGAGGATCAATGTGGTACCACATGAGACTATTATTTTCAAACTACACAAGAGTTTCATTTTTCAAATATTTAAGTGCAGCTATGTGTCAGCAGCTGTAGTCACAGTAATAAACAGGTTTTCCCATAAAGTTTCTCACTTGAAAACACATAAATAGACCTATTAGAATAATGTCCTAAGGTACATGGGTACTGCAGGTGTATAGAAATCTAGAGGGTACATTAGCCTTTGACATTTTGGAAGTCTTTCTAAATGAGAAGGTATGTAAGCTAATTGTTATTATTAGGGGGGATAAGATGTTCAGGCAAAGGTCAACTAATGATCATAGACATTGTAGCAAAGGCATGTAAGTTCAGTGAAACAGAAGTATAAAAATACATACAGTTCATTGTTCTGGAATGTGAATTCTGAGGTCTAGTGTGAGGGAACAGGAGACATTTGAGTAGGGCACATGAAAAACATGGGATGCTCATTCCATGGAACTTATACTTCTTGCTGAGATTCTAAGGTATTTTGAAAAACTTTGAAAAGTTAAGTTAGAATTGTGTTATAAAAAGCACATTATAAATATGTTTTGGTGTTTGTGGACAAAATAAATTAAAAAGAAGAGCAATTAGAAGTCATCACAAAATTTTAGGAGGTAAATTATGAGTACTTGAGATAAAACAATGGCATTCCATTATGTGAAGTGGCAGTTAACACAATTAATTGTCTACCTAGGATTCATTTCCCTTTTGCTCTATATTAATAGTGAAAAAGAAAAATATTTTTAACTAACAAATAAAAAAAATTTAAAAGTAAGTAATCCAAGTTCATAGATACAGAGAATAGATTGATGCTTGTCAGAGGTAGATGTCAGTAGTGGGAGAAATGGTGACTAGTTCTTGTTTTCTTTCCCTCAGTTTAAATAAATTAAGTTTGAGAAATCATGAACAATCACAGAATCACAAATATAGCAAAAGCCATGATTAAACCATTCCTTGTCACAACTCTACTTATAATTTAAGCCACTTTTTGTTGAGTGTTGATTTCCTTCAGCAGAAACCATACTAAAAGATAAAACAAATATATTTGGAGTCATGTATATGATTCACAAGCACATTTAGACCATTATTTATATATATTTTTAGAAGATCTTGTCTCTCTTTATTCTCTGCAGGTTTTTAAGAATTATTACATTTTATAAAATCTGTGAAATTGAATAAGGCAAGTTTAGGCGGAAAGGGAAGCATTAACTTTCAATGTCCTTGCTTTAGCCTATTTTATCAGACCCTTAAAGTTATTTTTATATTGTTTTGGTACTTAATTTTTTATAGCATGTGAGAACATATTTGTCTGCCAGAGCCTGGAGAGAATTACAGAGAAGGCTGACAGATGACTCTGTCATCATTCTAAATGTCATTAGCCTGGCCGTTTTTGCCAGAGCTAACAAAAGTACGTCTATAAGCAGAAAAAAGTTAGATGCAATATAAATATTTTTATAGTAATCTGATGACATATGGTTACTTAAATAATGTTCTCTACATGTTTTATATTTAATACTTAAACTAAAATGAGTGGTAAATGATAGTTTTTATTTTCCCTATATTCCATGATAAATATATTAATAATACATAATTTCTATAACATGCTAATATAAAGTATAATTTTATTTAAAAACTATGGTTAATGACAAATCATTTTAATTTCAGATGTTAAAAAAAAGAGTTACAAACTCCTAGTTAAGCATTTTTCTGCTTTAAAATATGTAGTAGGTTTACTTAACATGGAAAGCAAGAATCAAGACCTTCTCTAACTGATAACAACCTAATATCAACTTTATGTTTGTTTGTTTTTTCCTGTTTTTCTTATTTGGTCATGCTGCAGTCATGTTGTATATAATTGCAATTTATTTAAAGGGCACACATTCATCTCTCTTGGTCATTTGTGCATCTCTCTCTGTCTGAAAGGTTTTCCTTCCCACCTTTTAAGTTGGTTAACTGCTTCTCACTTAACAACCTTAGCTCAGATTTAATGTAGACTTAATTGACTCTCACATGTGGCAGAATTAATAGGCTTCTTTCTATAACATTTAATGAGTTGATAACAGTATATGAGATAGTAATCTGACCAACAGCATTCCCCTAGCACTTTGTATATATCACCATGATGGACTCAGTAAGAACAGTAGATTTGTCATAACAGAAATGAAACTTAGAACTAAAAAAATCTTTTACTTACATTAGCCTTTTTAAAGTGATTGGACATGACTTTTCATTTGTATCTTGTAACATTTTTCTTAAAAAGCAAATTATAAAAGCTTCAAACCTGAATATATACTCATCCTTCACTTTGGCTCATACTGATCTATTATTTTATAGTTTGGGATTTCAAGGAAAGAATCCTATCTTATGCATATTTATTTCCTTAGTAATTATCACTTTTTATATATAACAGAGACAATAAAGATGTGTTGAAAAGATCATCTTATTGACTTCACGATGAGAATTGAGTATAAAACTGAAAAGGAGAGAAACAAGTATATTCCTCTAGAAAAAAAGAGAGAGAAAGAGAGAGAGTCAATCTATTTACTAACCTGATACACTTAGAAGATAGAACCAGAAAATGTTCTGTTAGCCCATACAGGTAGATAACCAATTTGAAAAATAAGATTAAGTTTATTAAAAACTCAGCTTCAAGTTTGAGATAAACAGGGAATTGGCTAGGTGGATTGAATTTTTCCACCTGTGTGGCTGTGCTTACAGGAAAAAATCCCTTTCAAATATTTTTAGAGTATAAGAAAGCCCTCTATACAACATTGAGAGTATACCATGGGGAAACAGGAAAAGTGAGTTCTCTGACTCTGATACTACTGTATCAATATCCATAATCTGCTTTGGGGATCATAGTTATAAACTAGACTTTATTTTCTACAGTTTACCTATATTTGTATTTACAGAGGAAGAAAAAAATGTTTATTTGCTTGTAAATATTTGAAAATTTAGTTCAAATGAACTAGAAATAAACTTCTAAATGTAATTGAGAAATTTATATTCCAAAATTATTTGTATGTATTATTAGGTAATTATTAGTAGTTTGGACTTTGTACTCTAGAAATATTTACTCAGATTCCTGTGATGCAATCAAATGGATTTTATCATTAGTACCTAAAGTACACATGTGTTTCTCATGTCTTAATCTTAGCTGTTTTCTCTCCATTCACAGTTTTAGGATATTCCTTATAGTTTTTTGTTTGTTTGTTTGTTTGTTTTACCCCCTTTTCTCAAACATGTTAGTTATACTAAAAGAAGAAAATTAGAATAACTAATCTTCATATCTTAAATGAATTATTCTTGAATGTTCTTAAGCATCTTTTTTAAGCTAAAAGTTATACTAATATCTCTATTTTGTGCTAATTTCTGCTGTTCAGTAAGTCATTATTTTTCTTCATAAAATGGAATAAGCATCAAAATTTTGTTATATTTATATATTGTTAAACATGTATTATATATTATATGTTATATATAAAAATATATCTTGGATATTTTTTAATTGTGACCTACACTATACATTTTTATATTCTGAGTCCTTAAACCAGAGGTAGTCAACCTGGTCCCTACCACCAACTAGTGGGCATTCAAGCTTCCATGGTGGGCGGTAGTGAAGTAACCAAAGTATATATAAATAAAAAGATAGATTTAACCATAGTAAGTTGCTTTATAAAGATTTATTCTGCCAAACTTAGCAAAAATCTGACATAAAGTACTTGGTAAGTAATTATTATATGCTTTAACTTGCTGTAACTCTGCTTTATAAATTTTATAAAGTAAAGTTACTTCCTTACTTTATAAATCACTATTACTGTGGAACCGGTGGGCGGTTTGAAAAATTTCCTACTAACAGAGATACAAAAGTGCACAGTAGATATAAAAAGGTTGACTACCCCTGGTTTAAACAGTTGTCAATAGGAACTTTAGCTTGAACATAAGGAAATGGGTACAGTTTGTATTACTACCCTTTCTGGTAAAGTATTAATAATATGTTTCATTAGTCTTAATTACTTCAATGACCTGCTTAATTTAACAGATTCAACTTTTTTTCATTTTAATTGAGTTTATTAAGGTGACACTAGTTAACATAATTATACAGGTTTCAGGTACCCAATTCTATAGCACATCTTTGTACACCATACTGTGTGCTCATCCCCTAAGTTAAATCTTCGTCCATCA
The DNA here is from genome assembly GCF_036850995.1 of Saccopteryx leptura. Classification (NCBI taxonomy): domain Eukaryota; kingdom Metazoa; phylum Chordata; class Mammalia; order Chiroptera; family Emballonuridae; genus Saccopteryx; species Saccopteryx leptura. The sequence continues at coordinate 86,667,564 of NC_089506.1, forward strand.
CCATTTATGTCCCTATACTCTCCCCCCTCTCTGCAATCACTCACTGATTGAACTTTTTTATTTGTAATTTTAACAGAATAATTAGATAAGTAGGAAATGTACGTACCTAAACAAATTAAGTATTTTAGCAAAACTTCATTATTCACAGTTAATTAGATACAAAGTCAGAAATTTCTATTAACTTCAATCATATCATAGAGTCAGGTTTAATATTAAGCAATTTGTCCTTTTAGTTTAAAATTATTCACAATATAAAGTACAGTCAATTCCATATTAGTCATAAGATATTTATATTTTATTGGTGATAAGACATTTTATTTTATCACTCAAATTCTTTGAGTTGAAAAGACATCAAATGTGCTTTATATAAACTAGGTAATTGATGTAATGAGATGAGAGTTTAAATATTTTTTAGTATCCTTTGTTTTTGCACATAAACTTGTATGAATATCAAAAACTCTAGTTAGATTGTTACAAGTGGTTCATGTATACTGACTAGGATGACATTAATGTTTCCCTCATTATGACTAAAGTTTAGACAGTCTTCTTTTTTTTTTTTTTTTTCACAAGAGAGGCACAAACAGAGAGACAAAGAGAGGGACAAACAGACAGGAAGCAGAGAGATGAGAAGCATCAATTCTTTGTTGCAGCATCAATTCTTTGTTCATTGGTTGCTTTTTCATGTGTGCCTTGACCAGTGGGCTCCAGCTGAGTTAGTGACCCTTTGCTCAAGCCAGTGAACTTGGGCTCAAACCAGAGACCATGAGGTTATATCTATTATCTTTCACTCAAGCTAGTGATCTGTGCTCAAGCTTTTTGCTCAAGGCTGCGGCCTTGGGATTTTGAACCTGAGTCCTCAGCAGTACCAGGCCCATACTCTGTCCACTGCACCACCAACTGGTCAGGTGACAGTCTTCTTGATTGGAAGCTACTGACCTCCTTTTTCTTAGAGCATATACTTTAGTAAACTTTAAGTTCTTTTTTTAGCTCTTTTGAGATAAAATTTTTCAAAAAATTTTCATTGATTAAAGGAGTGAAGGGAGATAGATAGAGAGAGACAGAAGCATCAAATCATTGTTTCACTTAGTTGTTCCATTTACTTGTGTACTCATTGATTCCTTCTCCTCAATGCCCTGACGGGAGATGGAACCCATGACCTCAGTGTACCAGACCATGCTTTATCTACTGAGCCACCTGGCCAGAACCAAGATGTAAATTATTTCAAAACTGGCCCTAGCCATTTAGCTCAGTCACTTAAGAGTGTCATCAAGACAAAATTGTGGTTCAATCCCCAGTCAGGGCACATATGGAAGTAACCAATGAATAATGCACAACTGAGTAGTAGAACAACAAATTAATGTTTTCTTCTCTCTCCCCTTTCACCCCCTTCATCCCTCTGTTTCTCTAAAACAATAAATCAAAAATAATTTAAGCACTGGCCAGATGGTCAGAGTGTTGTCACAGAGCATGGAGGTTGCTGGTTCGATTCCCTGGGCAAGGCACATGCAAAACCCTCTACCACTTTGACAACCCAAGATTGTCTTTCTCAAGGCATGGGAGCTATCCCTGTCAAATGTAACCATCGCAGAAGATAGCCTCCTTTTTTTCCTAGTTTGTGGGCAAAAGCAGTTGCCTAACTTCAGTGGGTGAGTACCTTGCTTTACTGGGGTCAGTTTCCAAAAAGGGGAGAAGTAGGGTTTTTTCTTCTGCATTAAATGGGAATTATGTCATAGACTCATGCAGTCAAGTTGGTTAGTTAGCCCCACATCATGAAAAGTTAAATATCCCAAACAAATTTTCACCACTTCTTGCTTATATCTATCCTCTCCAATAAAATGTAGAATCCCTGAAGCCAAATGCCATTTCTATGTTGTTATTTTATTACTGTTATTATTATTATTATTATTATTATTATTATTATTTTATTGTCCATCAGGTGTCTGATATTTAATATGGAATGGCTAAATACCAAAGGTTCTGAGATCAAGCAAATGCTAAATAAATACGAGACAAAAGGAATTGTAGCCAGAACAACTGTACATTTATGAGTTAGTAGCGAGGAACCTGTTGGAGAGAAAAGCTATTGCAATTTTATGGGCAGCAGATGAGCCAGTACAATGCAACTTAACATAATTGTTATTTTAAATATTTATTTACAATTTGAGATTTTGAGATGGGTTATTATAAATTGAGAAAATAAAATTTTACTTTGGGTTAAAATATACTACTACTTAAAATAATTTATATAACTCATTAAAATCTCTTTGCCTGTCTATTTCTCCCTCTCTCTCATTGCTTTCTTTCTATATTTCTCCAATTTTTTTTATTAGCACTGGAAAGTACACGGTGTTATATTGATCAGTTTTATTATGTTCTGCCTATCTTTATTTCTACTCCCATGATATGTAACTGGAAAGTGATTGTTATTCAAATTAGTATTGATTAAGATGCAGATTAAAGAAACCATTGACATTGAAAGTAACTGCCATACATAGAAAAAAAGGAAATCAAATTAAAAGCCTATAAACACTCATGAGCAAGTATTTCTCTAGTATTAGTTGAGTGACATAAACTCATATAGGCTTGTGTGTGTGTGGAGAAACTATGACTTAGATTTTAGTATCATGATAACCATTAGTCATGTAAAAGCCATGACAAGCCATATCATAAACAACTAAACTACATGTTTGAAAATAATGGAGAGAAGAGAAACATTCCCTTACATCCTTTTAATACAGCTCTAAAAAATAGGTAATGTCTTTGAAAGTGATTCACCAAGGGAAAAAAAAAAAGAGGTGGGAGATAATAAAAGTTCAGTGACTCCCCAGTGTGCGAAATGCTGATAATTAATTGAACTCAATTTCAAGCACCATAATTTTCATTATAGTCAATTTTTGAAGTTGGTACTATTTAATTGCTTAATTATTTTTTTTAATTTATTTTTTCTCTATAAGTATAAAAAGTTAGGAACTATCACTTAGTTGTTATTTTCCATTATAACAATGAATTTTTAACTTGCTTGATAGCATAGACTGGTTAGCTGTCTTGAAGTGTTTATTCTATTCCTACTTTTTACTTATGGAAACCACAGAGAGGCTTAAAGGTGGTTTTGAGTTTATTTACACAAATAATTCAAGTAGCCAAAATCACTTTGGGAATAACTTTAGTAAGAGAGAATCAGTTTGCAACTTTAAAAACAGTACATATATTTTGTTAATCACTCCCTTGGCTGTTTTTGTATTACTTTTGATGAGGTGGATATGCAGCATTTCAACCTCAAACTACCTCTGCATCCTACAGTACTAAATTTTGAAATTAATATAAAAACTGCACATGCTCCAAACTTCTGATTGTAAAATATTGTCTTATTGTGATGGGTCTTAAATATTACATTTTATTCTATTAATTATTTAATATTTCTTTAAATGAATAACAAATTGCAAATACTGCATAGCTCTAGAAACAAATTTTTTGAACCAAAAGAGCAGGTTTTGGGAGATGAGTTTCAGTTTAAAAATATCTCACACTAAAGTATGATTAGAAAATATTTTGACCATAATGAAAATCCCTGACTGAACATTATATTATAGTTTGCTTTGAGAGAATAAAACATTTCAGGGAACGAAATGGAATGTGACAGGCATGCTACAGGATGATTAAAGCTCTTAGAGTCACTTATGAATTGCTTTATAAAAACTTAAGTTTACAATAAAATAATCCTTTACAGAAAAATCCTTTATGTAGAAAAATATTTTGACCTGAGTTATGTTATAACATACTAGGGGACAATTTTCGAAATGAAAATATGCCCAAAGCCACTGATGCTAAATTGTGACACATATTGACCTATCTATATGTGTTATCATTTAACTAGAATAATTTCTCTGGAAATAATCATTTAAAAATATGTCACCATTTTATTATATTATTATTTCCTTTGTTTCGCTTTTGTCTTCTAAAGCTTGTATGACACAATCACCGTGGACTTATTTTAGGTAGAAAAAAATTTTAATATTCTAGAATATAGTCTTTATGTACTAAAAAAAAAGTTTGGGAATGGTAAGTAAATGCAGTAGAGACTACCTGAATAATGTTCAGAACACATATAAATTTACTATATTCATTTATTAGAGATGAAAGTAAGTAAATCAATTTATTTGTAAATCAATGGAATGGTGTGTGTGTGTGTGTGTGTGTGTGTGTGTGTGTGTGTGTGTGTGTGACAGAGACAGAGAGAGACAGAGAGAGGGACAGATAGGGAAAGACAGGAAGAGAGAGAGAGATGAGAAGCATCTTTGTTATAGCACCTTAGTTGTTCATTGACTGCTTTCTCATATGTGCTTTGACTGGGGGGCTACAGCAGACCAAATGACCCCTTGCCCAAGCCAGCAACATTGGATTCAAGCTTGTGAGCTGTGCTCAAACAGATAAGACTGCTTTCAAGCTAGCAACCTCGGGGTTTTGGAACTGCGTCCTCTGCGTTCCAGTCCGACGCTCTATCCACTGCACTGCCGCCTGGTCAGGCTCAATGTAATACTTTTTAAGCAGAATTTCAACCATAAGAAAAGGAAACCTGGGAAGTTGAGGTAATATCATTCAATATTAGATTTCAAAGGTAAGGACAAATACAAATTAAAAATAAAATATTTAATTTTTCTGTTGAAACTAAGCAAAGAGATTAGGAATTGTAATTGCAGGTACTTCCTCCTTTTTTCTCACTTTGAAATGTTTATACAGGCATTTTTTGGAGATATTGAAAGTTGGGTTCTAGACCACAAAAATAAAGCCATTATCACAATAAAGTGAGTCACACTAATTTTTTATTCCAAGTGCATATAAGTTATATCTATATTATACTGGTCTATTAAGTATACTGTAACATTATGTCTTTAAAAACAATGTATAAACCTTAATAAAATATTTTTTCTTGTTAAAAGATACTAACCATCACTTGAGCCTTTAATGAGTTGTAGTCTTTTTTGCTGGTAGAGGGTCTCACCTTTAATCTGTAGAAAGCGCAGTACCTGCAAAGTGCAATAAAAAAAAGATATACCTGCACATCTTTTTGAAAACTGCATAGGCCTTTTGTCAGTTTTATGATACAGGAATATCTTTCTCAAAGACTCAGTAAGTATCTCATTGAAATATGAACATAAAAGAAGATAGCACTCCTATCTACCAGTTTCTTCAAGATAGTAGGGCTTAACTTCAGGGGACATGATTCTCAAGGTTACAAAACTATCCTCTCTCCTAAAGACATAAGACATTTTTTTTTCTGGACAAAACCAATTAGCTAACACAGAGTGTAATCCCTTTACCAGCTGAATCTAGGATAAATCCTCGTGTGACAAATGGTGCTGTCAAGTTCTTCTACTAGAAGACTAGTTATTGTTTATCCTGAGAACATGTGTGTAATGGATTCTATCGCATTGGCTTTATAAAAGGGAGAGATTTCTTCCTGTCTTTGCAATCTCTTAGTGGATTGCCTGTGATGTGCATCACACTCTGGTCTAATGCTTTCTCAATAAAATAGTTTTTTCTATTACATTTATGAAGAGGTTTTCTTGGGAGATTTTATTTTTAATTGTATTACACCATTTATATTTTATTATATATTTTCCCAATTATATTTTCTCCTTTTCTATCATGATTTGCTTAAAAGAGACAGTGTTGATAAATATTTTGATTACAATTTTCTTAACATTTATAGAAATAATATCATTAGAAAATATATGCCAAAAATAGCTTTTATAATACCACTGTGTTAGAATTTTGAGTTTGATATATAAGATTTTAAGTCAACTTTTTAGAACTTTATTTTCTTAGAGCAGTTTCAGTTTCACAATAATATTAAGAGAGGATTACAGAGATTATACTTCCTGAGTACCCACAGGTATAGTCTCCCCAATTATCAACACACCTCACCAGAATGGTGTACATTTCTTACTAGTATGAACCCATTCAGACACATCATAATCATTCAGAGTTTACAGTAAGCCTCTGGTTCACTTTTGATGTTAAATATTCTATGGCTTTGTATAAATGTATGTATAAAAATTTCAGTCATTTCTAAAAAAAGTTTTCCTTTATAGAATGGCATACTGAAATCTATATAGATTTTTGAACAAATTTGCTTTGTCATATACCAGTGTTCTTTTTCTTTCTTTGATGGGTTATTCCTAATAGCTTTACACTCTTGTTCATCAATTTTTAACCACTAGAAATAGTTTCTACCCAAAGGTTTAATTTCTGATGATTTTTACCTACCCCACAGACCCTAAAAATAATCTGCAGGACAATTTCCTGACTTCTAAAATAACTGAGTGATTTCAGTAAAAACCATTTATTATTACCAAAGTATTGCCAGATTTAATGTAGTCTGATTTTGTTACACACACACACACACACACACACACACACACAAAGTTAAAATAAAGAACTCCATGATACTATAACTCTCGGTTCTTGGATACATATTTTAAAACACAGTTCGGTGTGTGACTTGTGGTGGCACAGTGGATAGAGAATTTACCTGAAATGCTGAGGTTGATGGTTTAAAACCCTGAGTTGGCCTGGTCAAGGCACATGTGGAAGTTGATGCTTCCTGCTACACCCCCTCCTCTCTCTTTCTCTCTCTCTTCCCTCTGTAAAATGAATAAGTAAGTATCTAAAAAAAGGAAACACAGTTCAAAATGAACCTTTTTAAATTTTGTTTCTTCCAAAGTACAATCAAAATGATGGTAAAGAATATTAAACTGCCACAAGAGAACAAATTTTCTACTTCATCTTGCAAAACTTTAATTATGTACCATTTGCAAATGACATAAGAAATACTGGCATGAGTACGTTAAATGCTTTATTACTCTAGAGATATTTTATCATAGTAGAGTGAGAAGACGTGTTCACAAATATGTGTGTAAGTAGATTTATTGCAAAAGGAAAAATAGCCTTCAAGTAATTTCTCTATCAGTCATGTCTTTCACATTCTAAGGCACTTTTAAAAAATAGATGGGAGGGAGCCAAAATCATAAAATGGAAAACAGAAAGCCTTCTCAATAAATGGTGCTGGGAAAATTGGAAAGCCACATGCCAAAGAATGAAACTTGACTACAGTTTGTCTACGTTGTAAAAAAAAATTAACTGAAAATGAATCAAAGACCTAAATATAATACTTGATACAATAAATTACATATAAAAAAACATTAGCACTAAACTTATGGACCTTGGTCTTAGAGTGGATTTCAAAAATTTGATCCCAAAGACAGGAAAAATTTTTAAAAAAGTTAATTAATGGAGCTATATCAAATTAAAAGGCTTCTGCACAGAAAAAGAATAACAAACAAAAAGGCAACTAACTGAATGAGAGAAGATATTGGCAACAACAGTTCCCACAGGGAGTAATACGCAAAATATGTAAAGAAATCATATAGAACTCAATAAAAAGGCAAATGATCTAATTTAAAAATGGCAGAAAACCTGAACAGACAATTCTAACCACAAGATACACAAATGGCTAACAAGTATATGAAAAGATGCCAACTTCACTAGTTATTAAGGAAATATTTATCAAAACTACAGTGAGACCTTATACCCACCTTAAACCTGTTAGAATGGCTATTATCAACAAGACAACTAATAACAAGTTTTAGAGAGACTGTGGAGAATAAAGGACTCTCTTTCAGGCCTGGAGGGAATGTGAACTGGTACAACCACTATTATAAACAGTATGGATGTCCTTCAAAAAACAAGAATAAAGTTACCATATAACTCAACAATCCCTTTTCTGGGTATCCACCCCCCCAAAATTTGAAAGATTTATTCTCAAATATATATGTACTCCTATGTTCATTACAGCATTATTCACAATGTCCAATACTAGAAACAACCAAAGTGTCCTTTAACATATAACTGGATAAAGAAGATGGGGTACATATAAACAGTGGCATATACAGTAGAATACTACTTAGTCACAAGCAAAGATGAGCCCTGGCTGAGTAGCTGAGTTGATTAGAGCATCTTCCCAGTATGCCAAAGTTGCATATTTGATCCTTCATCAGGGCACACACAAAAATCAATGAATGAATGTATATAAAAAAGTGAACCAACAAATTGATGCCCCTCTCTCTCTCTTTCTCTTTTTCTTTCTCTCTCAAATAATTAAATATTTTTTTAAAAATAAAAAAGGATGAAATATTGCCATTTGCAATATTATAGATCAACCTTGAGAATATTATGCTAAGTGAAATAAGTCAGAAAAATTTTAAAAATCATATAATTTCACTTAGAGGATACAAAACTGAAAGTAACAAATGAAAAGAAAACAAAACAAGAAAAATAAACAAAATCTCATAGAGTATGGTGGTTATCAGAGGAAAAGAAAGTAGGTGGGTAGCAAAGGATAAAAGGGGTCAAATCTATGGTGGCAGAAGAAGATTTGACTTTGGGTGGTAAACACACAATGCAACAATGAATCATAGATAATGAGTCATAAAATTATACAGTTGAAACCTACATAATTTTATTAACCAATATCACTCCAATAGATTTAATTTTTTTTTAAGAAAGATATGAATGGGGGCACTTTTTAAACTTCCTTGTGTAGTTAACTATTTGATTTAATAAGCCTAAACTGGAGACAGAAAGTAGTATATGAGCTTCCACCATTTCCAATGTGTGAAATGCAGCATAATATGGTACTGCAATTTAGCTTCAGTAATGACAATCCTAAAATATCAGTGGCTAAACAATTTCAAATTTTATTTTTATGATTATAGAAATTGTTGAGGTTGGTAGGCTTACCTGTGATAATTTATTATTGCCATTAGAAAAGATGCCATGGATCACTTACTTGAATTAAATGTGTTTCAAAGTTTGAAATTATTTCTTAAATTTTCCCATAATTGAAAAATAGGCTGTAACTTTTAAAATAAACTACTAGTGACTCTATATTCTTGACTATTTTAAGGCATTGACAAGCATCATTTACAGAATAAAAAAAAATAAGATACCAAAACCATAACTGTCTATTTATTGATTGATTAAATCATTGTTATTTAATTTAAAAAGAAATATAGTTATTGCTAAGTACTTTAAACATTGATTTAAAATGTCCCAGAAAGCTTTTTAAAATATTTCTTCCAAAAAATTTTATATTAATATTTCTCATGCTTCATATTTCAATAGAAAAAAAGGTTTCTCAAACAGTGTATTATTTTACTTTAGATAAACTAAATATAAATTTACATTATGTTACTTAGCTATCAAGTGAAAATATTTGTTTAAACAGCATGATAAACATGGAAATGCATTTTTTTTTCTTTTGCTTAGACTTCCAATCAACAAGAAATTTGCAAGCAATAGGTAATGACAACATCATTAATCCCTTTGAACTTACATGAAGTATCTTTGTACCAGCTTTAAACTTTAGTTCATTTTCTGGCCATCTCAACTCCCATGGTCTATAACTTCTATCCCATTATGAATATTGCTTCTGCCCTTGCTGATCTTATACTCATTTATGTTATCCATGATTCAATATGGCTTAATTTTGCTAGCAAAATCTTGCAAAGAAAAATCTGTAACCAGAGTCCAAATGTATATGCTTTGTGGAAAGAATATAACTCATTTATAAATAAATTAATTATAATATTAAAAGATTGCCCAACATAAGAAAATTAAAAGTCTGAAACTGCTTGCCTAAATAAACTATTTGAAGGTTGAGAGCCCATTAAGTGATTAATGTATTCGTTCTTCACACTTCATCAATGTGAGAGTCAGAACAATTGATTTAATTTGGGAATAATATTCATAGGTATCCGGAAATTTTCCTTCAATTAATTCTGCTTCCTACTTTGAAAATGAAAATTACTAAAAACTCCTGGGGTAAGAAGGTTATACCAAAATGAAACCTTTATGAACAATGGCTAAGGAGAAAGAAAGAATAGGTGAGTAGACAGTACAAATAGGTCAAAGGGCAGTTTGTGCAACATTTAAATTATTATTTACTTATTATTTGATTCCAAGAGGCCAGTGTGCCAATCTCATTAAAGATAATAAAACAATGTTTTTCAATCAATATTGTCTTTGTCCTGAATTCAATTGATTTCATTAACATGTCACACAAAACAATCCTATCATTTAACTAATGAAGTAGTACAAGAGACTCTTAGAACAAACGCATTAGCATAACAGCACGGCATGTCAAAAAACACTCAAAAATATATTTCAGCATATGCCTTTTATAAATTACAATAATTGAATGGTGTTAAGCTATTTTCTTTTTTATCAAGCAGGTACAGGGGAGACTCCTCTATGTTCCTCCTTTTATAAAATATTCTAAGGGAGAGATACGATCAGTCACATAATAAGAAGAATTATCTTCAAAGTAGGAGAGCAGAAAAAACATAGCTAAAAAGGCAAGAAAGAAAGTGAATAGTCAATAAAAGAGTACCTACATGAGCTAAAATATTACAAATCTTATGCCTTGATTTGTTAAATACCAGTGCATTGAAAGGCATGTCACATGCATACAACCCTCAAGCTTCTATCCATTTTTTTTTAGTGGGTTAGGATATAAAAGATATATACAGTAAAGAAAAATTAGTTTATTTTTGAGTTCTAAAATACTTAATTAAAAAATGTAATGAAATAACATACCATTACCATTATTCCCTTAAAGGAAGTACTGTTTTACTGCAAGACATAAAAGCTACAACTTTGTGTCTTAAAATAAGAATACTCATATTGATAAAAAATGACTGTATAGTCCTTATTTTTAAAAAAAAATTTCTCTTCACACAAGAACATATTACTGCTTGTCATTTTGGAAAGAGTGACATACAATGATCTCTAAACTTACTTGAGGTGTTAATTTGTGTAGCATTTAAAAGTATCTGTAGTACATGGATTACACTATAAAATATATTTCTCTTGACAATGTTTTATTAATATTTGTGATAAATTATTGTTATAAAGATGTTAAACATAAAATCCTGTTCTTGAGAATAACATCTGGAAGATAAGCTTTACACATAAAATAATTTTTAAAAATTATAATACTTGTATGTATGTAATACTCTTTAATACTGTAGCATAATTTTTGAATATACTATTCCATCCTTTTCATTGTTTTTATTTACATTTCTTTTACTTCAGTGAGATGCAATATACTTTACACAAAGATTATTTGAATTCCAAACTGCTGTACTTTCTTTGAAACTGTAGAGAATTATACTGTAGTTTTACATTTGTTTTTTAATAAATATTCATGATATTTTCTCTATTAAATAATTTAGAGTTGTGCCATTGTCATGCATTATTATTTAATTATATATTTGAGAAGTGAAAGATAATAAGCAATCATATGTATCCAAACACATATTCAGTACATTAATTATTTTATAATATTATCCATTTGTGTTTATAGAAAATATGCATAAATTTTGATGGATTAAAGCTTAACTGTAATCAATAATGTTTTATCAAAAATCATCTTGTGACAGAACATTTTGGAAATTAAACTGCTCTGGGATAACTCATCAATGAAATTTTATTAGAAAAAGCACATTAAGTATGCTAACAACAATTTGTTCATAAATTAATATATACCCAATGAGTTTCATTTTTTTCAAAGTATTCATTTTTCTTTTAGCTTCTTAATGCAAAATTTTATTTCAGTTCAAAATGCTTACATCTTACCCTTCTAAAATCTATGTTCTTTATAATTTTAAGGTAAATTTGTATTTTTTTTCTCACAATAGAAAAAAAATTTTATCTTTGCAACTGGAACCTAAAGTGTCCATTCTGAAAAATATTCAGTTTTAGAGTGTTATAAAATATCTCAAGTTTCCTTTAAAAGCTATATTAAATAATTTAATACTTCTCAAAAAAAATTCCACCTGATCAAGTGGGGGCACAGTGGATAGAGCATCACCCTGGGACACTGAGGACCCAGGGCTTGAAATGCTGGGGTCACAGACTGAGCACAGGCTCATCTGACTTGAGTGTGGGACCATAGACATGACTCCCATGATCACTGGCTTTAGCTCAAAGGTTGCTGATTTGAACCCAAGATCCCAGACTTGATCCCAAGGTCACTGGCTTGAGCAAGGAGTCACATGCTCAGCTGAAGCTCTCCAGTCAAAACATATATGAAAAAGCAATCAATGAACAACTAAGGTACTATAACTATAAGATGATGCTTCTCATCTCTGTTCCTTCTTGTCTGCCTGTACCTGTTTGTCTGTCTATCTCTCTCTCTCTTGCAAAAAGAAAGAAAGAAAGAAAGAGAGAGAGAGAGAGAGAGAGAGAGAGAAAGAAAGAAAGAAAGAAAGAAAGAAAGAAAGAAAGAAAGAAAGAAAGAAAGAAAGGGGAAGGAAGGAAGGAAGAAAGGAAGGAAGGAAGGAGGGAGGGAGGGAGGGAGGGAGGGAGGGAGGGAGGGAGGGAGGGAAGGAAGGAAGGAAGGAAGGAAGGAAGGAAGGAAGGAAGGAAGGAGAAAGAAGAAAGAAAGAAAGAAAGAAAGAAAGAAAGAAAGAAAGAAAGAAAGAAAGAAAGAAAGAAAGAAAGAAAGAAAGAGGAAGGAAGGAAGGAAGGAAGGAAGGAAGGAAGGAAGGAAGGAAGGAAGGAAGGAAGGAAGGAAGGAAGGAAGGAAGGAAGGAAGGAAGGAGAAAGAAGAAAGAAAGAAAGAAAGAAAGAAAGAAAGAAAGAAAGAAAGAAAGAAAGAAAGAAAGAAAGAGGAAGGAAGGAAGGAAGGAAGGAAGGAAGGAAGGAAGGAAGGAAGGAAGGAAGGAAGGAAGGAAGGAAGGAAGGAAGGAAGGAAGAAAGGAAGGAGAAAGAAGAAAGAAAGAAAGAAAGAAAGAAAGAAAGAAAGAAAGAAGAAAGAAAGAAAGAAAGAAAGAAAGAAAGAAAGAAAGAAAGAAAGAAAGAAAGAAAGAAAGAGGAAGGAAGGAAGGAAGGAAGGAAGGAAGGAAGGAAGGAAGGAAGGAAGGAAGGAAGGAGAAGGAAAGAAAGAAAGAAAGAAAGAAAGAAAGAAAGAAAGAAAGAAAGAAAGAGAAAGAAAGAAAGAAAGAAAGAAAGAGAAAGAAAGAAAGAAAGAAAGAAAGAAAGAAAGAAAGAAAGAAAGAAAGAAAGAAAGAAAGAAAGAAAGAAAGAAAGAAAGAAAGAAATTCCCTCCCCCCATTCTGGGAACACCACGCTTTCTTCCTTTTATCATCAAGCTCTATTTTACTAATATCTTAAGTGCTTATGTAGTTAGTATATTTCCTGGTTGAGATTTATGTTTAAAATATAAGATGATTTCTCTAAATTAAATACAACAAAATTTTAATATTAACAGTGATAAAATTACCTTATTCAATTATTTTATATCTTTTGATGTAATGTGTTTCAGTATGTTTGTTTTCATTAAGTAAAACAAAAATGCTATAAAGATAACATTAAATTAAATAAGTTATTTACTTTTGATTAACTTTAATTACAAAAAGTAAACACACATCAAGATTTAGAGTATAATTTATTTTATGTTGATTTTTTTATAATATATATTACAACTAATAAAAGTAAGTCCCCTATCTCTGTAGCAGCTAAAACCAATTGCACATTTTAATTAATGTAATTTTACTTCATTTTGATTAATAATAATTTTATATTTTATAAGATTTTTAAAATCATTTTAATAGCCTTTTTTAAAGATTTTTATTTATTTATTTTTATTTATTTACTTTTTTACAGAGTCGGAGAGAGATGAGAAGCATCAATCATCAGTTTTTAGTTGTGACACCTTAGTTGTTCATTGATTGCTTTCTCATATGTGCCTTAACCATGGGCTTTCAGCAGACTGAGTAACCCCTTGCTCGAGCCAGCGACCTTGGGTCTAAGCTGGCGAGCTTTTTGCTCAAGCCAGATGAGCCTGTGCTCAAGCTGGCAACCTTGGGGTCTCGAACCTGGGTCCTTCCATATCCCAGTCCGATGCTCTATCCACTGCGCCACCGCCTGGTCAGGCTTAATAGCCTTTTTTAAATTTATTCATTTTAGAGAGGAGGGGAGAAAGAGAGAGAGAGAGAGAGAGAGAGAGAGAAGGGGGAAGAGCAGGAAGCATCAACTCCCATATGTGCCTTGACCAGGCAAGCCAGGGTTTTGAACCGGCAACCTCAGTGTTTCCAGGTTGACACTTTATCGACTGCGCCACCACAGGTCAGGCTTATTTTATAAGATTTTTAATTTAATTTATATTTACATGTGAATGCACACAAAACATGGCATTCTGAATGTTATTTATACTATTACATATAAAAAGACAATATGATTTATTTTCAGTCAATAAAGAGAAAAATGACTATAATAAATTATTAAAATCAGTAATATGATATAAGTAAAAGCAAGACCTGGTCACATAAAGGTTGGTATTCATTTTCACTTACTAAATTAAATGTGAACAATTAACATCATAGACTCCAGATTGAGAAAGAAGGGTGTCATTTCCATCTCCCAATTTACTCATCTATAAAACGGGAAAATGAGAATAATTCTAAAGAAGGTATACAGTGTCCCCAGTATGCACAAAAGTAGGTTTAAAGGGTGAGGCAAAAGTAGGTTTAAAGTTGTGAGTATGCAAAAGAGTTTATTCTTGCATTATTATTTATTATTTTATTGTTTTCCATATGAAGAACTATAAATCTACTTTTGTCTCTTCCTGTATTTAACAAATTCTATTAAAATTATTCTCAGTATGATGAACATGATTAAAACTCTACATTGAATCAGTCTTGCAAAAGTCTATACCTCTGCCAGCAGAGCGTGATGTGGGAACCACACGGAAAGGAAGGAGGAAAGAGAGAGCTATGGATTGCTGCTTGGAATACATTTCAGACCTGTCTCTGCTTCTAAATTTAATTGACATTTGAGCAAGTTATGAAACTTCTGGCTCTAGTTCTTCATCTGTAAAATATATAGAAATGTAAGTTAGAAAAATAGTATCAAAATATATAGCTTCAAAATTCTAATTCCCCAAGTCCATCTTTACCTGAAGGGAGACTAAAGCTTGTTAAGTACAGTTTGAAGTTAGTCCTTGATATAAGACAGAGATCAAAGTGAGGCCTTCCTAGGCAGTATTTATCAAGAAGTACTCTGAATTCTCCTAAGGAATTGTTATCAATAAGACACACTCTCAGCCAGAAAAGGAACAATCCCATTTGTCTTTTCCTTTAACTTCCTCATGGTCACTATTTTGTAACACTTCACCCTTTGGAGAAATAACTGCCTACTTTCTGTGACTCTCATTAATACTCCCTTCAGTGGACTCCTGGCTGAGACTGGCTAGGGTGCTTTTTTTTCAAGTGGAGCCTGGTAATAATGATAGAAATAACTGATTTGGCTAAGGTTAGGTTTTTAACCATCTGACCTAGCAAAGTTGAAAAGCAAGCCTGTATGATAAGGGCTAATAACAAACTTCTGTTTTGAAGAAGAGTGCAAAACTAGATAAATAAGATTGCTGTTTATTCTTCACATTATTAAATCAGGTGTAATTTTTGAAACATAGTCACTAAATTATGTAGAATTAATTTTTATAATTTTGTACATGTTTTAAACTTGTTGGACTTGATTCAAATTTTAAAAGTAACTACTCTCTTTCTTGCACGCTATTTATCACATGATTTGCTAAAAATGCTGTTACTATATAGTCACACTACTTCCCATTCCTTTCTCTAGAGATATATGTTACTCTCAGGATTCCAAGAAGGGAAGAAGAGTTAAAATCAGTGTAGGATATGCAAACGTTGTCTCTAATTGAAAGGGAAAGGAAGTTCCTCAGATAACCCCTATTCTTTCAAAGCCTGAATTTTTGTCTTTAAAATGGCATTGCCAATATTAAGTTTTACAGTTCTTCGGCACCTTACCACATTCCCCACTGGTTTTATATCCTGAGTCAAGTCCTTGACTCATTTTAACGAGGTGCACTAGGCTGTTAAGTAGTCAGGGGCCTTGAGATTATGGCTAGGATCAGTGAGTCTGTAAATAGGAACATTAGCCTATAACATGCAACAGATATTTAACAAGTAGACTTGATGTCTTCATTAACAGTAATACAGTCTACTGAAGAAACAAATGAACCTGATTTATCTCTTACAACCTGCAAAAACCTCCTGTAATTTATATAATCCTTTAATTTTTATAAACTTTCTTAACTATTCAGAAATAACCAGCTTTCATAACAACTTACTTTTTTTCCTTTCTCTTTCAAAAGTATTTCCATACCTTATACCTTTAGTAACAACTAAGCTGGCTGCTGGAGAACAGTAAGCTGCCAAAGGCATGCTGGGAGTGGGTAGGGCACTGCCAGATGTCTTGGGTGCCCACGGGCCCACTGGCGCTCCTGCTGTGGGGTGAGCGCTGATAGAAATCACAGTGGTTCTTGGTGAGCAGTGTGTAGAGAAAGGGGTTGATGCAGCAGCTGTTGCCATAGGGCAGGCAAGTAGTCAGGTTGTTGATGATGCGTGAGCTGCAGGGTGTGAGTGGCTGGATGTCAAGGTACTGGGCCAGCAGCTGTTATATCCAGGAGGGCATGAAGCATGCCCAGAAAAGTAGCACAATGACCAGGATGAAGTGCAGCACTCCGGGGCTGGGCAGCCGCGGTGTCTGTGGGAAGGAGGCCTGCTGCGACAGTCAGTAGGCCCCAGGCCAGGTGCATGTAGAGTAGCCTGATGACCATGCCTGGCCCCACAATGCTGGTCCCAAAGAGCAGTATCAGGTAGGCACGGTAGGTGCTCTGAGTCCAGACCGGCAGGCAGAGGCTCTGGTGTTCCCTGTGGACCAGCCAGATAGCCAGCATTATGGGCAGTGCCAGCAGCCACGTGCCAAGTGCCAGGACCTTGCAGTAGCCCTTAGAGTGCTGTGTGGTATCCAGTGCCCTCAGCACTTCTCCAATGGCACCCATGGCCACCAGATCCTCCAGGGAGCTGGGTTCCCTCAGGCTGGCTCACAAGCTGTTGAGGGATGCGTTGGGCTGGATGGTTTGGGCACAGAGCTGCCTGTCAGAGCTAGCACAGGGGACCTGCTTGCAGGTTCTGGGCTCGTAGGCATCTCTGCTGCCTCACGCTGGACTAGAAGCTGGGGCGTGTTGTGACAGGGACATCTGTGGGTGACAGGTTTGTCCTCGTTCACCTCGCAGCAGGTCCAGCTCTCATGACCGCACTTCTGCAAAAGCTTTGCCTTGCCCTGTCCTGAGCAAACAAAAGAGGGCCGAGCTCTGTATGACCCAGTCTTGGTCGTTGCCACTGCTCGCCCAGATGCCAGTTAGGAATGCACCGAGCCCTGCACTCATGCCGGATTAAAAGGAAGACAGTGCTGTCAGTGCTGGAGGGAGGAGAGGGGGTGCAACTCGCCCTAAGGCGGGTCACTTTTCACCAGTTTCAAAAACAAATTTGGTTTACAATTCAATTCATGCGTTCTACCTGCCCTGAACTTTTGGGGCCTGTAGGCACAATGTAATCTAATTAATTTCCAATTAATATTGAGTGCCTTTTCTACTAGCCAAGAGATTTTGGATACAAATGCAGGCCCATTATTAGACCCAATATTAATGGACAAGATAAATTTGGGAATAATTTCATATCACAATTTCTTAACAACTGTTACTGTGGTTTCATTTCTCCTCTTTCCTGCTAGCAAAATCTTTTTCTAATTGGTTGCAAATAAAACCTTTGGCAACAAGAGTTCTAGTAAAGTCACTAAAATTTCCTAAAACCCCCACTGGTTTTAGTATTGGTAGTATCATCAGCTGCTTGGTTTTCCTTGAGTTTCTAGGGAGTCTCCCTCTTTTGGTGCCCTGGACAATGGATGAAGGCCACTATTTCAGGGAAGCAGGTTCCTGCATTGTTGGGGTGAAGGTTTGAGCTTCACCTTTGTTAGTTCTTAAGCCTTCTCCTGATGGCCCCTCTTCGACTGTGCCTGTCTTAGGTTGTTCCTGCCTTCAGGAATCTAACCTGTCATTGACTAACCATTGACTAATCTTAGGAGCCAAACAGAGTTATGTGAGTGAAGGAGGAGCAATGTCCTTTTCAAAATGCTTAGTTTTACTTATTTATTTTTTAGCAGCTGATGATGCTATCTTTAAAAAAAATAATAATACATTTTCTTTCTAATTTCTAAAGTTGATTGCTATGTAAAGGCTAAGTTAACTGCCTTAGTATCTTCTCTGATCCTGGCTAACAGAAACGGGTGGAAAATGTCTAAACCTTTCTCACTTGCTTGGTTGTTAGAATTCCACTTTAAGCCAGGCAACCAGAAACATTTTCTTGAGGTGGTCTTGGTTATTCTAAGTGGACAGTGTCTATGTATAGTACAGATTCTAACAGCCCTGTTAGGGCTCAAGGCTTCCCAAGAAAGGAAATTGTGAGTTTTCTAATTCTATAGGTGATTTGGGAAAAAAAAGATTTAAACTATTTTCTATTACATTTATGCCTCAAATTCTAAAGATTAGAGTGACATCACAGAAATGGCACCATGAGCAGCGTGTCCAACAGATCTCCCCAAAATCTCAACAAATTTATCAACTAGAAACAGAAAAATTTATCCTCGGAGCATTCCGGAGTTCCACACACACTGAAAGTGAAAGGATTGTTATCACTTGAATCTGAGAGATGGGTCAGAGCTGAAGGTGTGGAGGAAGCTAACTACCGCACGGACGTTCATTCAAGCCGAGGAGGGAGTACGCCTGTGGTGAGTCAACCCATGCGTGCAAATGCCCACCCACACTTGGGGAGCGGCAGCTGGGGGGATAAAATACCTGACTTTAAACTATATTATAGGGCCACAATAATCAACACAGCATGGTATTGGCAGAAAAATAGACACTCAGACCAATGGAACAGAATAGAAAGCCCAGAAATAAAACCACATATATATGGTTAAATAATCTTTGATAAAAGGGCCAGCAACACACAATGGAGAAAAGAAAGCCTCTTCAACAAGACAGAAAAAGTACTTTACCCAGTGATGCAGAACACCGGCATCCCGGACGAGCCCACAAATATTGTAAAGTATTGTACCTTAATTCCGTGGGTTTATGTAGAGACACCAAGGCAGGATACAGAAGAATTTTTAGGAGGAGATTTATTAATAAGCTGGCTGCATAAGATTTGCACATGATATAGCTGACCAAAATTGTGTGTGTGTAAAATAGTCCTGCAGCTCGTTATATAGGCTTGATCTCACACAGGTTGGGGAGAAAAGGAAGGGGAGCATGACACAATAATTAACTATTAACAAGTTTATAACATTTGTCTATAGAATCTATAAAAAAACATTTCTACATATTAAAACTTGCAAGGTAACAAAATAGTGATGTCATTTTACATATCAAAGACATTCACAAATCTTTTAGTGTCTACCTCCCATTCCTTTGTCTAGAGATATATGTTACTCTTAGGATTTCAGGAAGGGAGGAAGAGTTAAAATCAGTGTAGGATATGCAAACATTGTCTCTAATTGAAAGGGAAAGGAAGTTCCTCAGATAACCCCTATTCTTTCAAAGCCTGAATTTTTGTCTTTAAAATGGCGTTGCCAATACTAAGTTTTACAGTTCTTTGGCACATTACCATATTATGTCATAAATGCTGAAGAAAAAAAATTTTTGAAGGAAAGCAGAATTGATTACCCTAAAATTTGCCACTTTGCCATGAGGTTTATTTTAAACTCAAAGCAATTAAAACCTAGAAAATTCTGGAAAAGTTATTTCCTTTCTCTCAACTACCTAAATTTACTTGAGAAAGAAGCCTATACCAGGAAAAGAGTTATTACCAGAAATAAGGTTTTAACTAAGAGATTTCTCTATATAACAGGGTAACATAGGTTTTTCAAACATTCTGCCTTTCTTTCTTTCCTTTGTATTTTCAGGCCCTTGCCCCTTTTCTTAGCTCAAAATGTTTTCCAAATGCTCTGTCTGTCTTCCTTTCTTTTCTTTGTATCTTTAGACCCTTACCCATTTCTTAACTCAAAATGTTAATTAGCTCAAGCTGTCATTTGAATCTTCATATCTTCATGGGGAGCTCCTGCACATTCTTATACATATAAAATTTTTTTCTCTTTTAATCTGTTTTGTATCAATTTATTACACTGGGGAACAATTTTTTTTTTCATTTCTTCAGCATGAGGTTTTAGAACTGTTTCTATATATTTCTACATTGCTGATTCCAAATCTGAAATCCGTTTTTTGTGCATGCTTTAGTTTTTATGCAATTTTAATTTCTTTTTGTTACAGTTAATGGAATGCATTTGTTTTTAAACTGGTGTTAAAGGACAATGACTCTTGGATTGAACATAACCACAAGGTTATTGTCTTCCTAATGTTTGCTGGAGGAGAGGTTTTCATTCCAGAAAGCTTTAAAAAGAAGAGAAATAAGGAGAGAGAGAAGCCATGTTTTGCAGAGTGAGAGCAGAGGGAATGCAGAGTGCTGAAGAAGAAGCTCTGTGCATAGAGAAGGTGTGCAGATGGGAACGAGAGGTAAGGGGCTTTTCTGAGCTCCGCTGAGACTGGTGGGGCCTTTGATTCAATGAAAAACCAGAGAAGATTCTCCTGGTTGTGGAACTGGAGAATACAACTAGTGCTTGACTTATGACCATGATTGGTTCCAACAGACTGGCCGTAACATGATTTGGTCATAAGTTGAGTAGACTATATGTACAGTACTGTGAAATAATGTTAGAAAAATCTTTAAGTCATATTTTATCATAATTTTCTTTCATTAATATTATATATTATAATTTTCTTTGTTCATTTTATGCCATTTGTATCATCTCTACACTATTTTGTTTCTTATTTTTACATTTGTCAGGTTTAAGTAAAACAATACATTACCAGTACAACTGGTTTAATATTTGCAAAACATACAAAATTACAAAATACAGGTGCATACAAAAATACAAAATACAGGTGTAAAAAATACCATAGGAAACATTTTCCCAATTGTAAAACATATCAAAATATATAAACATGTATGAAACATTTTATTGACCGCTGGTGCTTGGCTGTGGATCGTTGATGTCATCATCTGAGGCAGCAGTTGGGGTTACTGGAGTTGTTTTTCATAAACATGTGCAATCACATTCACTTTCTTTCCTCCTTCATACTTGTTCATTGATTGCTTTCTTATATGTGCCTTGACCAGGGGGTTACAGCAGAGCGACTGGTCCCTTGCTCAAGCCAGAGACCTTGGGCTCAAACCAGTGACCATAGGGTCATGTCTTTGATCCCATGCTTAAGCCAGTGCCCCTGCACTCAAGCTGGTAAACCCATGCTCAA
The DNA here is from genome assembly GCF_036850995.1 of Saccopteryx leptura. Classification (NCBI taxonomy): domain Eukaryota; kingdom Metazoa; phylum Chordata; class Mammalia; order Chiroptera; family Emballonuridae; genus Saccopteryx; species Saccopteryx leptura. Next base: position 86,688,859 of record NC_089506.1, read on the forward strand.
GTCAGATGAGCCTGCACTCATTTTCATGTCGAGATAGATGGCCTTTCTTTCCTTCTTGGCAGGCTGAGGCGTACACAAAGACAATTTCCTCTTGGTAGATATCTTGAAAGGGGGTTGATAAAAAATATCCAAGACACAAAACAAAAATTGCTGTGCCGAGTCTGGGATAACAGTTGAAATGGTGCACGCGGAGATGGTAGTGCTGCCGGAAGCTGGTCCGCACTGTCATACGCCCAGCTGGGCAACGCTTGCGCTGCCAGAAGTGGAACAGTAGTGGCTAGCGATTGTGGTTATAGAGTGGTTGTGAGTTGCATAGGTCATAAGTTAATCAATATCTGTATATCAGTGGCTTTGGGAGCCCTGTGCGTATTGCTTGTTGGCCAGTGCAAGACTTTCATTAAGGAATGGCCTGCCATTTTTTGGCTTTGCTCTTTCTTTACTGTTTGCCCAAATCCAATGAGAACCTGCATGTGACTGGCCACAATGGCAGTGGCCTGTTGGGCAGATAAAGTTGTTTTTTCTCACCCTTATTGTTAAAGATGGTCACTGCCCTCACGTGATACAGCTAGTTGCCCTACTTACTTGGGATGGGTGTGGTTATGCTAATGTTGTTGGGGAAGGGATTTTGCTCCAAAAGGTTTTAAAAGGAGGATCTAGGAGATCATTTTAGAAAGAGAGATCATGTTCTTTAGAGAAGAAGAGCTCATGGTGTAGCAGGGTAGGGAAGCCACATGGAGGAGGCAGTAAAAATGGCAAAATGGTGAAGGAAAAGCCAACTTGTACAGGAGAAGGAGATGGGGAACAGAGGTGAATAAGACTGGTGAGGTGGAAGCCTTTGATTCTAGGAAAACTTGAATGAGTCAGTAGCTCTGTGAGTGCTGAATGAGTGGGTTTTGGAGCCCAGTGTGTTCGTTTTAACTTGCTTGCCGAGTGTGAGTCTGGAATAAAGGAAAATGGACCACCAGTTTTTGGGTCTGTTGATTCCTTACCATTTGTCCAAATCAAATGCAAACCTGGGTTGGCTAGGCAGCTATGATGGTGGCCGTGGATACTGGTCATACACAGCCCTTGGCCTTACACTTTCCCTTTAATTTTATTATTTTAAAACTTACTATCTTTAAAATTGAGTCACAGTTACCAAAAAATGGGAAAAAGAAAGACACTATTTTATTTCTTGGAGTTTAATTACAAGAAATTGTTTTGCCATGTTACTGAAACACTGCTGCATTTGTCGTTTTTCTGTTTCCGGAAAAAAAAAAATCCCAAATTACTGGGATCAATTTTTTGTTGGTCAAGAAGCTTTGTGGCCCTGGCTGGTTGGCTCAGTGGTAGAGTGTCGTCCTGGCGTGCAGGAGTCCTGGGTTCGATTCCTGGCTAGGGCACACAGGAGAAGTGCCCGTCTGCTTCTCCACCCCTCCCCCTCTCCTTCCTCTCTGTCTCTCTCTTCCCCTCCCGCAGCCTAGGCTCCATTGGAGCAAAGTTGGCCCAGGCGCTGAGGGTGGCTCCATGGCCTCTGCCTCAGGCACTAGAATGGCTCTGGTTGCAACATAGCAGAGCCCCAGGTGGGCAAAGCATTGCCCCCTGGTGGGCATGCTGGGTGGATCCCAGTCAGGCGCATGTAGGAGTCTGTCTGACTGCCTCCCCATTTCCAACTTCAGAAAAAAGAAAAAAAAAAAGAAGCTTTGTATAGCTAGGGGCTGCCACCGTTGTGGCCATTCACATGCAGGTTCTCACTGAATTCAGACATATGGTAAAGAAACAGCAGAGCCAGAGGATGATGGGCCATTCTGTTTATTTGTGTCTCACCAAGGCAGGCAAGCCACAAGAAAAACCAAGGGAAAAGCAGAAACCTGTTTTTCCCATGGAGGGCAAGGGATCAGGGAGGAAAAAGGAAATCCTACCGTACCTCTCAGTGGTAGGGGCAGAATCTCTCTTCTCCTTCTCTGTCTTTTCTAAACTTTCTGGCAGGAAAACCTCTCCTCCAGCAAACATTAGCATAACAATAGCCCTTCCCAAGAAGGAAGGTAATTTGTAATTTCACAGACCACATATACCTGCCACTGTCCAGCTCCAATGCAAACTAAAGCAAGCAAATGTAAAAATCATATTTTAAAAACTTATTTGACCAACAAACTTTATTTTCCTTTTTTGCCTATTTGCCAACTTTTCTTTAGTGACTATTGACAAGGATCTTAAAATTTTTATGGAAGGCAGAATTCCCATGGAAGGGCAATTTGCTCTTGGTTGTCAAAACTTTTTTTTCACCCGTATTAAATATCTTTTTTCTGTCCCTTTTTCAAGGTCTTTAGTACCTTTGTTTCGTTCACCTCCATCAAAGTGTCCGCTTTGACTTTTTTTCCTGATCACCCTGGTACCAAACCTACACAATCTTTGGAAGAGTTAATAAAAGAAAAGAAAACTTGGTTAGCAAGCATTTGTTTAGATATTCCTTAGATTCTGGTTATGTTAAATTAACAGTTGTTTTAGGGAGTAGAGGCAGAGGTACAATTTGAATTTCTGTTACCTTTCTGGACTCACCAATGCTTCTCTTGGTGATCTGGTAATGTCTCTGAGAAAAGAAAAAGAAAAAGAGAGAGAGAAAAAAAGAGAAAGGTACTCTATTCCCTGACTAAACACAGCCCAGCATAGTGATGCAGGATTTCTTGAGCAAAGAATGCAATGGATTTATAGTAGGAAGTTAGACACATGAGCTGAGTAGGAACATTAGGACAGGGGCAGAAAGCCGCGGGGATCTAGCAACAGGCAAACCTGGGAAAATAAGGACCTCACCCGCAGGTCCTATCATCCCCTAGCATAGTGCTGACTGTGTGGTTCAGACACTCCTCTACATTTTCTTCCCCTGGCATGGCACTAGTCATGTGGTAGATCCCCTTAGAGGAGGAAAAAGAGGGGCAGATAATAACCTAATAAGGCTCCCATACAAGCCCTTGTGCAAACACTCCCTTAAACATTAAGTTATCAGGACGGTGAGGTTCTGGCCTACATCAATAATCTTAGGTACAAAGCCTCTGGTCTGTTGATCATAGAGACAGAGTTTTGGTCAAACTAGAGATAACATCTAAGCCTCAGCTGTGTTTCAGCTCCAGGACCTGAAAAGCAGGGTGATGCCATGGCTGACCTCAGGACCTTCTACCATGATTAACTAACCCCTTCTCTGGTGACCCCCTGCTCTAGTGGAGACCACAACCCTAAAAAACATCCCGGGAAAGCTCACCAATATATTATTAAGATCTTCCCCTGAGACCTACAGATTAAATCCCTCACGTCAAAAGACTCAGCAGATGTGCTCTCTCTCCTGAGCACTCCCACACTTTTCCTTTCTCTTCCCCCTAGGGGTGTTTTCTTTGCTTTTCTCTTAAGCTCCAAGGATTCTTCTATTGCCTCTGTAACTTGTTTCTTAAACCCACATAGCCTAGATGACTTGCATTTTCCATGGCTCATTTCTAAATAACTTTCTAAACAACTTTTAGAAATATTTCTAAATAACTTTTGCTGGTATTTAAGTATATAGGCTCTGAGCTCTTTCTTAGCCAGAACTCAAGTACTGAGGTTGCTTAACCAAGGTGAGCTCTAATCATTGGTAACATTCTGGTGCTATTTCATGTTAAGAGATTTACCTGGTATATTAGTGTTTTGTGTTTAAGTATTGCTTTTAGATACTAATAAATACATGGAGACTACTTTTAAAATACAAATTGAATACATATACTAAGGATAGTTAGATCTTCTGTCATTTTAAAAAAGTATTAACATGTGCTTCTCTATAAGTCAAACATGCCTTATTTATATTTTCCCCCTTTCTCTTAAATGTGTGAATATTTAATGCAACATAATAATTAATGTTGCACCATAGCAATTTCTTCTATATATTTCAAAAATTGGAGCTAGCAATGATTTTATTTCTTAATGACAGCTTGGAGTATAGGTATAGTCCTCACACTTGTGTATGAAAAGGGGGCCACATGCTGAACCTGACAAATTCAGGGAAAGCCTGCATGGTGGCCTCACAGACCCTGAGACTTAAAGTAAACACACAGAATGGTCTGAAATGGAAACTTTTAAACTAAAAGCGGTTTATGTGAGTAGTCATGCCCTAGGAAGTTTTTTTTTTTTTTTTCATTTTTCCGAAGCTGGAAACAGGGAGGCAGTCAGACAGACTCCCACATGTGCCCGACCAGGATCCACCCAGCATGCCCACCAGGGGGCGATGTTCTGCTCCTCTGGGGCGTCGCTCTGTTGCATCCAGAGCCATTCTAGCACCTGAGGCAGAGGCCACAGAGCCATCCCCAGCGCCCGAGCCATCTTTGCTCCAATGGAGCCTCGGCTGCGGGAGGGGAAGTGAGAGACAGAGAGGAAGGAGAAGGGGAGGGGTGGAGAAGCAGATGGGCGCTTCTCCTGTGTGCCCTGGCCGGAAATCGAACCCAGGACACGCTCTACCGCTGAGCCAACCGGCCAGGGCCGGAAGTTATTCTTTATCTGTACAAGATCAGTGTTTGTTTTGGAGCCTGTCTGTTGCATTTTGCATCTGCAATAATGTACCTGATAACATGCCTTTGAAATGTAGGGGTTATCTTTTTCTTCCTGCCCACAGGGCAGGCATCCCACCAGAGCACAAACCAACAAACCCTTTCATTGTTATTATTGTCATGTTAGTTAACTGAATGTGCTTCCCTGTGTAAGAGAGGTTTTAGTGTATACCTTTTCACTTTTATCCAGTCCCAGAGATTTCCTCACTTTGCTTTCTCCTGCCTCCCTGATCCATCTCCAGTCAGTTTCATGGAACCTCCTTATATCCTTCCCTTTGACTCTAATGTACAAAATAAGTGGCGGAACTGCCATTTGCCAGAGCATTTTCTCAGTCCACTGAGACTTTGCTTCCTGGCAGTTGTGGACAGTTTGGCCCAAATAAATTTATAAAAAATTCTTATAGGTTTTGAAAGGGTTTTTTGTTTTGTTTTTTGACACACTATATTATCCTTTCACATCAGAGTAACATAGACAAGTTGAGTCAAGCTTTCAACTATACTACTCTATCAGAGAATGCCAACATATATTTTTTAAATTGTTCAACAAAAAGTCATGACAATTTCTATACTAACTACTTAAACGAGTTTTATGTTCATAACATTTACATACCTTTAGTTTTTCCTATATTTCTTTTGAATTAGGGAAGTTATTGAGTTTGAAGGAATATATAATTATTTAGATTCCTAAAATTTTGTTTCAAGAATTTAACTTTCATTTCTATTTCAACTGTTTAGTTTTCAAATTATATTTATGCTCTTCTATATTTTTATTCTGGTACATCATTTTGAGAACCACTTATGAATGAGAATCAAATTAGGGAAACTAAACATATGAGTTATACAAGATACTTATACTGACATGACTTTTAGACTATTTTTGAAAAGCAAAGCAAAGTAAGAAGTAGACAAACAGGTTCTATTGAAAGATTTAGAAATAAAAAATAATGGCCCCATGTGGAAAAAAAAATTATAACCCAGTTTTCTATCCTTCTTAATAATCTATTATTTCAAAAAATAACATGCTTTAGTTATTTTAAATCTCATTTCCCCCCTTGAAATTATTAAAAGATCAAACAATGATTTAAAATTACAATTAAATGTGAAAATATTTTTAATGATTTTAAGAATACTCTGACACTTCTTTTAAAGTAAATTGTGCCTGTTGTATTAAAAACATAAAAAACCTTAGACTTCTATGTTTATATATATATCAGTATATGTATATATTTGTATATATATATATGCAACATATAAGTTAGACATGCCAGTGAATTTATTCTTCTTTGTGAGCATATGATCTTAAATAGTTCCAAATATGTCTAAGTTAATCTATAATAATACTTTAAATCACAAATTACTTTATTAAAAAATGCCTTTTCATATGAAAATAGAATTGCAAGAGAATTTTAAATGTAGCTATTTGAAATAATGTAGAATCTACAGCACAGTTATCTCAGAGTACATTGATTTCTTAGCATATTGTTTACAATTATATGTCAGAGAAAGTTAATGCTTTGCAATAAAAACAAATATGGATTAATCTTGAACAAAATAATTTTGGAAGAAATAAACTTTAATGATTTTTTAAATCATTACAGTTATTGTTAAGTTTTGCCCAGAGAATTTTTTATCTATATTACCATCATAATTTTTCTTTGGGCATTTTTTTCTTTAATTGGTTTTCATAAAATAATTCAGTGCATTTCAGTCAATAGTTACATATAAAATAGTGAAATAACCATATATCATGTATTTTTTAATCACTGGGATTGTATTAAAAATCAAGTCCACATAGCTAAAGCAAAATAAAAAATAAATAATAATTTAAAATATACAACATGTTACAACTATACCTATATGGCACAAATATGTCTTCTAAATACCTGATGTCTGAAATCAATTTATATGTAATTGATATAAATTTTATTAACAATACTGGCTATTAATCAATTTAAAAAATGATTTCTTAATAGTTCTTCATAGAATTTCATGAGCTACCTTTTTATAAGGCTTATATGAGAAGAAACATTTTAATACTTAATTTAAAAATAATTTAGATATGAAAGATTATTATGTAAAATTTAAATTTATTTTTACATTCATGTTATTTTCAAAAAATTATAAGTATTTTAGAAAATCAATTAATACAAATAATTATTAATATTAAATTTTTTCTATGGGCAATTTATTTATATATATTCTTAAGTGAAAGTTATACTTATTTTTTATTTCTTAATTGATTTTTTAGAAAGAAAAAGGGAAAAAGAGAGGTAGGGTAACATCAGTTTGTTATTTCACTTATTGATACAGTCATTGGTTGATTCTTGTGTGTGCTTTGCTTGAAGATTGAAACCACAACCGTGGTGTATTTTTTTATACACCAAGGATCCTCATGGCAAGTCCACTAGGGGGCGATGCTCTGTCCATCTGGGACACTTGCTCTTTTGCAACCAGAGCCATTTTTTAGCTCCTGAGGAAGAGATCACAAGGCCATCCTCACTCAGTGCCTGGGCCAATCAAGTTAGGGCTGCAGGAGGAGAGGAGAAGAGAAAGAGAGAGAGAAGCGAGAGGGGGAGGAGTGGAGAAGCAGATGGGCACTTCTCCTGTGTGCCTTAGCCAGGAATCAAACCCAGGACATCTACATGCCAGGCCAACGCTCTACCACTGAGCCAAATGACCAGGGCAACCTCAGTGTATTGTATTGACACTCTAACCAACTGAGCCACCAGGCTAGGGTTCTTTGGGTAATTTTAAAAGTTAAGTACAAGGTAAAATTTTATGCTAGAACAATTCATTACAATATTACATATACTGAGCTAAGTTAAATTTACCTGTTTTCTGGGCTATTTTTTTCTAAAACTAAGTTGAAAATATATGTGTAAAATTAATACAGATGCTCTACATAGTGGTACTAGGTAATACTGTCCTAATAATACCTATTTATTATTACTGATTGTTGAATAAAATTCTATTCTAAATATAGTATTTCTTGAATAATTTTAGTCTTTCAGTTTATTTCACAATTATAGTGTTGAAGGCATGTCTTCTTCTAAGAATGAATAAAATATTCTACAATTACCAGTATATATTCAAACTAAACAATACAACATATTAAAAAAAAATTATCATGGTCCCTGAGAAAAGGAGAAAATAAAAGGAGAAAGATATTATTTATTATTTCCTAGGATTTTTGCATAGACCAAATTTCAAGTTTGTAGTTTTCATAACAGAGTCCAGAAATATTGTTCAGTTGAGCAAACAGGTATTAAAATGTGGAATGGCAAAAATGGCTCAAGTAAATGAGGGTAGAAACATACATAGATAAAGAACTGAAGACACTACAATAGGCACTTAACTGTGTATTTGACTGGACAAAATTATATCCATTTGAAGTATAAAAACACGTGACATTGAGAAGAACAACTTTCAAAGTAAGAACAATTATCAAAAAGTTAATGCCTGACCTGTGGTGGCGCAGTGGATAAAGCGTCGACCTGGAAATGCTGAGGTCGCCGGTTCGAAACCCTGGGCTTGCCTGGTCAAGGCACATATGGGAGTTGATGCTTCCAGCTCCTCCCCCCTCCTTTCTCTCTCCCTCTCTGTCTCTCTCTCTCCCTCTCTCTCTCCTCTCTAAAAATGAATAAATAAAATAAAATATTAAAAAAAAAAAAAAGTTAATGAACAATTCCTGGAACTCATACAGTGTGAGAATTCAGTTGAATTCTCTCTATCTTAAGTAGATAATTCTCACTGACTACATAAGAAATCCAGTGTACATCTCAGAAGGACTTGCATTACTAAATAGTAATGTTAACTTAGTCTTAGAATAAAGGCCATCACCAAAGAAGCAAATAATGCATGAGAATATAAATGCCTTCTAGAAAATATCAACCACTATTTAAATGCTTAAAACAAAATTTAGCTCTTCTGCATGTAAACTGCAGTACTTAGTAACTAATAAAATATTACCAGACATATAAAGCAGACAAATAGGATCCAGAATCAGAAGATATATCAGTCATTTGAAATGGCAAAAAAGATGGATTTTGTAGAAAAAGACATTAAATAAGCAGTTTAAGAATGCACCATATACTCACAGTTGAACATGATGGGGAGAGAAAATAATAGTATAAAAATACCCCAATAGGACTTATATAGATGTAAAATAAAATTATCTGAAAAAAATTATTTTAAAGAGTTATAAAACAAGATAAAAACCACAGGAAAAAGAAAATCAGTTAATTTAAAAATATAGCAAAAAGACCTAAAACATATATGTAAAAAAACAGTATGTCACATGTGGTGCCATCTCACATGATCTAACACAGAGATACACAAAACACAAATGTGTACATGCACATATGGTTCCAGAAGGAGAAGTTTGGAACAGGAAAATTATTTGAATAAATAACTACTGAACATTTTTCAAATTTGTTGAAAACTGTAGACTTAGAAGTTCAGATACTAAAATGCTTCAAACATCAGAAATATAAATAAAAAAATACCAAAGTACTATATAATCAAGTTGGTGAAGAACAGTGTTTAGCAGAAAACCTTGAAAATAATAAATGATAAAAGGCAAATTATCTAAAAGGGAAAAGAGAAGATGACAACAGACTTCTTGATCAGACATAGTTAAGGTAGAAGACAATGTAGTACTACCTTTAAAGAGCAGAAGAAGAAAAAAAAAACCCTGCTTAATTAGATACTATACCTATTAATATATTTATTTACAATACAGGTATAATAAGAATTTTTTCAGACAAACACTGTTATCAGATAATCTTTGCCACAAGAAATATAGCAAGTTTTTCAGGCAGAAGGAAAATAATAATGCTAGACATAGAATTGAATCTACACACACACACACACACACACACACACAATAAATGGTTAAATGTACAAGTGTATTCAAATCCTCAAAGATGGAAAACATGCATCATTACCTACATATTCTCATGTTATATTCACTTCTCCATATGCAGCAATCAGGAACCCATATTTATTTCTTCATGTTTCTGATGACTCCTTTTAATAGCCCACTCCAAAATCATTTTTAGGGTTTATTTACCTACTACTGAAAGTTGAATGTGGTTTGGGATGATGCAAAACAAAACAAGGCTAATTCAGGCAGAGGAAACAGTATATGCAAAGTTATAAGACCTTGAAATAGAAAAAGAAAATAATTATATGAATATGAGTCAGTTAGAGGAATTAATGTTGAATCTTTGGCAGATCTTGAAGAAGCTTATGCATTTTATAAGGCCATATCAACTTGAATTTTATACATATGGAGAGAGATCGAATGAGACAGAGAATTCACTTCATGGTTTTAAGAAACAAAATGTCAAATTACTGTGTTTTAGAAACATTGAACAGAGCTGTATAAATAAATAATCATTTTGACAAAAATACTGATTCAGTGAAACAAATTTCTATCTCCTTCTTAAAAACCTTCTCCTCCCTGTGATTTGGCTTTCTTTACTTGGCAACCCAGTGCACGAAAAGGTAGGGTAATATGTTAATCTGTTTGTTCCAATACAATTTTTTCTGTTGGTTGATTTATGAAGAGCACAGAAATAAATGTAGAACCCAAGTAAATCTAGAATTTCCAGTGATTTATATGGGAGGAAACAACAGAACAAAACAAAAATACCTTATGTGAATTTTCTTGTTGGTTTTGGATACTGAGATTTTTAGTCATGCTTATTGATAGAAAATGTGACAAATGTGCCTGACCTGTGGTGGCACAGTGGATAAAGCGTCGACCTGGAATGCTGAGGTCGCCAGTTCAAAACCCTGGGATTACCTGGTCAAGGTACATATGGGAGTTTATGCTTCCTGCTCCTCCCCTAAAAAAAATAAAAGAAAGAAAATGTGACAAATATATAGGGTGAAATGTGATGGTTGGTATCGCTGGCTCTTTATTAAATATAATGAAGGGATTTGTTAGATCATAAAAGACTAGTGAGATCCTCAGACTAAAGCCATTTCTGTACCGCCCCATCTAGGGGTATGTTGAAAGCAGAGAAACCATATTAGGATGTCAGAGTCCCATATATAAACAACTGAAATAAAGAAAGAAGGTTTAATTCATATAAATTATCAAAATTGGGGTTAGTGATAGCAAGTGAGTTTTCTCTCCTTTCCTCCTATCATAATGTTACTGGGACAAGCTGGGGCTTGACATGCCCATCTCTACCAAGCCAATCAATAACAGAGATGAGACCCAGGTAGTATAAGTGTCTTTCAGTCAAATTGCCAGCAACCTGACAAAGCAAAGGAGCCTAAAATCCTTCCTTGATAGTCTTGGCTGACTGGACAGTTTATATACTTTTGGAAAGATTAGTTATTTTTTAAAGAGCATGCAGTTAGTCACTATGAACCCAATATCAACGGCCACCATCACAGCAGCCTGGGTCATGCAGGTTTGCATTGGATTCGGAGAGACGGTAATGAAACAACAGAGCCATTATCTTTAATCCTAGCTTGCACCCAGTGGGCAAGTAAAAACACACACTGGGCTCCAAAACCCACTTATTCAGTGCTCACAAAGCTACTGACTTATCCGAGTTTCCTAGAATCAAAGGTGCCTACCTCACCAGCTTCATTCTCCTTTGTTCCCCATCTCCTTCTCTCTACACAAACTCTGCACAAACTGGTTTCTCTTTAGCACTCTGCCATCTTGGCTGCCTCTCTCCTCTCCTCCACGTGGACTTTCTCTGCTCTCCTCTCTGCTCTCTCCTCTAATGCTAACCTCAGGAACTGAGAGAGCAAACTCCCAGTCTGCCCTACTTTTTAGTGCATAAATTAAAACCTTTAATTCAATATACAAATAAGGAAGTCTCTGATACAAAGTCACTTATCTGAGGCATAATGAGAGTGCACCACCCCACATCAAAAAGGGTGGGAAAGGCTTAGTCCTAAAACCAAACCCCAGGCTACAAAAATCCTGCCTGCTCACAGCCCGCCCCCAACACACTTTAATATCACCTGAGCGATGGCTTCCATGTCGGCAGCCCCATCTTTAACAAAGTGAGCATAATATATTTTATCTGCCCAACAGTCACATGGCAACATTCAAGAGGTGGAAATCTGGTTTGCAGAAATGTCTCCTTGGTAATTTTTCTGATGTTAGAAAAGGTCCATCTGGTGTCCTTGGTGTTATTGCCGGGACAGCTGGGGTCAAGTGCCTTTGAGAAATAGCCAAGGCCTGGTGCCTCTGGAAGCTATCTGCAGAAGGGGCTTCCTACTCCCCTTGGGAGACAAAGTAAAGATTTAAGGAAAATTGGTCAGAGTAATGGCGGGGTAGGAAGCGATACCGATAAATCTCCCCCAAAACTCAACAAGATCTTCAACCAGAAACAGAAAAACCTATACTTGGAGCTTCCAGATGCTTCGCAATAACCCAAAGGTATGATTGAGTGAAAAATTGGCTAAATATATAACCAAACCCCGAAGGAAATAGGGAGTAAGAAATGCTCCGCCTTCCTCACTAACCTAAACAGGGCGGCTTTCTCTGGAAACTGTGAATATAGAAACTGAGGCGGGCAAAGGGGGTGAATACATCCAGGCCGCAAAACAAACGGCCGAACCAGGCTGTGGCACGGAGATCCAAGCCAAGGAAAATCTGATCCTGTGGCAACCCGGGCAATACAAGCTAACACTCGCGCCAAACCCAAACAAAGAAAGACAAGCGGCGCGGCCATTTTACCCGGTCTCCTGGCTGGTGCGCAGTTAGTGGGCGAGAGATTTCTTCCTAGGCCCCGGGAGTCAGTGCCCGTGTTGCCTCACGGAGAGGCAGGGTCAGAGGCCTTTCTGTGGGCCGAGGGCAGAGTCTCTGGGCAGCCCCAGCACCCTGGGAAAGCCACGCACGGGAGGGAGTGAGAACTAATTCCAACGGTGGAGATTTTCCGTGCCGGAGGATGTTTCACTCAGAAGGAAAGCGGCCGGCCTCATATCCTGGTTTGCGTGCGCAGATAAGGAGTGAGCGATTCCTCTGAGTGCCTCGGCAGTGCGTGCCCGTGTTATCGCATAGAGGAGCAGAGTCAGGGGCCTTTGTGTGGGCCAAAGCAGAATCTCGGGCCGCCCCAGCGCCTTGCAAAAGCCGCGCACGGGGACGGAGCGAGACTCAATTCCAATGCTGCAACTTTTCCCTGCGGTTGGGGGTTTCACTCAGAGCGTGAGACTGCTGGCCGGATATCCTGGTCTGCGCGCACAGCCAGTGAGTGAGAGTTTCCTCCAAGCGCCCCGGAAGTGGGCACCCGCTTGTGTTACCGGACAGAGTGGCAGAGCCAGAGGTCTTTGAATGGCCGGAAAGCCCGCCTGATTATGCTAGCAGCTCTGACTGACTGAGCCTTACCCAGAGCCCTGTGCTGAGTGGAAATAGAGTGGGGAGTTGCCAGCTCTTTGAGCCTCTTACTATCCAGGCAGAGGCAGCAGCAATCCCATAGCTGGATTATCAGGCTACTAATTGAGGAAGGAAAGACTAGGAGAAAGGCTCTAGGAACACGGACTCTCTCACTGTCGGAGCCTATAAATGCTAATAGCCTAGACTGCCAACGAGACTAAAGCACAATACATGACATTGCCATAGAGACTTATCAACTGCAAACCTCCACCTGAGCGTGGCAAAGGGGCAAAACCCGGGGTACAGAGTCACCGACCAGGAAGAGGGAGAGAAAAGAAAAAGCAAGAAGATAACCTCTCAAAATCAAGAATAATCTGCAGACTTTATAACCTATCCCATTTTATTATATTTGTTCGTTTGTTTCTCTTATCTTCATTCTTGATACTTTTTTTTTCCTCCTCCAATTTGGCCGATTAACTCTCTGCCGGTCTTACTCTCTCCTCTCCTTGAACTACACTACCCATAAGTGTTACATCTCCCATTATCTTTTCTCTTCTCTTCCTTTCTCTCTATGAGGGTTGCACTCCAAAACCCTTAACTCTCTCTCTCTCTCTCCTTTCTTTTTTCTTCTTTTAGTGGTTCCCTCTTTTTTTTTTCTCTCTCTCTCTTTCTTTTCTCCCTCTATATTAGTTTCTTCCTTTCTCCTTTACATCTCCTCTCACTCAAACCTCAATAACAAACAAATTATCTTATCTGGGACTCAAACTTATGTTTCTGGCATTCTGGGGGGTTTTTACTTCACCTTTTTAACTCACTAGCAGTGCTCCCATCCCTGGCTCTCCATATTATCTAGTTCTTGTTCCACTAAATACAATAGTAATTTTTTAATTTGTCTCCCCATTTTTCCGTTTTCCTCTTCATCCTCTCATCATAACTCTTAGACAACCAACACCTAAAAGCAAATCATTTTATTCTTGACCCAAATTTTTTCCTTATTTGCTTTTTGTGGGTCCATACACTCTTTTTTTTTGTTTGTTTGTTTGTTTGCCCCTTTATTACTTTTCCCCAATTCAGGCCCTCCATCACAGGCATTGTTTGTTATAATTCACAGTCCACCACAAGATTTTATCAAGAAAGAGGGGAGAGGAGAGGAGAGGAAAAAAGGAGGGGGGGAATAATTTCCTTTTTTTTTTTTTTTAAATTTTTATTTTATTTTATTTTTCTTTATTTCATTATTAATTTTTTTAAAAAAAAACAAATTTTTTCGATTTTTTTTTATTATTTTTTTAAACTTTTTATTCTTTATTAAATCTCATTAATACTATCAACAAAACCACCCTCAGATGCCATTAAGGAAGAGAAAATCGAATATCATGGATACAAAAGAAAGAGAGGTAACACAGCTAGATGAGGAAAAATCTATGGAGAAAAAATTTAATATATTGGAAACCTTGGAGCTAAATGACAGAGAATTCAAGATAGAAATCCTAAAAATCCTCCGAGATATACAAGAAAACACAGAAAGGCAATTTAGGGAGCTCAGAAAACAACTCAATGAACACAAAGAATATATGTCCAAGGAAATTGAAACTATAAAAACAAATCAAACAGAGATGAAAAACTCAATTCACGAGCTGAAAAACGAAGTAACAAGCTTAGCTAATAGAACAGGTCAGATAGAAGAGAGGATTAGTGAAATAGAAGACAAGCAACTTGAGGCACAACAGAGAGAAGAAGAAAGAGACTCAAAAATTAAAAAAAATGAGATAGCCCTACAAGAATTATCTGACTCCATCAAAAAGAATAACATAAGAATAATAGGTATATCAGAGGGAGAAGAGAGAGAAAATGGAATGGAGAACATACTCAAACAAATAATAGATGAGAACTTCCAAAGCCTGTGGAAAGAACTAAAGCCTCAAGTTCAAGAAGCAAACAGAACTCCAAGTTTTCTTAACCCCAACAAACCTACTCCAAGGCATATCATAATGAAATTGACACAAACCAACAGCAAAGAAAAAATTCTCAAAGCAGCCAGGGAAAAGAAGAATACAACATATAAAGGAAGGCCCATTAGATTATCATCAGATTTCTCAGCAGAAACTCTACAAGCTAGAAGAGAATGGACCCCAATATTTAAAGTCCTGAAAGAGAGGAACTTTCAGCCACGAATACTATACCCATCAAAGCTATCCTTCAAATATGAAGGAGAAATAAAAACATTCACAGATACAGAAAAGATGAGGGAATTTATCATCAGAAAACCCCCACTCCAGGAATTACTAAAGGGGGTTCTCCAATCAGATACAAAGAACAAAAAAAAACAGAGCCACAAGTAAAAGCTCCAAGAAGAACACAATAAAACCAAATTTAAACTGTGACAACAACAAAAAGAAAGAGGGGGAGAAGATGGAGATTAACAGTAGCAAAGGACGATGGAGTGCAAAAGTACTCACAAAATAGTTCGCTACAATGAACAGGGTAGGGACCCTTTTCATTATTCAAAGGTAACCACCATTGAAAAAACCACCACAGAAGCACATGAGATAAAAAAGATAGCAACAGTGGAAAGATGTATGGAATACAACCAAATAAAAACAAAAGATAGAAAAACAAAAGAGAAGGATCAAACAAGACACAAAACTAACAGAAAGCAAGATATAAAATGGCAATAGGGAACTCACAAGTATCAATAATTACACTAAATGTAAACGGATTAAACTCACCAATAAAAAGGCACAGAGTAGCAGAATGGATTAAAAAAGAAAATCCAACTGTATGCTGCCTACAGGAAACTCATCTAAGTAACAAGGATAAAAACAAATTCAAAGTGAAAGGCTGGAAAACAATACTCCAAGCAAATAACATCCAAAAAAAAGCAGGTGTAGCAATACTCATATCGGATAATGCTGACTACAAGACAGGAAAAGTACTCAGAGACAAAAATGGCCATTTCATAATGGCTAAGGGGACACTGAATCAAGAAGACATAACAATTCTTAATATATATGCACCAAACCAAGGAGCACCAAAATATATAAGACAGCTACTTATTGATCTTAAAACAAAAACTGACAAAAACACAATCATACTTGGAGACCTCAATACACCGCTGACGGCTCTAGATCGGTCATCCAAACAGAGAATCAACAAAGACATAGTGGCCTTAAACAAAACACTAGAGCACCTGGATATGATAGACATCTACAGGACATTTCATCCCAAAGTGACTGAGTATACATTTTTCTCCAGTGTACATAAATCATTCTCAAGAATTGACCATATGTTGGGCCACAAAAACAACATCAGCAAATTCAGAAAAATTGAAGTTGTACCAAGCATATTTTCTGATCATAAAGCCTTGAAACTAGAATTCAACTGCAAAAAAGAGGAAAAAAATCCCCAAAAAATGTGGAAACTAAACAACATACTTTTAAAAAATGAATGGGTCAAAGAAGAAATAAGTGCAGAGATCAAAAGTTATATACAGACTAATGAAAATGACAATACGACATATCAGAATCTATGGGATGCAGCAAAAGCAGTGATAAGAGGGAAGTTCATATCACTTCAGGCATATATGAACAAACAAGAGACAGCCCAAGTGAACCACTTAACTTCACACCTTAAGGAACTAGAAAAAGAAGAACAAAGACAACCCAAAACCAGCCGAAGAAAGGAGATAATAAAAATCAGAGCAGAAATAAATGAATTAGAGAACAGAAAAACTATAGAAAAAATTAATAGAACAAGGAGCTGGTTCTTTGAAAAGATCAACAAAATTGACAAACCCTTGGCAAGACTTACCAAGGAAAAAAGAGAAAGAACTCATATAAACAAAATCCAAAATGAAAGAGGAGAAATCACCACGGACACCGTAGATATACAAAGAATTGTTGTAGAATACTATGAAAAACTTTATGCCACTAAATTCAACAACCTAGAAGAAATGGATAAATTCCTAGAAAAATACAACCTTCCTAGACTGAGTCAAGAAGAAGCAGAAAGCCTAAACAGACCTATCAGTAGAGAAGAAATAGAAAAAAACATTAAAAACCTCCCCAAAAATAAAAGTCCAGGCCCTGACGGCTATACCAGCGAATTTTATCAAACATTCAAAGAAGACTTGGTTCCTATTCTACTCAAAGTCTTCCAAAAAATTGAAGAAGAAGCAATACTTCCAAACACATTTTATGAGGCCAACATAACCCTCATACCAAAACCTGGCAAGGATGGCACAAAAAAAGAAAACTACAGACAAATATCTCTAATGAATACAGATGCAAAAATACTAAACAAAATACTAGCAAATCGAATACAACAACATATTAAAAAAATAATACATCATGATCAAGTGGGATTCATCCCAGATTCTCAAGGATGGTTCAACATACGTAAAACGGTTAATGTAATACACCATATCAACAAAACAAAGAACAAAAACCACATGATCTTATCAATAGACGCAGAAAAGGCTTTCGATAAAATACAACACAATTTTATGTTTAAGACTCTCAACAAAATGGGTATAGAAGGAAAATATCTCAACATGATAAAGGCCATATATGATAAACCATCAGCTAACATCATATTAAATGGCACTAAACTGAAGGCTTTCCCCCTTAAATCAGGAACAAGACAGGTTTGTCCACTCTCTCCCCTCTTATTTAATGTGGTACTAGAGGTTCTAGCCAGAGCAATCAGACAAGACAAAGAAATAAAAGGCATCCATATCGGAAAAGAAGAAGTAAAGGTATCACTTTTTGCAGATGATATGATACTATACATCGAAAACCCCAAAGAATCCACAAAAAGACTACTAGAAACAATAAGCCAATACAGTAAGGTCGCAGGATACAAAATTAACATACAGAAGTCAATAGCCTTTCTATATGCCAACAATGAAACAACTGAGAAGGAACTCAAAAGAACAATCCCCTTCACGATTGCAACAAAAAAAATAAAATACTTAGGAATAAACATAACAAAGAATGTAAAGGACTTATATAATGAAAACTATAAACCATTGTTAAGGGAAATCGAAAAAGATATAATGAGATGGAAGAATATACCTTGTTCTTGGCTAGGAAGAATAAATATAATCAAGATGGCTATATTACCCAAAGCAATATACAAATTTAATGCAATTCCCATCAAACTTCCAATGACATTTTTTAAAGAAATAGAGCAAAAAATCATCAGATTTATATGGAACTATAAAAAACCCCGAATAGCCAAAGCAATCCTAAAGAAAAAGAATGAAGCTGGGGGCATTTCAATACCTGACTTCAAACTCTATTATAGGGCCACGACAATCAAAACAGCATGGTATTGGCAGAAAAATAGACACTCAGACCAATGGAACAGAATAGAAAGTCCAGAAATAAAACCACATATATATAGTCAAATAATTTTTGATAAAGGGGCCAACAACACACAATGGAGAAAAGAAAGCCTCTTCAATAAATGGTGCTGGGAAAACTGGAAAGCCACATGCAAAAGAATGAAACTGGACTACAGTCTCTCCCCCTGTACAAAAATTAACTCAAAATGGATCAAATATCTAAACATAAGACCTGAAACAATTAAGTACATAGAAGAAGACATAGGTACTCAACTCAGGGACCTGGGTTTTAAAGAGCATTTTATGAATTTGACTCCACAGGCAAGAGAAGTGAAGGCAAAAATTAATGAATGGGACTACATCAGACTAAGAAGTTTTTGCTCAGCAAGAGAAACTGATAACAAAATAAACAGAAAGCCAACTAAATGGGAAATGATTTTTTCAAACGACAGCTCAGATAAGGGCCTAATATCCAAAATATACAAAGAACTCATAAAACTCAACAACAAACAAACAAACAATCCAATAAAAAAATGGGAAGAGGATATGAATAGACACTTCTCCCAGGAAGAAATACAAATGGCCAACAGATATATGAAAAGATGCTCATCTTCTTTAGCTATTAGAGAAATGCAAATCAAAACGGCAATGAGATACCACCTCACACCTGTTCGATTAGCTGTTATTAGCAAGTCAGGTAACAGCAAATGTTGGAGAGGCTGTGGAGAAAAAGGAACCCTCATCCACTGTTGGTGGGAATGTAAAGTAGTACAACCATTATGGAAGAAAGTATGGTGGTTCCTCAAAAAACTGAAAATAGAACTACCTTATGACCCAGCAATCCCTCTACTGGGTATATATCCCAAAAACTCAGAAACATTGATACGTAAAGACACATGCAGCCCCATGTTTATTGCAGCATTGTTCACAGTGGCCAGGACATGGAAACAACCAAAAAACCCATCAATAGATGACTGGATAAAGAAGATGTGGCACATATACACTATGGAATACTACTCAGCCATAAGAAATGATGACATCGGAACATTTACAGCAAAATGGTGGGATCTTGATAACATGATACGAAGCGAAATAAGTAAATCAGAAAAAAACAGGAACTGTATTATTCCATACGTAGGTGGGACATAATAGTGAAACTAAGAGACATTTATAAGAGTGTGGTGGTTACGGGGGGGGGAGGGGGGAATGGGAGAGGGATAGGGGGTGGGGAGGGGCACAAAGAAAACAAGATAGAAGGTGACAGAGGACAATCTGACTTTGGGTGGTGGGTATGCAACATAATTGAACGACAAGATAACCTGGACTTGTTATCTTTGAATATATGTATCCTGATTTATTGATGTCACCCCATTAAAAAAATAAAATTATATATAAAAAAAAAAAAAAAGATTTAAGATTTGTGAACTAAGATCCTAGTTATCTATCTATAGGGCTGTTGGATCCTTTTGGGGACTGTAGGCTGGCTGACTTTTACAGCCATGTGTGAGGAAACCGAGAGCTCTGTGGAAGAAGCTTCCTGGGACCTGCAAACTGAGCAGTGGAAGGTGCTGGAGCAAACGTGGGAGAAAGAGATGCCGACCCTGGCGCTGAAGCAAGCACCAGGGGAGGCCGACCAGGTTCGCGAGATTCGTTGGAAATGGAGCAGATGTTGGAGAAGGAATCATAGGTTCATGAGTTGGAGATTGCCCTGGATGTTGTGGAGAACCAGCAGTGGTGGGAGGCCCAGGATGAGGTTGTGGCTGGGGCTGAGGTCTGGGCTGAGGCCGGGCCCGGGGCTGCAAGGCCGGCAGCAGGAGCTGATGTTTCCAGTTCCTCTTTGGAGGATGAGGAGAATCAGGTTGAGGTGGTGATCTGCAGTCTCCAGAAGGTGAGAGCCCAGCAGCAAGAAATACTTATTATGTTCCTGGTACGTCTTCGATTTTGGGACATAGAGGTGGATGCAATCATGCTCTCTGGAGCAGAGATGGAAATGCTGACTGCCATTGCCATGTGTTCCTCTTTGGGACAGTGTAAGATCTGCCAGGATGGCAGGGATGAGGGGAGTGTCTGAGGCCCCATGTGCGTGGACTGATTTCCTGGACTACAGCTGGAGGGGGCACTAGCTCCTTTGTTGGATGGACTTACGGATTTTGGACAATGTGAAATACCCTGATGGGGGTGGGGGGCGGCTTTGCTGGAAGCACTCCCCTGCCCCAGGAAGCTTTTCCCATGGCTAGAAAGAAGTCAGAGGACACTTTGCGCTTTTGGCAAAGTGCTCAGAGACTGGTGAAATGTACCTTTATAATTGTTGAAATTGTATGATTTGTCATGTTGTTGTAATTTGTGTAATGTGCCTAATTTCCTTGCACAGGGATGCCAGTGGTGTAGACTGTGGTCAGCAAAGTGAGGATAGGGGTGGATTGTTGGGCAGATAAAATATCATATTATGCTCACTTTGTTAAAGATGGCCTGTCTCCCAGGTGATGATATTAGTTGCCCTTATGCTTGGAATGGGCATAATTATATTAATGTGTGTTGGGGGCAGGCTGTGGGCAGGCAGGACCCTGGTAGCCTGGGGCTTGGTTTTAGGACTAATCCTTTCCCATCCTTTTGATGTGGGTGGTGCAATCCCCTCATGCCTCAGATAAGTGACTTTGTATTAGAGACTTTCCTATTTTGTATATTGGATTAAAGGTATTGATTTCTGCACTATAAAGTGGGGCAGACCAGGAGCTTGCTCTTTTGGTTCCTGAGATTAGCCTTAGAGAGCAGAGCAGAGAAAGGCCACGTTGAGGCTAGGAGAGACAGTCAAAATGGTAGAGTGCTGAAGGAGAAGCCAGTTTGTGCAGAGTTTGTGCAGGGAGAAGGAAGGAGATGGGGAACAGAGGTGAATAAGTCTGGTGAGTTAGAAACCTTTGATTTTAGGAGAACTTGGATAAATTAGTAGCTTTGTGAGCACTGAATGAGTGGGTTTTGGAGCCCAGTGTGTGTTTTTACTTGCCCACCAGGTGCAAGCTAGGATTAAAGATGAAGACCCACCAGTTCTTGGCTCCGTTGTTTCTTTACTGACTGTCAGAATCTAATGCGAACCTGTATGGGCCAGGCAGCTGTGATGGTGGCCCTGGCTACTGGCTTTACAAGGGCCTTAACTCTTTGCAAGAAATTCTGTGACAATGACCAACTATTGTGATTTAAACTCTTTCTAAGAAGGCTTCCCAGACCCACCTTCAAAGATAAACTTTTGCCACATTTCAAAGGGTATGGCCAGGGAGCGGTTAAGAGAAAATAGCAAGCAAATAAACTATTTCCTAATCCCTATTGATTACAACTAAAAGCTGGTATTATTAAAGCTAATTTTGGGTTCTGTGGGAGACAGGCTGTAAACTGCCAAAGTCCTTATAGCCTAAGGCTTAGTTTAAGACCAAGCTATTTCCCACACTCTTTTAAGACTAAGATCTTCCTACACTCTTCTAAGACTAAGATCACCCCCATACACTTGACTGTTGCATGTTGGGGGATGGTGCACTCTTATGAGGAATCCCATTTATGCCTCAGAAGTGTGACTTTGTATCAGAGACTTCCTTATTTGCATATGGTTCTGCACTATGTAATAAAGCAGACCTGGGGCTTTGCTTTTGCTCTTGCAAGCTATGGGCTGTGCAGAGAGACCTCCCGATCCCATCCTTTTTCACTTTGAGTCTATTTCTTCATTCTGCACCATTCTCACTCAGGATCTGGACAATTACTAGCTGCACTGGTTCATGGCAGGGTTCCCCTATCAATAATTGAATTTTATTCCTTTTACCAAAAACATCACTCATACATGATCTTCCGTTATCTTTTCTCTCCAGCTGGTGTCAGAAGTGGTGGTGGTAGGATGAGTGCGCCCTTTTGTGAGATTGAGTCCTTAACCTCTGAGATCTGACTGACATTATTTCCAGGTGGATAGAAATGGAATTGAGTTGAACTGTAAAATACCCAGCAGATGTTGAACAATTGCTTGGATGTTTAGGGGAAAACCACTACCAATTGTAACTTGATACGAGAATCTCAACATTCTATCTTCTGAACTATTCCTAATAGCATACAAATATTCCTTAGTATTTTCTATCTGATAGCACTCCTTCAGTTTATTTGTTTAGTTTGATTTTGCTTTTTTTCCCAACTAGATTATAAATTCCACTAGAGCAAGGGCTATCAGTTTGTTGAACTGTGTACATGTAGCACATAGATCAGTGCCAGAAGTTGAAAATGCATCCTGAAATTAGTGAGGAGTCATTAAAATAGATTTAAGCACGAGAAAGGACATGATAAAATTTGCATTATGTATTGTTCATGGGCCTGTTGGAAAGATTGATGAAAGAGAACATGGCTGTAAGAACACTGATCTATTATTACTTGGCAGCTTGATCTCCTGCATCATTAATTTCTTCCTCTATGCTAGATCATCCTCATAAGCTTTAAAACATGCTATCAAACCCACAAAAGTCTCAATGATCCCATATTCTTTCCAGAAATATCTCAGTTTTCACACTTTATTCTAGAATAACAACAAAAAACTTCAAACATTAAAGGTATTTCCTAAAAAAGAATATAAACGGAACACTTTAAAATGGACCCAGAACTGCCATCCCAGAGGAACTACCTTGCAAGACTTACAGTTTTAACTTTGAAATGTTAAAACTGAGCAAAATAACCTTTGAACTGGGGCTAAAGCACCACTGTATTCCAATAGAATCTTTGATAAGACTGCCGAACTGAAAATTAGAGATCTTTTTTTAGAAGAAATATACTATGTTAGCTTATCTGCACTTACAGAAATTACTTTCTTAGCATATTAACATGTACAAATTCCTTCCTCTGTTCATGTAATGATTTTCCTTCCCTTTCTCATAAGTACCACTTGGCTTCACCCCCAAAGCAAACACTGTGTGGGTTTTTGCCTAAATCAGTGCCTCCTGAAGAGCTATACTTTTGATCTCAAACACTAGTTGCCTCTCACTTTGGCCTTTTTTGCTTTTAGGTTAGTTTCTATTTCCATTTTTACCACTTCCTATATCATTCCTTAAAATATTTTAAAGAATATATATATTTAAATATACCAAAGACATAGAAATGTATATAAACCATAAGCCTACAGATTGAGGAATTTTTATAAAAGGAAATCAAGATTATCATGATTTGGAAAACTTTCAGAACCACAAAAACTTCTCTGTCCACTTTCCCAGACACCAAAGCTAAACAATATTAATATTCTGTTTCCATAGATAATTTCACTGTTTTAAAATATTTTTATTAATCACTAATTATTTATTTTTATTTCTATACAAAATTAAACAGTATGAATGAGCCAACACTTATTTTTATTTCTATTATTGTGTGGCATTTTGGTTGTTTCAATTCTTTTTTGAGTGAAAATCTTGCTATAATTATTTTTGGTCATGTTGTTCAATACATGGACATAAGTACTTCTGTTGCTAGTGGAATCCACATAATTATAGATGTAAGAGAGCATAGTATATGTACATGTTAAGATACAGTAAATACGAAAAGAAAGATACAGTAAATACTAGACAAAAATTTTACAAATTATTTTTACTAATGACCAGCCCAGGGGAAAAGAGTGATAGACTCAGTTGTTTCAAATCGTCATCAACACCATTTATTTAGTCTCTTTATTGAGATTCATATAAAGGGGGATTTCACTCTGGTTTTAATTTACTTTTTCCTTAACATGTTACTATATATCTTTTCACATGACTTCATTAGACATTTTGATTTCTTCTTTTAAGGAGAAATTTTATTCATCTTTTTTCTCTTTTACAGTAAAATTTGAGTCTTCTTTAAACTTAAAGTTTTAGGAGTTCTATTTTTATTCTGCAAAAGTATTTGTATTTGAAGATATCATCTTGTTTTTAGCTTCCTCTATCACTTGACCTCTGAAACTTGAGCAAATGTCACTAATTTTGGAGATGAATTTAGTGAAGATAAATGTGTCCTCTTGATACATAAGTACAACTTGGCCATCACATATTATATGTTATAATTTTTTACTTATCACTGAATCTCTTTAACTAATATTTTGTTAGTTCACATTCTGTCAATAAAACTTTTTGTTGGGCCAGTGTGATCTTGGACAATTTCCTTAAACACTCTAACATTTCACTGAAAAATCTACATTTCTTTACCATTGTCATTTAAGGTTTTTATTCATCTGAAACTGGCTTTATCATGATGAAATAACATCCATATGCAGTTTTTTCTTTCCCTAAGGATAATCAATCTATCAGTATAATCAGAAAAATGTGTGCTTTCTACAATGATGTGAATGACATCATTATTGTATTTGTGTTATACACCAATTTACATTTTAGATTAAGATTGTCAGTTGACACACAAAAAAACCACACTTCAATTTGATTTGGATTTTGAATAAAATTCATTATATCTATAAAACATTATAAAAAGAATGGATATATTTATAAAATTGAGCCCTTCAATTATATTATTTTTTGTCATAAAGTCTTTAACATATTTTGTTAGATTACTTATAGGTTTTAAAGTACTGTAAGCAAGATTTTTTTTTTCTGAAGCTGGAAATGGGGAGGCAGTCAGACAGACTCCCACATGTGCCCGACCGGGATCCACCCGGCACGCCCACCAGGGGGCAATGCCCTGCCCATCCGGGGCATGACTCTGTTGCAACTAGAGCCAGTTTAGCACCTGAGGCAGAGGCCACAGAGCCATCCTCAGCGCCCGGGCCATCTTTGCTCCAATGGAGCCTTGGTTGCGGGAGAGGAAGAGAGAGACAGAGAGGAAGGAGAGGGGGAGGGGTGGAGAAGCAGATGGGTGCTTCTCCTGTATGCCCTGGCTGGGAATCGAACCCGGGACTTCCGCACACCAGGCCGACGCTCTACCACTGAGCCAACTAGCCAGGGTGTAAGCAAGATTTTTAAAATTCAGTTACTGTGCTTACCTCAGGGTAATAGAACAAAATTGCCTTTTTTAAATTTTTTATTTTAAAAATAGCTATAAAATTGATAACCTTATTAATTCACTTTGTTTATGGATTCTCTTATGTTTTCTAAGCAGAAAATCTTATGATTCTTAAACATTGACAGTATTTCTATTTGTTTAATCCTATTATGTTCTTGACTTCCTCAGTGTATTATTGAGTAGAATTATAATGACTGGTATCATTTTATAATTCTTAATTTTAAAATCAATTAACATTTTCCAGTATCAAATGTTTGATACCGAGTTTCTAAAGCTATCCTCATCTGGTTAAGGGAATTATGCTCCTATTTCTACATTATTAAAAGAATTTAACCTGAAATGATGGTGATTTTTACCAAGTCATTTTTCCTGTATCTATTAATATGACATTAAACCCTTTACTATTTCTTTTAAACTCTTAATATCATGAATTAACATTGCTTGATTTTCTTACATTAAAAAATATATTTGTTACTGTTTGTTGTTGATGCATTACTTTTTTTTTATTAAAGGATTTTTGAGAGACAGAGAGAGGAAGAGACAGAGAGAAAGAGAGCTAGAGAAACATTAATTTGTTGTTCCACTTAGTTGTGCAGTCATTGGTCACTTCCCATATGTACCCTATCTGGGGATTGAACCTGTAAATTTGGTGTTTTTAAACAACGCTCTAACTGACTAAGCTAGCCAGCCAGGGTCCATTACTTGTTTCTTTTTTAGCTCTTTTTTTTTTAACCAATTGAATTACAAGGCCAGGACTTTTTTTTTTTTTTTTGTCTTAGAGTGATAGGAAGAGAGAGTGTGAAAGAGAGAGAAACATTGATTTGTTGTTCTACTTACTTATGGATTCACTAGAAAATTCTTGTATAAATCCAGACAAGAGATGGACCCCACAACCTTGGCATGAAAAGACATGCTCAATCCAACTGAACTGCTGGGCCAGGGCTTCGTAAAAATTTTAAATAAAAATTCTTCTTAGCTTTTTTACAAGATCATTATCATTTCTTCTACAACCTGATTCAGTAACCTTCAGGTCATAGAACAATAGGGCAAATATTTTTAAATATACTGCATTATATTAGTTCAGATTCTATTTTATACCTCTTAATGTTGTTATTGATGAAACAGGACAGTAAATGCATAAAAAATTTTTTTTTATAATATATATATATATATATATATATATATATATATATATATTATTTAAGTGAGAGTAGAGGAGATAGAGACAGAATCCTGCATGATCCCTGACCAAGATTCACCTGGCAAACACCCATCAGGGATTAACACTCTGCCTATCTAGGGCCATTGGCAACCAAGCTATTTTTAGTGCCTGAGGGGAGGCTGAGGTGGAGGCCCCACAGAGCCATCCTCAGCATCCAGGCTGATGCATTCAAACTAATCCAGCTGTGGCTGCAGGATGGGAAGAAGGAAAGAGAGAGTGAGAAAGAAGGGAAAGGTAGAGGGGTGAAGAAGCAGATGATCACTTCTCCTGTGTGCCCTGACCAGGAATCAAACTCAGGACATCCACACACTAGTATAACACTCTACTACTGAGCCAATTGACCAGGGCCTATATTTATTATTCTGATCCAAAATAAGGATGGTAGTTGAGGACATTTGTCCTTATTCCTTCACCACATTCTTAATTTTTATTAACTTAATTATTGTAAATAATGAGATAGGAATAAAAATAAACTTTGTAAATGTGAAAGCAGATTTTATTATACAGTTTACTGGAAATATTCTTTATATGGTAATATTCCTTCTTCTTCTTCTTATTTTTTTTTTTCTGGTGAGAGGAGGGGAGATAGTGAGATAGACTCCTGCAAGTGCCTGGGATCCACCCAGCAACCTCATCATAGGTCAATGATTGAGTAATGAGCTATATTTAGTCCATGAGGTTGATGTGCTTTGATGGACAGTGCCTGGGCCACACTTGAACCAATGGAGCCAATGGTTGAGGGAGGGAGAGAAGAAGGCGGGAGAAGCATATTGTCACTTCTCATGTGTGCCCTGACCAGGAATCAAACCTAGGATGTGCATATGCTGAGCCAAAGCTCTATTCACTGAGTCACCGGGCAGAGCCATATATTTTTACCCAAAATTTTTAAAACTTGCTTGTTCTTTAGTTCTACAGAACAGTTTATAATTTTTTTTTTCAGTTGGCCTTAATCTTCCATTCTATGCTGACTTTTTGCCATTCTTTCTACCCATTGATATAAGCAAGCTAGAGTGTATTGATGAATTTTCCCATGAAGCTCTACTTTCCAAAATTACTTGTCCTTCCTATTCTTGCTTTCTGGATTAAGTTGTACATTTTTTTAAACTCTTTAGTCCCTAACAAAGTACCAGGTACATAGAAATATTGAAAAAAGTTATCTTTAATCAAACCTTCAGGTTTCAGGAATTATTACTTTAACTCAGTCATCAATGGTAACATTGTATGTACCACCTGTTTTTTAGTTTTCAATAAAATTGGATGGTTTGCAATTTTGCCACAAGTATATATGAGCCATTAAATTCCAATGATGTGCCCAAATGCCAAGGAGGCTTACCACTTCACAGAAGCTTCCAGGTTTCTGCTTACAGGGGTAAAGTTGTAAGTTTTAGTGCAGGGCTTCTCAAAATTAAATATGCATAAAAGTCACCTGGGAATTTTAGGCAATAATTTCCTATTCAGCAATTGGGATTACAATTTACGATGTGTATTCCCACCAAGCTTTCATGTTGTTGCTAGTCTGTGAGCTATACTTTGAACTCTTTGAATAGCTAAATTGTTGAGTACTGACCAGCCCATATATTAAATTCAATTCTTTATTTCTAAGAAATATATTCATATATAATATGTACACAATCTATGAATGTGGTAGGCATTTTAAAGTTCTTAGGAAGGACTGAGAAGTGTTTTAAGTTGAAGTATTGTAATCTGTTTGAAATAAAATGATAAGGCTCATCACCCTTAATTATCTTATGCTCACCCCACTAATGAGATGGACTAGCTTTTGACCATACATGCTAGTCTCTTTTCATTTAGTTAGTTCTTTTCTATATCTCACTACCTTTCTACCCTTAACTTGCACATTTTTTTAAAGATTTCTTTTTTTTAATTTTTTAAAAATTTTATTTATTCATTTTTTTTTTTTAGAGAGGAGAGAGAAAGGGAGAGAGACAGAGAGGGAGAGAGGAGAGAGAAACAGAGAGAGAAGGTGGGGAGGAGCTGGAAGCATCAACTCCCATATGTGCCTTGACCAGGCAAGCCCAGGGTTTCGAACCGGTGACCTCAGCATTTCCAGGTCAACGCTTTATCCACTGCGCCACCACAGGTCAGGCAACTTGCACATTTTTATTGATAACATTATCTGTGACGGAACTTACCCACTTCTACAGTATTCACCAAGGCACTTTCCTAAAGAAAAGTAGTTTCTTTTATAAGGAAAATTCTGGCAATAGTTATCAACAAAATAACTGTTACCTCATTATACAATATAGGTAACATAAAACTATAGATGCCAAAGGTCTATGTATTACTGAATCCATTTAGGACTTCTCAAGGGTTAAAAGAGAAAACCTTTATAAAATCTAGTCATTTCAAATTACATAAAAAGAATAGCTTTTTTATTTACAAAGTTATATTTCTTTTCTTTCTTTTTTTTTTTTTTAAGTGAGAGGAGCAGATATAGTGAGACAGACTCCCTCATGTGCCCCCAATGGGATCCACCGGCAACCCTGTCAGAGGTTGATGCTTGAAATCAACTGAGCTATTTTTAACACCTTAAGGCAGAAGCTCAGACCAATCAAGCACTAGTGATGGGAGGAGAAAAGGACGAGAAAGACGAGAAGAGTGAAGAAGCAGATGGTCACTTCTCCTGTGTGCCCTCACCAGGTAATCGAACCTGGGACATCCATACACCAGGTCAATGCTCTATCTACTGAGCCACCGGCCAGTGTCAAAACTGTGTTTCAAATGGGCAGAAATCAAAATAAAATGTATTTTAATTTTTAATAAAATATAGTTTAATATACATGGAAAAACAAAAGAAGTATATTTTATGATGAATAACAACAAACTATTTTTTAAAAGTTCATTTTTCTTATTAAATTTATACAAGATGAGGTTTTTCTAGGATACTAGAATTAACACTTTTGTGAGTGTGCTGAAAGTTGCTCCAGAGTTAACTTGTTGTTAAAATAATAAAAAAATAATCTATTAATTTTCTATAAAAAATTATTTGATATAGAAAGACACATTCTCCTTCATGCTACTATTCCCAGTGTTCTTTGGCTTTTGTCTTTTTTCTCATTGAAAAGTAGCATCCTTTCTCACTCTCTCATTTTCTCTCAGTTTCTACTTTCTGCTAAGAATAGACAGATCTTCCATCATATCCTTTAGCTTCCTGACAGTGTGCTCAACTTCTGCTACATCCAGTTTTATCACACATTCTGTAATCCGCTTAAAGGAAGTACATAGACAAACCTCACAAGCAGAGTAGCATTTATCTTTTAAATTCTTCACTTGTTGAAAAATTATTCAGTTATGCTAAACACATCTTCCTACAAAAGGAAAAATAAGTTGAAATCAGAAGCCAAATCTCATAAGGAGAAATTGTTCTAACAGGAATGTCCTGATTATTTTTTACTAGAAATGAATTATCTTCTATATGAAACAGACAGTTAAGAGTGATACATTAGTGATTTTAGAAAGGAAAAACTATTACTGCTACATATAGCACAAAAAATTTGGAGAACAATGTTCCCAAAACACTCATCAAATATTTTTTACTCACCTTAAAATGTCTCTCAGTAAAAATAATCTAAAGATATAAGATGATAATGATGTCTCAATCTGCTAACAGAAGAATTATTTTTATATACACATTCTTTTTTTTAGATATCTTTTTGTGTTCTAGTAGTTTTGACTAGTAATACCCAGAAAGACAAATAAAATAGTTATATAAAGAAATATATCTTAACCCTCAGAATTAAGCCTAAATATGAAACATATTAGGAAATACAATAGAAGAGTTCATCTATAAAGAATTTTATGTACTTAAAAGATATTAAATTCATCATAAAAATTAAATAATTGAAAAGTAACAATGTGCTACATAAAGGTACATAGGAAAGGTCAAAGCATATTAATATGCCAAAAGAATTATGTGGTGTCACTTCTGGAAGAGCACAAAGAATGTTAGTAGATATATTTGTATGATAATGGTTACTGTATGGAAAGAAAATGTAGGAGAGTGATGTCAGAAAAATGGCAGTAGGAGAGATTCCTTTGGTCTCTCTTCTTGAAGTTTCAACAATTTGAACAGTTATAATTCAACAAAGGATTCCTTACTTAATGCACAAAATGGCTGAAAGATGTGCACACTGAGATATCTAAAAGTGGGCATGTGAGAACAAATCAGGGAGGAGAGAAGGCAGGAAAGCTAAGGCAAACCACAGACATAGGCCTAGAGCTAAGAGCTCATGGCAGGGCTCCATCTGAACAGGTGAGGAATCAGGTTGTGGCTGGTATTCCCTTCAGGCTGGAGGAGCATATGGATTTAGTGGGCACTTCTGCAGGAGTGAGCAGTATGTGCTTCAGCTGAGCCCAGAACTTGGGCCATGACACAGAACAGGGAGGTGGCTGTGATTGTCTGGCACTCGGCATTCCAGACAGAGAAAAAAAGCCATGGAGCCTCGCTGTGCCTTAAACTCCCAGAGTTAACTTTCCTTTCTTTGCCTTTGATGTTGGGCATGGAGAACATTATCTGTAAACCCAAGAACCAGTACTCAGAATCCCTTTTTTGTCGTGGAGTAAAAACTGCACTCTGTGAAGAGTCCCAGGGTCAAAGCACAGCAGGGACTCTGGGGAGGTACAAGTTGACCATTACTGGGGTGAGAGGGAAAACCAACAGAGAATGCTGCCGGGTTCCCAAGCCCACCCTACCTCCAGACACCATGACTCACTTGTGGCAGTATTGGACTGTGGAGGATAGCACCGGAATTTCATAAATTAGGAGCCACCGCTTCTTGGCCTTTTGGCTAGGATCAAGTGTGTAGAAGCCCTATCAAATACCACAGTTTTCTGCAAATTTGGTTCCTGGGACCGGGAGACCAGCTCACAAGGCAGACTCCTGACTACCGGGAAACATCACTCTGGGGAGAACTGAAAAGAAACCAGAGATGGTCAAGAAAACTAAAATACTTGTGATTCAGAGTCATCTACTAGAAAATAACAGAAAGTCATCTTTGTCTTAATCTGCTAGAGAAATGCCACTCATACATAGATGTCTTGGCCTTAATGAACATTTTAAGAACTTGACCTCAAAGGCAAGAGAAGTAGAGGCAAAAATTAATGAATTGAGACTAAATCAAACTAAAAAAAATTCTGCACAGCAAAAGAAACTGTCAACAAATAAAAAAAAGTAACCAGCCAAAAGGGAAATGATACAGGGGGTCCTCAGGTTATGACAGTTTCATTCTTACAACAGTGATTACGGAATTTTGGTTGTAAGTCAAAACACACCCTAGCCTAAGTCACTTACTTATCTTAACACAGTTGTGAAATTATAATCTAGAACATAAAAATACAAATAATACACAGAAAAGGGGCATAAATATACTGTACTATATACTGTACTGTAATAACAGAAAAAATAACAAATATGAGTGTAAATAACAGTACAATGCTAACAGTGTAGGCTGAAACATTCATGTTTCAATTTTTTTCAGCTTTCATGGGAGTGAGTGTCGTAAACCTGAAATGTCATATGGTGAGATTCTTATAACCCAAGGACCCCCTGTACTAGCAAACAACAGCTACTACAAGGGGTTAATATTTGTAATATATAAAGAATTCATATATCTCAACAACAAACAAGCAATCAAATTTAATAATGGATAGAGGACCTGAACAGACATTTCTCCCAAGAAGACATACATATGGCTAATAGATATATGAAAAGATGTTTAACTTCACTAGCTATTAGGGAAATGCAAATCAAAACTGCCATGAGATACCACCTCACATCTGTTAGAATAGCTATTATCAATAAGACAAGTAATAACAAGTATCAAAGAGGTTATGGAGAAAAAGAAACTCTCATTCACTGCAGATGGGAATGTAAACTGATACAGCCACTATGAGAAACAGTATGGCAGATTCTCAGAAAATTAAGAATAGGGTTACCTTATGATCCATCAATCCTTCCTTTGGGTATCTACCAGAAAAAATAAAAAAAACATGTATTTGCAAAGATATATGCACCCTTATGTTCATTGCAATATTATTTCTTGTGGGCAAGAACAACCAAAATGTTCTTCAATAATCATCTGATAAAGAAGATATGATACATATATACTATGGAATACTATTCAGCCAAAAGAAAAAATGAAATACTGCTTTTGTGTCAACATGGATGGATCTTAAAAATATTATGTTTAAGTGAAATAAGCCAGTCAGAAAAAGCCAACAACCATATGGTTTCAGTTACATGTAGCATATAAAACTGAAACTCATAGACACAAACAACAGTATGGTGGTGACCAAAGTGAAGAGGTGGGGTGGTAGTAATGGGGAACGGGGAACCTTGGCCAGTGGTTTAGTGGATAGAGGGTTGGCCAGGCACATAGATGTCCTGGGTTCTATTCCTGTTAAGGGCACACAGGAGAAGTGACCCTCTGCTTCTCCACCTATGCCTCCCCCCCTTCTCTTCTTCTTTCCCTTCTTCAGCCAGTG
This sequence comes from Saccopteryx leptura, assembly GCF_036850995.1. Taxonomy (NCBI): domain Eukaryota; kingdom Metazoa; phylum Chordata; class Mammalia; order Chiroptera; family Emballonuridae; genus Saccopteryx; species Saccopteryx leptura. The sequence goes on from NC_089506.1 coordinate 86,721,822, forward strand.
GCTCAAATGGTTCAAGCATGGCCCCAGGCACTGAGGATAGCTCCATTGGTATGAGCATCAGCCTCAAGTGCTAAAATAGCTTGGTACTTGAGCATTGACCCTAGATGGGATAGCCGGGTAGATATCGGTTGGGGTGCACTATCTCCCCTCCTCTCACCTTAAAAAAAAGGGTAAATGGGGTTGGATATATGGTGATGGAAAAATGACTTTTTTTGGAAAACAGCACACAATGCACTATACAGATGATGTATCATAGACTATGTTACTTGAAACCTTAATAATCTTATAACCAATATCACCTCAATAGATTTAATAAGATTAAAAGAAAGTTTAATAGGATATTATTTTCATGTAGTGTCACCTATTTCTCAAGTTAAGCAATAAAAAAAATATTTGGATACAGAAAAAGAAGAAAATATAAGTTACTGGTTGTGTACAAGTATGTGTGTGGCCGTGTCTGTGTGTATGTGTATGTGTATGTGTGTTAAAGTTTTTGGAGAAGAAGGGAGTTTATATTAGAATAACTCAAGTATGCAAAATAGAATATTGGACATATACATTATTTTTATTGTTATTATTTATTATAAGTATTATTTATCATTTGCCCATATATGCACTCTAAAGTGAAATCAATATTAACTATTTTTGTAAAGTCATTTTTCCATTCCTTAAAATAAAATCATAAATATGTTATGTGTAGATATATTATTATGTTAATAGTGAAGATAATGTTACATTACCTTTTTAATTAACACCACATGAAGAATATTTTTCCACTTAACACTATGTCAAGTATATTTTTCCACTTTGCTATGTTTTGTTTTTCTTAACCTCTACAACACTTGACTTCTGTCTCCCTTTTTATTATATTTTCCTTGCTCTTACTCTTGTTTTATAAAAATAATATGTTATACATGTATTTCATTTTAACAAACCATAGGTATTTGCTTATAGTTTGCTTTTACACTCAATATACCAGCAAAATACAAGTCATTGAGGTAAAAAAAATAATTCAATCTTCTGTACAGTGGCTTATTAGTTCATAGTAAGAATGTTCTATAATTATTTCAGTCTTTCTACTATTGATTGGCACATAGGTAAATTTAAGGTTTATTTTCCTCCCATAAAAGTGCTGTAACAATTTTTTTTGTAGCATGCCCAGGTATATACATGTATTTTCACTATGTGTGTATCTCTGTGTGTATGTGTGTGTCTTTAATTCTTAGAGGTAAAATAAATAGATCAAAGGGTATACAATTATCTTTTGCCTTATAAATATAAAAAAAAAAAGTCCCATATATTCATTAAAGCTCACATTTTTTTGGTAGTCAATGAGACTGGACTTTAGCAACATTAATGCTAACACTTAAAACTGTCACCCAGTAAATGATGTTAATTTGAAAGTTAATGACTTATAGCTAACTGACTTTAATTTGCTTTTTCTGAACAATATCAAAATTAAGTGATTATTCATATACTCTGAACATTTGAATTTCCACTTCTGTGTGTAATTTATTAATAATGGTGTTTATGTTTTAAATAGACTGCTACCATTTTTCAAATTTAAGAGATTTTGTATTTCTTAGAAACTGCCCTTTATATTATCATATAATTTGCATATATTTTCTAATATATTGTTTGTCTCTTGGGTTTAGTATATTTTTTAATAAATTTTATTTTTTGTTTTCAAATACTATCATTCTTTTGTTGTTTCTGTCTTTAATTACTTTCCTCAATATGTTCTTATATATTTCCTGAAAAATATGTAAAATTTTTACTATTTTAATAAATACTTCACCATTTAAAAATTTTGTTTATAATTTTCTGTTAGTGTCCATTTTTAGATAAATAACCAACTGTGCCAACCTCATTTATTAAACACATGTTCTATTATACCATCAGGTCCAACACTATAATATAAATATTATTTCTTTACTATTTATTTTTCTTATCTTCAGTCTCAATATTATACTACTTTTCTTACAATTTTTTGTTTTCTTATATAATCAAGTCTATTTGTATCACCAAACTTATTTTCATATATTCATCAGCAGTTAGCTAAAGTTTTAGCATACTCTAGATATTTACAATTTGATATAATAACCAAAGAGAAGAAACCTAACAATGTACTCTCACATTAAAGCTTATAAGCCATGGTATCTACCATTGACTATAGAAAGAGAGAGAAAGAATTCTAATAAATACAGCAGTGTCTAGCTCTTCCTAAAAAGAAATCATGATTCAAGTCACTAGAGTATGATGATTCATAAAATTTATAAAAAGTAAAGACTACTCCTTTTTTTTTTAAGAGAGAAGCCAGGAGATAGTGAGACAGACCCTTGCATGCACCCTGAATGGGATCCACCTGGCAACCCACCATCTTACCTGGGCCGAATACTTGAATCAACCCAACCGAGTAATTTTTAGTGCCCAAGGCTGATACTCAGACCAACCGAGCCACTAGCTGCAAAAGAGGAATAAGGAGAGAAGGGGGAGAGGGAAGGAGGTGAAGAGAAGCAGATGGTGGTTTCTAATGAGTGCCCTGAAAGGGAATTGAACCTAAAATGTCTGCATGACAGGCCAATGCTCTATCTACTGAGCCAGCTGGCCAGGGCCAGGATTACTAAGTTTTAAAAACTTGCCCTGCCACCTTCAAAAATATCCAAACTATGATTGAAACAGACAACAACTTTGTAAATCTAATCAGTACCCAAATATTAGCATGAGAAAACATTCTCAAATAATAATAATAAGGCATATTATTCAATGTTTCAAACTGATAAACTCAAGTAAAGTATATGAAAAAAAATCACCCTGCAAAAGGATCACACCAGAATCCTAGAGTTCATCAGGGAGAAGCCTCAGCTTAAACTTGACTGTTATTGAACGTCACTATTAGATGTATGAGTGAATATATTTTTCATATAGAAAAAATATATTATCTCTTCCCTTTTATGGTCATAATGACTTATTACCTTTAAACTCCTTTAATCAGGTCTAACCATGTTACTTTAAGCAGATTATTCTGAATTGAATGGGCTTGTATTTGCTTTGAGAACAAAAAGCACTAAAGAGCTGGTACAAGATTTAGCATATATTCTTTCTCTACTTAAGAGGACTCTAAGGTTGTATGTTGTAATAGTAGTGTCATTGCATGAAGTAATTTATTAACTAAGGTATGAATGAATACGAGAATCACAGCTCCTCTACTAACAGTTTATCATTTCATTGGACATTTATTGTAAACATGAAATAAATATTTGAGATTTTATTTTAAATTTTCATTAAACTTTATATTTCAAAAATAATTTTAGTTTCACAGCAAAAATGTGCAGAAATATACTTCATAAGGTGAGAGGTGCCGCATAAGCAAGGAGTCCTTAAACCACCGTCAGTCAGTCAGTCAGTCACCTCAACTCCGATGCAATATACTCCCCATATACTCCTGACTTCCATACATGCAAAGCCTCCTTCATTATTAGTATCCCCAATAAAATAATACATTTGTTACAATTGAATAATTGACATTAATTTGACTTTGGGTGATGGGTATACAACATAACCAATAACTCAAAAGCAAAATAAATGTTTAGCTGTAAACTATGTACTCTCATCAATCAATGTCACTCTGTGAAATTTAATTTTACAAATAAAATTTAAAAAAGCACTGACATTAACACATCATCACCCAAAGTCCGTAATGTACATTAGGGCTCACTCTTGGTGCTGTCCATTCTATAGGTCTGGAAAAATTTTAATGATATATATCCACCATTATAGTCTCATGCAGAATATATTTACTGCCTTAAACAACCCTCTGTGGTCAGCATATTTTGACATCTCTCCCCACAACCCCTGGCAACCACCAATGTTTTTACTGTCTCCATTGTTTTATACTTCAGAATGTAATAAAATTGAAATTATATAAGATGTAGCTTTTTTATGTTAGCATCATTTATTTCATAATAAGCATTTAAGTCTCATCCATATATTTGCATGGCTTAAGAGCTCACTTTGTGTGTGTGTGTGTGTGTGTGTGTGTGTGCGCGTGCACACCCGCACTAAATAATATTCTGTTGTCTAGATGTACCGCAGTTGATTTATCCATTCACCTGCTGAAGGACATAGTGGTTGCTTTCAAGTTTCAGCAATTATGAATGAAGCTGCTATAAACTTTCCTGTACAGATATTGTGTAGATAAAGTAATTCAACTCCTTTGGGTAAATATGGAGGAGTATGATTACTAATTCTTATGGTAATTATGTTTAGATTTTTAAGGAACTGCTAAACATCACTCAAAGTCACTGCAACATTTTACATTGTAACCATCAATAAATGAGACTTAATGTTGGTACACATCCTTGCCAGCATTTCATGCTGTCAATGTTCCAGATTTTGACCATTCTAATAAGTCTGTGGTGCTATCTCGTTATTTTGGTGTTTTTTGTTTTGTTTTGTTTTTGTTTTTTTTGACAAAGAGAGAGAGACAGAAAGGCTCAGAAAGACAGGGAGAGAGATGAGAAGCATCAATTATTTGTTGCAGCACCTTAGTTGTTCATTGATTGCTTTCTCATATGTGCCTTGACTGGGGGCTACAGCAGACCGAGTGATGCCTTGCTCAAACCAGAGGCCTCGGGCTCAAGTGTTGCATCTACCGGGTGTGAGAACAAACGTCGGAGACTTTCAGGAGTGTAGATGGTACTTTATTGACCAGTTTAACCTGCGCAGGGGCGAACTCCCAAGATGTCTGGAGACACCGTACTCACAAGGAGCTGCAAATGGGAGTCCCGCCTGGCGCTTACAGCTAGGTCCTTATATTTCCTAAGTGAGCAAGCATTATACAGAAGCAGATGTGGCAGTTAGCTATTTGCTAGGGAGGTCACACGCAGCATAGCAACAGGGGCCGAAGCATAGCAACAGAGGCCGGAGCATAGCAACGGGGGCTGGGTTTAGCTTAGTGGTGAATTTCAAACATAAACTTCTTTGTTCTCAGCCTCACAGGGGCCCTATCAGCACCTCCCTGTTCCTGCTCCAAAATGTTACTCTCTGGCAGCCACAGCACGCCTCCCCAAATCTAACATGCCCCATCTCTTTTGGGCATAAATCAAACCCTTGATTCTTCATCAGTGGGGTGTAAGGTTGGGACAGAACTAATAACTTTATTACATCTACCCTCTCCTTTATGAACGCAAGGAGCTTATTAAGGATTATTGGTCCAAAGGTAAGAGCCAATAAGAATAATAGGAGGGGTCCAGCAATTGTGGATATGAGGGTAGTTAACCAAGGAGAAGTCTTGAACATAGAGGCATACCAGCTAGGGCTGTCTTCTTCTAGGTTCCTATTCTTTAATCTGTTTGCAAGTATCTTGATATTCTCTCTAATTACTCTAGAGTGGTTAGCATAAAAACAACATTCTTCTCTTAAAGCAGCACATAGTCCTCCTTGCTCAAGCAGGAGGAGGTCTAGCCCTCTCCTATTCTGAAGGGCTACCTCGGCTAGGGAGTCTATTTGCTTCTCGAGGTATATTACCTGGTTTTGGAGAAGCGCAATATCTTTGGAGAATGTCTCCAAGCTGCTGGTGAATTACAGAACTTGTCTTCAAAGAACTTTGATAAATCAGCTTGGAGAGTTATGGGGTTGTTATTATCCCAGGTGTTATTCTGTGCTATAACTGTGCCATCTGCTGTCCTGATTAAAACCTATTCCTGTAACTCTAGTCCCTTACTGGGTAAACAATAAAAAATCATCAGTCCTAAGAGGAGGAGAAGGTGAGCTTTAGAGGCTCTCCAGGGGTCCGCTTGACTTGCCATCTCCGAGATCCTTCGTTGGGTGGTTGGGCCGGCTTCACGTGGAAGAGGTGGATCCAGTAGGGCTTTTCAGCTACCTTAATAGCTGTAGGTATACTCAGGATCACCTGCAATGGTCCATTCCACCGCGGCTCAAGGTTGCCCCGTCTGTGGTTGAGAATCCACACCCACTGTCCAGGCTCCGGTGGCTCCAGTAGTTGGGAGCTGTGTTTTGCATTTGATTGGGCTGATCTATGGAGGGCCTGCACCTCGCTTCTGATGTGTTGCAGGGCCTGTAAGGACTTGAGGAAATTATGATTAGAAATCTCTAGTTCCCCTCTGGTCAATCGAGGTACAAGGGGCACAAATTGCCCAAATAAGATTTCATAAGGGGTCCATTTATTGAGATAGGGGGTACATCTGGTTCTAAAAAGGGCAAAAGGGAGGAGATCAACCCAGTTTTCACTGGTCTCCCCTCTCAGCTTAATTATAGTTTCCTTCAGAGTCCTGTTCATTCTTTCTACCTGTCCTGAACTTTGGGGCCTATAAATGCAATGCAATTTCCAATTAATACCTAACTTAGTGGCTAATTCTTGAGATATCCTGGATATGAATACAGGTCCATTGTCTGATCCTAGGGCTAGGGGAATGCTATATCTAGGTATGATTTCCCTTAATAAGACTTTGCAAACTGTGGAAGCAGCCTCTCCTTGCGTGGGGAATGTTTCCACCTATCCTGAGAAGATGTCTACTAATACTAATAGATACTTATAACCTGACTTCCTAGGGGTCATCTCTGTGAAATCTATTTCCTACAGTTCTCCCGGAGCTTTCCCCAATACCTCACAAAGAGGGGTAGCTTCTTATTCTGCGCATTTACTCTGGCACAAATGCTGCACTTCGAGACGATGGAGTGTACAATATCCCTGATGTTGGGCCCTACATAATACTTCCTGATAAGTTGTTCTAGCTTGTTTTGTCCTAGATGAGTACTAGTATGAATATCTCCTATTTCTCTTACTATTCCCTGGGGTAAATAGAGCCGGGAGTCTGGAAGCTCTATCTATCCCTGCTGATTTTTCTTCCCTTTCAACCGCATCCCTTCCTGCTCTTCTTCTGGGGAATAGTAAGAGAAATATAGCGTTGGCTTAGGCAGCAATGGCAGAAGGCTTTCTTGTGGCCCAGTGGCTGCCTCTCTTGAAGCTGAGTCTGCTAGGTTGTTTCCCTTTACAATAGGAGAGTCCCCTCTCTGGTGTCCTTTGCAGTGAACGATGGCAACTTTGGTAGGTAGCCAAATGGCATTTAGAAGGGCAAGAATTTCATTGCAATTTTTAATGTCTTTTCTCCCTGCTGTCAGTAAGCCTCTCTCCTTGTATATGGCTCTGTGGACATGGGCAGTGGTGAATGCATACCGGCTGTCAGTGTAGATGTTGGCAACTTTTCCCTCTGCTATCTGTAAGGCTCGGGTTAGTCCTATTAGCTCTGCCCTTTGTGTAGATGTTCCTGTGGGCAGTGCTTTCTGCCACAGGACCTTATTTTCCGTGGTCACTGCTGCCCCTGCATGTTGCTGTCCATCTTTAATAAAACTGCTCCCGTCATTAAAGAGGGTCAGGTCTGCCTTCCCGTATGCTTGATCCCTTAAGTCCAGGTGGGAGCCAGTCACTGTGTCAAGGATTTGTTTGCAACTGTGGACCAAAGTGGAGTCCGGTATTGGCAACAGGGTCGTTGGGTTCAGGGCAGCAGTTTTGAGGAACTGAACAGATAGAGGGTTCAGCAGCTGAGCCTGATACTGCGTTAGCCGCGCATTAGATAGCCACCTGTCAGGAGGTGCTCGCAGCACTTGCTCTACGTAGTGTTCCCTAATGACTTTGATGTCCTGACCTAAAGTTAATTTACTAGCCTCCTTGACAAGTATGGAGGTAGTAGCAAGCACCCTCAGACATGTTGGCCATCCCCAGACTACAGGATCAAGTTTCTTGGACAGATAGGCGACAGGCCTCTTCCAAGGCCCAAGTTCCTGGCTCAGTACCTCTAAAGCTACTCCTCCCTTTTCTGCTATAAATAGCTGAAAGGGTTTGGTCAGATCTGGCAGGGCCAAAGCTGGGGCAGTCACCAGGGCCTCTTTAAGTGCTTGGAATGCTTGCTTCTCCCCATCTGTCCATGTGAACTGCTCTTCCTTTCCCTTGGTTAGTTCATGTAGGGGTTTAGCTAGTTCTGCAAAGCCTAATATCTATAGTCGGCAGTATCCTACTGCATCCAGGAATTCTCATACCTGTCTCTTGTTAGTAGGCTCAGGGATCTGCAAGACTGTCTGAATTCGCTGGCTGGACAATGTCCTTTGCCCTCCCTGTAAGTTATACCCCAAATAACTTACAGTTTTCATCACAATCTGGGCCTTCTTGGCAGAGACTCAATACCCCATTCACCCGAGATCTTGTAGCAGGTCCGAGGTAGCTTCCTTACACTCTCCTTTGTACTTGGCAGCTATGAGGATGTCATCTACATACTGGAGCAGTACGATCAACGGATGGGAGGAGCAGAAAGCCTGCAGATCTTTGCTGAGGGCTTCATTAAAAATGGTGGGGGAATTCTTAAACCCTTGTGGTAGTCTGGTCCAAGTGAACTGCCCCACCAGTCCATTATCTGGGTCATTCCATTCAAAGGCAAAGATCTCTTGGCTCTGGGGTGCCAGGGGAATACAAAAGAAGGAATCCTTCAAATCCAGGACAGAATAATAGGTATGGGTTGGGGTCAATGAGCTCAGTAAGGTATACAGGTTGGGTACCGTGGGATGAATAGTCTCTACCCACGCATTCACTTCCTGCAAGTCCTGGACTGGACGATTATCTTGGCTCCCTGGTTTCTGGATGGGAAGCAGTAGGGTGCTCCAGGCTGATTGGCACCTTCAGAGGATGCCTGCCTCCAGCAGGCATTGCAAGTGCCGGGCAATTCCCTGTCTAGCTCGAGCTGGGACCGGGTACTGCCTGATCCTAACCGGTCTAGCAGTGCTAAGCAGTTGTACCAGGACAGGCGGTTGGTGAGCGGCCAAACCTGGGGGGTTGGTTTCAGCCCAAACCTAAGGTACCCAGGCAAACAGGGCCTCTGGAACCCCTTCCTAGGCCTCCTTACCTTCTAGAACGGTGGCAAGTAAGTGTTCTTCAGACAGTGGGACAGTTACTTCCATGCTGACCTCTGCCTCTTTGTTCCCCATAAGGCTTTCCTCCCGTCGGAAGGTTATGGTGGCCTGAAATTTCTGCAATAAGTCCCTTCCAATCAGTGGGTAAGGGCAGTCTGGAATGACTAGGAAAGAGTGGGTGATGGTGCCTTGACCTAAGTCAGTAATTCTTGCGGTGGCCCATGGGTAGACTTCTGCTTTGCCCATTGCCCCTATTATCTTAGTAGTTGCCTTCTGCATCTGGCCCTGTGGTTTCTTTAGGACTGAATAGGAGGCTCTGGCCGGTTGGCTCAGTGGTAGAGTGTCAGCCTGGCGTGCAGGAGTCCCAGGTTCGATTCCCGGCCAGGGCACACAGGAGAAGCGCCCATCTGCTTCTCCACCCCTCCCCCTCTCCTTCCTCTGTCTCTCTCTTCCCCTCTGGCAGCCAAGGCTCCATTGGAGCAAAGTTTGCCCTGGCGCTGAGGATGGCTCTGTGGCCTCTGCCTCGGGTGCTAGAATGGCTCTGATTGCAGCAGAATGACGCCCCCTGGTGGGTATGCCGGGTGGATCCTGGTCAGGCACATGTGGGAATCTCTCTGACTGCCTCCCTGTTTCCAACTTTGGAAAAATATAAAAAAAAAAAAAAAAAAGAAAAAGAAAAAAAAAAGGACTGAATAGGTGGCTCCTGTGTCGACTAGGAAGTCTAATGGTTTTCCTTTGACTGTTAAGGTGACCATGGGCTCCTGGGAGCCAACAGGAATGGAGCCCTGGCCCCGTCAGTCTAAGGTTTGGAGCAAGATCTCTGGGGCTTGTTTTGGCCTCTGGCTGTCGGCCCTCAACTTTGGGCACTCTCTCTTCTAGTGTCCTTTCTCCTTGCAATAGGCACATTGATCCTTGTCTATCCGCTGTCCTTGGACCTTCCTCTATCCCCCTTTTCCTTTGGGGGGAGCTTTCTGTGCAGCAATCAGAATTTTGGCAACTTCCTTCACCCTGTCAACCTCCAGATCATCCCTATTGACATACACCTTCTGGGCTATCTCTAATAGCTTGCTTCTATTTTCTCCTTCAAATCCCTCTAACTTCTGAAGCTTTTTCCTAATATCTGAAGCAGCCTGAGTCACAAAGGCTATATTTGCTAGTCTCCTGTTCTTTTCTGCCTCAGGATTTAGAGGGGTATATACTCTATAAGCCTCCATGAGTCTTTCTAGAAAGGCTGCTGGGGATTCCTCTCTTTCCTGGATGACCTCACTTACCTTGCTAAAGTTGGTTGGCTTTCTAGCTGCTGCCTTGAGCCCCCTCAACAGAGCCTGGCGATACTGGGGGAGCACATCCCTTCTCCAAGCGGTATTAGGGTCCCAGGTAGGAGGTTGAGACAGGAGAACATCTTCTTATTTCCCTTCCTCTCTCCCGAGTTTCCCTTTCTTCTCCTAATACCGCCTTAGCAGCTTCTCTCATTATTCTGTCCCTTTCTTCTGAAGTGAAGAGGGTTTGTAAAATCTGCTGACAATCATCCCATGTGGGCTGATGTGTCCTAAAAATGGTCTCAAGGAGAGATATTAGTCCCTGAGGTTTCTCGGAAAATGGGGGATTCTGATGTTTCCAATTGTATAAATCACCAGTGGAAAAAGGCACATAGATGAGGTGAGGAGGTGCTCGTGAGCCAGCATCTGGTGCCGGTGGCGCCTCCTGGGAAAAAAGTCAAAATGGCTGCACCTCCCGGAGAAGCAGGCAAAATGGCTGTGCCTCCCAGGGAAGGTCAAAAGTGCCCTCTGTGGGCCATCCCACATTAAATGTAGGCCATTCCAGCTGGCTCAAGGTCCGGAGGAAACCTGGACTTGGCTGCGGACCTCTGTACCCCTGAGCCCTCTTCTGGAAATCAGAAAAATTCTTCAACAGGCACTCGAATACGGATCCCGGCACAGACTCCTGATGTACCATCCTAGATGACTGAGGAATAATGAGAAAGGGTAGGATACAGACAACACACACTATTAACACAAGGAACACACTTGTCTCTCTCACACTGAACTCAGTCATTCGAGCTCAGACAAAACGCAGTGCAGCGCGGCACAAAAAGGATTCCTAATGTGACCAGTCACTCCTAAAGTTAACAAATCCAAATATCTAAATTTCAGAGAGCGGTGTCCCGATTCTGAAAGCCCTGGGTAGGTTACAGGCAGCGTCCCACCTACTACCTCAGGATTGTGTGCTCTGGAGCCCAAAAGCCAAACCAAATGAGGATCCTCAGTGAGTACTTACTCAGCTCAAGCTGTCCTTCCGGTCTCCGACCCAGAACTCCGCCAAGGGAGAATCCCGGACAAGCCCTTCAAAATGTGGCATCCACCGGGTACGAGAACAAACATCGGAGACTTTCAGGAGTGTAGATGGTACTTTATTGGCCAGTTTAATCTGTGCAGGGGCGAAATCCCAAGATGTCCGGAGACACCGTACTCACAAGGAGCTGCAAATGGGAGTTGCGCCTGGTGCTTACAGCTAGGTCCTTATATTTCCTAAGTGAGCAAGCATTATACAGAAGCAGATGTGGCAGTTAGCTATTCACTAGGGAGGTCACACACAGCATAGCAACAGGGGCCAAAGCATAGCAACAGGGGCTGGAGCATAGCAACGGGGGCCGGGTTTAGCTTAGTGGTGAATTTCAAACATAAACTTCTTTGTTCTCAGCCTCACAGGGGCCCTATCAACACTCCCTGTTCCTGCTCCTTCAATAGTTACACTCTGGCAGCCACAGCAGGGCCCTATCAGCACCTCCCTGTTCCTGCTCCAAAATGTTACACTCTGGCAGCTACAGCATGCCTCCCAGAATCTAACACAAGCTGGTGAAATTTGCTCAAACCAGATGAGCCCGCACTCAAGCTGGGGACCTCAAGGTTTCAAACCTGGGTTCTCTGCATCCCAGTCCAATGTTCTGTCCACTGTACCACTGCCTCATCAGGCTATCTTGTTGTTTTAATGTGCATTTTCAAGCTGGCATGTATTGTGAACATTATTTCTCATGATTATTGCCATTATTATATCTTCCTTGGTGAGATGTCTGTTAAGGATTTTGGTTCATGTTTTAAGCAGGTTGTTTGTTTCCTTGTTGTTGTCTTTTAAGAACTCTTTGTATACTATATTTTGGGCAGCAGGTATTTATTAGCAGTGTCTTTTATGAATATATTTTCCCAGTCTTTGGTGACTTGTCTTCTCATTCTCTTGACATTAAGTAGAATTTTTTTAAGTTTTAATGAACTTCAGTTGATCAATTATTTTATCCTGGATTATGCCTTTGGTGTTGTATCTAAAGAGCTGATGTCATATTCAAAGTCTTCAAAAATTTTTTTCTATGCTATTTTCTAGGAGCTTATAGTTTTGCATTTTAATTTATTTCTGTAAGCCATTTTTAGTTAATTTTTGTGAAGGTTTAAGATTTGTATCTAGATTTCTTTTTTTTTCCATAGAGATGTTCAATTAGTCCGATCATTTATTTAAGACCAACTTCTCAAAACACAATTATTTGCCAAGAGGTTTATGTGGATTTTTACATGTATTGTTAGTTTCCTTTTGTGCAATAAAATTGAAAAACTATTTATGTAGAATTCAGGGCTGCGAAAAGTAAAAGCATGTAGAATAAAAATTCTTAAAGAGAGGTGCAGCTGTAGTAAGGTGCACATCATTCTCCTTCTCATTGGGCAGCTTGTAGAGGACAGAACATCATGGCAGGATGTTACAGATTTTGTTAGCCAGGTGTTTTTGGTGCTGGCTATTTTCACGTAGTGGGACATTCTATGCAGTTTGTAATGTAGTTTGGTTTTTGTTTTTGAGACTATTTTTGACACAATTTAGAGGATTTTACTTGGGCTAGCTGAGTTTTACCTTTAGAGAAAAAGCATGTATTGACAACAAGTTACAGTTTAAAGTATAAACAATATTTACTTACTTACAATTAAATATGGAGATGCTACCTAGGTGCTTGCTTAAGAATGGGTCCAGTCAGTGATGCCCTTCTCTGGAGCATCTGGTTTAGGATTTGGTTTGAGGTGGAAACGTGTCCACTTTGCATTGGAGTTGAGATGACTGCCTGACTGACTGTCTGACTGACTGACAGTGGTTTAAGGACTCCTTGCTTATGCAGCACCTCTCACCTTATGGTTATTGCAAATCACATAAACATTTGTCTATTTCCAGGGTTCAGTTTTATCACTTTTTCGTACTCCTTGCCTTGCTGTTTGTCCAGCATGTAAATACCTTTAGTTTCACTTTGTATTCATTTCAACTGTTTACAAGTTTTTTCACTAATATATATATATACATATATATATATATGTATGTATGTATATATATATATGTATGTATGTGTATATATATATATATTGGCAGAGACAGAGAGAGTCAGAGAGAGAAACAGATAGTGTTATAAAGTAATGTACCTTAATCCACAGGTTACATAGAGACACCAAGGCAGGTTACAGAATAAATTTGAGGAGTTTATTAATTAGCTGGGTAGCTACATGGGACACAGTCCCAAATCATGTAGGCCCTCTTATAGTTCTGAGCCTGCTTTTATACAAAATCAAGTACTGGTTGGGGTGGGTAAGGAGGGAGAGCATGGTACAATAGTCAATTACTAACAAGTTTACAGGATCTATTAAAAGGAAAAAGCATTCCCACACAACAAGACCACAAGATAACACAGTAGTGATAAAGGTTTTACATATCCAGCAAAGATATTCCCAAATCTTCTAGGGTCTACGACCCATCCCCGTTGCCACAATGAAATGCTTAGCTTAAGATAGGGAGAGAAGCTAAATGAAATTACCTTTGCTAAAAATGTTGGGGCTAACTTATTAGGAAACCCAATAAGCTAGTTCCCGCTTGTTTAGTTTACAAATTTTATTCATATAAAGAATTTCAGAAGAATGATTATTGGAAAGCATATACAGGTTTTTCAAGCAAGGGGAGTGGGCTCGTGATCCCTTTGTCAAGAGGTATATGTCACTCTCATGACTCCAGGAGGGGAGGAAGAGTTAGAATTAGTGTAGGAATTTTTAATTAAAATATGAAAACATTGTCTCCAAAAGGCTCTTAAGTAAGAGGAAGAGGAAGTTTTCAGATAAGTTTTACCTTCTTTGCTCTGTCAATCAAGAGGTGGCCTCAGTACTTCCAGAGAACTATAGTTAAACTATGATTAGTTACTAACTAAATTTTGCCCCTTTAATCTCTCTCTTTAGGGTTTTTTTTCCTCAGGAGGGAGGGGTAAGGGTGGCCTGGCTCTTCTTTTTGAAATACCAGTATTAACAGTTCTGCAATTCCTTGACACCTTACCACAATAGGGACAGACAAGTAGAGAGGGACATGAGTGAGAAGACCTGAGGAGCCACTGCGCCACCTCACCCACAGGTGTTGTAAAGTACCAAAAGCTACAGAATCAATATTCATATTTTAAAGAACTTAAAGAACATTTTATTAATTTGGGTTAAGGTGTGCAGATAAATGTTGTGAATAATCTCTGTTCTGTGTAATTGGCATAAAACCAGAATGACCCTTGGCATTGTATTGTAAATGCAAAGGGAAGGAAAACATGGATTTCCTGACATTTCACCACACCTGTGGGGTAAGGGGTGAATGGCTAGCCAGGTGCAGGAAGAGAAAAGCCCAAATAAACCTTTTCTTATAACTATGAGCCATTTGCGGGCATTTGTCCCCACAGACACTACCTCTCCCATATGAATGCATATAGTTAATATGTGTGACTCTGGACAGAGAGATGGTGGATAAATATTAGAAAATATAGGAATGTCTCTTAATATGTAAAGAGACATCTTTCTATCATTGTGTTGACTTGTAAATTTTGCTTTCTTCAGACTGATGTATGGCTTGCAAATTGAACATGGTCCTATCATGTTAAAGGGCATATGACTATAACCAATAGTGGTAAAAGGCTTGTAACTGCAATTTTTGCTTCTATACTTCCCACTTGTAATACTATAAAAACTAGGTAGAACAAAGGGCTGGCACACTCTCCCTCAGCTAGACAATAAAGCTTTGGTGTATAATCGACGGATTTTGTTCATGTCTTCAATGTTTCAAGTCCCTCTGGATTAGGCTTCACATTTTGGGGGCTTGCCTGGGATCGAGGGACCGCTGTTGGTCTGCACACTGGAGCTTTCTTGCTCAACCCCGTGTAAGTAAAACAAGGTCGCGGCCATTTGATTGCCACGCGAGCCTTGGCTGATGAGCCAGGAAGGGGCCAGTGGCCATCTCCCTCGGACATGAGGTTAGGGGATTTGGGAAGGCATCCCGCTTTTAGGGAACTCTGTTTGAGTTTAGATATTCTGAGCTCAAGGAAAGAGTGGCATCTGTTTGTCTATCTGTTTTTGCTGTTTGTCTATCTGTTTTTGCTGTTTTGTCTGTTTTTGCTGTTTGTCTGCTTTTGTCACTGCATTCATCTTGGTCCTATTCTCCCCACAGCCAGATATGGGTGGCAGAAGCAGGAAAGGTCTGCAGTTCCCCCCTTGAATGTAAGATTTCTCATTTTGAATTGGCTTATGTTACACAGGAGGATGTATACGGGAAGAAATTCTCCAAGGGCTGCCTTCGCATGTTGTGCAAACACGAATGGCCCACACTTGGGGTAAGCTGGCCCACCGAAGGGTCGTTTGACTCAGTCCTGACCCAGAGGGTACGGTCAGTAATAACAGGTAGGCCCGAGCATCCAGACCAATTCCCCTACATTGACGTTTGGGTCGCTCTCTGTGAGCAACCCCCTCCGTAGATGCAGAAATGCTCCCTGAAAAGAAGTAGCAGGCTGCTAGTAACTAGAGTGGCCAGGCCCCGAGAATAACCCAGGCTAGCAGTCATGCCAAGCACACCAGAAGATGAGCTCCTTTTGCAGCCTCCTCCATATTGGGAGCCTCTACCACAGGAAGAAACCCCAAATCCCCCAAATTAGCCAGAGAGGAAATCTCCAACTGAGGAGAACAGGGAGCCTCATCCCAATCCCCTCCTTTCCCCTGTGCACACTAGGCAGGGCACCCCTTACTAAGGGGAGAACAGGGACAGTGAGGTAAGCCCTGCCAGGAGGCAGGAATCCACCCTCCTGCCCCTCAAAGAGGTCCCCAGGGATGCTTTTGTGTATGTGTCTTTCACCACTTCTGACCTGTACAATTGGAAGCACCAAAACCCTTCTTTTGATGAAAATCCCCAAGCATTAACTTCCCTTCTTGAGTCTATTTTTCACACACATAGACCAACATGGGACAATTGCCAGCAGTTGTTGCAGGTCCTGTTCACAATGGAGCAGCAGGAGTGTATCTGTGCCAAAGCAAGATGTGCTTTCCTGGAGGGCCAGGAAGCCCCAGATACCCCAGCAGGGTGGGCAGCCATAGAAACGGCACTATCCACTGAGAGTCCTAACTGGGACTCCAACGACGGAGGTGGTAGGGATGCACTCACAACTTACAGCTGGTATCTCCTGGTCAGGATGCGGGCTGCAGCTCGCAAACCCACAAACTTGACCAAAGTAAGTGAAGTAACGCAGGGACCGCAGGAATCCTTTGCCACATTCTTAGATGACTACTAGAGGCATACCGCACCTGAACTCCCATCAATACCTATGCGGAACCCAATAGGCATGCGGTTAACCTAGCATTTGTTACCCAGTCGGCCCCAGACATTAAAAAAAAGTTACAGAAATTAGAGGGATTTGATGGGGAAACTAGGGAAAAATTAGTAAATATAGCCACTCGGGTGTATAACAATAAGGACACTGAAGCAATAAAAGCAGCAAAAGAGACAAGTTGGTCCCTAGTGATGGCCCAACAAGAACAAGGGATTGTAACAAAGCAGGGAAAAGGAAAGAAGCATAGCCACGGGAAACCGCATAGCCGTAGAGAGCCCCTAGAAAGGATCAATGTGCCTACTGCCATGAGCATGGCCACTTCAAGCGGGATTGCCCCAAGTTGAAAGGAAAGGAACAGGCAGCCAGGGACAAAAACTCAAAGCCCTTCTGTTTGCGGAAGAGGATTGACGGGGCCGGGGCTCAATTCCGCTAAACCCCCTTGAGCCCATGGTCACAGTCCAAGTAGGGGGAAACCCGTATCCTTCCTTGTAGACACGGGGGTGGAACACTTCATCCTGAAAGAACCCCTGGAGCCCCTCTCCAAGAAAACAATCTCTGTGCAAGGGGCTACAGGGAAAGCCGAAAGATATCCCTGGACCACGGCCTGGACGGTGGACCTGGGATGAGGGTTAGTCACTCATTCGTTCATAGTAATGCCCATCTGCCCCTACCCCCTGATGGGACAAGACCTACTGTGGAAAGTGAGTGCCTCCATCACGTTCCAAGGGGGTACAGGTGCCATCGCTTTCAACAAACCAGAGACAATCGCATTCACCCTGCTGCTGGTGGAGGATCACCGCCTGAATGAACCGGTAACGGGGCCCTGGGTGGACGGACAGTGGAGGACTCAATTCCCCAAAGTGTGGGCGGAAGATAACCTGCCTGGGCTAGCGAGCCACCACCCACCTGTCATCGTGGCTCTGAAAGCCCAGGTGGTAACGGTGCGAGTACACCAATACCCGATTAGGCCTGAGGCCAGGCGGGGGATAGCTGTCCATAGTTCATATCCTCCGACTGAAAGAGGCAGGGATTTTAACTGAATGCCAATCCCCCTGGAACACTCCGCTGCTGCCGGTAAGTAAAGGGGACACAAACGACTACAGGCCGGTCCAGGATGTTAGGGAAGTAAATGCCCAGACAGAAACCATTCACCCGGTGGTGCCAAACCCGTACACCCTCCGGGGACAGTTGTCACCCGATTTAGCGTGGTTCTCGGTCCTAGATTTAAATAAAGGATGCTTTCTTCACCATAACCCTGGCTCTGCAGAGCCAGGCCCTCTTCGCCTTTGAGTGGGCAGATCCTGACACAGGTGACTCCGGTCAATTAACATGGACCCAATTGCCTCAAGGGTTCAAGAATTCCCCGACTTTGTTTGGAGAGGCACTGGCGAGAGACTTGGTCCTGGTCCAGGTGGCACACCCTAAAGCAATTGTCCTCCAGTATGTAGATGACCTGCTGGTAGCAGCACCAAGCCTAGAGGAATGCATGGTGCCTACAGAGGGGCTACTGTAGGTCCTACAGGACCTGGGATATAGGGTCTCTTGGAAAATAGCCCAGATTTGCCAGAAAACTGTCCGATATCTAGGATACATAATCAGCCAAGAGACAAGGGCGTTAGCTGAGTCAAGAACTCGAGTCATCCAGGCCCTCCAGGTCCCTGCGAGCAAGCAACAACTTTGGGAATTCCTGGGTACAGTGGGGTACTGCAGAATCTGGATTCTTGGTTTTGCCCACATAGCAAAACCTCTGTACAAAGCCACAAAAGGGGATGGGCCTCTCCGATGGTCCCCGGAGTGTGCCCAGGCTTTTAAGGATCTGAAAACGGCTCTGGTTAGCCCCCCCTGCTTTGTCGCTGCCTGACTTAGAAAAGCCTTTCAATCTCTATGTGACTGAAAAAGGAGGGTCCGCTGTTGGCATGCTTACCCAAAAGCTAGGACCCTGGAGGTGTCCCGTAGCCTACCTCTCAAAAATGCTCGACCCGTTGCAGGAGGCTGGCCAACCTGCTTGCAGCATCTAGCGGCGGCGGCAGCCCTGGCGCGAGAGGCGGACAAGTTAACCTTAGGGCAGAGCCTCACGATCATCACTTCCCATTCACTGGCACCAATTCTCACCCAGGCGTCGGGGAAATGGCTCTCGAATTCCCGTCTCATTCATTATCAGGGCTTGCTCCTAGAAATGCCCCGGATCACCTTCGAGACTGTAGGAGGACTGAATCCGGCTATGTTGCTGCCAGAAGGAACCGTGAACTGACCAGAACATGACTGCATAGAGGTACTGAATGGGGCACAGGGAACCAGAGAGGACCTTAAGGATGGGGCTATCCCTGGGGGAAAGGACATTTATACGGATGGCAGCAGCTTTGTCCGGGAGGGCCGTCTACTTGCAGGAGCGGCTGTGGTCTCGGGAGATGGGACAATCCTCTGGAGTTCAGCCCTACCCCAGGGTACCTCAGCCCAGAAGGTAGAACTAATTGACCTGACCAAGGTCTTAGAACTATCATGAGGCGAGGTAGCCAACATCTACACGAACAGCCGATATGTCTTCGTCACAGCCCACATCCACGGACAAATCTACCAGAACAGAGGGCTTCTCATCTCAGCAGGAAAAGAAATCAAGAATAAAGAGGAAATCCTCAGCCTGTTAGAAGTCCTCTGGTTCCTGAAGCAAGTGGCAATCATCCATTGCCCCGGACATCAAAAAGGGGACTCCCTTCAAGCTCGCGGTAACAGGTATGCAGACACTGCCACCAGGGAGGTTGCCGCTCGAATTCTCCCCCTCGCCGTAGAACCCACCATCCAGGAAAAGCCAGCTTACTCCAAAGAAGAACAAGAGACATACCACCGTGAGGGTTGGACTTTCTCAAGCGGATGGTGGAAGAACTCTCAAGGTAGGGTAGCCCTACCACAGCCCCTAGGTGAAAAGTTTCTCGAGGAAATCCATGGAGCAATGCACCTAAGTGGAAGAAGCTGCAAACCCTGGTGTCACCCGGGTTCCAAATTCCACATGTACGCAGACTGGCCAAACAAGTTGCTCACCGATGTCAGGCCTGCCTACAGGTCAATGCTGGCAGAGGCCCTGGGATGTCTGGAATCAGGTATCAGGGATTCCAGACATCAACCCCAGGGGAACACTGGGAAGTGAACTTTTCTGAAATGAAGCCCAGTAAATACAGGTACCGTTACCTACTAGTGCTTGTAGACACTTTTACAGGATGACCAGAAGCCTACCCAACTCGGAGAGAGACTACGTCCATAGTAGCAAAGGCACTACTACAGGAAATAATCCCCAGATTTGGCCTTCCCTTTTTCCTGGGGTCCAACAACGGCCCAGCCTTCATGGCTGAAATATCAAAAGTCCTTGCTAAGGTGTTAGGAATAGATTGGAAATTACACTGTGCATATAGGCCTCAGAGTTCAGGACAGGTAGAAAGGTGTAATAGGACCATAAAGGAAATGGTCACAAAAATTCATCTGGAGACTGGCTTAGGTTGGGTGGAGCGCTTCCCTACACCCTCCTGAGGGCTCAGTGGACCCTGGGGACACATGGGTTTTCTCCTTACCAAATCCTCTTTGACAGGGACCCCCCAATTGTTCCTCATATAGGCCTAGAGCACTCACTAAATCACAACTTATTTCTCACTTGAAGGCCTTTGAAGAAGCCCTACAGGAAATCCATGACAAGGTGAGGCGAGCCCGCCCCCTAAGGGCTGCCTCCCCAAACCCTTGTAATCCCGGGGAGCTTGTCCTCATCCACAGGTGTACAGCTTCGAGCCTTGAACCTCGGTGGAAGGGCCCATTCCCAGTGGTCCTCAGTACCCCACAGCTGTAAAGGTTGCTGGCCACGCAGTGTGGATTCATCAAGCTCACATCAAGCCAATTCCAAATCAAGCTGACACAGCTAGATTGAGGGCTCAACCGGACCCCAAAGATCCACTCAAGGTCAGATTTACTCCTGTCGTACCTACCACATCTGGGTCCTAGCCCTGCTGGTAGCAACAACAACAGGGAGCCCTCATCTCCCTGTCAGACAAGTATGGGAACTAGTAAATCCAGATACTAACCAGGTTGTGAGCTCCATCACCAAGGTGGCTCCTGCAATGGCCAACTGGCCCACTTTTGTTTCTGACTTTTGTTCTCTAAAAGGGGCAGAATCAGCTGGAAGTTCCAATTTGTTGACTGTGCTGTTGGCTGAAGCTGTACACCTAACACTTGTGGGCAGAAGTGGCTACAGCACCACCCCTTTTACATTTGCCCTGGGTATGGGTCCCCCTTCCGCAAGCTAGCCTGCGGAGGACCCAAGCAGTATACTCCCAAATGCGCCACAAGTAAGACTACCCCCTCTTCCGCAGCCTGTGCATGCGGATGCATGCGCCCTCGCTTCCCGCTCCCCGCCCGCAGCGCTGGCTCCATCTGCCCTGCCGCCAATGCCTCCTCTAGCGCCACCTGCACCACTGCCGCTGCCGCCAGCTGCTCTCAGAACCAATATAGGCTGCGGTCCCAGAGGAGCGAGCGCCTGCCTGTGTGCACCGTGGCGGCCTGCTTATATCCCCGGTGGCAGCAGGCAGCGTGATGCTGCTGCTCCAATCCAGCGGGCAGCGCACTGCTATTCACCCAGGCACCGGCAGCGGCTGTCTGGCCCAGCCTGTTATGGGCCGCCTCTCTAGGAACAGGTATCTCGGCCCTAGTTGTCCAGGACTCTGGTTTCAGGGCTCTTCAGGAACTCATTGAGCAGGACATCGCTGCCCTTGAGAGCTCAATCCGAGTTCTCGAGAAATCCTTGGGCTCCCTGGCAGAAGTTGCACTACAGAACCAGAACTGAAAGGGACTCGACCTGCTGTTCCTGCCCAAGGAGTACTGTGCGCAGCTCTCCAAGAGCAATGCTGTTTCTTCGCCAACCATTCCGGAGTCATCCGCCAATCTCTGGACCTCCTCAGAGACCGCCTGGAGAAACGCGGTTGGGACAGAGAAGCACATGGACTTTGGGTCCCCGGGTTTACCTGGCCCTCATGGGCCACTACATTGCTGTCCTCCCTTGCAGGTCCCATTCTGGTGCCCCTTGCTGTGCTCCTGATCGGCCCCTGTGTTTTCTACGCATGGTGGCCACCCTGGTCAAACGCCAGCTAGGGGCCGCCAACCTCCTGGTCCTTTGACCTACGTTTCAGCCTACCTACCAGCCTCTCCCCTCAGTAGATACTGCATCTTATCCTCCCATTCAGAGGGGGGAATGAGGAGCCCTGAGGAGCCACTGCACAACCATTACCCGCAGGTGTTGTAAAGTACCAAAAGCTACAGAATCAATATTCATATTTTAAAGAACTTAAAGAACATTTTATTAATTTGGGTTAAGGTGTGCAGAGAAATTTTGTGAATAATCTCTGTACTGTGTGATTGGTATAAAACCAGAATGGCCCTTGGCATTGTATTGTAAATGCAAAGGGAAGGAAAACATGGATTCCCTGACACTCCACCACACCTGTGGGGAAAGGAGTGAATGGCTAGCCAGGTGCAGGAAGAGAAAAGCCAAAATAAACCTTTTCTTATAGTAATGAGCCATTTGCGGGCATTTGTCCCCATGGAAACTACCTTTCCCATGTGAATGCATGGAGTTAATGTGTGTGACTCTGGACAAAGAGATGGCGGATAAACATTAGAAAATATAGGAATGTCTGTAAAGAGATATCTTTCTATCATTGTGTTGACTTGTAAATTTTGTTTTCTCCAAAATGATATATGGCTTGCAAATTGAACATGGTCCTATTATGTTTAAAGGGCATATGACTATAACCAACAGTGGTAAAGTGCACCTAATTGCAATTTTTGCTTCTATACTTCCTGCTTGCAAAACTATAAAAACTAAGTAGAACAAAGGGCTGGCACACTCTCCCTCATATTTCTTTTGGAGTTGCTGCCGCTTGGCCAAACTAGACAATAAAGCTTCGGTATATAATCGACGGATTTTGTTCATGTCTTCAATGTTTCGAGTCCCTCCGGATTAGGCTTAACAATGAGAAGCATCAATTCTTCGTTGTGGCTCCTTAGTCTCCTTAGTTGTTCATTGGTTGCTTTCTCATATGTGCCTTGATGGGGGGGGGGGGGAGGCTGCAGCAGAGTGAGTGACCACTTGCACAAGCCAACAACCTTAAGCTCAAGCCAGCAACCTTGAGCTTCAAGCCAGTGATCTTTGGGCTTCAAGCTAGTGACCATGAGGTCATGTCTATGTCCCTCTCTCAAGCCAGCGACCCCTCACTCAAGTGGGATGAGCCCATGCTCAAGCCAGCAACCTTGGATTTCTAAACTGGGTCTTCCATGTTCCAGTCCAACGATCTATCCATTGTGCCACCACCTGGTCAGGCTTTACTAATATTTTCATAACTTATTTTCCTATATTTACTATAACACAGGAGGAGTACAGGCTTTGGAAGAAGCAGAACATGATAAGGCTAGCACTGCACAGAAGGCAGCTACTACACAGGAAGAGCAGGGGCATTAAGACTAAAATTTTGTTAAGGAAAATTAAGGAGAGGAAAATTAAAGACTAAATTTTTGTTGTCTCATTGTAAGGCCAGTTACTATGACCATGCAGGTTCATATTGGATTTGGGCAGACAGTAAAGGAACTAAAGAGCTAGAAAATGTTTGGACATTTGGTTTATTAAAGACTCCTAACAGCGAAAGAGCAAACACACAGGAAAACCACTTCCCTCTTCATCTCAGGGCTCCCAAGCCCCAAACCCCTCAGGACTCATAGAGGAAACAGGACTGCACCAGCCTCAGCAGGTCTCCAAAGCCCCTCAGCACTCCCATGCAGAACTGGCCTGGTGGAAATACCCCTTTTTGGGCAAACAATAGCAAACAATTGCCCCTTCTAGCTTCAGGCAGTCCTCAATTTGCAATCTGCCGCCCTGAGGGCAAGCACCCACAGCCTTTCATAGACTACACACATGGAGCTGCTCCAATACAAGCAAGCAAACCTAAAAAATACTTGTTTACCCAACACTCATATGAACTAACTCTCTCAGTTTTATTAGACCACCTCACCATTTGGAGACTCACTAGAAGAATTCACTAGACTCAGTATATAATGGTCTCTATGCATAAGTTCTTTTTTTACAGCAATGTATTAAAAATGAGTAGCTATTATGTAAAGTAAAAAGGTGAAAAAAAAAAAAAAGACAGGTGGACTGTAGAGTAATCCATACGCAGGTTTCTGATGGTTTTTCCCTTCCATGGAGTCACACAGACCACCCTCTTTCCCCCACAACAAACAATCAGCAACAGATATGTTACGCTTCTTCTTCAGGAAGCCCATTAGAGAGGGGCTTGGTACTCTAAGGTTTTTATTGGGGCTGGTCTCATATAGGCACCCTCTGTTTAACATTCACCAAAATTCCAGAATCCCAGAAGGAAGGTGGTGTTCAGCAGAAATCCTGTAGTTTGCAAAGTCTAGATACAATGAGTATCCATTATCATTTAACTGTTGACTGATAACACTATAGCATCTAGATTCCCAGATGACAGCTCAGGGCAAACTTGCCAGCAGGCCTTTCTAAAGATAGCTGCCTCAGGCATATTATATTAACTTTTCTATATACACCTACTATCACCATTCACATTTTCTAAAATGTTACTAAATTTGTGAAATATACCATATGTGTGCTTTCTTTTTTCATAGAAATTACTTAAAGACTAAAGTTTGGTGAAATATACATGTACTTGTATTTATTGTGGAAACTAATAAAAGTGTAGAATTTTAGGTGTGTGGCTTTAGTCCATTTTATTTATGGTTCTAATCAGGGATACAGCAATATTCTTAGGGAAGCACCATAAAGGACATCATTCAAACGATGATGATCATTACATCCCAATTGACACCTAGCAGTCAGAAAAGAAGAGGTTCAGCTGTAGCAGGGAGCCACCCAACAGAGGACAGAAACTGAGATAAGTTTATTAGAGGAAAAGAGAATTTATTAAAAGCCGGCAGATCACACAATGCTAGTAGCTCCAAAGACATTTGCTCCCTGAAATTGATTTTCTCACATGTTATATACCTTCCATAGAATACAGGTTTTCATGCAAGGGCCCTGTGAACCCTTTGTCTAGAGGTATATGTCATTCTGGTGACTCCAGGATGGGAGGGTGAGTTTAGGTGGGTTCAAAGCATAACTGTTGGAATTTTTAATTAAGGTATGTAAACATTGTTTCTTAAAAGCTTTTAAGAAAAGACAAGCGGAAAGGGTTTTCAGATAAATTCTATTTTCCTTGCTTTGTGTAGCAAGTGGCCCCAGCCACCCTTTCAGAGAACTATACGAGGTAGTTAATCTATAACTGGCTGACTCAGTTGCCCCTGCAGGCTCCTGTCCCTTGCATTCTTCTTGTTTCTTCCTTCTCTGGAAAGAGAGGTAGGGGCCTGACTTCTCCTTCCTCACAGTCAACCATAGGATTAGATTTTGAGGCTCATTTTAGACAATAAAATGTGTTATTCAAGTGAATATTGAATTTGAATACCTCTATGTTGAATTTACCTGAATGTTAACTTTAGGCAAACTGTCACAAGTGGTTTGTCAGGCTACAAATGAGCCAAGATCACTGTAAAAACCATATATACTAACTCAGTCTCAGGGGAGCTCTATCTGCTCTAAGATGTACTTTGTACACTTTATAACAAAGTGTGTTTTAGATGGACAACCAAGGCATACAACATTTAAGAATTCACAGTGCACAGACACGAATGACCACATGAACTAAAAGGATTGAAATGAAAGTTATTCTGATTAACAACTCTGCTCAGTAATTTTGCCACTAAATGCCATAGTGTGGCTGGTTATTAACATTGGTACCTTTTTTTCTCTCTTTTCTTTTCTTTCTTTCTTTTCTTTCTCTCTTTCTTTCTTTTTTTTTTCTTTCATTCTTTCATGTGTGCTTATGTTTAATTGTTAAACTCTTAGCAATAATATTTAATGCTTTTTCATGGAAATACATTTTAAAATGAGGCATGCTTGGTTTCTATTCATTAAGTCCCCATGGCTTCTCAGTGAATGCCTGGAAAGCACTCAATTAGTTTATCATTGATTCTTTACTGCTATTATAAGTTAATATAATACTTACATGTTTACAGCTAAATGATACTAATCTGCTAGAAACATAAATATTTTCTCTCCTGACTTGGGAAAAATAATTTTTTTTGCTTGACCCAGGAAGGAGGGATGTATTTATAAAAAAGAGAGAGGGGGCACAGTAAGGGGTGGTGGTGGTAAGTGACAACACACAATTAATACTTAGGTATGCAGTCCTTTATTGGGTACTGAGCACTGTTGTAATCACTTTAAATGCATTAAGTTCATGAATCCTCATAGCAACCTTATAAAGTAGGTACTGTCAATAAACAATTTTACAGATGAAAAAAAGCTAAATTAAAAGAGTGAAGAACTAAGTAAATTTTGGGTCTGAACCCAGGCAGTAGAAACATTCTGGCTTCAGAGTCTGACATTCTTTCCCACTAGCAGTATCTAATATGGCTCTTCTGTATTTTTATTAAATAAGCAGATGCAGATTAAGGTTGGTTGAGGCCCCAGGCACAGAAGGAAATATTGGGCCCCTTAAAAAAAAGAGAGAGACAGAAAAAATAAAAATACATGTTAACCATATTTTTAAGTAAACAAAAAATGTTGTGTACTATTAATGTTAAAATTGCACATATGAAATTGTAAAGTGAGTAGCCACGGCCACCATCACAGCTGCCTGGCCCATGCAGGTTCACATTAGATTCGGACAGACAGTAATGAAACAATGGAGCCAAGAACTGGTGGGCCATTAGCTTTAATCCTAGCTTGCACCTGGTGGGCAAGAAATATACACAGTGGGAAAACACTTCCCTTTCCATTCAGGGCTCCCAAAGCCACTGACTTATCTGAATTTTCTAGAATGAAAGGTTTCTAACCTCACCAGCCTTATTCATATCTGTTCCCCATCTCGTTCTCTCTGCACAAACTGACTTCTCCTTCAGCACTCCACCATCTTGGCTGCCTCTCCTCTCCTCCATGTGGCTTTTTTTCTGCTCTCTTCTCTCCAATGCTAATCTCAGGAACTGAGAGAGAGCAAGCTCCTGGTCTGCTCCATGTCCCATTTTATATTGTAAAAATCAAAACCTTTAATTTTAATCTAATATACAAACAAGGAAGTCTCTGATACAAAGTCACTTATCTGAGGCATAATGGGATTCTTCATGAGAGTGCACCACCCCAGGGTGGGAAAGGCTTAGTCTTGAAACTAAGCCTTAAACTCTAATGACTTTGCCGGTTTACAGCCTATTTCCCACATCAAAAGTGAGCAAACATATGTCATATTTAAAATGTTATTTGACCAACATTCCACCTTTTTTGCTCGCTTCACAATCTAAAGCACAGGTATTCCAGCACAAGGAAATTAGGCACATTACACAAGTTACAAAAACAGCACAAGTCATCCAGTTTCAACAGTTCAATGGTACAATTTCACGAGTCTCTGAGCACTTTCTCAAAAGTGCACAATGTCCTCTGCCTTCTTTCTAGCCATGGGAAAAGCTTCCCGGGGCAGGGGAGTGCTTCCAGCAAAGCCACCCCCCATGCCCATCAGGGTATTTCACATTGTCCAAAATCTGTAAGTCCATCCAACAAAGGAGCCAGTGCTTACTCTGGTCATAGTCCAGGAATCAGTCCAAGCACATGGTTCCTCAGCAACACCCCTCACCCCTGCCATCCTGGCAGGTCGTACACTGTCCCAAAGAGGAGCACGTGGCAATGGCAGTCAGCATTTCCATCTCTGCTCCAGAGAGCATGATTGCATCCACCCCTATGTCCCAAAATTGCAGACCTACCAGGAGCGTAGTAGATACTCCTTGCTGCTGGGCTCTCACCTTCTTGAGACTGCGGATTGCAACTCCACCCCAATTCTACTCAAACTCCAAAGAGGAACTAAAAACACCAGCTTTCCCCTGATGGGCTCGAGCCCCGGGCCACTGCAGCCTTCTGCTCTGTGGGCTTTGCAGCTCTAGCCCTGGCCTCAGCCCCGGCCTCCTCCACTGCTGGCTCTGCACAATGTCCATGGCAATTTGCAACTCAAGAACCTGTGATTCTTTCTCCAGCAGCTGCTCCATTTCCAGGTGAATCTCAAGAACCTGGTCAGCCTCCTCTGGTGCTTGCTCCAGCTCCAGGGTCAGCATCTCTTTCTCCCGCATTTGCTCCAGCACCTTCCACTGCTCCGTTTCCAGGTCCTGGGCAGCCTCTTCCACAGAGCTCTTGGTTTCCTCACACATGGCTATAAAAGTCAGCCAACCTACGATCCCCAAAAGGACAGCCATGGGGAACCATAACAGCAGACAGTCCTCTACTCCACCACTCAAAGGTGGTGGTGACTCCATACCGAACTGTATCAAATCCCACCACAGACTACGCCAAATGTAAAGCCAGTAGCCAGGGCCACGATCACAGCTGCCTGGCCCGTGCAGGTTCAGGTTTGATTTGAACAGACTGTAATGAAACAATGGAACCAAGCACTGTTGGGCCATTAGCTTTAATCCTAGCTTGCACCCAGCGGGCAAGAAATACACACAGTGGAAAAATGCTTCCCTTTCCATTCAGGGCTCCCAAACGCACTGACTTATCTGAGTTTCCTAGAATCAAAGGTTTCTACCTCAACAGTCTCATTCACTTTTGTTCCCCATCTTCTTCTCTCTGCACAAATTCTGCACTAACTGTTTTGTCCTTCAGCGCTCCACCATTTTGGCTGCCTCTCCTCTCCTCCATGTGGCCTTTTTCTGCTCTCTGCTCTCCAATGCTAATCTCAGGAACTGAGAGAGAACAAGCTCCTGGTCTGCTCCACGCCCCATTTTATACTGTAGAAATCAAAACCTTTAATTCAATTTACAAACAAGGAAGTCTCTGATACAAAATCACTTATCTGAGGCATAATGGGATTCTTCATGAGAGTGCACCACCCCAGGGTGGGAAAGGCTTAGTCTTAAAACTAAGCCTTAGGCTATAACAACTTTGCCAGTTTACAGCCTATCTCCCACATCAAAAGCGAGCAAACATATATGACATATTTAAAAACTTTTTTTACCAACAAAAATCAAACTTGGTGTCATTAAAAAAAGTGTAAAGTTGGGGTTTTGTAGGGCACTTCAGAAGTCAGGGCCCAGGGCACTCGCCCAGTGCACCCACAGTTAAATCTGACTCTGTAATTAAGTATATCAATTAATATTATGTGGAAACATTATTGAAAAAGGCTTTCAAGAAAACTTGAGTATATGCACCTATATATCAAAAGTAATATTGAAAATTTATTATTTGTTTATGTTTTGAGGATTTTATGACTTATGAGAGTTAGGCTCAGAAAACCAATTAATATCTATTTAAACTATAGTTTGGATCTAATTAATAAAAATCTCAAAATGGTCTCAGATGCTAGAGACACCTACAGAATACGAGGGTCAAAGAAATAAGAAAAGGTGGCGAACTGTATATAAGGCATGTTTTGACATATTGTGGAGCTCTTGCCTCAAATGCAGAAAACTAATGAATATTAAACCTGTTTTTTAAAACAAGAATTAAGAATTATACGTTATTATCCCTAGTCATTAGTTTTGAGTCAGAATGACTAACATTATTCAACAAATTACTAGAAAATTTGAAGAAATATACTTGCACTTTAAGTTATGATTACCCTTCAAGTGAAGGAAAAAATTCTATCTACATGTATTATGGTTAAAAAGATTGAAAAATTAAGATGGAGTTATAGATAACTCTTTTAAAAATAGTTTAGTTTGTTGGATTAGGCTGCTATAGAAATAATTTTTGGTATATCCATAATAAAGAATTTTAAGCTTCAGTCATCTGTTCATATTCAATTTTTTGTTCATTCTGTATTTAATCCTAGAAGAGAAAAAAATAAAGCAAAAGATTGTAATAATGACTATTGACAATTTATAGAGAAGTGTTGATTGAAGAATATAAAATAATGCAAGTACAATTCTATTTCCTAAGAAAAAGAATCTGAAGAAATTGGTAGCAAGGCTCAGAAGAAGTTTAATTGGATACTTAAGCCACTAACATGTGTTTCTTATGGGGCCTTCTGTTGTGAATAGAATATATTTGACAAAACAAGACTCAGTCATGTCACTGAACACTGGTATGTCAATTTCCAGAAAATAAAGCCCTTTGGGGACTCATTGTGTTCTCTCTCACCACCACCATCTTATTTATTTATCATAACAAAAAAGGTTATATAACAGAATGTACTCATTAATTGCAAGCTACCACATCTTTAAAATATTAAGGTTAACATTAATCAATAGAATGGTATGAGACAAATACATGGTAAACTTGGTGATGGAAAAGCTGATTTGGAACCCATCTCTCTGTCAGTAATTAGGGAGCAGGCTTAGTTGTATTTTAAGCTGACCTTTAGCTCTGAAGATAAAACTGTCTTCTGAGAAAAATAACACCAAGCAATGTGGGTGGAACAAAAATAATGAGGATTCTTGAACATAAGCTGAAGAGTTTATTAGAAGCATGTAATAACCATGAAAATACACCTTTCATGTGAAGGGATTGTAAATGATCAATGGTTCCTGCTACTAAACTCTGAAATCAATTTTCATATTCATTCAAAACTCAGTTTCTAAGAGGCTGTTCCCAGCAAGGGCTGAGTGATGCATGAATTCTAAAGCAGGCCTGCTCCTGGGCAATATGGGATTCTACTTCCTGGCTGCTTTGACTTAACTGCCCATTGACTTTGCTAGAAACTTTGAGGACTTCACTACATTTTAACAAGCTTCCACCTAAACTTTCTTGGTTCCCTCTCTTGTTCACTAGGGTCATTCCTGTGTCATAGTTTTAATGACTCAATAGGCCTGCCTCAAACTTTTCTATAATTTTCTTTTTAAGTGCTTTGCTAAATTAATATATGGAAAACCTGATCTTTTCATGGTTTCTACTTCTTGAAGGGCCTGTACTACACAAATCACCATTTCACATTCATATTAATAGGTAGTAACCGTAGGAGGGAAGAAAAGAGGAAAGCAACAGTAGAAAACAACATGTCCTGTGAAGCATTAACTTATGTTTCTTATCAGGAGTGAGGAGGGTTATTCAGTCATCCACTTGGGTCCTGATAATTGAAAGTAAAGCAAGTAGTATAGAAGAAAACAGGATAGAATTGTTAACTATTTTAAAATTTAAGCCTAATGCCAACAAATTGGATAATCTGGATGTAATGAATAAATTTCTTGAAACATACAATGTACAAAAAAACTGAATTAGGAAGAATTAGAGAACCTAAAGAGATATAATTAGTGAAACTGAAGCAGTAATCAAAAAACTCCCAGCAAACAAAAGTCCTGGACTGAATTGTTTCACCACTGAATTTTACTAAACTTTCGAAGAAGAACTAACACCTGTCCTTCTCAAACTATCCCAGACATTTCAAAAGGAGAAAAGACTTTCAAGCTTTTTTTTTGTTTTATGAGATCAGCATTATCTTAATTCAAAACAAATACACATTACAAAGAAATATAATTATAGGTCAATAAACATAGATGCTAAAATTCTTAACAAAATATTAGCAAACAGAAATCAGCAATACATTAAAAAGGTCATACCATACCGTTTAACTAAGATCAAGTGCAGTATTTATTTTAATCAGTTTAAAAAGGTCATACCCTAAGATTAAATAGGATTTATTATAGTAATGCAAGGTTAATACAACATCTATAAATTAATAAATGTGTTATACTATATAAAAAATGAAGGATAAAAATTACATGATCATATCAACAGATGCAGAAAAAAAACCTTTGATAATATCCAGCACCCCTTAATGTGAAAAACTCTCAGCAAAGTGAGAATAGAAGGTCCATACCTTAATGTAAGAAAAGCCATAGATGAAAAAGCCACGGTCAACAACATCCTCAGTGGGCAAAAACTACAAGCATTTCCCTTAAAATCAGAAACAAGATAGGGAAGTCTGCTATCACCACTCTTATTCAACATACTAATGAATATCCTAGCCAGAGCTATCAGATAAGAAGAAGAAATAAAAGAATCCAAATTGAAAAGGTCTAAAAGGAAGAAGTAAAATTGTCATTATTTGCACGTGGCATGATACTGTATATAGAGAACCTCAAAACAACTATAACTGAGAAATGAATTCAGTAAAGTAGTAGGACACAAAATAATATTCAGAAATCAGTTGGATTTTTATACACCAATAATGCACTATCCGAAAAGGAACCTAACGAAATAATACCATTCACAGTTGCTTCAAAAAGAATAAAATATTGTCCCCCTGTACTAAAATTAACTCAAAATGGATCAAAGATCTAAACATAAGACCTGAAACAATAAAATAAACATAAGATCTAAACATAAAAGAAGACATAGGTACTCAACTCATGGACCTGGGTTTTAAAGAGCATTTTATGAATTTGACTCCAAATGCAAGAGAAGTGAAGGCAAAAATTAATGAATGGGACTACATCAGACTAAGAAGTTTTTGCTCAGCAAGAGAAACTGATAACAAAATAAACAGACAGCCAACTAAATGGGAAATGATATTTTCAAACAACTGCTCAGATAAGGGCCTAATATCCAAAATATACAAAGAACTCATAAAACTCAACAACAAACAAACAAACAATCCAATAAAAAAATGGGAAGAGAATATGAACAGACACTTCTCCCAGGAAGAAATACAAATGGCCAACAGATATATGAAAAGATGCTCATCTTCTTTAGCTATTAGAGAAATGCAAATCAAAACTGCAATGAGATACCACCTCATACCTGTTAGATTAGCTATTATTAACAAGACAGGTAATAGCAAATGTTGGAGAGGCTGTGGAGAAAAAGGAACCCTCATCCACTGTTGGTGGGAATGTAAAGTAGTACAACCATTATGGAAGAAAGTATGGTGGTTCCTCAAAAAACTGAAAATAGAACTACCTTATGGCCCAGCAATCCCTCTACTGGGTATATACCCTAAAAACTCAGAAACATTGATATGTAAAGACACATGCAGCCCCATGTTCATTGCAGCATTGTTCACAGTGGCCAGGACATGGAAACAACCAAAAAGCCCATCAATAGATGACTGGATAAAGAAGATGTGGCACATATATACTATGGAATACTACTCAGCCATAAGAAATGATGACATTGGATCATTTACAGCAAAATGGTGGGATCTTGATAACATTATACGAAGTGAAATAAGTAAATCAGAAAAAACCAGGAACTGCATTATTCCATACGTAGGTGGGACATAAAAGTGAGACTAAGAGACATTGATAAGAGTGTGGTGGTTAAGGGGGAGGGGGGAGAGGGAGAGGGAAAGGGGGAGGGGGAGGGGCACAAAGAAAACTAGATAGAAGGTGAAAGAGGACAATCTGACTTTGGGTGATGGGTATGCAACATAATTGAATGACAAGATAACCTGGACATGTTATCTTTGAATATATGTATCCTGATTTATTGATGTCACCCCATTAAAAAAATAAAATTATTAAAATAAAAAAAGAATAAAATACTTAGGAATAAATTTAATCAAGGATTAAAAGACCTGTGATCAGCAAATTATAAGAAACTAAAGAAATAAATTGAAGAAGATACAAATAAATGGAAGCATACATCAAATAGGAAGAATAAACATCATTAAAATATCCATATTATTTCTTGCTTAATAATATATAAATGAACTTGCACAAGATTTGTATAATTCTCTGAGAACATATAGGTTATTTTACAAGATTTGTTTTGTGTTTAGTCAACTTTTTTGTAAATGTGAAAATAATGAATATTTTATTTTTCTCAGCTGAAATATATGGTTCTATGACTTCTTCTCCTCGTCTTCTCATCTCCTCTACCTATTCTTTGTAAAATTCCTGTAAAAATGTAAAAAACAAAATAAAACAAAAACATTTTAGCGTGCAGGCAGCACAAAAAGGCCAGGAACCAGTCAGTAGTTTACTGGTTGCTTAGATGGAAAAGAAGACAGTATTCTGTTATCACATCATACTATTGAATTTGAAAGAAAATTATTCAAATGAGGATTTGGATAAGTTCTCTTCTCAAACTCCATGAGAGATTCTGTAAACCTGAATTTTGTCATATGCTCATTTTTTATTCCACCCATTTTGTAAAAACTATGTAACCAAATACATTAAATAAATTTAAATAAGTGAAGCACACACACAAATATATAGTTCTATTCATAAACAAATGCACACATATAAACACTCATACACATTCAAATAAATATTACATAATAAATAAATAATAATCACTTGTGGGCTGAGAAAGCATGCCCCTTTCTCCTTATTTTGATTTCAAGTAGGAGCAATAGTGAAGTCGAAGTCTGGAATACAATGCCCTGAAGACTGATTGTATGTGAGGAGAAGCTTCTCTTTGTGAGAGCTTGACATTTTAACCCGGGTAGCATTTTAGGACTATTACTCAACAACAAAGGCAAGAGGAGATGATGGAGAAGGATCAGTTCTGGGAGATTGTAATCTTTTTTTTTTTTTTTTTTTTTTTGTATTTTTCTGAAGTGAGAAGTGGGGAGGCAGAGACACAGGGATGCACCCAGCAAGCCCACTGGGGGGTGGGTGACGCTTTGCCCATCAGGGCCACAGCTCCATTGCAAACAGAGCCATTCTAGCACCTGAGGCAGAGGCCATAGAGCCATCCTCAGTGCCCAGGCCAACTTTGCTCCAATGGAGCCTTGGCTGCAGGAGGGGAAGAGAGAGGTAGAGAGAAAGAAGAGGGGTGTTTTTTCTGTGTGCCCTAGCCAGGAGTCGAACCTGGGACTTTCACATAATGGGCCGACTCTACCATGGAGCCAACCATCCAGGGCCTCTAATCTTGCCCTCAAAGAATTAGCAAATCTCACAGTTGCATTTATAACTAAAATAACATCAACCTAAGTTAAAAATTTATGAAAAACGAATTCAGTTCATGACTATATTTAAGGGAATTTTAAGTGGCTTTATTACATAAGAAAAATATTTTTGTCAAATTAATCATAGATAGTGAGGTCTGGATTGGGACCTTTTGTAAATGCCAATATCAATTTGAAGAATTAAGAACTAGGAAATGGTAACACACACTGCCCTCATTTTAGTAATTCTGTGCCAAATAAGATCTTCAAGAAACAAAGAAATAATGGTCTTATGATTAATTGCATATTTAACTTCTTTCTTTTGTTATACATTAAACCTCACAAATCTTAATGGACCAATTCAATGAATTTTTACTTATGTATATTCTGAACTAACTTCCAATAAGATCAAGATAGAAAAGATTGATAATTTTTCTGCAAAGTAGGCTTCAGAAAATTATATGTAATATAATTTTGAGCAATCTATGCATGTAGAAATCAATAATAGGCATTTCATTTAGCTTGTATGAGACATAAAATAAAAATTTAGACGATGTAATCAAAATAAAGAGTTGTTCTAATTTGTTTTTAATATATTTCCCTTTATTTTTAACTATGTACATATGGCTATATCTGTGCCATGCCCAAATATTTGAGTGTGGCAGACTGAAAAATTAATCAATACAGTATAACAATAGGTTAAGATTTCTGTTATATAAACAGCCTTACTCTAACATCTGGAAATTTAAAAAATATAGGAAAATATTTAGCTGTATACTGAGTAACAGAAATAAGGACCTTTATAATACTACGGTAACCACTCCACCTGAAAATGATATTTTCAGATATTGATTATATCTCCAGTTTGATACATGATTTGATTGGTATAACATTTATTATTAGCTATTGACCTACTGGAATACAATTTTAATGTATTTGGGCTTTTTTTTTTTTTTTTTTTTTTTGTATTTTTCTGAAGCTGGAAACGAGGAGAGACAGTCAGACTCCCGCATTCGCCCAACCGGGATCCACCCGGCACACCCACCAGAGGGTGACGCTCTGCCCCCCGGGGCGTCGCTCTGCTGCGACCAGAGCCACTCCAGCGCCTCGGGCAGAGGCCAAGGAGCCATCTCCAGCGCCCGGGCCATCCTTGCTCCAATGGAGCCTCGGCTGTGGGAGGGTAAGAGAGAGACAGAGAGGAAGGAGAGGAGGAGGGGTGGAGAAGCAGATGGGCGCTTCTCCTGTGTGCCCTGGGCGGGAATCGAACCCGGGACTTCTGCACGCCAGGCCGACGCTCTACCACTGAGCCAACCGGCCAGGGCTATTTTGGCTTTTATAAAGCAAAGCTGACTCAATTACTTTAAGTTATAAGAACAATATAATATCTCTCCATGTACAATAAATAAAGTTCATAAAAATCTTTTTTTGAATTGTATACTTTATTGATTTTAATTTATTGAGTTTACGTAGATTCAAGTGTCCCACTTGAATAAATTTCCCCACCCCTTTGTTCCCCTCAACATCCATTCCCTTTGCCATCTTCCCCCCAACGTCCTCCACCTTTCCCTCCAGGATTTGCTTTTCTGCTCTCTATAATGCTGTGTTATGTATATATAATTTCACCAATCTCTTAATTTTAGTATCCAAGATATAGCCAATATCAGTTTTGTGGCACAAAATCAACCACTTACCTTTATCCTTTATATAAAAGCAGCAAACAAGAAAGTTACAAAAATATGATTCACTTATTAGTCTGTCTATTTAGTTAAGTGTAGTGATGTGGCTTCTTCACTCTATTTCATAAAAGTAGTAAGAAGAAGTAGCTTTTAGTATCCTAGTGTCACTAAGGTGCCAGCACAAAGCAAATAGACATGCTTCCTGTGACATTTTTGTTTGTGTATCTTGATGTTTGGAACCTGGCTAAAAGAGTGGCTGAAACCAATTGCAATTTCTGAGTCAAGGAAAAAGGTTGTAGTAGGAGCAAACTAAACTTTTGGAATAAAGCAGGACAACAGTGATGACATTTCCTATATGGTATGAAGACACTGAAAATATTAATTTCAATGGAGTGGGATTGAAAATGTTTTACTTGGGGCCCTGGTTGGTTGGCTCAGTGGTAGATAGTCAATCTGGTGTGTGAATGTCCCGGGTTTGATTCCCAGTCAGAGCACACAAGGAGAGGTGACCATCTGCTTCTCCAGCCTTTCTCTTTCTCTCTATGTCTCTCTCTCCCTCTCTCTCTTCCCCTCCAGCAGCCATGGCTTTAATGTTTTGAGAAAATTGACCCTGGTTGCTGAGGACGACTGCACGGCTTCACTTCAGGTGTAACAATACCTCCACTGCAGAGCAATGGAGCAGCAGCCCCAGATGGTTGGATCCTGGAATCTGTCTCTCTGCCTCCCTGCCTCCTTGCTTCTTATTTAATAAAATAAGTGAAAGAAAGAAAGAAAGAAAGAAAGAAAGAAAGAAAGAAAGAAAGAAAGAAAGAAAGAAAGAAAGAAAGGAAGAAAGAAAAGAAAGAAAAATGTTTCACTTACGAGGGTTACTGTCATGATGAGGTTTCTATACAAGCATAAGCCAAAGGGAAAGGGATAATATGTCACCTATTCCTTGGAACATGCAGCACATGTTTTAAGGAATAGAGCCTCATAGGTTCTCTGAGTGTCTGTAGCAACCACAAAACTAAAAGTCAGCTGGCATTAAGTTCACACTACCATAAAACCAATAATTAGGACTCTTTGATTGCTTCTCACATCTTCAATATGTCAACCTGAAGGAAACAAAGGCAGAAGTGAAAAAGCTAGGAGTAGAAAGAACAAGGACGTTGAGCATACATCATCTCTTCCCACTACAGGATTCCTAATATGCACTAAATTTAAGACAAAGAAGACATGCTACAAACTGAATATGTGATGAAATATTTTTTTTAAATGTATGTTAAACTGGTCACTTTAATAAATAAAACTAAGATACAATATGTAATTAAATTGAAAGAAAATCTATTGAAATTAATTAAGCTATAATTCCTGGGGAGAAAAGGGATATGAAAAACTGTGGGTTCAAAATACAGAGGTAAAAGAAGAAAAAAGGATGAACCTCAATTTCCTCCCTATGGAGCCCATCACATTAAATAGGATAAGTACAAATAAATGCATATTTATTACTTTTTAATATGAGGATATAATGCATAGTAAATATGAGAGGAAACTAAGGTAATTATTAGTTTCAGGCATTTTATTTTATTATTATTATTATTTTTTTTTTTTTGTATTTTTCTGAAGTTGGAAACGGGAAGGCAGTCAGACAGGCTCCCACATGCGCCCGACCGGGATCCACCCGGCACGCCCACCAGGGGGTTATGCTCTGCTCATCTGGGGCATTGCTCCATTGCAACCAGAGCCATTCTAGCACCTGAGGCAGAGGCCATAAAGCCACCCTCAGCGCCTGGGCCAACTTTGCTCCAATGGAGCCTTGGCTGCAGGAGGGGAAGAGAGAGACAGAGAGGAAGAAGAAGGGGAAGGGTGGAGAAGCAGATGGGCACCTCTCCTGTGTGCCCTGGCTGGGAATCGAACCCAGGACTCCTGCATGCCAGGCTGACACGCTCCACCACTGAGCTAACCAGCCAGGGCCAGTTCCAGGCATTTTAAAAATCAACTAATGGAGCCTGACCAGACGGTGGCACAGTGGATAGAGTATCGGACTGGGATGCGGAAGACTCAGGTTCGAGACTTCGAGGTCACAAGCTAGAGTACGGGCTCCTCTGGCTTGAGCAAAGCTCACCAGCTTGGGCTCAAGGTTGCTGGCTTGAGCAAGGGGTTACTCAGTCTGCTGAAGGCCTGTGGTCAAGGCACATATGAGAAAGCAATCAATGAACAACTAAGGTGTCGCATCAAAAAACTGATGATTAATGCTTCTCATCTCTCTCTGTTCCTGTCTGTCTGTCCCTATCTATCCCTCTCTCTGAGTCTCTCTCTGAGTCTGTAAAAAAATAAAATAAAATAAATTGACTAATGGAAATAGAATACAGGACTAGAGAATGAATACTTTATTAGAAAATATACTTGAAAAATAAAAAAAACTCATTTACTTTAACAATTATAATTAAAATAGTTATGTTGTTGCTTTTTAAAATCTTTTATGGCCCACAAAACATGTTTTATTGTCAGAAACAAATTTTAAAAATATTTCTGAGACTGATCTTCACCAATTAAAATATTTTTTTCTTTTTTATTCAGTAGGAAGGCAGGCAGAGAGACAGACTACCACATGTGCCCAACCAGGACTCACCTGGCAAACCTATCTAGGGGCAATGCTCTGCACACCTGGTATGTTGCTTAGTTGCTCAGCAACTGAGCTCTAATTCTTAGCACTTGAGGTGAGGCCATGAAGCCCTTCTCAGCACCCAGTGCCAACTCGTACCAGTTGAGCCATGGCTGCAGGAGGAGAAGAGAGAGAGAGAGAGAAAAGAGAAGGGGAGTGTTAAAGAATCAGATGAGCAATTTTCCTGTGTGCCCTGAGCAGGAATCAAACTCAGGACATCCACATGTCAGGCTAACATTCTATCACTGAGCCAACCAGCCAGGGCCTACAGTGAAAATTTTAATACAAAGTATTTTAATTAGCTATATTTGAGGAGAAATTTGATAAAGTGTGGTTTTTACTAGCCAATATTCAATTTGAAAAATTCTAGAAATAAGGACTATTGAAGAAAAATAAGCTACACTAAAACCAAAATAGAAGAAAAACCTAAAAAATTAACAAAAATATCCTATTTTCTGAAAATTCTATTTCTTTGTCATTTCTTTTAAAATATTAATTTTAGCTAATTAGATGCAAAATGAGTTAATTGACATATTAGAAAACTAGTCGAGCACACAAACAGGGTGGTTAGGTCCCATGGAAGGAAGTAGCTCCCCAGGTGGAGGGCAATAAATAACCTTTTTCATCATCAATTCATGAGGTAGAAAATCCTAACAGGTTTAACTCAGTTAACTCTAGAATATCAAAAGAAATTCCTGCTCCTGCATTTTTCTTTGCTTGAATTGAACAACAGCAACAAAAAATTGATAATGGTTGTATTATTCCTACTTGGGAAACAAAAAGATGTTGAAAAAAAATAATCCAGCAATCTCAGTAATAACCAATGATCATAAATAACATAAATGCTTATATACAACTAATCAATAGTAATATATATTTAAGATAAATGTGGCCCCGGACAATTGCTCAGTGAATAGAGCGTCTCCCAGCATGTGGACATCCCAGTTTTGATCCCTGGTCCTAGCACACATAAGAAGCGACCATCTGTTTCTCTTCCTCTCCCCCTCTGCCTTTTCTCTCTCTTCGCTTCCTGCATCCAGTGGTTTGGTTGGTCCTAGCCTGTCAGCCTCAGGTGCTGAGTATAGCTGTGTTGATTCAAGTATCCACTACAGACAGGGGTCGGGGTGGTGGGGAGTGGAGGGAGAACACCAGTGAATCTCAGTTGGGGTGCATTCTGGAACCTATCCCTCTATCTCCTTTCCTCTCACTTAAAACAAAGACAAAATATAATGTTAAGTTGTAATTCTTTTGTCATTTATTCTCTCCAAAGTTCAAATTGAAATCATAAGTAAATGCAGAGGAAATTAAAGAAAGCAACTAGGAATAATCCCAGATTTAAGTTTGCTTTCTTGTAGGAGTAGAATTAGGTTAAACATATTTTGCCTTAAGCAAAAAAACAAACAAAAAAAACCCCCAGAATTTGTTATATAAATAATCTAGTATCTAGATCTATGTTTTACTATCACTCATAATGTAACTAACGAAATAAATATCACGTATCATTTATCTTTAGGATCCAAAAGATCTGTAATTTGTAAAAGGTTGTAAAATGTACCAGGGAATAAGATATAGGCTACATTGTATTTATTTAACAGTTATAATTTAATGCTGTTTACCTTGACATATTTGTTATGTCAATTAATAATGAAAAATATATGTGTCACTGTTAACTTGTAAGTAAAAACAATAATAAATGGGAAAACTTTCATATCCTAAGCAAAATTTTACGAATAAAATATACAACACACATATCTTTCAAGCTTTATAATAGAATGTGTAATTGGTTAAATAAGTAAAATTCAGGTACCCTGCATAATCTAAACATTTTAAGGATCAATATTCTTAAAAGGCTTGATAGGGCCATTGTAGTTAGAAAGAAAACACAAGATTATAAAAAGTACTAATCACAATTGTAATAATAGTAAATAAAGACTAATTTAATTGAACAATATTGTATTTGTTATGTTTCCTGAAAATAAAATCCATTTTAAAAATAAAGAATTTTGTTTATAAAATAAAACCAGCTCAACATAAAAAAATGTAATATTTTTCCTATAAAAAATAGAAAGAAAATAACAGAAAAGAAAAGAAAGTAAAGCACATGAACAACAGTGTGGTGATTGCTGTGAGGGGGGAGGTGGAGAAAAGGATGAGAGCAAAACTAGTGATGAATAAGTCCTTGACTTGGGGGGAGGTGAACACACAGTACAGTATACAGAGATGTCTTGTAGAATTCAGCACCTGAACCCATAGAATTATGTTAACTAGTGTCATCCTAATAAATTTAATAATTTTAAAATAAAAAATGAATTAACAACAAATAGAAACATCAAAAAGAGCAAATATAAGTTGTCTGAGAAAGCAAGTAATAATGTAATATATAATGTAATTCTATTACTATAAAATAATAGTTACTGAGATCATCACATAAAAGTATTTTTTTTAATTTTTTTAAATTCATTTTAGAGAGGAGAGAGAGAGACAGAAAGGGAGAGAGAGAGGAGAGAGAGACAGAGAGAGAAGGTGGGGAGGAGCTGGAAGCATCAACTCCCACATGTGCCTTGACCAGGCAAGCCCAGGGTTTCGAACCGGCGACCTCAGCATTTCCAGGTTGACGCTTTATCCACTGCGCCACCACAGGTCAGGCCCACATAAAAGTATTGTTACTAAAAAGAGAGAGGATGGTGTAAAATATTATAAATTTGAATTTTATTACTTTGTAAGTTTTAAATTAAAAGCAATAGATGTTTAAAATTTATTTTTGAAATTTAAATTTATCATGGTAAGAACATTTAACATAATATTTACTTTCTTAACACTATTTTAAAATTTTCACAAGTATGTAAAAATTGAACAAACAATGGGTCCAAAAAAAATTAGAACGAAAATTAGAAAGTATCATCAGAGAAATTATAATGAAAATGGAACATACCAAAAGTTACAAAATTAGTTTTAAGAGGGAAGTTTATAGTGACAAATACCTACATTAAAAATAAAACCATGGATAAACAACCTAAAATTACATCATAAGGAACTAGAAAAATAGGAGCAAAGTAATCCCCAAGTTAGCTGAGAAAAGAAATCAATAAAGACCACAGCAGAAATAAATGAAGTAGAGGTGAGAGAAATAATAGGAAACATCAATAAAACTAACAGCTCTTTTTTTGAAAAGATAAATAAAATTAATAAGTCTTTAGCTAGACTTACTATGAATAAAAGAGGGAAGATTCAAATAAAAACCTGATATGAAAAAAGTCATATCATATAACATAAATATCTGTAAAAGATTATGATGAACAATATGTGCCTACAAATTACATAACCCAGGAGTAATGGATAAGACCTAGAAATATACAATGTAACATGACTGAATCATGAACAAAAAGAAAGTCTGAATAGATCTATAATCACTATAGCCACTGAATCAGTATTCAAACACCACCCAACAAGTAAAAGTTCAAGAACAGATAGTTCCACTGGTGAATTCTTCCAAACATTTATGCCCTGGCCGGTTGGCTCAGTGGTAGAGCGTCGGCCTGGCGTGCAGAAGTCCCGGGTTCGATTCCCGGCCAGGGCACACAAGAGAGGCGCCCATCTGATTCTCCACCCTTCCCCCTCTCCTTCCTCTCTGTCTCTCTCTTCCCCTCCCACAGCTGAGGCTCCATTGGAGCAAAAATGGCCTGGGCGCTGGGGATGGCTCCTTGGCCTCTGCCCCAGGCGCTAGAGTGGCTCTGGTCGCGACAGAGCGACTCCCGGTAGGGGCAGAGCATCACCTCCTGGTGGGCAGAGCGTTGCCCCTGGTGGGCGTGCTGGGTGGATCCCGGTTGGGTGCATGCGGGAGTCTGTCTGACTGTCTCTCCCCGTTTCCAGCTTCAGAAAAATACAAAAAAAACAACAACAACAACAAAAAAAAAAAAAACAAAAAAAAAAACCCCAAACAAACATTTAAAGAAACTACTCAAAAAAAAATGAAAGTGAAAAAACCACTTTCAAATTTATTTTACGATGGCAGTCTTTACACTATACCAAAGCCAGACAAAAATACCACAAGAAAAAAGAAAGCTACAACCCAAAATCCCTTTTGTGTATAAATACAAAAACCACAATAAAATATTCACAGATTGTGTTCAATATCATATTAGAAATACTAAATACCCTTCAGTCTGTGTATCTGTTTTCTGTCAACACCATGCTGTTTTTATTATTTTCACTTTTTAGTATATTCGAAGTCAGGGAATGTAATACCTCTGGCTTTGTTTCTTTTTCTCAGGTTTGCATAGGTTATCTGAGGTCCTTTGCGACTCCATATTAATTTGATTTATTTTGTTCTATTTCTTTAAAATACCACTAGGATTTTGATGAGGATTATATTAAATCTAATCTTGCTATGGGTACTATAGACATTTTAACTATGTTGATACTTCTAATTTACAAACATGGAACATCTTTCTATTTCTTTGTGTCCTCTTTTAATAATATCTTGTAGTTTTCAGTATATAACTCTTTCACACTTTTAAAAAATTTATTCCTAGGTATTTTTCATTTTTGTTACTATTGCAAAAATACAGCTTTTTTATTTATCTTTCTGAATGTTTATTTTTAGTATTTAGGATTACAATAAATTTTTGAAAAATAATTTTGTGTCTTGCAACTTTACTGAATTTGTTTATTGTTTTTAGTAATGTTTTTGGTTGGGTCTTTAAGGTTTTCTATACAGATAATAGTGTCATCTGCAAATATATTACTGAGCTACAGGAACCAAAACAGTAATGCATTGTCTTAAAGATAGACATAAATTACTGAAACATTACAGAGACCCCAGAAATAAACCCACACATAGTATATGTCAATTAATGTTTGACAAGCATACCAAGAATATATCATACAATGGGGAAAGGACAGTCTTTTCAACAGATGGTATTGGGAAAACTGGATATCCATCAACAAAAGAATAAAATAGACCTTCATCTTATACCATACATAGAAATCAACTCAAATGGATTAAAAACTTAAATATAAGATCTGAAACTATAATACTTCTAGAAAAAAACATAGAGAAAAACTTCATCACATTGGTCTTGGCAATGATTTTATGAAAAGGAGACCAAAAACATGGGTAACAGAAACAAAAATAAATAAGACTATAAACCTTTTGCTCAGTAAAGAAACAATCAACAGAGTCACAAGGAGTGGAAGAAAATATTTGCAAATTATATATCTACTAAAGGGCTATTTTCTAAAAGATATGAGTTACTACTATGACAATAATGAAACAAATAAAATCAATAACCAATTTAAAAATAGTCTAAAGATTTGAATAGACCTTATCTAAAAATGACTCAGATGAACAACTAATTTATAAAAAGATGGTCAATGTTAGTAATTATCAAGGAAACACAAATGGAAACAACAATGAATATAGTACCATACCTGGCATGATAGCTACTATCAAAAAATAATAAATAAAAGACAAGTGTTGGCAAAGATGTAGAGAAATTGGAACCCTTCTATACTGTTGTTGTGAATGTAAAATGGTGCAGCCACTATGAAAAACATTATAGAGGTTATTCCAAAATTAAAAGTATATCTATGACATGATATACCAATCTCATTTCTGGGAACT
This sequence comes from Saccopteryx leptura, assembly GCF_036850995.1. Lineage (NCBI taxonomy): Eukaryota > Metazoa > Chordata > Mammalia > Chiroptera > Emballonuridae > Saccopteryx > Saccopteryx leptura. The sequence continues at coordinate 86,766,232 of NC_089506.1, forward strand.
GAAGTTCTTTTGAAAGATTCTGAAATATTAGACTCCTATGTCATTATAGCTCTATTCATAATAAGCATGATGTGGAAACAATCTATCCATCAACACATTAATAAAGAAAATATGGTATATACATACAATAGAATATTATTGAACTTTTAAAAAGAAAAAAAATTCTACAATATGCAAGAACATCAATGAAACTTGACACCATTATGCCTAGTGAAATAAACGAGATAATGAATAACAAATATATTATAATTTCACTTGATTGCACAGTGATTGCCACAGATGAGACAGAAGGAAAAATGAAGAGTTGTTGATCAACCAGGTTAAAGTTTCATTAAAGCAAGATAAATAAGTTTATAGATTTGTTGAATAGCATTGTGCCCTTAGTTAACAACATCACCATACTTAAAAGTTGTTTTTTTTAAATCCCCCCCTCCTTTCTTTTTTAACAGGGACAGAGAGAGTCAGAGAGAGGAATAGACAGGGACAGACAGACAGGAACAGAGAGAAATGAGAAGCATCGATCATAAGTTTTTCGTTGTGAGACCTTAGTTGTTCATTGATTGCTTTCTCATATGTGCCTTGACTGCAGGCCTTCAGCAGACTGAGTAACCCCTTGCTCGAGCCAGCGGCCTTGGGTCCAAGCTGGTGAGCTTTTGCTCAAACCAGATGAGCCTGCACTCAAGATAGCAACCTCAGGGTCTCGAACCTGGGTCCTCTGCATCCTAGTCTGATGCTCTATCCACTGCACCACCGCCTGGTCAGGCCTTAAAAGTTTTTTTTAAGGGAATAGATCTCACATTAAGTATTCACACCACAAACAATAAAATGTTAAAAATTGAAATATTAAAATTAATTACTTTGGAAATGGGAATGAATGTGAATAACAATTCAATACTATGTCTTACAAAGAATATTATTGGTGTCCCCACCATTGCCACCCTTTAAAGGTTTTTAAGAAAAAAACAAAAATAAAAATATCAAATAAAAACAAAGATATAATAAGGCACAAAAAAGAGAATAAACTAATTCTCTTATTGAAATCTTATTTCAATAAGTCAATAAGAAAATCTATTTGACTTATGCATTTGGTAATTCTTGACACAGTGAATACTTATTTACTTAATGGAAGAAAAAATTGAGAATCTCTTTAAACTCTGTGCAGCCCAAAATATTTTTTAAAAGAAAATAGCTTTTCTTTGTACTATCAGGTAACTCTAACTCAATTCTTAAGTTCTACTAGTTAGTTTTATTACATGCAATCTGTTGCTTAATGCTACTGTGTTTGTTATTCTACCTAAAAATTGAGATGATAATATGCATCTCACAGAGTTGTGCTAAAAATGAATGAGTACTTGGTCCACATATAATTTTTAAAAATTTCCTTTATTTTATTGTCAACACAATAAAGATTTTATTTTATTTTATTTCCTTTAATTTAAAAAACATTTTTAATTTTATTGTCAACACAATAAAGATTTTCAAGTGATATTTTACAGTAATGAAAAAAAAGTATCAGTGGTCAGTGACAATTTTTCCTAAACAAATTTACATTTACATAGTGTTAACTCCTATAAATAACATTAATATTTAATATACTATAAATTATAAAAATATTATTTTATGAAAAAACAGCATACTAGTTATAAACAAACTAAATTGAGGTTGGAGTGTTTTTGCATAACTAAATTAATAATGTAATCTCTTAAGATATTTAAATTTATAATTATTATTTTGTGACTCTTGCAATATGATTATTTAATAAAGCACTAATGACACATAAATAGTCAGATGATGCAGATATGTAGACAGTAAAAAAAAGAAAATCAATCTTGTTTGCATAATGGACATATTTCTCTTCATTAAATTCAAATTCTACTCTCTTCTTCAGTGAACTGATAATTACATCATTATTTGCCTTTAAATTTGATAGAAAATCTATTTGACTTATGCATTTGGTAATTCTTGACACAGAAATAGATGAGGTTGAGCTTTTATATTTATCATCAAAGTCACTAGAGACATTACTGAGTAACTTTTGTTCACCAAGGAGACTTGATATTTGGCAGTACATTGTCATTCACAGCCAAGGTCAGGGAGGATTAAAGCATGCTTAATTGTTCCTATTATGATTGAAGTAGAAAGTTTTTTGTTTGCATCAGCTTATAAAAAAATGACCTCTACTCAGTATAGAAAGCACCAATTTAACAATTTTATTGATACCAAGAAACTGATGATATAGCAATAATCTGACTGTATTAGTGTAGTCTTCTGTATTGCTTAGATATGCCCTCAAATAATTCATAGCTAAGAAAATAATTTAGGTTAAGATTAATGTACACTTTAATGACAAAATACTGATTTACTGTTCAGTAAATATGATTAAAAACTTATTAACATATTATCCATAATTATAATTTTTGTAATTAGAATTTATCAACAGCACCTTAAACATAAATATTAAAAGCAATTTAATCATTTGGTTAATTCTCAAGATATGTATTTTTTCTATCCTTTGTAATCTCTTTTTTTAATAACCATAGAAAGAAGAGTAATTGGTAAGCTTGAAAATTGTTATATTTTATTTTTATTGATTCCTATCGACATTTGTTTTAGCCATAGTTTATTTTAGATTATTACATTTTGCAATTCTTGTCAGTGAAAAATACACCAACTATAAAAATTATTAAATAGGTTTTAATAGCACCAGAAGAATTTGAATATAATATAATTTATGCAGATAGAAAGTAAATTTGTACCACTCTAGTCACAAATATTGGATATTTCTGAAAGAGTGAAACAGAATAATTTGGAACAATCAATTGGAAGTAAAATGTTACATCCATTTTCATAAACAAACCATATTGTTTGTCCCACCCAGACTTATATAAAGCACATGTAACTTATCAGTAGCAGTCTTCATTCATACCAATCTGGAACATTAGCTTTAAGAAGATGTCATCTTTGATAGTTCTTACAAGTGAAGTAATAATTTGAAGGGAATATATAGTAAGAGAATGTAAACTTAATCTTTAGTTTAACTGATCTCCACAAAAGGAGTTATATATAGGAAAAATTATGCTTTAAGTGATCAATATGTACTAGTCAATTTATTTAGAGTTATACATTAACAGTGGGACCCACTCATTATTACATGAAAAGTTAATTTATCGAGAAATATGTAAAAGTTTGCTCTAATTTAAAAATAATTAGATCCTTCAAAGGCTGCATGTCTAATTTTGGTGATCTTACTTTAACTGGATTTGGGTAAACTAGGTGAGGACACAAATATAATAAAAGAAATAGGGACTTCTGCTTATTAAATCAGCTCCTACCTGACAATCCTATAAAAACATACTTTAAAATATGCATTATAACAAAAAGTAGTTCCTGGAAGCACTAGCATGAAAGATGCAGATAGATTCTCCTGGTGAGTTTGGATTTATAACAAGGAAATTGTATACAGTGAATTTCTCCTCCTGAGCCCTGGTGTATTAAGGGACCAGGTGCATGGGACATTCTGGTTAGTAAAGAGACTGGTGAAATCTTAAAAGGGAAAAAGACAGAGAGGAGTTATTAAATTTTAACTATGCTTAACTCCAATTAACCCCTGAAATATTCATATATAGGAAAGACCCAAAGCAACTCAAACAAAACAGATGATCCAAACTGAGATCAAAGATGTTAGCCAAGAGGTAATGTTTACAGTTGAACTTCAACACTTGCTGCCTAGTAAAGCAAACAGTATTTATTTGACAAAAATTACAGAATCTAGAATCTTCACAACTTATAATTCATCTAGAATACAATGCTAATTTGTCATACAAGTCATGAAAAAAACATAACACTTTCTTGAGTAAAAAGAATTCAGTAATCCTCCTTATTCATGTGAAATGCATTCATTCTAAAACCCTCAGAGTGGGGGTTCTGGGTGAGGATGGTGGAGGATTAAAGAAAAAAAAGAGAGAGAGAAAACTCATGGACAGGCAACAGTGTGGTGATTGAGGTTTGGGGGGAGAAGGTGAAGAGAGTATAAGCATGATAAATGGTGATGGAAGAAGATGTGACTTGGGGGATTGAACACACAATATGGTGTACAGAATTGTGCTGCAGATTTGGACACCTGAAACCTGTATAATTATGTAAACATCAATGTCACCCCAATGAAATCAAACAAAATTTAAAAATAAATAAATAAATAAGCAAATAAACAACCAAACCCCCAGTGGATGCCCGAAATCGAGCATACTACAAACTCTGTATATACTGTTTCTTCTCATATATTCATGCCTATAACAAAATTTAATTTATAAATTAGTCATGTAAAAGGTTAACAAATAATCAAAATAGGAATATATTGTAATAAAAAATCATGTTACTATGGTCTCTCTCTCAAAATATTTTATTGTACTGTACTGATATTTTTACTTAAATGAAGCACTTTACGTCTTCTCTTTGGCAAATCTGAATTTCCAGCATCACGGCACTTGGGACATTATTGCTCTGGGGACATTATTAATTGCTTAGGGACATTAATGATTAAAATATGGTTTACTTGAACACAAACACTGAGAAGCTGCTAAGTGACTAATGGTGGGTAGCATGTACAGTTTGGAGAAACTGGACAGAGATGAGTCCTGGTGTCGAGCAGGATATGATGCAAGATGTCATTGTGCTGTTAAGAACAGTATGCAATTTAAAACTTAAAAATTTTATTTCTGGAATTTCTTATTTAATATTTTCTGAACCATGAAACCAAAACCACAGATAATGGGGGAGACAGTTGTATCAACCAAGATTGATCTTGAGGTAATCTAGATGTCAGCATTATTAAACAAGAATTTTAAAGCCATCTCAAAATAAAATATGCCCTTCATGAAAAATAAATCAGTAGAAAAATAGAAATGACTTTTTAAGAGAACCAAATAAATAATTTTAAAGCTAAAACATAAATGTGAAATAAAAATGAGAACTAGGTTGCTCAGTAGAAATTTTACAAAGTAATAAATATAGAAAAATGAAATGAAAATGAACGTAAACTCTGAACCTGTTAGATAATATTTATTGATATTGTAGCTATACATTTAAAGTAAAAAAAGAACTAAGAGAGAATAAGACAAAAAAACTATTTGAATCAATAATGGTCAAAAAACTTTTATAAATTAAATGAAGTCATTTAATAGCTTCAACATTTGATAGCTATGACATATTCAAAGGACATTAATTAAAAAAAACACAAAGAAACTACACTTATACCAGCCAAAGAAGAAATCTTGAAAGAAAGTAATAAGACATTACATAAAGTAGAGCAACAATTTGATCAATGGCTAAATTCTCAACAGAAACCAAGGAGGCCGATATACAATAAAATAATATTTTAAAAGAGAATCAATCCAGAATTCAACATCATGTTAAAATATCTTTCAAAATTTAAAAACTTAAAATTAAAGAATACATAAAAGAATCTTTCACTGGAAGACTTCCACTACAAGAAATGATTAAAAAAAACAAACAAAAAAAAAAAACCAGTGTCATCCAATAAATTCAATTAAAAATTAAAAAAAAAATAAAAACATACTTTCAGTAGTCTTAGTAGAATTGATTCTAGATAGAACTTTGCAACTACAGAAAGAAATATACTGTATTAACTCTTTTTTGTAATTTTTTTTTTTTTTTTTTTTTTTACAGAGTGAGAGTCAGAGAGAGGTATAGACAGGGACAGACAGACAGGAATGGAGAGATGAGAAGCATCAATCATTAGTTTTTCGTTGCACATTGCAACACCTTAATTGTTCATTGATTGCTTTCTCATATGTGCCTTGACCACGGGCCTTCAGTAGACCGAGTAACCCCTTGCTTGAGCCAGCAAGCTTGGGCTCAAGCTGGTGAACTTTTTGCTCAAACCAGATGAGCCCTCGCTCAAGCTGGCGACCTTGGGGTCTCGAACCTGGGTTTTCCGCATCCCAGTCTGATGCTCTATCCCCTGCGCTACCGCCCAGTCAGGCTGTATTAACTTTTAAAGTAAAATTTGTATATTGTATTGTAGGTATTGCACAAACAATTATATGAAAATATGTATATAAATACATAGACAAAAATATTTGTCCCAGTAGACCCTGAGCTCTACGTTGCTCAGGCATCCCTGATCCAACTTCCTCTTGCAGTGGGACACTCCTGCTTATCAGCAGGGCTGGCAGCCTCTTTGAGACTACTCTTGAGGCAGCTGTGAGGATTCTACTTATTGGTAGAGAGTCCAATCACCATCAGAGGAAAGACACAACCAACATACAAATTAGTTGCAAAACTCACAGGCAGTTTATTACTCACAAATCCTACGGTGTGCCTGGGTACAGATTAATGGGGCCCCATAGTCGTGTTCCTCTTGGTTGTCCTTTGATCCATGATCAGAGCTGCTGGGAGACGATCTGGGATCAACATGGAAATCTGGACGACTGACTGCAGCTGGAGGCCCCTTGGTTTAAGTACCCTTTATGGCCTATGCCTTCTAACAGGTGTTAATCTGTGGGATTATTACATCAATCCACTTTTAGGGAGTTCCGGCAGGGAGCACTATTTATCTACATATCATTTCACACACACACACTGACCTGGCCCAGAACAGAGGACATGCATGGTCTTGCCTATTACGTCTCTACAGACTAGGTTAGCTCTTGCCCGGAGGGTGTAGCCTTATTCACTTGTCCTAATGGCTTTTAATATTGTATCCTAATTTATTTCTATTTATTTGATTTCCTATATTACTATAACAAAATTTTCAACTATAGTTTAAAATATTAGAGTGATAGTAATCTATCTAATTGCAAAATTTCTGCATTTTATTTGAAGTGGTATAATTAAGAACAGTAAATAGATTGTACAATTTATGGGTCTAAAGTATCCCAGAAAAGTTACATACATTCCAAAATGTAAAGAAGTGTATAGTAAATGACAAAGAGAAAATAAAATAAGTTTCTAAAATATTATTTAATATGGAAACTATCATCTTTACAATTTTTTTTCTGTAAATCTAAATTAATCTAAACATTTTAAAAAATGTTTAAATAGATTTTAATATTCAGAAAATTAGAAACAGCTATTTTGGAAAAACATATTATAGTATATTTTAATGTTACCACAAAATTTAGCAATTCCACTCCTAGATATTTTACTATAGAGCAAGTGAGCATATGTTTTGACAAAGATTACCACATTAGAAATATTGTTAATTAAAAAGCTACTTAAATATTTATCAACTGATGATGAGTAAGCATATTTTGATATGAATATATCATAAAATACAACAAAGCAAAGAAATAAACTATTAAGACAAAACATATGGATGAATTTCAAATTACTATGCTAAATGAAAAATGCCAAACCAAAATATAAAGTATAACTAGAAAAGTCAAAATAATAGTGATTGAAAACAATCTGTGATTTCTGTGGGCCAAGAGACAATGGAACAGATCACTATAAAACTGTAGGCCCTGGCCGGTTGGCTCAGCTGTAGAGCGTCGGCCTGGCGTTCGGGGGACCCGGATTCGATTCCCGGCCAGGGCACATAGGAGAAGCGCCCATTTGCTTCTCCACCCCCACCCCTCCTTCCTCTCTGTCTCTCTCTTCCCCTCCCGCAGCCAAGGCTCCATTGGAGCAAAGATGGCCTCGGGCACTGGGGATGGCTCCTTGGCCTCTGCCCCAGGCGCTAGAGTGGCTCTGGTCGCGGCAGAGCGACCCCCCGGAGGGGCAGAGCATCGCCCCCTGGTGGGCAGAGCATCGCCCCTGGTGGGCGTGCCGGGTGGATCCCAGTCGGGCGCATGCGGGAGTCTGTCTGACTGTCTCTCCCCATTTCCAGCTTCAGAAATACGCAAAAAAATAAAATAAATAAATAAATAAAACTGTATACAATTACCAAAACATCAAAATATACTCAAAATATGCTTAAAAGTGTGGATTTTATTGTTTGTTTAACACACTTTTTTAAAGCTGAAAAACATAGACAACAAGGGAAAACACGAGAGAAACACTGCTATTTGAACAAAGACTAAAGGATGATTGCAGGCTTTGCAGAATTTTAGCCTGTATGTGTCTCAGAAGGTTGCAAGAAAATGCTCTTCAATTTTACTTGTGTATCAAGGAAATAATATTGAATATTTAAAACAAAAGTAGAAAAGGCAGAAGTGAAGTCTAAGCATTTGTTTCATGGGAGATATTTTGGAACATCTTTATCAGTTGACTACACTCATTTGCTTAAAAGTATAGAGGATTATATGATGGATGAGATAAAAGTAATATCATTGTGTATGGCTTTTAAACCATCCTCTAGTGGAATATATATTTTAAAAATAATACTTAACATACAATTCTTCACTTATAACTTTTATGAAAAGGGTACAGCTGGGTCTTGTGTGATTCCCTAAACATCAGTATCTCCGGAGCATTTCCCGAGGGCTAGATGTTATCTGTGCATTCAGGGGGTGTATCACAACTGAGAAACACCCCCTTATTTGCTTTATTTTGGGGGGTCTTATTTTCATTTTGTTTGTTTTCTTCTTTATGGTGCTTCTCAATGTAACCAAATCTTTCTTAACAGAAAAGAAAGTTCTTTATCTTTCTGCCCATTATGTCTTGAGGAGGGTGATGTCTGTACACTGGAATATCACCTTACACAAAAATTCTTAACTTGGCCATACATGTCATTGCTCATAGGCTCTGAAATATATATGTAATATCCATGGAAAATTGTTTTTCAACATGTATGATATTTTATATATCAATTTTATTAATTCAGAATTGTGGTATTTATATTGTATTAAAACAGTAATCATTGATGATCAACATGGGTTTATAAATTAGTGATGAAATTTGCAATTTTTAGCTAACCTCAGTTTTAAATGTATTTGCATATTTTATTGTGATTATGCTTTAAGATAAAATCCTCATTTATAGAGCTAAATGCTAATCACAGCAGGTTTTAGAGCTTACTTGCAATCTCAACCTAGTCCTGAGAATCATAAAAAATAGCAGAATAGTTTTGTTTAATGTTAAATTATATACTACCAATATAAACACTGCTCAAAATCCTTGAAATAAATAAAAATGTCAAGCAAATGTTAATCAAAACTTAGCATAAAAAACTGAAGTTTTTCTATGAGTGAGAGCACTCATGAAGCAGTAATTCTTGAATTGATTGTGTCACAGCATACATAGTTTATAAAAGAGAATTTGTTAATCATTTGGAAGAAGCAACAAGGCAAGGTCTAAATTTAAAAATAAAGAGTTATGGGTTTCTATCTTGTCTGTCATAGAGAGACTTATATTGAATCCCTGATACAACTTTCCTACAGGAGGCAGCTAACCACCTGGATAATAATTGATTGCATTGGATACCTTCCTGCATGGATAGATAATAATTTATCTTTATTAAATAGTTATTTATTTTGGATATGGACTTATTTTCCTGTTTGCTGTGCTTTTGTGATGACAGTGAGAATCACCATAATTTTCACTGTTTTGGGGGGCAGTAGCAAAATGTCTAAGTTATTTTTAAATCATAACTTTTTTCTATATCTATTTCTATAACCTATTAAAATGCTCAGCTTACACCTCGGGTACATAGAGTTTTGTAAAGCAATTTAAAAATTTGTTCTTCTACTCTGACTTTATAAGCCTGTGATTCTTGTCTCAGTCTAGATGTTCTAAATTTTTCCATTTAATCTTTATCATTCCAGTAATGAGCTGACCCTGACAAGAATATACCAATTATCTGAACTGAATTGTAGAGAAAGACTATTATTTCCTTTCTTTGTGATGAGACACCTGTGTCAATGAAATGGCAAATTACAGCAGCTTTATTTGCTGCAAGAATACACTGCAAACTGAGAGTTAATGTGCTGTCATCATGATTTCAGAAATCCAATATCTTTAGGGTATAAGCTAAATTTGAAAACCACTGATTTGTTCCTTATTTTTCTTTTATGCCAATGTGCCAATTTATTTTTTTGGTTATCTATTGCTGCACATTGCTGCATTACATAGCTCCTGAAAACTGAATTGCTTAGATCAAAAGCATCCTGTTATTTCTCTTGATTTTTTAGGTTGTTTGGGCCATACCTAGATGTTATTCTGTTTGCCTTATTTGCAGTCTCTCATCAACATTCAGTCACTTTGTGGCTGAGACTGAACAGTCAAATTGTTTCTCCCTTACCAAGCCTGGAGCTTGATTGCTCTCTCCTGTGGCCTTTCTCTTTCTAGCAGTACCTGGGGTTTTTAAAAGGGTAGCAACCTCAGAGGCAGGAAGGGGAGGCTGCTATTTCTCATTCTGGGCACAGACATCCCAGGACATCATACATCATTCAATAGCTTTCTATGGCTAAAGCTGGGGGTGGGGTGGGGTGAATGAGAAGCACTTGCATGTTCTCCCTTGTTCTTTTTTAAAAAATTTTAATGGGGTGACATTGATAAATCAGGGTACATATGTTCAAAGAAAATATCTCCAGGTTATTTTGACATTTGATTATGTTGCATACCCATCATGCAAAGCCAAATTGTCTTCTGTCACCTTCTATCTGGTTTTCTTTGTGCCCCTCCTTTTCCCCTCTTGTCTCCCCCCCTGTAACCACCACCCTCTTGTCCATGTCTCTGAGTCTCATTTTTATGTCCCACCTATGTATGGAATCATATAATTCTTAGTTTTTTCTGATTTACTTATTTCACTCAGTGCAATGTTATCAAGGTCCATCCATGTTGTTGTTCTTTATTTCTCTTTCTTTCTTCCTGCTTTCCATTTTCTTCCTTCTTTCCTTCCATTTCCTCCCTTCCTTCCTTCTTTCCTTCCTTCCTTCCTTCCTTCCTTCCTTCCTTCCTTCCTTCCTTCCTTCCTTCCTTCCTTCCTTCCTTCCTTCCTTCCTTCCTTCCTTCCTTTCTCCCTCCCTCTTTCTTTCCTTCTTTCTTTCTCTCTCTCTTTTTCTTTCTTTCTATCTTTCAATTCTTTCTTCCTTCCTTCCTTCCTTTCTTTCTTCTTTCTTTCTTTCTTTCTTTCTTTCTTTCTTTCTTTCTTTCTTTCTTTCTTTCTTTCTTTCTTTCTCTCCATCTTCCTTCCTTCCTTCCTTCCTTCCTTCCTTCCTTCCTTCCTTCCTTCCTTCCTTCCTTTTCTTTCTCTTTTTTTTCTTTCTTTTTGTGAGGAAGCTGTAATTTTGAAGACTATCTGCCATATGTGTTTCAAAGTTTTACATTCAAACAACATTATTAAAAAAATTGTAGATTTAGATTCTTTGTGTAATTATTTAGTCCTAATATTAATTAAGTGCCAAGAACCAGCAGGACTTGTAATTGTCCAGGTCTTGAGGGAGAACGGTGGCAGATTAAGAAATAAACACAGAAAGAAAAAGTATGGAATTGGGAGACCTCCTGTAGGCTGATGGCACACAGGAAAAAAGGGGCAGCCCCCCCCGGCCAGCTTTATTATATAGTGCAGAGAAAAATGCATTTGTAAAACAAGGAAATTTCTGATACAAAGTTCCATATCCTTTTAAGAGTGCATCACCCCCTACCATGTAACAGCCAAGGGTGACAAGTTTAGTCTTAAAAGGGTGTGGAAAAGAGCTTAAAAGGGTGTGGGGGAGATCTTAGTCTTAAATAAACCCTAGGCTATAAGTACTGTGTCAGCTTATAGCTTGTCTCCCACAATTAAGTTGTTAGGTATGTCCAGAGCCACTTTTCATTAAAAGGAAGAATATACCTTCAGAAATGAGATCAGAATGAGATCTACATGTTTCCACTAATAGGAAGGAATGACTTCATCATTGTAGTGGCAGAACTTTGAGAACATTAATATTTATTTCATAATCTCATAGAGGTCTGTGGCAAGAGTAATGATTGTTCCAGCAAGCCCTATTCTATTTTCTTCCAGGGCTCATGGCTTAAATACCATTTACTTAGGTGTAAGGCTGGTGGCTGTGGCCATGCCAATTTACATTGAATGCAGGCAGATGGTAAAGGAACTTTGAAGCCAGAGGATGGTGGGCCATTTCATTTATGAGTCTTGCAATGCTGGATGAGCAGACAGGCAGGGAACACTGCTTCTGTCTCTCTCTCTCAGGACTCACAAGCAAAATGGGCCAGGAAATAAACCCCTTCTCTGGCAAACAATAGCAAATAATAGCCCCTCCCAATGACGGCAGGCAATCTACAATTTGCAATTTGCCCCCCTGCAGCTTTACATAGACTGTACACACGTGGTGCTGCTCCATACTCATGCACCACCAACCAGGCAAAGTACAAGAGAACAAGCCTAACACACTCATTTGCCCAACACTAAGCAATACATTTTTCATTTGCCTTTGTAATTATTAATTACATGTATATAAATTTGTTGTATGAGCAGAAGTAATGGATTTAACATCCATCTAACTTGCTTAAAACTCAAATGATTAACTTTTATGCCCTTCTTTATTTTCTGTTTTCTGGAAATTCGATTTGTCTGCAATTTTTCTTAGTTTGATTTTGTTTTGGAAATATAGGTAGGACTAATAATGCCAGTTGACAGGTGGAAAAATAAGGAAGAAACCGGGATTCTTGATCTTCTGAATAACAGAGGGCTTCCAGCAAAGTTTTTAAATGACAGAAATAAAAGTTGTTTTATTCTAATCTACAGCATTTTAGTGAGTTTTGGAGGAGTCTTAGTCCTTTGCATTACTAATACAAAATTATACCAGGATATTGAGACACTATGGAATGGTTGGGTCAACCTCACTTCAAGTTCGCATGAACTGAAGAGAACTATTGCCTTTGGTAATAATCAAAGAGGAAATTGAAAACTTTAAAAGACTTGTGTGAATAAAAGGATGAAATAAATAGAGATGCTATTTCTAGCTTTTTAAACTGTGTTTTATATTAGAAAGAATTATTTATCTTTTAGTACTATTGTGAAAAAATCATGCATTTGATGCATTTTAATTAGAAGTCAGCAACTAATATAATGAAATAGGATATAGATACTAGTGCACAGCTATTTGTGGCCAGCCAAGTCTTTTACCCTATAATGACAAATAAATACAGATAATTTTTAAAAATGTGAAAGCAAATAATTTAAAGTGGAAAGAGAAGATGCTAGAAGACATTCAACAGAGACAGTTTATTTCAGAGGATTGTCTAAAACTAAGTTCATCCACTTTATTGATAAATAATGAGCAAAGAATATAGTTATCATATGGTAATCACCATCAGACAAATATATTACTGTGGGGACTAAAAAAAAAATGCCTTTCTCTCTATCATCTAAATTCTTCCAGCTGGATTACTCAAGAAATTAACAGACACAAATTAAAAGAAAAAAAATAAAATTTTAATACATTCTCTTAGGGAATTCACATATGTAGGTAATTTGCAAAGACTATGAGGCAACATTGGGTGCACGTGACATTTTGGACAAAGCAGAAAAGGTGTAGAAAGAGACCAGAGGTTTCTGAAGTGAGAATAAATGAGTGTCACATAGTTGAAGAAGAGCAGAACACCTGTGGTGCTAAATTCTTGCTAACTAACTCCGAAATACAGTAGTGCAACACAGGGTTCTATCTAGGCTATCAGGCTCTGGCCTGAATTTCTCCTGTTCATCATTCTTAATCCAACTAGGCGAAGTTGAACAGCTCTTCTGAAATGTCTCTGTCTGAATCTTGGGCAGAAAAAGGACCAAAAGTTTTCTCTGAGTATCCTTTTTTTTTTTTTAATAGTTTAAAATCAATATTGCAAAAGGCAAAAATCCTGTTCTCTGTAATTAATCTATAATTTTATAATGATTATTTTCTTTCAGAGTAATGTTTGCCTTTAACCTTTCCTATGTACTACTATACATGTTATTATAAAATAGCAACACAGAGATATATGCCTCTACCTTTAGTGGTCTGTCCACACATATAAAAATATAAAAGTAGAAATTTTTTTTCAGAAATTAAAAATAAAATATTTTCTTCTTAAAAGTTTGAGTTTTAAAAAAAAGTTTGAGTTTTCTCATTGAATTTATTTGTGATACTTAAATGTTTAATTATGTTAAATATGAGTGCTTTTCATTTCTCATTTTTAATTTTTCTTTTTAATTTGAAAATTCTTGTGTTTCAGAAATTAGTTTTTCAGCTAGTGCCTCCTAAGTATTGCCTATCTTTTCTTTTTCTGATATCTTCTTAAAACTATATTAAATTGTATATATCTAAAGTTCAGTTCTCTTACTTCCACCCCTTACATACTAATGCTTGTTTGTGATATTTAGTTTTTTGTGAATTTACTCAATTCACTTTTCATCTAGTAAAGTTTGTTATTATTTCATAAATGCAACTTTATCCCCAAAATTTAAATTTAGTTATTGGTTTGAATTTCTGATTTTATCTTTAAAAACTTGTTTTGTGGTTTTAATCCACACTCCCGTTGATTTGTAGACAGCAAAATTATTTATTTTATAGTCTTTTCATACTGCCCTTTCTTCTGAAGTCAATCTCATGTAAGTTTTTGATTTGTTGGATGTTTTATAATACTTTATAGTTATCTTATGTAGAAGGTATCATTTTTGCTTAATTTTACAAGCTTCCACTAGTCTCATCTTGCACTGATTTTCCTTACTAAACTCTGTTTATTATTTTAAGGAATAAGCTCCCTATTATGTATATATGATATGGTATTGAACCATCCTTCTAATCTGTGGAGAAGCAGTTCTTTCCAGGTGGTAGTTCTAGTGATTGGGCAGACAGATTATAGATGTCCACTATACCAGCATGGTCTTTTAGCAATGGGCATTGGCAGTAGGCCCCAAATTTTGGGTCTGTGCTATATAGCCACCTCTGTTCTTTGACTTTTCTAACTTCAGTCTTGTGCAGCATTATGTATTTTAGATTGCTTCATTTTAAAGTAATAATTCAAACATTAATATTTTCCTTATCTTTTGCTACTCTCCATGCTCACCTGTTCACACATACATGTGTTTGTGGCTTTTCTATTATATTGTGGTTTGCAATACAAAAAGAAATTTTTAACAGATTAACAATATTTTGTCTTGTACATTACAACATTTTACATATTTTTGTCATATAAACACTTTTGTTGTTCCTGAGAACTGTCAAAAATATATTTTCTAACCTCCTTGTGGGAATTTAGTTATCTAAAATGTACATTTTTACCAGTGGGAATCTATTATTTCTCAGCTATAATCTCAGGTTTTATTTTCATAGCACAATAATTTTCAGAGTTTCAAAGGGGGGATATTATAAATATAATTCACTTGTTTAGAAAAATAATACTCTTTCTTTTTGCTAAAAGTGCAGACCCCTTTCTTTGTCCCAACAATAACTGAATCTTGTGTGTACTGCTCCCAGCTATAGTTTAATTATTTACCAGGAGGAGTTATGATATGTAATATAAAGGTATAAATAAAAAACCCTGAATTGTTTTGCGCCAAGTACATATATTTTACTTTCATATTGTATTACAACAATTGGTTCAAGTTCTCAATTTGAGACTATAAGAAGTTATTAATAAAGTCTATAGTGCTTGGACTAATAGTCCCCTCATTATAAATTGTTACAGCATTGACATGTAGCTGCTGTAATAACTTGTCACTACCTTGGAGCAGCATCTTAGGCAAAATGTTCCAAGTAATATAAAAGACTAATTTATTTCGCTTGCACAGAATCCTCTTAATGGAGGAAATCTGAAAATATGACTTTAAGTGAAAAATCAAAATTTTATGTTATAAAAATACCTACTTAAATCTTATTTATTGCAGAAAAAAATCCTGAGGTTATGCTGTATTTGTAAAGGCTATTTATATCATTGTCTGTTCCTCTTAGCAATGTAGCTAAATGATTTATCACAGCTATGTCAGCATTCATCTCCATGAGGTTTTCTAACAGAGTATGGAGAGACAGGTAAGCCAAAGTGAATTTTTATGATATAAGTCAGTATACATGTGCTCGGTAACATCAATGATTAATAATATATTCATGATACATATTCACAACACTTCTTAGCCTCAGCAAATGCAAACTGAAGCACATTAAATTTCTTTTGGACACAATATTGGTGTGTGTATACACACAGAAACGAACACAAGCATACACACCATGCCCTGGGTACTCTTGGGATAGATCCCATGCTTCTTTAAGGTCATAACTTGTTACTTCCTTTAATTTCCTAAAACATAAAATTTGTATATGTATCTAATATGCTGAAGAATACAAAATGTGTAACTTTCCTTTTCTGTATGATATTGAGAATCTTATATTAAACAATATTTTTTCTTGTTGAACATAGAAAAATTAGTGTGTGATAAAGGGTAGCTGACACACAAGTTTTCATTCTCATAGGAAATTTCTTGGGAGCTAACTATAAATTGGGAGAGTCCAAAGACTGACAAACAATTTTATAAAAATCTGTAAGAAAGTCTCTACCAAATTAATTTTGATCCTTCTCCAATCCTGTAATGTTCTCTCTGGTATACAATGAGGTTAGCAGAAGTCCAAAGAAAACATATTCTTAGTATTGCTTTAACCATATAATACTTATTCTTAAAATAAATCTGCTATAACTCCTTTGAGTTTGTCCTATACTTCCTAAGACATGATATATATTTAATGCTGTGCATTTCTTTAAAACATGAGTTAGAATTTTTTTTCCAACTATGTTGTTTGAAAATGTAATAGTTACCATGATGTGAATCATAGTAAAATTACTCACAGTGACTACTAAATACAACTTTTTAGATAATTAACTGACTGACCATAGAATGAGAATCACAAAGAATATTAATAAAAGTGCAGCTATTTTCTTGATAATACCCTAGATATTCTTACTACAAACATCTGAAATAAGGCCAGAAATCTGGGGTTTTAACTAGCTCTTAAGTTATTCTTATATACAACCAGATTTGAATACCAATTATCTAGTACTATAGTTATTCTTCAGAATAGATAAGTGAAAGTAGTTGAAAAATATATTTTATAATTATATGTTAATAACATTTATATAATAATTTAGTAATGTGTTAAACATTAATTACTGAGTTGTGCTTTGTTTTTCATGAAAATGTCTTAATAAAAATGTCATCAGAAGCAAAACATATGTGATCTAATGTCCTCACAATGAAGTCTACTGACTCATTTGCTTATAGATAACTCAGAATACAGTAACTCTTTGCTCTTCCCATTTTCCTTTCAATTATTTTATTAACAGAACTTTATTGTGACAAAATTGACATATGTGACAAAATTGACATACCATAAAATTCACTTAGAGTGTGTAACTATGGTTTTTATTATAATCACAGATATATACAACCATTACCACAATTTTGGATCCTTCTCATTATCCCCTCAAAGTTATAGCATACACTTTAGCTATTTTTCTCTTACCCCACTCCTGGCCCTAAGCAACCTCTATTCTACTTTCACCTTAATTTGTTCAACCCCTGGGATAATCCACTTTAATCCATCACACTCTTTGTTTCTACCATACTTCATAGAACACAAAAGTTAAGATCCCATTCCAGGAGAAAGAAGGCATAATATCAGAGCATGATTAACTACATGTAAATAATGCCTATGAAGAGAATTATTACTTCTTTCTCTTGGTAATTAATTCAAAGGTGAAGAAATGATTGGAGTATTCATTATTAATAATTCACCTGTTCCACAAACTAGTGTGAAGTAATTTTACCAAAATAATCCAGTTATTCTTACCCAAGATAATATCTTTCTAACCTAAAAATGCATTTATAGTAATTTATTGCTGCATCTATTCCTCAGCCACATTGGTTTCATCACTGACATCTGGAAGTGATTGTTTGTTCTCACTGAAGATAATTAAATAGTAAGAAAAAAAGATGATAGTAAAATAAAAATTAAGGAAAAGAGAAAATATATGTGTAATCTTTGCAATTATTCTAGGATAAATAAATGATGTAGATGAATAATAAACAGAGTAACAAGCCAATGTCTATGGGAAAAGAAAGATAATATGAAGGCGAGGTGATTATACCAGCCTTTTTTTTTAGCCTTGAGGTTATCAAAGTAGAACTATATACATACTTATGAAGAAAAAATGTTTATGCATTATGCTAAATAATAATTACATAGGTGTCAATCAAGTTTACAAATATAGAATATTTAATTAAAAATAAAATTCTAGACAACATCAAATCATTACACAATAAAATACCATTTTGCATGTATATTTTTTTAAGAAAGAAAATGAGAACAGGTTAAATTTCTTAAAGGTATATGAAAAACTCAAGGAGAGAAAATATTAACAAAATGTTTATGAAGCAAGAATTGTAAATAATAATTAGTTATCTAGGGGCTTATTAAATAACTTAAATGTCCATAACTACCTAACTAGATATCCAAGTTATTGTACATTTCATAGGTTAAGATTAAAGGTCTCTCTAAGATATTGAGCTATGAAAAATGAAAAACATGCTGACACTCTGTTTAGAGAGCCATATAAATAAGTGATTAATAAATGCTTCTGTTGAATGAATAAAATATATTGAATGTATAAATTCAGTCTTTGGATATTAAAGAAAGGTCAGATTTATGGATGTATTTTGGAAAATATCTCACTAATGATGATAATTTAAATACTGATTTGTTTACTTCTTGAGAAACTAGTAAAAATTAAATAAAAATGATGGTGTCCAAGAGTATTCTTGGAGAATATTAAGAGCTCAGCTGAAGAGTTTTACTCATTCAAACATCCTGGCATAATAGATATCACTGAATTGAAGTTGTCTTTAGGAGAAAGGCCTAGTTTTCCCTTCACTATAGTACTATGTGAAGTGTTAAGCAATAAAAGTAAATATAACTGCTTGATAATTGATTATTAAGCAGTTCATTTATAAGTCTTTTCTCCTCTTAATATTGTTTCATATTTACCAGGTTGTATCAGCCATGAAGTGTGCATGGTCTGACATTTAAACTATTGGCATCATTTTTTTCTGACAAAATAATTCCCATAAAGACCATGTCAAAAAATTTTGTTTATCAGCTCATCATGATATACTCATGGGTAAGAGTGACCAATCATGAACTCTTGTGTACTCATACTTGTATGCAATTGGAGATTGCAATTATATTTGTACTGATATATTTTTAGCCTAAAATAATACACTAAGATTCAGATGAATGTCCTAATAAATTAAAATGATAATTCTAACAGAGATCTCTCTACCACTCAGGTGACTGAAGAAGTTTAAAACTAAGAAGGCATCCTAGTTTATATTCTGGGATTTGAAAATAATGGACCATATGACATAGACATTTACTTTTTAAATTGTATTTAAGAGAAAAAAAAATTCTTACTAAAATATTCTTTGGACCAAATAAGAAAATAAATATAAGTCTTGATAAAATTAGAGTATATTAACTCTGAGTTTTAAAATATTAACCTCATTAAAGCAATTCCTTATGTACATCATAATTTAGCAAACAGCAATTTTTTCCCCAAAAAATACAGTTATCAGCAGCTGCTCATACTGTTGAACTCTTGCAATACTTTACTGCTTTAATTCATCAAAGTCAATTTCTGGTGGGCTAGCTCAGTCTGTTAGAGTGTCCTTCTGAAACATCAAGGTTGCAGGGTTGGGTCCCCCATCAGGGCACATATGGGAAGCAACAAATTAATGCATAACTAAGCAGAACATAAAAATGAATGCTCCTCTCTTTTCTCTGTCTCTCTTTCTCTCTCTTCCTCTATTTTTCTCTTTAAAAATCAATAAATAAAATTTAATTTGTGAGCTAAATGAATTTCAAATGAAGTTTAGCCATTTGTCACTCTGATACATAAATGTTGAAAGTAGTATTTCTATAAAATAAATTATGAAATTGTTGAACAATTCTCATACACTTGACTCCTCTTATTAAAAATAAATATCAATTACTTAACTTTCTCTTTATATACAGTAGACTTAAACATTTTATTACATTATATATGCAGAATTTTAATTGGAAGTTTAGAATTTAAAAGTAAAAACAAATTAGAATATCTGGGACAGAATATATCTGCCTAAGTTAAAATCCTAGGAAAACTGAAATGATAAAAAGGAACCAAAGAGGAAAAATTCAATACATGAACTAAAAAAATGAGATAACAAGTTTAGCTAATAGAATAGGCCAATAAAGGAGAAAATTAGTTACATAGAAGACAGGCAACTAGAAATACAACAGAGAGAAGAGGAGAGAGACTCACAAATATAAAAAAAAAAAAATGAGAAAGCCCTACAGAAATTATCTGACTCCTTCAGGAAAAGCAACATAAGAATAATGGGTATATCAGAAGGAGAAGAGAGAGAAAATGAATGGAGATCAGACCAAATAACTGATCAGACCTTCATAAACCTGTGGAAAGAATTAGAGCCTCAAATCCAAACAGAACACCAAGTTACCTTAACCCAAACAGACCTACTCTAAGACACATTGTAATGAAATTATCACACACCAATGACAAAGAAAAAATTCTCAAGACAGCCAGGGAAAAGAAGAATACAAAATATAAAGGAAGGCCCATTAGGCTATCATCCGATTTCTCAGCAGAAACTCTCCAAGTCAGAAGAGAATAGACCCCAATATTTAAAGTACTGAAAGAAAGGAACTTCCAGCCAAGAGCACTATATTCATCAAAGCTATCCTTCAAATACAAAGAGAAATAAAAACATTCACAAATATAAAAAAGATGAGGGAATTTATCACCAGAAAACATCCACTTCAGGAAATACTAAAAGGGGTTATCTGACCAGAAACAAATTACAAGTAAAAGCTCCAATAAGATCACTATCAAAACAAGATTAATCTGTGACAACAAAAACAAAAAAGGGGAGAGGAGAAAGATTAATAGTAACGAAGGAAGATGGAGTACAGAAGCATTCAAGAGATAATGTACTACAATGAATATGATATATATCCTTTTTATTACCTAATGGTAACCACCCTGAAAAAACCACTACAGACACACATGGTTTAAAAAAAAGAAGAAACAGAGGAAAGAGGTATGGAATACAGCCAAACAAAATAAATGACAGAAAAAAAAAGAGAAGAACCAAACAAGATACAGAGCTATCAGAAAGGAAGATATAAAATGGCAATAAGAAACCCTCAAGTTTCAATAATTACATTAAATATAAATGGATTGAACTCCCAATAAAAAGACACAGAGTAGCAGAGTGGATCAAAAAAGAAAATCCAACTGTATGCTGCCTTCAAGAAACTTATCTAAGTTACAAGGATAAAAACACATTCAAAGTAAAATGTTGGTAAAAAATTTTCCAAGCAAATAAAATCCAAAGAAAAGCAGGTATAGCCATACTCTTATCTAACAATGCTGACTACAAGACAGCAAAGGTAATCAGAGACAAAGATGGTAATTTTCTAATGATAAAGAAGACATTGAATGAAGACATAACAGTTCTTAATATATATGCACCAAATCAAGGAGCACCAAAGGATATGACATCTACTAACTGATCTAAAAATAAAACTGACAAAAAATACAATCATACTTGGAGACTTCAATATATTGCTGATGGCTCTAGATTGTTCATCCAAACAGAAAATAAATAAAGAAATATTGGTCTTAAACGAAACACTAGAACAATTGGATATAATAAACATCTGTAGGACATATCATCCCCAAACACCAGAATATACATTTTTCTCCAGTGTACATGGAACATTCTCAAGAATTAACCATATGTTGGGCCACAAAACTAATATCAACAAATTCAGAAAAGTTGAAATTGTACCAAGCATATTTTCTGATCATAAAGCTTTGAAATTAGAATTCAACTGCACAAAATAAGTAAACAAACTTAAAAATATGTGGAAATTAAACAACATACTTCTAAAAAATGAGTGGATCAAAAAAATAAAAGCAAAGATCACAAGATATATACAGACAAACAAAAATGACAATATGACATATCAGAATCTCTGGGATGCAGCAAAAGCAGTAATAAGAGGGAAGTTCATATCACTACAGGCTTATATGAACAAACAAGAGAGAGCCCAAGTAAACAATTTAACATCACATCTTAGGAACTAGAAGAAGAACAAAGGCAACCTAAAACCAGTAAAAGAAAAGAAATAATAAAAATCAGAACAGAAAAACTATAGAAAAAATAAATAAAACTAAAAGCTGGTTCTTTGAAAAGATCAACAAAATTGATAAACACTTGGCAAGACTCACTAAGGAAAAAAGAGAAAGAACTCATATAAACAAAATCCAAAATGAAAGAGGAGAAATCACCACAGATATCATAGATATACAAAGAATTATCATAGAATATTATGAAAAATTATATGCCACCAAATTTAACAATCTAGAAGAAGTATATAAATTCCTAGAACATTAGAGTCTCCCTAGACTGAATCACGAAGAAGTAGATAGCCTAAACAGACTCTTAGCAGAGAGGAAATAGAAACAACTATCAAAAACATTCTCAAAAATAAAAGTCCAGGGCCAGAAGGCTATACTAGTGAATTCTATCAAACATTCAAAGAAGGTTTAGTTTCTATTCTACTCAAAGTGTTCCAAAAAATTGAAGAAGCAATACTTCCAAACATGTTTTATGAGGTCAGTATAACCCCCATACCAAAATCTGGCAAGGACAAAAAAAGAAAAGTACAGACCAACATCTCTAATAAATACAGATGCTAATATCCTAAACAAAATACTACAAAATCGAATAAAACAACACATTGAAAAAACAATTCATCATGATCAAGTGGGATTCATTTCAGAATCACAAGGATCATTCAACATATGTAAAACAGTTAATGTAATATACCATATCAACAGAACAAAGAAGAAAAAGCATATGATACTATCAATAGATGCAGAAATGGCATTCAATAAAATATATCACTTTTATGTTTAAAACACTCAAGAAAATGAGTATATAAGGAAATATCTAACATAATAAAGGCCATTTATGACAAACCATCAGCTAACATCATATTAAATGGCAAGAAGACTTCCTCTAAAATCAGGAACAAGACAAAATTGCCCACTCTCTCCACTCTTATTCAACATAGTACTGGAAGTTCTAGCCAGAGCTATCAGACAAGAGAAAAAAAATAAAAAGTATTCATATTGGAAAAGAAAAAGTAAAGGTTTCATGTTTTGCAAATGATATAATCTTGTACATCGAAAATCCCAAAGACTCTACAAAAAGACTATTAGAAACAATAAATCAATACAGTAAGGTCACAGGATACAAAATTAATATACAAAAGTCTATTGCCTTCCTATATGCCAACAATGAAACATCAGAAAATGAACTCAGAAAAATAATCCCTTTTATGGTCGCAACAATAACAAAATACCTAGGAATAAACATAACAAAGAATGTAAGGGACCTAAATAATAAAAATTGCAAAGCATTGTTAAGGGAAATAAAAAAGATACAATAAATGGAAAAATATTTATTTTTCTTGGATAGGAAGAATAAATATAGTCAAAATGAACATATTACTCTAGCAATATACATATTTAATGCAATTCCCATCCAAATTCCAATGTCATTTTTTTTAAAAAATGAAACAAAAAATTATCAGATTTATATGGAATTATACAAAACCCCAAATAGCCCAAGTAATCCTAAGGAAAAACAAAGAAACTGGGGCATTACAATACTAGACTTCAAATTATATTACAGAGCCATGATAATCAAAACAGCATGGTATTAGAAAAAAAAATAAACACTCAGACCAGTGTAACAGAATAGAGAGCCTAGAAATAAAACCACATATATATGGTCAAATAATTTGTGATAAAGGAGCCAAAAATCACACAATTGAGAAAAGAAAGGCTCTTCAACAAATGGTGCTGGGAAAACTAGAAAGCAACATGCAAAAGAATAAAACTCGACTACAGTTTGTTCTCTTGTACCAAAATAAATTCAAAATGGATCAAAGACTTAAATATAAGACCTGAAACAATAACAGAGAAGAAAACATAGATACTATACTCAAGGACCTTGGTCATAAAGAGCATTTTATGAATTTGACTTCAAAGGCAAGGGAAGTGAAGGCAAAGGGAAGTGAATGGGACTACATCACACTAAGAAGCTTTTGTACAACGGAAGAAACTGACAACAAAACAGACAGCCAATTAAATGGGAGATGATATTTTCAAACAACAGCTCAGATAAGGGCCTAATATCCAAAATATACAAAGAACTCATAAAACTCAACAACAAACAACCCAATAAAAACATGGGAAGTGGATATTAATAGACTCTTTTCCCAGGAAGAAACACAAATGGGCAACAGATATATGAAAAGACACTCATCTCCACTAGCTATTAGAGAAATGCAAATCAAAACTACAGTGATATACCACCTTACACCTGTTAGATTAGCTATTATCAAAAAGTCATGTAACAACAAATGTTGGAGAGGCTGTGGAGAAAAAGGAACCGTCATACACTGTTGTGGGAATGTAAAGTAGTACAACCATTATGAAAGAAAGTATGGTGATTCCTTAAAAAATTAAGAATAGAACTATCATATGATCCAGCAATCTCTTTACTGGGAATATACCCCCAAAACTCAAAAACATTGGTACATAAAGACACATGCAGCCCCATGTTCATTGCAGCATTGTTCACAGTGGCCAAGACATGGAAACAACCAAAAAGCCCTTCAATAGAAGATTGGATAAAGAAGATGTGGTACATATATACCACTCAGCCATAAGAAATGATGACATCCAATCATTTACAACAACATGGATGGACCTTGATAACATTATACTGAGTGAAAGAAGTAAATCAGGAAAAACTAAGCACTGTATGATTCCATACATAGGTAGGACACAAAATTGAGACTCATGGATATGGACAAGAGTGCAGTGGTTACCAGGGAGATTGAAAGGGAGGAGAGGGAGGGGTAGGGAAAGGAATGGGCATAAAGAAAAACAAATAAAAAGTGACAGAGGACAATTTGACTTTGGGTGATGGGTATACAACATAATCAAACGTCAAAATGATCTGGAAATGTTTTCTCTGAATCTATGTATTGTAATTGATCAATGTCACCCCATTAAAATTAATTGTCTAAATAAATTAAAAAATATATCTTAGGGAAACAAATCAGCAATTTATCAACTTCACAATTTAATTGTTCAACAAATATTTTCCCTTTCATTTATTTCATTAGTGTAAACATTCTTAAATACATATATATTTGCAGAATAATTTAAGACTATCTAAAATTATTGTTAACACGGCTGAAATATGGAAAAAAACTATGATTTTTAGCTTTTATGGTGTAGCCCAGGGGTCCCCAAACTACGGCCCGTGGGCCACATGCGGCCCCCTGAGGCCATTTATCCAACCCCTGCCGCACTTCTGGAAGGGGCACCTCTTTCATTGGTGGTCAGTGAGAGGAGCATAGTTCCCATTTAAATACTGGTCAGTTTGTTGATTTAAATTTACTTGTTCTTTATTTTAAATATTGTATTTGTTCCCATTTTGTTTGTTTTTTTACTTTAAAATAAGATATGTGCAGTGTGCATAGGGATTTGTTCATAGTTTTTTTTATAGTCCGGCCCTCCAATGGTCTGAGGGACAGTGAACTGGCCCCCTGTGTAAAAAGTTTGGGGATGCCTGGTGTAGCCTTTTTAACATTGTTTTTTCTACCCCACCCCCAATTTCTAAGCTGTGTCCTAAATCTCTCTTATAATGAAATGTTTAAATCCATTCTTTAAAAAAGAGAAAAAAAGTGATCGATACCAACTTTTAATAAAAGGAGACAAGGGAACATTTGAAAAATTTCTAACATTTCTACAATTAATAACTGAATTAATGCTAAATATTTATAATATGTATGTGTCAGAGTGTTTGGCAAATAATTGAAATTCAGGACAAAGGAAAGGTAAGTAATAAAAAGATGAATTAATATAGCCCAAGAGATATGAGAAAACAATGAGTTCATGAGACTCAGTAAGGAACAAAATTTAAAATCTGGTATTCATTTGCATTTATTTGTATCTCTATTTTCTGGAATCGATCTCCAATTGTGTACAATTCTACATTGTAACTCAATCAAAGCCTCCTATGCAATTATTTTTGAAATTTTCATGAACTTACACTATAACCTTCTCAAATATATCCTAGTCTAACACATTTTTATTTCATTCAGTCATGACTTTTTTTTTCTAATTTGGTATTTAATTTGTCTCTAAGTATGAATTATTTAGTGTTCTAATAAATATTACAATTAAAGATATATTTTGTTTTCTCTTGGGTGCTATAAAAAAATCAGGTTATTTAAATTATTATTTTTATTTTGTATGTTTTTGTTAGAAGTTCAAACTAACCATTTAACTGGTTTAGTGTTTTGGATCCAGTTTTGATTAAAACTTTTTTTCTTTATGACTACATGTATGATAATTTAATCAAATATACTTTTATCACAAATTAAAGCCAAACAGTGAAATACATCAAATATAGTATGATTTAAATTTGATTGTCAGACAATAATAATTTAGTTGCTTCTTTGATTCAGTTGTTCTTGTATAGAGACAAAATAAGTCTAGATTTTTGTCATCATGCATCTCATAAGCCTATTCAACAAACAATAAAACATTATGAAAAACTTTTTGAGATTTCAGACTGCATTACTTTGATCTGCTATCATGAATAAGCTATATTTACCTTGATCAAATGAAGGCTTGCACAGACAACCTTTTATTTTTTTGACATTTGGTTTTCTGATCCTTTTATTTCATGGAAAGTAAATTTATTGCCACAAGATAACCTGTGGCAGGCTCCACTGGCTTCTGTACCCACTTGAAAAAAATTTGTTTTCCTGACCATTGTGTCAAAGGTGCTCATGCCTGGATTTTGGGCAATATATTGAAGTATTTGAAATATAAAGATTTTATAGTTAAAATAAAGGTAAAATTTAGTTTCAAGGGTAATATTTACCTCCATAATAACAGAGTCTTCATATACAAATATTGATCAAATTACGACCTATGCAACTTACAACCATTCAACTTTATGACCACAATTACTAGCCATGACTGCTCCATGTCTGGCAGCGCAAGTTGCCCAGCTGGATGTTCGACAGTGTGGACCAGCTTCCCGCAGTACTACCATCTCCACATGCACCATTTCAACTGTTATTCCAGACCCAGTACAGCAATTTGTGTTTTGTGTCTTGGATATTTTTCATCAAACCCCTCCCAAGATGTCTACCAAGAGGAAATTGTCTTTGCAAATATTAAACCAGTTGTACTGGTAATGCAGTGTTTTACTTAAACCTGATGAATGTAAAAATAAGAAACAAAATGGTGTAGACATGATACAAATGACATAAAATGAACAAAGAAAATTATGATATATAACAATAATAAAAGAAGATTATGATAAAATACGACTTAAAGATTTTTATAACATCATTTCACAGCACTGTACATATAGCTTACTCAACTTACGACCAAATCGTGTTACGACCAGTCTGTTGGAACCAATAGTGGTTGTAAGTTGAGCACTAGGGGTAGTTTAAACCATTAGAGTTCTTATTTACCTATAAAAATTTAAATTAATAATAACTTGCATTAAGTTTAATTCATAAAACTTCATCTTTAATTTTTTGTATTATTTCTGTGATCAAAAAGAAACATTGCCCTGGCTGGTTGGCTCAGTGGTAGAGCATCGGCCTGGCGTGCAGAAGTCCCGGGTTCGATTCCCGGCCAGGGCACACAGGAGAAGCGCCCATCTGCTTCTCCACCCCTCCCCCCTCCTTCCTCTCTGTCTCTCTCTTCCCCTCCCGCAGCCGAGGCTCCACTGGAGTAAAGATGGCCCGGGTGCTAGGGATGGCTCCTCGGCCTCTGCCCAAGGCGCTAGAGTGGCTCTGGTCGCAACAGAGCGACGCCCCAGATGGGCAGAGCATTGCCCCCTGGTGGGCAGAGCATCGCACCCTGGTGGGCGTGCCAGGTGGATCCCGGTCAGGCGCATGCGGGAGTCTATCTAACTGTCTCTCCCCATTTCCAGCTTCAGAAAAATACAGAAAAAAAAAAAGAAAAAAACATCATCACTGGGTACATATTGCATTGCAATAAATAAATCTGAAATAAGACAAAATAAAATGACTAACTCTATGTAGGTATATTTACAAAATGAACATAGTAGGACATTAACTAAGCAGATATCGTCAAATTAACTTGCATTTTTCCAGTGGAAAAATAAGGTTCAAACTCAAGATGTACATAAATAATATGAAAACACCAAAATTGTTATAATTTTAATTAGAAAATTAATTTTTTTATATAATAGTTATTTATTATGCTTCTTTTTTCCTCTAAAGATAATATTTTGAGACAAGTAGAAACATTCTTAAAAACCTGTTTTAAAACTCTTGTATTTCAGATGAAAAAACAAACTCAGAAATATAAGCAAGTATAGGAAATATATGCAAATCTAAAAAAAGTATAAGGATATGATTTGTACCAAGGCTGCCATCACATCCTAATACTTCTGTTTTTTTCCAGCCTAATACATTATAATATGCCATTATAACTGTCTATAACTCAGTTTTCTTATCTGTACAATTGGAATAATAATGGGAAACTATAATAGATATTATAGAACTTATTTAAT
Source organism: Saccopteryx leptura (assembly GCF_036850995.1). Taxonomy (NCBI): domain Eukaryota; kingdom Metazoa; phylum Chordata; class Mammalia; order Chiroptera; family Emballonuridae; genus Saccopteryx; species Saccopteryx leptura. Next base: position 86,794,868 of record NC_089506.1, read on the forward strand.
AATTTATAATTATTATATCAGTATAATATATAATACTTATATTTTACCTGGCTTTAAAACAGACTCGATAAATCTTAAATTCATTTTCTTTCAACTCTTCTTCTTCTATGGTGTATATATGCAATGTGTGTGTGTGAACATGCATACTTATATATAAATATGTATATGCCTGGATGTATGTATGTATGTATGTATCTATCTATCTATCCATCTATCTACCTACCTATCATCTATTTATATATATATATATATGATGTGTATATATGTGTATGTGTGTGTGGGTGGGGGCGTATGCTCATATGCCTGCACTCACTCACATATACATTAACTTTTTACAAAGAACTGGAATTTGAGATAAATGCCTTACGTAAATACATTGCAAATACATATAATGCACTAAAATATTCCTCCCTTTTTAAAGACTTAACAATAACAAACCTTTATCTTTTGGCAAGGCATAAAGCATAAAAAGTATCTCAATTTCAATTTTGCTAATTTTGAACTTCTGTAACGGTAATGATTATAGTCTGACACTGAACACAGAATATGCAATTGAATATATTAGAAAATTGTACACTTGTAACATCTTGCATTTTACCATGTTATGTTCATCTTAAAGTATCACCACAGCCTTCTCCAAATACATGTATTGCAGAAGTATTTCTTTAGACATATGAAATATTTTTGTGTGTCCAATGGAAGCACACCCTGAGTTAGCACAACAATACGTTACTTTTCTTGTTTTGCTGCTTTTATTTTCTTTACTGAAATAATTTTTTTTTCTTTTCTTTTTCCCTCAGATTTTATATATATATATATATATATATATATATATTTTTTTTTTTTTTTTTTTTTTTTTTTTTTGAAAGAGAGAGTAAGAGAGTGAGAGACAGTCAATAAGGGAGACAGAGGAGAAACATCAGCTCATAGTTGCAGCACCTTAGCTGGTCATTGATTGTTTTCTAATATGTGCCTTAGTGGGGGCAGGGAGAGGCTGCTGAGTCAGTGATCCCAGCGACCTTGGGTTCAAGCCAGCAACCTTGAGCTTCATGCCAATGTCCTTTGAGTTCAAGCCAGTGACCATGGGGTCATGTCTATGAGCCCATGTTCAAGCCGGATGAGTCCACGCTCAAGCTGGGGATCTCGAGTTTTTGAACCTGGGTCCTCCCCATCCCAGTGTGATGCTCTCACTGTGTAACCACCTGGTCAGGCAGATATTATTTATATTTTATTTTCTCTCTTTTTTTCTACATTTTTCTCTAAAAGTTTTCCCCACATATACTCAGACTCAGCTCATTTAGTTACCTGCTTAAATGTCATTTTGTTAGGTCATCCCCAACCACTCTCTTTACTCAATTGCTGTCCTTCGCTTTGCATTTTTTCATGGTATGATGAGCTGACATAATGTATATTTATATGTTAGGCTATTGTCTGTCTCCCCACTAGAATATGTCCACATAAGAGTAAGAATTTTATCTGCTTATTCACTGCCATAACCCCAGCAACTCCTACAAAGGTTTGAATAGTCAATAGATAGGTAGGTATGTAGGTAGGTAGGTAGGTAGATATAGGTAGGTAGGTAGATAGATGGATAGATAGATAGATAGATAGATAGATAGATAGATGATAGATAGATACATACATATATACATGCATATATACGTAGATACATACATAGCTAGAGACATGGATAGATGTCTTTATCCGTGTCTCTATCTATTCAAACAAATGAATGAATGAAGAGCTGTTTTTGTCTTCACTATTTCTTTCTGTCTTCTGTATCACAGCATCTAGTGCCTTTTTCTAGCTTCTGAATTTTTGAAGTTTTTCCAATCTCTCCTGTCCATTTTCTAGTCACTTTTTCCATCTCAGAAACACAAAAAAACTCTTTTTTTCTTGCTTTTTAAAAGCATTTTTATTTTTAAAGATAAAGAAACTGAGGACCAGAAAGAAGGAGTGATCAGATAAATTGTTGAGTGGCAAAGTTGAGGTCAGGGCCTGCCTCTTCAGGCAAGTTGTCCATTGCTCTTTTTTTGTGAACTGATGATAGAGACTGATTCAAATCAGCCCAAATGTGTGTATGCCATCACCTGCATAGTAATCTCACAGGGGTGTTAAAAAATAAATGTACAGTGATAAATTTGAGAAGAATTTGAAGGAAAAAAAAAATTAGTCACATGAGTATTTGTTTTGTTTTAGAGAAGGCCTGGCCTGAGACAGCTTAGTCTGATCTGAAATCAATTCCCTTCTTTAATAATTTGCCCAGGGGACTGTTTTTTTCCAAAAAAAAAAATTTAATTTTTTAATTAAAAAAATAAAAAACAAAAAGAAAACAGTTCATTCATTTCTCCCTTTCTTCACTTTACCCCAACCCTCACCTCTACCTCTGCTTACCATCAATCTGTTCTTTGTATCTATGAGTGTATTCAAATATTTACATTTTTTAAATTTATGCATATTTTATCTCATTTTATTAATATGTTCACATAAAATATAGATTTATTTTATTTTTCAGATTCTACATATAAAACTGATTACTTTGTATTTGACATTTTTTGGCATAATGCTGTCAAGATCCATCCATATTCTTGCAAATGGCATATTTTTTTCTTTTTATGGTTGAATAATATTCCATTGTACATATGTACCACAATTTTCTTTATCCATTCATCTATTGATAGACACTTAGGTTGTTTTATATCTTACCTACTATAAAAATATACAGCAATAAACATGAGAAATACATATATATTTTTCTTTATTTTTTCTTTTAAAGGTTTTACTTATTCATTTTAGAGAGAGGAGTGAGAGACAGAAAGGGTCGGGGAGGAGCAGGAAGCCTCAACTCATAATTGCTTCTCTTATATACTTTGTCTGGGCAAGCTCTGGGTTTTGAACCAGAGACCTCAGCTTTCAGGTTGATGCTTTATCCACTGCATCACCATGGGTCAGGTTCCATATATCTTTTCAAATTAGTGTTTTTGTTTTCTTCAGATAAATATCTAGAAGTGAAATGGCTAAATCATATGGTTATTACATTTTAATGTTTTGAAAAATCTCCATACTGTTTTCCATAGGGGCTGAACCAAATTAATTTTCACTAATGATGCAGAATGGTTCTTTTCTCTCCACAATTTTGCCACCAATTGATATTTCTTATCTTTTCTATTGCAGCTATTCAAAAAGAAAGTGCTATCTCATTGTAGTTTTGATTTGCATTCTTCTGATAATTAATGATGCTAAGCATCTTTTCATCTGTTGGTCACCTGTATATGTCTTTGAAAAAAATGTTTGTTCAGATCTTCTTTCTGTTTTAATTGGATTGTTTGATTTTTTTTTTGAAGTAGAGTTGAATGACTTTTTTACTTATTTTAGTTATTAGCCCCTTATCAAATATATGATTTGTAAGTATTTACTTTCATTCCATAGGTTGCCTTTTCATTTTAAGGATTGTTTCCTTTGTTGTGCAGAAGAATTTTAGTTTGATATAGTCTCACTTGTTTATTTTTGCTATTGTTGTTTTTACTTTTAGTAACAGATTTAAAATACTATTACCAAGACTTACACCAAGGTGTTTACCATTTATGTTTCCTCTAGGAGTTTTATGCTTTTAGGTTTTATATTTAAGACTTTAATCAACATTGAATTCATTTTTTTATGTAGTACAAATAAATGGTCCACATAATTAACATTTGTATATAATTGGTTTTGTTATTTTCTTAATTTTGTGGATATTTAATTTTGAGGATTCGCTGATTTTTAAATTTCTTTTGACCTTTACTTAGGCATAATTGATAAAATTAATTTGTATGAATTTATGACGTACAAATTGATGTTTTGAAATATGTATACATTGTGAAATGACCACCACAATCAAGTTAGTTAACATATCTATCATCTCACCTAGTCATAATTTTTTATATGTGATTAGAACACTTAAGATTAACCTTACTTCTTAGAATTGGATAAAGGTGATCAAAATGTACAAACTTTCAGATATAAATAAACCTATGTGCTCTGTAATGCACTACATGAAAACTATAGTTAATACTGCTGTGTGGTATATTTCAAATTTGTTAAGAAAGTAGATCCTAAGAGTTCTCATCACAAGGAAGAAAACACTTTTCTTTATTTGTATCTTTATAAGATGATGGATGTTAACTAAACTTATGTGGTATTCATTCCACAATATGTTTAAGTCAAATCATTGTGCTGTATGTCTTAAACTTATACAATACTCAGTGACAATTATGTCTCAACAAAATTGGGAAAAATGACAAAAACAAAGACAAAAATTTTATTATGGATTTTCTAATATAGTTCTTATGTCAGATACTGCTGACTGTACCTGTAGCTTTTTAATATTATATAATAAAGAAAATAAAGAATTAAAAACAGAGATCTATCTTCTCATCAGGATGTAAGAAGGAGAACCTTACACTCCCCACCACACACACATTTATTTTTTTTATTATTATTTTTTTGTGTGTATTTTTCTGAACTTGGAAACAGGGAGGCAGTCGGACAGACTCCTGCATGCACCCGACTGGGATCCACCCGGCACGCCCACCAGGGGGCGATGCTCTGCCCATCTGGGGCTTCGTTCTGTTGCAACCAGAGCCATTCTAGTGCCTGAGGCAGAGGCCACAGAGCCATCCTCAGCACCCAGGCCAACTTTGCTCCAATGGAGCCTTGGCTGCAGGAGGGGAAGAGAGAGACAGAGAGGCAGGAGTGGAGGAGGGGTGGAGAAGCAGATGGGTGCTTCTCCTGTGTGCCCTGGCCAGGAATTAAACCCGAGAATCCTGAACACCAGGCCAATGCTTTACCACTGAGCCAACCGGCCAGGGCACATTTCTTTGTGTAGGGATTAAAATAACTTTCTCAGAAACTGTACAGACCTTTCTTCAAACTTAATTCGTTAGGATAAAATTTATAACCAAGATTATAATTCACTTGAAGACAAAAGCAAACTTTCAAATTGTTTTATTTATTTTCTATATTAGAATGCCAAATAGAGCGACTTATTGGGACTAGCAGGTGAGTAGCCAAAAATAGTGTGTCCCAATAACCTGCCACTTTTATTTAATTATTCTTCTTTTGGTGAAATTCAGATTTTCTTTCAATTTTTCTACTATTACATGGAATGCTGAAAAAAATGTCTTTGGGCTATGTGTAGTGAAAGCATCTTTTTGTGTGCACATATGTATTTCAGCAGATCAATATTTGACTCATCTTCATTCAGTTGAGAAGGCTTCTACTTTATAATTGTTGGTGCAGTGGAGAGTTTCTCACTATATAAGCTGAAGACAACATACAGTTGTGAGCAAAAGTAGGTTCACAGTTGTGAGTAAGCAAAATACAGAATTTATTCTTGTATTATTTATTTATTAATTATTGTATTATGTATTATTATTATTAACTTATGTTTGTTCACTATTTTATAATCATAACTGTTTGGGTAAATGACCTAAACTTTACTGATTAGGTAAACCTACTTGCCCAAATTTTCTCCTCCCCAAGAGTTGTTGGAAAAGGAGCAGTTTCAGCCCAATTGATAGCAGAGAAGTATAGTGTTTTGCCTCGGTCAAGGCCAGTCTAATATCTAGACAAACAGGAAGCAGTCATCCTCAGTACAGGAGGCACATAGTGAAATCCTGTTCAGTGACTAGATGCAAGCATGAGGAAGGATCTAGCCAATTGAGGTGCAGGGATGCCAGTGGATATTCAGGGAACTTGTGCGGACAAGAAGCAGAGAGTGGGTGGTATTGGTATAATAAAACTTTGGGAAGGTTATCACCAGGCCAAAACTGAGCTGAGGAATCAGTGTCTGGAGTAGAACATAGCCTGATATTTTCACACTCATAATGCCCACCCTCTGTGAGAAGTTCAAAGCCTCAGTGCAGACCCTTCCTTCTGCAATGTCTCTCCAGCGTCCTCTACTGAGAATGCTTACCATTGTGCTCACTGTGAGGAAGAAATACATAGTGGGTAAGTTCTTTTCATTGTGACAGAACATAGAGTGAAAGGCAAATTTGGAGGTGAGAGGCAAAAATTGTTTATTGACAAACATGGTATGTCAGGCAACATATTACAAACAAAGATGTCACAATAACATAAAAGATAAAATTATTGTCCTTGTAGAAATTGTAGATTGACTTTAGAGAAATGATTATATAATTAAAGGTACAATAAAACAGTAAATGTCTATGAAACAAAAATAAAATGTTATAAAAGTATAATGACACTGAGGTTAAAAAAATAATTCAATGACCAACATATGTTTGGGAAATTAACACTCTTGCTGTTCCTGGATGTCTGAACATGAGGGCATACCAATATTCCTATAATGAATGAATAGGAATCGGTGCTAAATGCAAAAAGTTGGGAGCTATTGCCAAAATATAATTAACTGGAAGATTTTAAAATCTCTGTTTACGTTTATTTGAAACAATATTTGAAAGGGCCATTGACCCCTTCCTTGGAGTGACCTGGTTGATGAAATCTCTGCTTCATATCTCTCAATATTAAATTGCTTTATATATAATATTGTCAAATGGTACTTAAATATTTTAATTTATAAAGTATGCAATATGCCACTCTTTAAAATAATTGGTATGGGAGAGAAAAATATAATGTATGGCAGTAGAAAAGAGTTATGGTTGCTTTTCTTTTATCTTATTTCCGCCTTTCATTTCTTCTTTCCTAAAAGAATGTGAATGATTTATTCCAGAAATTAAGCTGTGTGCAGGCATTAGATACAAATAAACCCATGCATAGGGAGAAATTGTATAAATATATAGAATAGTTAAAATTTTACTATTTCTCTGCCTCTTCTATTTTTAGAGTTACAGTGACTAAGGTATTTAACTCTCTTGTACTCAGTGCCTTCATTCATACAATAAAAATAAATACCCTTGGCCTAAAGTTATCATGCAGATAAAATATAATCATACTTACAAATCTTATAGAAAACAGTTTATAACTAAGGATTTAAAAATAAAAAAGGGAGACGTCTTATTTAATTTACTGGTTAAGATAGCATAACAATTAAAAAAGAAGTAAGACTCAAGTCACCAAGTCAGTCATTACATAGTCCCAGGCCATTTAATCTGACTGGCCATGGTAACACATATAGGAATATCAAATGCAAATCACGAGCATAAAACAGATATTATATAATAACTGCCTTAAGCTAAAATCCAAAAATTTATCTTTAATTATTTGTCTTCTTGCAATTATGGGACTGCACTAGATTGTTCTTTTGCAATAAATAGAATGACTTCTCAAACCAGGATCTCTAATATGCATGTGCATCTATTCCAACATATTAGGAAAATTTTTAAAAGTTCTTAAATCCTAAAAAAAAAAGTACCTGTTGGTCAAATAAGTTTGTAAAATATGATTTTTATGTTTGCTCACTTATAGTTTGCATTGGGGGCTGGGCAGCACCAGGTATATATGGTCTGTAAAATTGCAAACTACCTTCTTGCTTGGAAAGGGCCATTGTTTTGCTAATGTTTGCTGGAGGAGAGGTTTTTGTACCAGGGAGTTTTAAAGAGAAAGAAGTTATTTTTGCAGAGTGAGAGAAGAGAATGCAGAGTGCTGAAGAAAGAAGTCATGTGGGCAGGAAAATAGAAGGTGTGCAGTGGGGAACAAGAGTTCAGGGACGTTGAGAGCTCCACTGAGACTAGTGGGGCTTTTGATTCTAGGAAAATCCAAAGAAGATTCTCCTGGTTGTGGAACCAGAAAATGTGTCAGAGCTTTGGGAGCCCTGAATGAAAGGGAAATGTTTTCCCTGTGTGTTTGCTTGTAGGCTGGTGTGAGACTTTAATAAAGGATGGCCCACCATTTTTGGGTCCACTGTTTCTTTACCGTCTGCCCAAATCCGGTGAGAAGCTGCGTGTGAATGGCCATGACGGTCACAACTGCTGGTCTTACAGTACCTAATACAATTTACTCTTATTTCTTGAGGGATGTTTATGCATCAATTCTTAGGATGGTAAATTTTAGGATTACATTTTTATTAGTAGTAGAGAATATATTCAAAATATTGCTAGAAGAATTAATTATATAGTATAATTTTTCTAATTTGGTTTACCTGGTGATGATTATTATTTATTTTCTTTCTGTCAAATATTACTCTAATATTGTATTCTCAAATATATTTACACATAAAAGCTGTATTTTATTTTTATTTTGTAAATAGATATCATAAACCTGAAACATTATGTTCAGAATTATTTTTACAATGTCAAATAATAGTCCAGTGAGTGTTTTAATTGAATATTTACTAAACAGAAAATTTTTTAACTGGACTTTATGTAATTTATTCAATTTTTTACATTTTGTTAAATAGTTAACACAAATGCATTAATATCACAAAAATAGGTATTCTATTAATAACTACTAGTATAATTACCAGCAAAAATAATAAACATAAACATGCCAGTAATTACAATAATGAAATTTTGTATAGAATTTTTTTATTTTTCTCTCATAATTATAAGTTAGCAATTTTCTTTATGATATGAGAAAGAATATGAATCTTGAAATTTATTTTTTTAAAAAAAGATATAGTCTAAAGAATATATATGTATGAAATAAACAGTACAAACACAACACACAAATGCTTTGCATATTCTGTATTTTGCCATAACTTTATAAACAGAGAAATATGAATAGCTTTATTTATCTAATTTGATAAGTAAGTTGATGTAAGGGCAAGAACCACCACCGTTGTGGCCATGCACATTCAGGTCCCCAGATTTGGGCAGATGGTAAAGAAACAGTGGAGCCAAAAAATGGTGGGTCATTCTTTTATTCAAGTCTTGTTCCGGCCAACGAGCAACCACACAGGGCTCCCAAAGCCACTGACACATTCTCTGGTTCCATAACCAGGAGAATCTTCTCTGGTTTCTCCTAGGATCAAAAGCCCCATCATTCTCAGCAGAGCTCACAAAAGCCCTTTGGCCCTCACCTCAGGTTCCTCATCTGCCAACATGGCTTCTTACTCTCTTTCCCTGCCACTTTGGCTTCTCCCTCTTCAGCCTTTTCCTACTTCTTCTCTCCTTTCAAACCTTTTTCTGGTAAAAAAAACCCCTCTTCCAGCAAACATTAGCATAACAATGGCCCTTCCCAAGCAGAAAGGTAATTTGCAATTTCACAGATCACATTCCTGGCGCTGCCCAGCACCATTTTTAACAATAAAAGTGAGCAAATTCAAAAAACACAAATTTTACAAACTCATTTGCCCAATAGTTAAAGTTGAAGATTAGTGACATTAATTAAAAGAAATCAAAGCTATACTTTCATGATTAAAGAATTCATGAGAGAATCATTATGGATGAGTAAACAAAAAAACAAAATCAAATGGGAAAAGTGTCATTTGTTTGCAGAAGACTGAAATGATATAAACAGAATTTGAAGGCAAAAGAGTAGCTTTAGTGGTTTTAGCATTTCTCACCTGTTTACTGAGCCTCTATATACTGTTTTTACACATTTAAGTTTACTACACCTGAACACTTTCAGGTCATAAGTATATGTTAAGTTGTATCATTTATAGACTGAAAATTCAGGTGAAAGATCATCAAAGAAAGATTAGGCTGAAGATAGGTGTGAGTGTTTGTGTAAACTCCTTTCCTGGCCCTTAGCATCTAATTATTTGGCATATTATAAAAATCATCTCAATGGCATATTAACAATCCTAGTTAGTTTTCCTATTTCAGATCCTAAATTTTAGGTGCTTTGTATTCACCAGGACAATTACATAACATTATGCTGATTTAAGACTCTGCTCTGATATTACCAAACTTTACAAATGTAATACTATACCAGTACAAGTAAAATATTTTTATGCTTGATTAATTTACATCTTATATTTGAATTGCAAAAAGGGCTTAAAAAAGGCCACTTTCTTAGGGAAAAAAAGGAAGACAGTAGGTAAATTGTTATTTGATTTGTTATTTAGTATATTTTATGTAAGAATCAATGTGTTAATATTCCTTAACAGTGATGTATAAAATTGCCATTGATTCCTATTTTACAAATAAAAAACTAAACTTTATTGACTTAGGTCATTAGTCCAATTTCACACACAGTTCAGCTATGAGGAGAATTTTTTTTTCTCCTTTTCTTTTAAGTCTAAATTGTTTCTATTATCTAAGCCCGTCTCCTAAAACATAAAATCGCCCAGAATTAATTATTAGTGCATATGACATCAACACTAAATACTTGGAAGTGTCATTTTTACTGACCTTGTCAAGATTTTATGCTGCACCAATTAAAACAGTTGACAGCTAATACTCTATAAAGGTTCCCTTTGAGTATTACAGTCATTGATGTGTTCACATACTGCTATCAACTCTGTTTTTCAATAAAATTCAGGTAAAGTTTTAGAGGATTGTGAACAAAAAAGGGACTATGTAATAAGCCTGATAAAGTCGAGGTGGATAAATGGCAAGTTGGACAAGCTCAGTGACCAAAAGTAACCACACAGTATGGTCAGATCATAAATTTTGAAATACCTTTGCATGTTGGATAGTCATGTTCCAGGTCTATAGCTTCCTTAACAAAAGTCAATCTACCTTAAGCAATTATTGTCCATAGTTCTTAAGAATCTAGGATAATATACCTTGGAGATTGTTAGTTTAGGCAGGTAGTTAGAAGTTAATGGAAGGGAGCAAATGGAGCCAGACATCTAATTAAGCCAGATCAATTAGGAAGCCATAGCTTCCAGACACTCCAGGGGGTAGCTGCATTGTGCCACCAAGAGGATTAACATCCTTCTGTTCCCCCAAAAGAGCAGGAAGAACTGGTTTTCCAGTCTCTCCAGGGCACAACTGGCCAGTTCTCCCAGACAACCAGGGGGAAGGAGAATCAGTAAAAAGGGGAAATTCCTCTGCTGAACTTGTACAGTAGAAGATGGCATAGGGGGAGGGCCCAGCATAAGCTCATTAGAAAAGCCAGAAAAGAGATTGGTTAGTTTAAAAGAGAGCCTGCTCATCCCCAAGCCAGAGATAATATAATCAAAGCTTATCAAAGGCCTGGGGTTCATTCATTTGTGCTTATTCACACACTCTCTGTAGCAGCCATGCAGACCAAGTACAATGCCAGTCACAGCTTAAGCGTAGACTTGGTGGTAGATGTGCGATGGGGAAATGAGATACAGAGAAGTTCTTGTGTCTTGGCTCTCTTCAGCCTGATAAGTGTGGGTGTGGGCTTGTAGCCTCAGAAACTGGACTCCTTCCAGAGCAGGAGGAAGCTAAGCCACCTGGTCATGAATGAGACATTGAGCACTTGGGATTAGTCCTTTTTCTTTGCTCCAATAAACCTTACCACAATTGCTCACATGCTCCTGTGTGCTGGTCCCAGAAGTGCCTTTTCTTAACCACTCTGTGAAAGAACCTTAGTTCAACCAGCAACCAAATATCAGGCTAAGAGTCTTGAAGATGCACCTTTAGGCACAGAGCACGAGATCACCAGCATATGAGACCACAGAATCACTCACCATTATTTTGTTACCTAAATACCATCTCCGTGTGCTGTAATTGTTCACTGTTAACTATGCTTCACCCATCAGTGTAACGCAAGTATGTTTTTCTCCATTTTGCTTTTTATCTAATCCTAGAGATTTTCTCATTTTGCTTTTTCCCAATTCTCTAATCTACCACCAATGGATTTCATGTGTCTTCCTTATGTTTTCTCCTTTGATCTAAATGTTATAAAAGGAAATGTGGAACTTCCATTTTCTGGAGCATTTTCTCAATCTGGTCTTGGTCTCAAAATTTTGACTCAAATGAAGTCTTACAAAACTTTACTATAAGCTGGACATTCTTTTGTTAACATTATCTTAAAAAGATATTAGTATAGATTGAAAAATAATCTAGATAACAATCAGTTCATATAAACAATTTATTGAATCTACACTTTTATCATTCACAGCTCATTGTGATAAATTAACAGCTGACTGTAAAGCCACATAAAAATCTGTTTGTGTAACACTTCCAAATAGTTGGATTTTTTTAAAGACTTTATTCATTTAAGACAGAAGAGAAAGAGAGAAAATGAGAGAGAGAGAGAGACAGAAAGAGAGAGAGAGAGAGAGAGAGAGAGAGAGAAGGGAGGAGCAGGAAACATCAACTCCCATATGTGCCTTGACCAGGCAAGTCCAGGGTTTTGAACCGGTGACCTCAGCATTCCAGGTCAAAGCTTTATCCACTGCACCACCACAGGTCAGGCCAATAGCTGGATTTTAAATTAAGTATACTCACATTTTAACACAGTGGGATAGTGTAATCTTCATATATTAAAAGTAATATTATCTAAATTGTATTCCTTACTAATGTTGCATATTAGTGCATGTAAAATTAAAATATTGGTCTGGCCTGACCAGGCGGTGGCGCAGTGGATAGAGCGTTGGACTGGGATGTGGAGGACCCAGCTTTGAGACCCCGAGGTTGCCAGCTTGAGCGTGGGCTCATCTGATTTGAGCAAAGCTCATCAGCTTGGACCCAAGGTCGCTGGCTCAAGCAAGGGGTTACTCGGTCTGCTGAAGGCCCGCGGTCAAGGCACATATGAGGAAGCAATCAATGAAAAACTAAGGTGTCGCAACAAAAAACTGATGACTGATGCTTCTCATCTCTCCATTCCTGTCTGTCTGTCTCTATCTATCCCTCTCTCTGACTCTCTCTCTGTCTCTATAAAAAAAAATTGGTCTGTATTATAATGATGTATAATCATTAATAAATATTTATAATAGATAACCATTAAAAATAATCACTAATACACTCTTTGATTTATTGTGAATCTTAGATAATTTAAAATACCTTCTTTTAGTCAAAGATATTAAAGATATGTAAAGTAACATAATATTTAGCTACCTTATAATATTTTTACATAGAGCAGTCTAGAATTAAAAGTCTATAAATATAAACATCTATTTACTTAGTTGTTTCTTAGGAGATCACCAATGATGTTATAGATAAAGATAAGCCCTTTGAACTTTTTTTTTTTTAAACTTAACACAATTATTGCTCAAGTCGACTTGGAGTTGTGGAAGGTGGGAGCCAGTCTCCCTGGGAAATGCCACTGTGGCTGGCAAATTATTTTGAACTGTAAACAGTAAAGCCAAACAAACTCAGGAATAGGTTTTTTTTCTTTCTCTCTATTTTCTTCTTAAAGAAATTTAGATGGAAAAACCTGCTTTAACAAGGAAACCTTAGCACAATGACCTTTGCATATTCCTTGTAGCACAGATGAACTAAGTGTGTCAGGCAGGAAGGATTCATCCCCAGATCTGTTCAGTATATCTTCGTCTGTCTTACTGTTTCTGAGTTGCCTAGCAAGGATTTGTTTGCCACCTTCTCAGCTATCTGAGAATTGCCTACATCCGTCTGAAATCCCAAACCTTAGCTTCCATTTTCTTCTTTGTCCAAAATGATGCACATACGTCATTTTGCCCTGTCTTTGTGTTTGTTATGCTTATGTGGATTCTCTGTGCACATGTATTAAAAGCTGATTTTCAGCTGTTAATCTGTATCTTATTTTGATTAATAGCACAGCTGAAAGAACTTAGAAGGTAGGAGGAAAATTATATTTTTATAGCCCACAGGTTAACATTACCTATTTTTTAAAAATAGAAAATTCTGTCAAGCACCAAAAGTTTCCTGAGTAAACATTTTTGATATTGTTACTGAATCCAGTGAAGCAAATAACTCAACTGAAGGTGTTTACAAAACCTGCATTTCTGTTTTCTTAATTCAATTCTATTTTAACTCCCTTAATTTTTAAAATTACATTTATTGGGGTGATACTGGTTAACAAAATTATACAGATTTCAGGTGCCCAATTCCACAATTCATCTTCTGTGCACTGTACATCTTCTGTACACTGTGTTGTGTGTTCACATCCCCAAGTCAAGTTTCCATCCATCACCATCTATCCCCAGACCTTCCTTACCTCCTCCTACTCCCCCAGCGGTCACCACATCTGTCTGTGTTCATGAGTTCTTTCACTATCTATTAGACCAAAACACGGTACTTTCTTCTCTATTTCCCATTTACTAAACATACAATATAGTTTCATATTCTAATAACCTGAAAGTAATTCAAAAGAGAAAAACTTTAAAGACTAATTAACTGTGATACCTTTATATTCTGCTGGAAATAAACCTTCTCAGTTAGAGAAGGTTTAAGTTATTGATCTCCACATTTCATTAATTTTTTTAGAAAATGCAACCTAGAGTACCCAAGTTCAAAACTAACATCCAACAAAAGTTGTGAACTCCGATTGTGCTGCACTGAGCCCTGCCCTTTATCTTCTTTCTCATAAATATATAGACAAAATAGAAACTCAGCTGGACACGCCCGTTAGTAATTATGATACTTCCCTAATGATCTTCACACTACATAAGGACCACGGCTCAAAAGGCTTTCACATTCTGATAAAGATTCTCAGTATGAAGTTTCCTTTGCTGTATTTAATTTTGACATGTCTTACACAGGCATTTCTTGGTGTCTTCCTAATTTAAAAGGTGCCATTTCTTATAAAGGGTTAACTATTAATGTGTTTGAAGCTTTGGCTCGATTCTGCCTTTATCATTGACCCCCCAAAAAATAAAGGTCTCTGGCTAAGATGATAATTGCATCACTTACCTTAAAAATTCAGGACAGAGATAGTCAATTCTATTGTCCAATTAAAAGCACATTACATTAAAGAGATAAGTCAGAAGAATGGTATTTATTAAGCTAGTTATAAATAAATACTTTGACTTTATGTCATCTGTAGTCTACCTATATGTATTATAGTAATTGCAGGTATGAATATGTACTCTTTATATAATGTGAGATAATTCAGTTCAAGGACAAGAAAGAACTCTATTGTTCTACTGTATTGCACTTTTACTGTATTGCACTTGGCATAGCTTCAAACAAAAAATGAACTTAATATTTGGAATTTTTATATTTCTACTCATTGTTTTATTTCTAAATAATCATTTTAATTTTACATGTAAATTAAGTTATTTTCTAAGATAGCATGTCCATAATCTTCAATAATTTATGTACAGAATAAACTCAAAACTAACACATTTTACCTATACTTTAGCTGAACTTAAGTTGTAAATTATTTTGAAAGTATTTCTTCCCACTGATTTCTCTATTCACTGATATTGATTGTTATTAATTTTCTATAATTAATCTGTGATATCTATAAAGAGTATTGTTCTTAATATAAAATGACACATGCAAAACAGGTATTACATAATACAGTTTTAAATGAAAACAATATAAATAATCATGATGTTGTAAAGTAACTGTTCCACCGGGTTTATGTAGAGACACGAAGTCCAACTGAATTTTAAGGAGTTTTATTAAAAGGAGGAGATTTATTAATATGCCAGCCACATATGACTAACATGGGGCAAAGCTGACCCAAATCGTGCCATCCAGAATATAGCCCTGAGGCAAGTTATATACCTTTGATCACACACAGGTTGGCAGGAAAAGGAAGGGAGGGTGATATGACATAATCATTATCAAGCTTATAACATTTGTCTATAGGATCCATAAAAAAACATTTCTACATATTAAAACTTATAAGGTAACACAATAGCGAAAAATATTGTTTTACATATTAAAAAACATTCCCAAATCTTTTGGTGTTCATTTGCCATCCCTTTGTCTAGAGATATGTACATTAACTATACACTTTCAGGATGGGAGGGGGAGCCTACATGGCACCAGGGGATAAGCGTTTGTGAATGGCCCATTAAAGAAAGAAAGAAAGGAGAGGAAAAGGGCTAGATTAACCTTTCTTCCCTTGCCCCGCACTTGGCTAGGTGTTTATCCTCCTCCTTACAGGTGTGGGGGAAGGGAGGGAATCCAAGTTTCCTCTCTACTTCCACTCAAAACCCAGTACAAAATCTATTTACAACACAATGCTGTCGTCCATCCTTAGTTGGTGCAAATCACACACAAGTATACAAATCATATTTACAAAATCTTTCTGTATGCTTAACCCAAATTATAAAATGCCCTTTAAGCTTCCTAGTGAAAGAGGGTTTTCTACACAGTATGTCTCTGCAAGCCAGGAAACTCCCACATTCCTCTCCTCTCACTGCCTACAGAAAGGAGAAGACTAGACACCTGACTTTTTCTCCTAAAATATTACTATTAATTTTTCCATTCTTTGGTACCTTACCACAATGAAAGAAACACTAGTTTTCAGGATCCCAAATAGTTTGTAACCAAACATTTTCCTTAAAAGAGTCAAGTCCTTTTTACTTTTTGATTATATCATCCAGATTACCACTTAGAGTCAATACTGCTTTTGATAACCTTATCTCTACCAACTAATTTTCCAGGCTCTGCAGTATTTTTTCTAAGCATAGTGAGAGAGGCCGTTTTGACTTCTATTATATATCATATAATATAATAATGTCTACCATTTTAAACCACTACTGAAAGAGAATTAAAACTGTTATGTTTTGCAATCTAGTTTCAGTAGCTTAAAATATTTTGTTAAAGATTATTGACTTTATCATGAAATAAGCAAAAGATAGTCTACAGAGAAAAGCCAGTATAAAAGTGGGAGAAGACTGCTCCTTTCTAAAATGCAGTCTTAGAAGGAGCAACAACAACAACAACAAAACCCTCAAATTTTCTACCTCTAGAAATGCAAAGAACTATAAAAAATTGTGTTTTTCTAAGTCATGAAATAACTAATATTTGTTTCTGAGGCAGAGCTCAAGATCAAAGTGTTCTCCTAACCCTTGATCCCAAAGAAATACCTGAGAGTCAAAAATTTTCCCCCAAATATTGGTGGGGTGACCTGTCATATTGAGACACTAGAAGTTCTGTGATTCTTGATCATAGAAAAGTTATTTTGTATGTTATGCTAGCTTTGTGAACACTTATAGGTAACTTTGGATTGGTAAATTCTAAAGATATATGTATGATGTTCATGTAATAATGGAAAATATATGAATATTTAAAATATTAATGCATGAGGTGTCTTTTGTACCAAACCACCTCAACCACATAAAACACTATTTCTTCATAATTATGTATATCAGCAATACAACCAGGTAGAATTCTTCAACGTGGCCTGACCTACAACTTTGATGTCTGATGCTGTCTTTAGAGGGGTGTCTTAGTTTCTATTCATATAGCCTCAAACTCACACAAAATCACTTTTGTCACATTCTGTTGGTCTGTGTGAGCCACAGGTCAGTTTAGTTTTTAGACATGGGTAAATAGCACAGTCATCCTGAAGAGGATTTTAAATACAAAAAGAGATTATTCATTCCCAGTCAGGATCTTGTTATACAGGTGTATTTTGTCTGCCAAGAATATTATTTAATCTTATATAATCAACAATAAGATTTGCTCTAATTATATATTTTCATATATCAAGGTTAATGTTATTTCTTATTATTCCCTAATGTTAAAAAGCATCATTTCATACTAACCAGCACTAAAATCATATCATAGTTTTAAAATAGTCTATTCAGGTTATTCACCCTGTTTTAATAATGTATAATTATTTAAATAAAAATATATAATTAAAATTTTCTCATTGAAAACTAAAAATTCACAGAATATGTCTGTAGACCCCCATGAGGTAAACATATTTTTATTTATCACCACAAGGAACATTCCCTCAGAAAGTGCCTATATGACTGAGTGCTGAGACTAATATGACATGTAAACCAGAACAAAAAGTTTTCAAGAAAAAAAAATTAAGGTAAAGTAAAGATACTTTTGTATTTTATATTCTGTTTCTATATTATATAAAGTTTATTATATTCTGTATCATACCTCAATCATACTTTTGAGAAACTTAGATTTAAGAAAAAATAAAAAATTTACTAAAAACTTATGCTCTTCCTGAAAGTGCTTTCTTCTCTAGTTTTAATCTTAACAAATGTATATGTCATCAATTACATCAGGAATAGTTTTTACGGGTAGGATATTTTTTGAATGGTACCCACATTATAATGCTTTTTAATAGTCATTTTTAATTTTTTATGAACACACCCCCCACACACATACATAACCATAAGAAAAGAAGCTATTTTAGCACTAAATTTCATTACTAATTCTTTTAATCTGTCAGAACATTTTACTGCCTACAGCTCTTGTTCTTTCTCTAGTTCAGGTTTGTTGATTATTTTAAGCTGTCAAGAATATTTGATACAATTCCATGATCAGCAGGTCCTAAGGAGCAAATGAAAAGGGTTATATTAGTGAGGAAGCTGGTGGTCTCCCACTACCTTTTGCTGTTTATACATAGTATTTCTTGGATTTCAAAATAAAAGACTAATTTTTTTGTAATGTTTTTCGTTTATATAGATCCTAAAAGTAGAAATGTAGTAATTGTTTATATAATAAATCACCAAGTTTGATAATACTGATTTAAACTAGGTAATCACTGCAGATTCTAGAATAGTGAATAAAATGTACTGATGAATTATTGTTTATTATATAGATTACCTTTTGTTATATTTCTAAACAGAGAAATAAGAACTCTTTCTGAATAATTCCTATAACTTTTCTATAGATAGCATATACTCAGTCAAAAAATCAAACTTCATTTCTTCCAAAATAATTATTATTTACTAAGACATATGTAACATGGAATGTGTTATATGGCAATTTAAATAGTTTTATGTAAGACTGAATGGATATTACTAGAAACTGGTAAGTAGTAGTCAAAATTAAATTATAAATAGAATGATAAATAATAAATGAAATTATAAATTATAATAAGAGCTCATGAGCCAATATATAATTCCCCTATGTCTACAAAATGTCTCTAGGAGTCTGTTTGCACAAGGAAGTGAGGAACTTTCTGGAAAACAATAAGCTGATAAAAGGGAAGAGATGGTGAGAATTTTTTTCCTATGAGTTTTGTCTTCAGCTTAAGAAATATTATTTAACAGAGCATAGTGTATATCACCCAGAATAAAAGTCCCCTTTCAATTTTACACACAAGCACACATAATCTTCTACTCAAACTCTCCTCTAATTGATTGCTAAAGTATACTGATAAAAATAATAGAATGTGTCACAAAGGTGGAAATAGGAATTCTCTCTCCTTGGGTAGGAGAAAGACACAGCAGGGCAGTGAAGTGACAATGTTATTTTGGGGGATATTAATAGAGACAGTACCCCGACTGGGTAGCTCAGTTGGTTAGAGCATAATCTCTATATGCCAAAGTTGTGAGATCCATTCAGGGTTAGAGCACGTGCAAAAATCAACCAATGAATGTGTGGATAAGTGGAAAAACAAATCAATATTTTTCTTTCTCCTTCCTTCTCTCAAATCAATACATTAAAAAAATAATAAAAAATTTACTTATCCGTAACAGAAAGCAGATACTGGACTACTTGTATTATCAACTACAGGAGCTGTCCCTGGAAAACAGCCAAGAGCCTGACACCTATTAAAGTTTAATTTAATATTTATGTCATGCATGAAAGAAAGACTAAATAGAAATAGTGGCAAAGCAAAGCTTAAGAAAGAGTTAACAAGAACTGATAAATGAATTCAGTAGAGTAGCAGTATACAAAACAATATTCAAACATTGGTTGCATTTTTTTATACAACAATAAACAAACTAGAATAAAGATAAACTAAAACAAAAATTCATTTATAATTGCATAAAAATACCTTGGAATAAATTTAACATAAAAGCAAAAGACCTGTACTCAGAGAATTATTAGAAACTAAAGAAAGAAATTAAAGAAGGTACAAATAAATGGAAGAATATACTGTGCTCATGAATAGGAAGAATTAACATCAATTAAAAAATCCATATTATCCAAAGCAATCTACAGATTTAATGCAATTCCTATCAAATTATTAATGGTATATTTCACAGAATTAGTGATACAAAACCACAAAGGACCCCAAACAGCCACAGCAGTCTTGAAAAAGAAGGACAAAGTTGGAGGGATATACTACCTGATATCAAGTTATATTACAAGGTCATAGTAATCAAAACAGCATGATACTAGCATAAAAACTAAAATATAGATGAATAGAACAGGATAGATAACCCAGAAATAAATCCATACCAATATAGGTCAATTAATATTTGACAAAGGAGGCAAGAATATACAGTAGGGTAAAGACAGTCTATTCAAGAAGGGTGTTGAGAAAATTGTACAGATAGATGCAAAGCACACACATGCAAACAAAAACAAAATGAAACTAGACCATTTTCATATGCCATATACAAGAATAAAGTCAAAATGGATTAAAGACTTAATGTAACACTCAAACTATAAAAATCCTAGAAAAACATAGACATAAGCATAGACATTTCTCTTAGTAATATTATTTTTTGATATACATCTTTAGGCAATGGAAACAAAAATAAAAAAATGGGTCAACACAAAACTAAAAAGGTTTGCACAGCAAAGAATATCTTTAGCAAAACAAAAAGTGAACTTACTACATGAGAGAAGATATTTGCAAATGATATATCGAATCAGGGGTTAATATGTAAAATGCATAGAGAACTCACACAAGTTAACATTAAAAAAATTATTCCTTTTTTAATTTTTTATTTATTTTATTTTATTAATTTTTTTTGTATTTTTCCAAAGTTGGAAACGGGGAGGCAGTCAGACAGACTCCCGCATGTGCTGGACCGGATCCACCCGGCAAACCCACCAGGGGGCTATGCTCCGCCCATCTTGGGACATTGCTCTACCGCAATCAGAGCAATTCTAGCGCCTGAGGCAGAGGCCACAGAGCCATCCTCAGTGCTTGGGCAAACTTTGCTCCAATGGAGCCTCAGCTGCGGGAGGGGAAGAGAGAGACAGAGAGGAAGGAGCGGGGGAGGGGTGGAGAAGCAGATGGGCGCTTCTCCTATGTGCCCTGGTTGGGAATCGAACCCAGGACTCCTGCACGCCAGGCCGATGCTCTACCACTGAGCTAACCAGCCAGGGCCACCTTTTTATTATTAATTTTAATGGATTGACATAGATCAATCAGGGTACATAGGTTCAGAGAAAACATCTCCAGGTTATTTTGACATTTGATTATGTTGCATACTCCTCACCCAAAGTCAAATTGTCTTCCATTACCTTCTATCTGGTTTTCTTTGTGCTTATACCCTCTCCCAACCCCCTTTCTCTCTCCCCCCTCCCCCCAGTAACCACCACACTCTTGTCCATGTCCCTCAGTCTCATTTTTATGTCCCACCTAAGTATAGAATTATATAGTTCTTACTGTGTTTTTCTGATTTACTTATTTCACTCAGTATAATGTTACCAAGGTCCATCCATGTTGTTGTGAATAATCCGATGTCATCATTTCTCATGGCTGAGTAGTATTTCATAGCATATATGTACCACATCTTCTTTATCTAATCATCTATTGAAGGATGACTTTTTGGTTGTTTCCATGTCCTAGCCACTGTGAACAATGCTGCAATGAACATGGGGCTGCATGTATCTTTACATACCAGTGTTTTTGAGTCTTGGGGGTATATGCCCAGTAGAGGGATTGCTGGGTCATATAGTAGTTCTATTATTAATTTTTTAAGGAACCACCATACTTTCTTCCATAGTGGTTGTACTACTTTACATTCCCACCAACAGTGGATGAGAGTTCCTTTTTCTCCACAGCCTCTCCAGCATTTGCTATTACCTGCCTTGTTGATGATAGCTAATATGACAGGTGTGAGGTGATATCTAATTGTAGATTTGATTTGCATTTTTCTAATAGCTAATGAAGATGAGCATCTTTTCATATATCTGTTGACCATTTGTATTTCTTCCTGGAAGACGTGTCTATTCACGTCCTCTTCCCATTTTTTATTAGATTCTTTGTTTGTTTGTCATTGAGTTTTATGAGTTCTCTGTATATTTTGGACATTACGCCCTTGTCTGTGCTGTTGTTTGAAAATATTATCTTCCATTTAGTTGGCTGTTTGTTTTGTTGTCAGTTTCTTTTGCTGTGCAAAAGCTTCTTAGTCTGATGTGGTCCCATTCATTTACTTTTGCATTCACTTCCCTTTGGGGTCAAATTCATAAAGTGCTTTTTATAACCAAAGTCCATGAGTTTAGTACCTATGTTTTCTTCTATGTAATTTATTTTTTCAGGTCTTATATGTAGGTCTTTGATCCATTTTGAGTTAATTTTAGTACAAGGGGACAAACTGTAGTTGAGTTTCATTCTTTTACATGTGGCTCTCCAGTTTTCCCAGCAGCATTTGTTGAAGAGGCTTTCTTTTCTCCATTGTGTGTTTTTGGTCCCTTTACCCTTTATCAAAATTATTTGACTATATACAGTATGTCTGTAATGTCATGGTGCACTTTTGACTGGTCACTGAAAAGCAACAAAAGGTGATAGAAATGTGAAATCTGCACCAAATAAAAGGAAAACTCTCCCAGTTTCATACCTATTTAGTGCAGTTCGATATGGGGTCATGCACAGATTTTTTAGGGCTCTTTAGGTTGCTATCCCATATAGCTTTTACAGACTTGTCACTGACTGATGGCCTACCAGAACGGGGTTTCTCCACCAAACTGCTGGTTTCCTTCAACTGCTTATCCCACTGAGTAATGTTATTCCTATGTGGTGGCGCTTCACTATAATGTGCCGATATTCACGTTGCACTTTGGTCATGGATTTGAATTTATCGAGCCACAGAACACACTGAACTTTCCTCTGTACTGTCCACATCTTGACTGGCATGACTGTGGGCTGCTACGCTGTATACTCGGTGTTACATCATCATCTGTGCATGCGCACATGTTGCCACATCATCCTACAGAAACTGAGAGGGTTTTCCTTTTATTTGGTGCAGATTTCACATTTCTATCATCTTCTGTTGCTTTCCTGTGACTGGCCAAAAGTGCACTATGACTTTATAGACACACTGTATATGTGGTTTTATTTCTGGGCTTTCTTTAAAAAAAAAAAAAAGAATAAAAAAAGTCAAAGAATTCAGTTGTTGTTTTTGGATAATAAGTAGAAATAACTAGAAATAAAATAAATATATTACGTCCAGGCTTACAGATATAAAGTAAGATAAGAATACAGATATTTTTCTAAGTATAAGCAGAATCAAATACTACATCTTAAATACCTGAATATTTAAAACAAAATCATTCTTATTTGGCCCTGGCCTGTTGGTTCAGTGGTAGAGCATTGGCCCAGCATGTGGAAGTCTCGAGTTTGATTCCCAGCCAGGGCATACAGTAGAAGCACCCATTTGCAGAGAATCTGCAAATGGTAAATGGCAGAGAATCTGACTAGCCACTTTTGTAACTAGGACATTCAGATGACCAATAGATATATAAAAAGATGTTCAACTCCACTAATCATCAGAAAAATACAAATTAAAACTACAATGAGATGTCAATTCACATCTGCTAAAATGGCTATAATCAGTAAATCAACGAAAAACAAAGTTGACTATGATGTGGGAAAAAGGAACTGGTGTGCGCTGTTGGTAGGAATGCATATTAATGCAACGATTATGGAAGAGTGCAAAGCTTACTCAAAAAATTCAAAATGGAACTGCCTTGTGACCTAGCACTTCCTCTTCTGGGTAAATATCTGAAGAAATCAAAACACTAATTCAAAAAAAATATGTTATTTTATTTTTAACATATATAAACTTATGTTTATTGCAGTGATATTTACAATAGCCAAAATCTGAAAACAACTCAAGTGCCTGTCAATAGAGAAAGAAATAAAAACATGATGGTATATACATATTTGATGTAATAATAGTAAAAAAAAAAGAATAAAATCTTACTATTTGTGACAGCATGAATAGACCTAGAGAGTATTAAGCTAAGTGAAATAAGCCAATCAAAGAAAGACAAATACCATATGATTTTTCTTATATGTGGAATCTAAAGAACAATATAACAAAACAAACCTAAAACAGACTCATAGATACAGAAAACTCAGATGATTACCAGAGGTGAGCGTGTTGAAGTTTGGGTGCAAAAGGTGAAGTGATTAAGAAGTACAGATTAGTAGTTAAAAAAGAGTTGTAGATATGTAAAGTACAGCAGGGTGAATATAGTCAATGATATTTTAATAAT
This sequence comes from Saccopteryx leptura, assembly GCF_036850995.1. Lineage (NCBI taxonomy): Eukaryota > Metazoa > Chordata > Mammalia > Chiroptera > Emballonuridae > Saccopteryx > Saccopteryx leptura. The sequence goes on from NC_089506.1 coordinate 86,818,942, forward strand.
TATGTATGATTCCAGCTTAGTATTGGAAATATCAGGGGAACATTTTGTAAAGTATATGATTGCCTAACTACAGTGCTATACAGCTGAGACTCATACAAAATAATACTGAATGTAAATAGTAATTGAAAAATTTTTAGCCTGACCTGTGGTGATACAGTGGATAAAGCGTCAACCTGGAATGCTGAGGTCTTTAGTTTGAAACCCTGGGCTTGCCTGGTTAAAGGCACATATGAAAAGCAACTACTGTGAGTTGATGTTCCTGCTTTTCCTCTCTCTCTATCTTTCCTCTATCTAAAAAATCAATTTAAAAATTTTAAAAAAGAATACCAGCTTTCTACTATTTAAAACAAAAATTTTTACTTAAAAATAAAAGAAAAAGCCCTGGCCAGTTGGCTCAGTGTTAGAGTGTTGGCCCAATGTATGTACAATAAGTCCTGGGTTTGATTCCAAGCCAGGGTGTCATGGTCCAGCCATGACGAGTCTCTTATGAGGTCTTTGAATGGGCAAAGGTATGGAATTGAAATAAATGATAGACAGGGACTTAAAGATATATATATACAGATGGGTTTAGGAGGACACCATGGCAAACAGTCTCTATTGTTCCTTAACCATAACGGCTGTGCTCCCAGAAGCACATCCACTTTTATTCCCAACATCAGCACATATTCTGATATAAACTTCTTTTTCTATCACTATTCTTTCAACTGCTGGAATCAGCCGTGAAACAAATTCTTGATATTGCTCCTCAGGACTTTGCCTAATATTGCTGAATTCTTCCGTTTTTAAAAACCCTTGCATCTCGAGCCTGATCCAAAGCTTGTTGGAGTGGAGATCTCCAAGGTTCTAAGACAAAGACTTTGGGAGCAGAGAACTGTGGAAGTGCAAAGTTTAAAATGGCCAAAGCTGTGATATTCTCATCTCCTGAGTTATTCTCAGACTCCATGTTTTTCTCATATATATTATACATTCCTCTGTTTCTACCTCATTCTGTTCAAACAGCATCTTCTCAAATAAAAACATTTGTACAAAAAGAAAAAGGTCCCTCACTTTTGATTCTACAACTCCCATATTTATTTTTCTCCTGAATTATTTCTTATTATACTTTCTCACCAAACTCTACTTAAAAGTTTCACTCTCTAGAAACTTTATACTTCGTGTGCACACTTCTGGGGAGTTCCATTACCTCTCCTTTTTTCCTTTTTCTATGGCCCCATGTTGGGCACCAATTGTCACGGTCCAGCCACGATGAATCTATTACAGGGTCTTCAAACGAGAAAAGGTATGGAATTGAAATAAATGATAGACAGGACTTAAAGATTATATGCGTGTATATATATAATATATATAATATATATATAATATATAATATATATATTATATATATATTATACACACACACATACACATACACAAATGGGTTCAGGAGGACACCATGGCAAACAGTATCTACTGTTCCTTAACCGTAACATCCGTGCTTTCAGAAGCACATCCACTTTTATTCATAGAAAAAATGTGGTCCATCAGCAATTCAATTAAGTTTCCAAGGCAACTCAAAGACAACCCCCACCATACCATCCAAATCTACTTTACACTTATAAGAAACTAGCTTCCAGCCTCCTCCTGAGAACAGGAGTGAGACAAATGAGAATCAGGTGTAGCTCTTTGTTAACTAGGCAAATGAGGTGGGGTTTGGGCCCAGCACCTCTGTCCAGATTGCAAAAATACCCTGTTTATTTATTTGGTACCCAACACCAGGGCACTGCACGTAGGAGAAGTGCCCATTTGCTTCTCCACCCTTCCCCCTCTCCTACCTCTTCATCTCTCTCTTTCCCTCTCGCAGCCAAGGCTCCATTGAAGCCAGATTTGGCCCAGGTGCTAAGATAGCTCCATGGTCTTTTCCTCAGGCAGTAGAATGGCTCCAGTTGCAACAGAGCAACACTCCAGATGAGCAGAGCATGGCCCCCTAGTGGGCTTGCCAGTTGGATCCTAGTCAGGCACATGTGGGAGTCTGTCTCTCTGCCTCCCTGCTTCTAACTTTAGAAAAATACAAAAAGAAAAGAAAAGAAAGAGATAGTTGTTTATTCATTTGCAATAATAATGCCTTTGAGTTGTGATAGCATTCAGGTTGTGGCAAAAGTAATGTTTTTGTTTAGTAATTAGTGATAATTTTATCAGCTCCAGAAATCAATGCTAGTAACCTTAGAGGGATCACAACTCAAAAGCATTATTATATAATATACACCTTCTTTGATGTTCATCTTTTTTAGGTATCAAGGATGATACTTGATAACAGAGGTCTTGTGAACAGACAAAATTGACAGAACAAAGATAAAATCATTAAATTTAAAGTGGTGTTGGAAAGAAGCTTTCTTTTACAAACGATAAATGTATTCATGGGCTCACAAACTTATAGGAAGGAATATAATGTAAGATTTATTAGTATTCAAATAATGATGATAGAGGCTAGGATCAGCAATATCTTGTTTATGTGGTTGATATCCCACATCAATTTAGAGTTCAAATTTATTTCATTTGGAAATTGAATAATTGTGTTTCTCAGCCTGCCTATTGAAAGATGAATTGTGTGGCTCTGACCTCCCTGGAGGTCATAACCATAATTTTAACTTTATTATGTGTACCATATGGTTATATAGTAGGGGCTTTGAAATTTACTGATTTTCAGATCCTTTCCTTTGCAATTTTGAGGTGTGGCCAAAACATCTACTTTTAAAAAGCTCTCCAATTGATTCAAATATGCAGTTAAGTTTGAAAACCATTTATCTGGTAGGAAGTTTTTCTCTTCTAAGGACAAGATTAACACATTTCAGTCTTCTGAAATCAACCACACTGGCTCATGGTGATGCATCATAAATATTCAAATAATTATAATAGCATTTTTTGTTTGGCATAAATGAATCAACTGGAGTCTCCTATTCCCTAACTTACCTTAGTCCATGGGTAGACTCTACTTTTTATTTAGAGAACTAAAGTATTAAAACACATACTAATAATGATAGATAACAGAGTAGGAAAGAAAGAGACCACAGACTGTGTTAAGGTCTAAGTTGAACAGCAATTTTTAGTATAAATTATAAATTAGAACTGAAAAATCTCAGAGTTAAGGTTTGTACTCAAACTTGTTTAAATTCCTGCTATTTTAACAACACTAGAATGTTTTTCTCCCCCAGTTTGTCTCCAACTGAAGTTGGAGGCCTAATTGATTATATAATATACAGTAGTCAATTATGCAAAAATCTGGTGCTTAGTTACCTATTGCTTGTTTAATCACCAATAACCCTTGAAGATGGTGGATAATGGTGGGGTGTGGTTGAGAGAGTTGGTACACAGTTTTTATATTCATTTTATTTAGGTCTATATGTACAAATTTTAACTCCTGGAATATCAGTAGTGAGAATGTAGAAAAAGAGGAAGGGTATTGCTGGTGTAGAAAAGGTATGAGAATGAATGGAGAGAAGTCAACTATTAAGGGAGATGACAATGTAGAAAAGCCAGAGTGTAGAGACAGAAAGGAAATAAGAGTCAAAGAATCAGTCCCTCTCATTTTTTTCTATTTGTGTCAGATTTTGGTCCCCAGTTTGGGCAAATCCACTTTTGGAGTGTGATTTTACTCAGCAAAGAAATGATTTACAGATCCTCTTCATCCTAGATATAATTAATTGTTTGTGTATCACTTTTTAAGCATCACCAAATTTTAAAATAGGTATTTTCTGAAATGGTATTAAATAATTATCACTTATGCATATTTCATGCCTTCTAAGAATTATATATTTTTTCAAATCCAGTGACCATTGCTACATTCTTGAATTTATAATTGATGTAATTATATTAAATTTATTTCACTGTTTGTTAAACCAGTACCATAAAAAAACTTTTTACCTCTAGATGAGTTTCTTTTATACACAGCAACAATTCGTGCTCCAAACAGCAAGGCTTTTGAGACTATTGTTATGCAAGCACAGCTGCATCTGGCTTTACCCAGGTCTGTGATTATTCACTACAGAATTCTACATATACTCATTATCCACAGGTCAGTCTTCCTTTTCTTTATTTGTGCACAGCTCAGGAGTTAGACCTCCTGCGATTTGCAATTTAGATGTAAAAAGAGTTTATTTTAGGCATGTTCATCTTTCACCACAAAGGGGTACATACCCTTAGTCGAAGTGCATGCAAAACTTCCACAGTTTTAATGAGAGTTCTGTGTGTACATCAGTAGGGAATGGGAACACCTTTGGTCATAGACAGTGACTCCTGCAGTGAGAAAGGCATATTAGCTTTCTGATCTAGCAGTTATCAAAATCAGCGTGAGTTCTCTTCTCTCTCAGGTAGAAACTGCTGAATTGGGAGCCTGATTCTTGCTCCTCGGGGAACATAATATGGAAGAAAGTTATCAGAGACAGATCATAAAATATTTATGATGAGCTCATGTCTATATTTTGCTTTATGAGTGCCTGTGATACAAATAGTGTAACAAACATGGTTCCTCCATTGTACATAGGTTTATAATGTGAAGGAAGAGATCAATAGAAATTGGGGTGGGGGCCCAAAAAACATTTTTTTTCTGAATATTTAAGTATAAGCTATCACACAGAGTAGGAGAGGCATCATAATTCTACATATTATTAAATGTAGCCAACTTTATATATGTTCATTGAATTTTTACTGAAAGCTACTCATTTAACATTTTATACATAAGTATTGTTCTGCAATAATTAGCAAAAATGTTATACAAAGCAAATACATGATTTGTCTTCAGGATCTATTTAAAAAACAAATATAGAAAATGTCAAAAAGATATTAACTCAAGCAGGACATATGGATATGCCAAAAAATATTTCACAGATGTTCAGTACTATTTAAAGTCACAGAAGAAACTGAGGTGATCATATATTTGGACAAGGAGTTTTTTCATTATGAAATAAATAAACACAGATTTTAAGGAAAATGGTTGCAGATAGTATGGTTGGAGATAATGTTTGAATAAAGATTTATAATGAGAAATGAAAATGGACTATGAACCTTTCTTGGAAGAGGGTTTGTATTAGACTTGGAGAGACAAAATTGGTTCAACAGCTGGGATTTATTGTGCGTGACCACAAATGTCAAGCTGAGGTGTTTGAGCTTGTTTCCGAGAATTATTAAGGCTTTGAATACTGGATATAAAATATAAATTAATTCTATTTTAAGTAATCTGATATTTCTAGATATTAAGTAAAAATGTAATACAATGTACAGGCAACAAAATATAAAGAGAAGTTCAATATTATGATTAGTATGAGAGCAAATATACAGAGGCAACTGTGGGAGGATAATATTCAGAAAGACATTCTTCAAAATTTAGCTTGAATTTGGAAGTCACTTTACTAAATTATTTGGAATAGAAATTAAAGTGGAATGAAAGATATTTTGAAGGAAAAAATAGTCACTGACTGGGTTGGATGGAGAGTTTCTTAAACCTCTGTGAATGATAACTCACATGAGACATCATGGAGGATGAAGAAGGCAAAAGACAAGTTTGTTTATAAATGACATTTACTATGTCAAACATTGCAATAACCTTTTTCTCTGGACTGTGTTTGTTTGACCAGCAAGATTTTCTAAACCTTGGTGATGTAAACATTATCTTTCCGTGCCACATAAAACAGCTAAATCAACCTTAAATAAACTTCAGTTTTTAATGAATGATCCTAGAACTAAAATAAGCCTCAGTTGAGTCATCCACACCTGATGTGGATGTCAAAGTGAAGAACAGCACCTGCATCTGATGACAGCAATAGTAGTTGGAGATTTTATAAGAGATCTGAGTGAGGTCTGTTTGGAAAGTAAGTCACTGTCGATACTTTTGGATTCTTTTTGTGGCTAAATTATGTTCTGCAATTACAGTGATTTTATTTTTACCTATTCAAAACTTATAAGATAGTTAGATGATAGATAGATGATAGATAGATATGAATTTGCTTTCTATGTTTATTTTATTAACTTGATAGTATCTCCATTATGACATCAAAGAAAATGTTTCTATGTTGATAAATAAACAGATAGAAAAATAAATGTATTTGTTTTGCTTATTTATTTTTGCTGGATAGCATCACCAGTATAAAACTGAAGAAAATGTTGATTAATTAACATGTCTTCTTAGTCTCTGGGTGGAAAAGTTTGGAAAGCAGTCCCATTTATTATACTTGCTGTACATTTTTGCATTTTGTTTTGTTTTGCTTTGATTACACTTAACTAGCATTTCTTGATTTTAATGATATTTTGTTGTAATAAATAGTTGTTAAGTTATATACTACTTTCTGCATTGAGATAATTTGATTCCATATATTATTTATTAATGTCACTTGTATATGGATTGATTTGTGAATATTAAATCAACATTGGCTTCCAGAAGGAACAAAAATTGGTTGTGATATGTTACATTGTTTGTTAATTTATTGCTGGATTAGTTTTTCACACAAAGGTGAATATTAATTATTAGATTTGGTATCTTTTAATTCTGTGACATTCTCAGTCATTGTTTTCTAGGTTAATGTTCCTACTTCATTCTCACCTTATAATCTAAGGCTCTGGTCACATTATTTTAGAAGTTTTCACTATGACATTTGTGTGTTCTTTCTTTTATCTCTACACAGTTATTCTTGATTAGTATTTCCTTTAGATCCATCTTACTCATATTTATTTCAATTCTCTAACTTTTTTCAAACCTACCCATTAATTTTTAAAGAATGCTAGTTCATTTTTTCTGTTTTAAATTTAGAAATTAAATTTAAGGTGGTGACACTGGTCCATAGGAACACATAACTTTCAGGTATACATTTTCACGGACACCTAGGTGTGTGCCCATCACCAAAGTCAGAGCACTTTCTGCCACCTCTCTCCACTTCCCTTCCCTCTCATAACCATTTCATTTTTGTCTGTATCTATGAGTGTTAGTTTTATTTTCCACATATGAGTGAAATCATATAGTTCTTAGCTTTTTCTAACTGATTTATTTTGTTTAGCATAATATTCTCAAGGTCCATCCATGTTGTTACAAATGGTAGTATTTTATCTTTTCTTATGGCTGAGTAGTATTCCGTTGTATATATGTACCACATCTTCTTTACTTAATTCTCTTTTGAGGGACACTTAGGTTGTTTTTTTTTTTTGTCCTGACCACTGTGATTAATGCTGTGATTAATATGGGGGTGCATATGTTATTGTGGACAAATGTTTTTGCGTTTTTCTGGTAGATACCCAGTTGGAAGACTGCCGGGTCATATGGTAACTCTTTTCTTAATTTTTTTGAGGCACTTCCATACTGTTTTCTATAATGGCTGTACCAGCTTATATTCCCACCAACAGTGAATGAGGGTTCTATTTTATCCACAACTTCACCGACATTTGTTATAACTTGTGTTGTGGATAACAGACAATCTAACAGGTGTAAAAAGTAGTATCTCATTATAATTTTGATTTACACTTCTTTAATAGCTAATGAAAATGAGCATCTTTATATATATATGGTCTACCGGAAAGTTCTGTCCATTTCTATCACAAGTTTCGACACGTAAGCACATGTTTATTTGGTGCATGTGTGCCTCTCTATTTTTATCACTTAATATATACATACTGATGTAGCAAATTAACTAAAACAAAGTTGATTTATGTTAGTCTTATATGTGAAGTGATAGTGTACCCATACCCATGGCTACTGATAAAGTTCATTTACGCCACTGTAATTTTTACGAATTTCAACAAGGAAGAAATGCTATAGAAGCATGTCTGTCGCATCCACCACCATATTCCCCAGACTTAGCACCCTCCGACTATCACTTGTTTTTGTCCTTACAAAATTTTTTGAATGGCAAAAAATTCAAAAATAAAGAAGATATCAAACAAGCACTGGTTCAATTTTTTTGCATCAAAAGATAAAACATTTTTCAGACGAGATCAAGTGCGTTCAGGATGGTATGGCCATAGATGCTAAGATAAAACATTTTTCAAAAATGGGATATACAAATTGCCCTCACGCTGGCAAGAAATCATTAATAATAATGGCAATTATATTATTTAATAAAGTTTATTGACAGTAAGAAAAATTTGTATTTTGTTTTATTCGAAAATGGACAGAACTTTCCGGTAGACCTTATATATACACACACACACACACACACACACACACACACACACGTGTGTATGTGTGTGTGTGTGTGTGTGTGTGTGTGTGTTTGCTATTTGTATGTCTTCATGAGATAGGTGTCTGTTTAGGTCTCCTCCCCTTTTTTAATTAGATTGCTCATTTGTTGTTGAGCTGTATCAGTTTTTTATATATTTTGTTGGAGCTGTTTTTTGTGAATATCATCTCCCATTTGTGAGGGTTGCCTGCCTTTTTGTTTTGTTGTTGATTTCTTTTGGTATGCAGAAGCTTTTTAGTTTTGATATAGTCCTATTCATTTATGTTTGCCTTTAGTTTCCATGCCTCTCTGGTCAAGATCATTAAAGTTCTCTCCACCCAAGGCTATGAGTATATTACCTATGTTTTTTTATATGTATTTTTTTAATCTTATATTTAGGTCTTTGATTCATTTTGAATTAATTTTTGTGCATGGGGACAAACAATAGTCAAGGTTCAATCTTTTGCTTGTGGCTTTCAATTTTCCTAGCACTATTTATTGAGAGTCTTTCTCTTCTCCATTGTGGGTTGGTTGGCTCCTTGGTCAATATTATTTGCCCATATACATGTGGTTTTATTGCTGAGCTCCCAATTTCACTCCATTGATCTGTGTGTCTGTTTTTCTGCCAATACCATGCTGTTTTGATTATTGTGGATATACTATAATTTAGTAAGTCACTTAGTGTAATATGTCCATCTTTGTTCTTTTTCTCAGGATTGTCTTGGTTATTTGGTTTCTTTTGTGCTTCCATAAAATCTGATGTTGTTTTTATTCTATTTCTTTAAAAATGACATTGAAATTTAGTGGTGAATGCATTAATTCTATATATAGTTTTGGTCATTTTACCTATGTTGATTCTTTCAATACATGAACACAGAGTATCTTTTCATTTTTTTGTATCTTTTTCAATCTCTTTTGATAATGTTTTGCAGTTTTGGGTGGATAGGCCCTTCAAATCTTTTGTAAACTTTATTCCTAGGTATTTTTGTTATTTTTGTTGCTATTGAAAAATGAATTGTTTATTTTCTTTCATTTTCTGAGGATTTTTTATTGGTGTATAGAAAGCAGTAAATTTTTGTATATTAATTTTGTATCCAGTGACTTTACTGTATTTGTTTATTGTTTCTAATAATTTTTTTGGTGGAGTCTTTAAGGTTTTTTCTATATACAGAAATATGTCATTCACAAAAAGTGATACCTTTACTTCTTCTTTCCCACTATGGATAACTTTTATTTCTTTCTCTTGACTGACTGCTCTGACTAGGACTTCCAGAACTATGCTGAGTAAGAGTGATGAGTGTCAGCATACTTGTCTTGTTTCTGGTTTTACAGAAAAAAAATTCAGTTTTTCACAATTAGGTATAATACTGGCTGAAGGTTTTTTATATACAGTCTTTATTATGTTGAGATACTTTTCATCTATACCCGTTTTATTGAGTGGATTAATTATAAATAGATATAATTATCAAATGCCTATTCTTTATCTATTGATAGGATTATATGATTTTTCTTATGATTAGGATTTTTGCATCTCTTCATCAGAGATATTGGTCGGTAGTTTTCATTTTTTGTTGTTGTCCTTGCCTGGGTTTGGTGTCAGTATTATGTTGGTCACATAAAATGTATTAAAGGTATTGCTTTTTTTTATATTTGTTTTTGGAAGACTTGAGAAGAATAGGCACCAAATCTCTTTTGACTGTTTGGTAGAATTCACTAGTAAAAATATCTGGTCTTCATTTTTATTATGTGTGAGGTTTTTGATAGTTGTTTTAAGTCCTTCACTGTTTATCTGTCTATTTTGATTTTCCAATTCTTTATTATTCAGTCTAGGAAGATTGTATAGTTTTTAGGAAGTTATCCATTTCTTCTAAGTTATTAATTTAGTGGCATATAGTCTTTCATAGTATTCTAGTATGATCATTTGTGTATCTATGATGTCTGTGGTAAATTCTCTTTAATTTCTGATTTTGTTTATATGAGTCATTTCTATTTTTTCCTTAGTAAGTCTAGCTAGGGGTTTGCCAATTTTCTTAAAAAAAAATTTTTTTCTGAAGTGAAAATCAGGGAAGCAGATAGACAGATACCTGCATGCGCCTGACCGAGATCCACCCAGCATGCCCACTAGGGAGTGATACTCTGGCAATCTGGGCGTTGCTCCATTGCTACTGGAGCCAGTCTAGTGCCTGAAGTGGAGGCCATGAAGCCAACCTCAGCACCCGAAGCCAACTTCGCTCCAATGGAGCCTTGGCTCCAGCAGGAGAAGAGAGAGATAGAGAGAAAGAAGAGGGGGAAGGGTAGAGAAGCAATGGGTACTTCTCCTGTGTGCCCTCTCTGGGAATCGAACCCAGGACTTCCACATGCCACACTGATGCTCTACCACTGAGCTAGCTGGCCAGGGCCTTTAATATTTTTAAACCAGTTCTTTGTTGCATTAATTTTGTATAGGTTTTTGTTCTCTATTTCACTCACTGCTCTAATTGTTTTTACTTCTTTTTTTCTTTTGACTTTGGGTTGCCTCTATTCTTCTTTTCCTAATTTTTAAGATCTAATATTAGGTTGTTTACTTGGAATCTCTTTTATTTCTTGAGATAAGCCTATAATGATAAAAACTTCCCTCTCATTATTGCTTTCACTGCATCCCAGAAGTGTTGACATGCTATCTTTCTTATATATCTCTTTGTCTTTTGATCTCTGCTTTTATTTCTTCTATTACCCAATCATTTTTTTGCAGTATGTTGTTTAATTTTTACATTTTAGTGGGTTTCTTGACTTCCTTTTTTCAGTTGAATTCTAAGTTCAGAGCATTATGATCAGAGAATATCATTGGTTTAATTCCAATCTTCTCAAATTTTAGGTTAGTTTTGTGACCCAATGGATGGTCTATCCCTGAAAATGTTCCATGTACAATAGAGAAGAGTGTATAATCTGATGTTCTGAGAGGAAAAATTCTATAAATATCAATTATGTCCATTTGGTTTAACCTGGAATTTATGACCAAAATTTCTTAATTGACTCTCTATTTGGATGATCTATCTAGAGCTTGCTGGCCACATCTCTGCTAGTTCATTTTTCAGTTCTAGAATACTACATGTTTATTATTATTTCTTTTACTATATAATTTATTTATTTTGATTATTATATTGTAAGCTTATCTTATATTACTTTGAATTTTATTAATATTAGTTGCAGTTTTACATATGAAAAAAATGATGAATACCTTGTAAGACAATTTATCTTTTGTTTGTGTTTTGTGTTTATCTATTAATTTTTGGTTATCTTTTTTTTGTATGTCTAAATATGTATTTTGCAGTGTTCAACATTGTACATTTAAAGTTTAAAGACAAGCTTTCCTTCTCTCAATCATATAGCCTTCACAGATAACAAGAATTAAACAGAGATACAGATGATTTAAAGTAGGATTTTATCATGTAGGCTATTTTTAATTCATATTACTTATGTTCCAACCAAAAGTCTGAGAATTTTCTTCTGGCCTCTTCATTGCAGCCTTCACTAATCTCCTTTCCTACCTTTTAGATTTATTAACCATGGAAATCTCTGCTAAGCTACTCTGTTTGCCTTGCTCAGTCTTATTAATCATTCACGCTATAAAGTATCAAATAGCTAATATAGATATAATATGGAAGTATTCTCCTCTATTTCTTACTACACCAGAGAACATAATGTTATACAATTTAATTATTATAACAAATTTAAACATTTTAAACTTATATATGAAACAAAAATTTCAATGAGTATAATATATAACAAGTACACATGTGTGCATTCATATATAGCTAATAAAATAAGTAAAATGAGAGGGCTATCATTCCATATAAAAAAAGAAAAAGAATAGAAATTTATAGCTAGTTAAATAAGTTAAAAGCTAATAATGTTAGTTCATTTTTATTTGCTATTTAAATCAGAATTCTCATTTTTCTTTGAAATGTACCACTTATCTTTGATACTTCTTATTTTTAATGTATTTTCTTATTTTTCATTCAATTAGGTTTAACCCACACAAATATTTGCCAATTTAAAAGTATAATTATTTTCATTTATTGAAAAATTAGTCAGTAGCTGCAAATAGTCCTAGAATGCTTTTGCAATTCTTTGTATTATGATTATATCCTTCTTAGAATATATGTAACTATGCTAATGTTTTACAAATATTTGTGAGTCTTGGATATACATGCTTTCTCTATTTTTTGATTTGTTTATTTACATTGTAATGATTATTTTAGCCATTATTTGTTAATGTGCCTTGAGCTTTTGGACTAATATTTATGAATATTCTTTTTATCAAAAATAATATTGTATATATCTTATAGAACTAAATAATGAATACACAAATAAACTCTTTTATGGTTTCCCTAAGTGTTGATTATTTATTAATGTTAAGTTGCAACATAATTAAAAAGTTCTCACTGCATTTTAAATTATTAACATTAAGGAGATGGGGGAAATCCTTCTATTTTTATATATTTGGAGGGTTGCATGTCTTTATCTTATTTTCAAATTGTGACTACTCATAATTTGTGATACATTGCAGTCTGTGCAGGGGTATGGTTCAACACAGGAACAATGGTAATTGGCACTTATCTGCACTTTAGACCTTACTTGTCCTTGTCCTGAAGAAGGATGGCTTTTAAAAAAATATTATTATTGTTTTCTTTACTAAGGAGACACTGTTCATTTTAATAATATCCAAATATTTCAATTATTTTAGCTTTATTTTGTATACTGTTTAACAAATCTTTGTCTACCCCCAAAAAGTGAAGATATTTTCCTGTTTTCTTTTAGAAGTGATATATTTTAGGTTCCACAGTTAAATTTATGATATATTCTAAATTAATTGTTTTTTCTGGTAAGAGATACATTCAAAGTTTATTTTTTGTACTATGAATATCAAATTTCTCCAGTACCACTTATGAAAATATCAGTGATGCTTTCTCTTTTTTACTTAATATATCATATAAGCATATAGGTGAGTCTGTTTCTGGACTTTATATTCCATTATTGTATATTCTATAGTTGTATAATACAATATTGTCTTAATTATTGTAGTTGTATAGAAAACTTTATTATGTGGTGATGCATGATCTGAAACTTCGTTCAAAACTGAACAAGCTATTTCAGTTCCTTAGAATCTGCTTGAAATATATATATATATAAATATATATAAATATATATAAATTTGCTTGTTTGGTTTTATTCTATAGAATAAAACCAAACAAGCAAATTTAAAGTAAAAAATTTGCTGTTACATATGAAATATCAAAGTATGGACATAAAAATGTGACACTTGTAAAGCCAATATCTACATTATTTCATTTAAAAATAAAAATAAATTATTTTATTTATAGAGAAAATTAATTAAATATTTAATATGATTTAGGGAAAGGCATATGACAGCATTATCGTAGGAAAAATTTTAAAATCCACAAAAATAAATTAGAAAAGAGAAAGTAAATCACAGAGATTAGTCCAGGAACTTTAAGAAATAAGTAAACAGGTAAATATTACTTATTTTCACCATAAAACTCATTAAATATAAATTTCAGGTAAGATAAGGACACTAATACACACAGAGAATACTTACAATATATAATGAAGTTCAAAGTAAGTTAATGCTATCTATGTTGGAAAATAATATTTCTATTTTCATGATTAAGGTTGCAGAAAACAATATAAAGTAAAAATACTAGTAATAGGGCAAAAAAAAGAAAGTAGAAAAAGTTATTAAATTTTTTTAGCAATCGTTGAGGATTATTATTTATGTTGAAAGATATGAGAAATTATTACTCCACTTTATACTCAGAATAGAATTTAAATTTAAATAATGCTATCTTAGTCATTTATTTTCTTTTTTCATTTTTTAAAATAAACCAATAGTATGTCCTATCTGAGGAATAACTCTAAATTTGCAATTTTAGAAAAACAAAAAATTAAAATATGTTTCTCATTAAATTAATGAGGTATTCAGCCTTTTAGAGAAACCAAAATTTTAACCAAACATTATAGAACTGTCTAGAGTCTAAAGTAAAACATTACAGTATGTAAAACTGAAAGAATAATTTAAAAATACATTTAAAATGGAAGTTAAGTATTAAAATTAAAGCTCTTAAAATTTATTTGAAGTCTAGAGCTAACCAAATATACACAGAAATATATGTTTGGACAAGCAGTAAAGTACATAAATATTCATTAACAGAAAGTGTTGAGGCATCATTCTGTACTTTAATTATGCTTATTCAATCTCATCTTGCTTCTAATTATTCTTCATTTAACCACTTGTGTCTCACAGGTTTTCTGACATAAAGAAAAAAATGCAGCTTGAAGCAAAATCAGAATGCTTGAATGCCTTCAGATTCATACACCTGGTTATGCTTTCACAATTCATAAAAGCACTTTTGTGAATTACCACAGCATCACAGATATAAGGTGAAAAACTAACATTGCTTTTTGCTTTAAGCTTTCTTCCTCAAGGAAACATTATGAGCTTGAAAATGAGATCCTTTAATTGTTCATTTATCATATTCATCAATTTCTTAAAGTAATTGTCTGCCATATACCATATAAACATGATATATTCACCTTCCTGGGTATTCTAGAACTATGAACTGAATCTGTAAAAGCACCATTATATTAATGTATAGCTCACAATAGCTCATAGCATTGTTTTCTTTGCTTACTTAAAAAATAATAGTACAAGCTTTAATTATCCAGATAACAATTATCTCATGTAGAAGATCTGATTTTGTAATTCACCTTCTCTTCAAACGTATTATAGTTAAATAAAATCATGCCTTATGACTTCATGAGAAAAACAGAAATATATTAAATATATAAGCTTATAGGCTCTTAACAATTTATAAGTGAAAATAGAGATAAAAGAAATCTGCCTTTATTCATCTCTGTCCTGCTTTTCATTTCTTCAAGGTTTTCCTTTAATCTTTCTAGTCTTCTTTCTTTCCCTCTCCCATGCTACTTCAATTCGACAGATTTTTATTTAATTAAAAATTTGAGTTAGGCTTTTTTTTTTTCTGTTGATACCTATGATATAATAGCAATTGTTTATTTTAGAAGCTGGCTAAATCTTCCCATTTTCTAGAAAAACCATCGTTTCTAAAAGTTAGGATCATCACTCCTAAATGGATAATTAGTGAATTGAATACTTTTGCTCAGTGACTATAAAAATAGTAGTAGCAAAGGTTATAAAAAGTCGTTTTAACCCATCATTCAATCCTAGTTATATATAGGTGACAGGAAAAGAAATTTCATGACATAGTAACCAAAATTATTTATTTATTTATATTTTATTTATTAATTTTTAGAGAGAGAAGGAAGAGGGAAGGGGAGGAGGAGCAGGAAGTATCAACTCCCATATGTGCCTTGACCAAGCAAGCCCAGGATTTCAGGATTTCAAACTGGCGACCTCAGCATTCCAGGTCACTTTATCAACTTTGCCACCACAGGTCAGAAAAAAGATAGACACATTATTATTTTTTTTAGATATTTTTTTATTTATTGAGTTTTTGAAGAGAGAGGAGGGGGGGAAGGAGAGAGGGAGAGGAAGAAAGAGGGGGGAAAAATAGTAATCATCTTATATGTGCCTTGACCTGGCAAGACCAGGGATTTGAACTAGTGATGTCAGCATTCCAGGTCAACGCTTTATCCACCGCACCATCACAAGCCAATATATTTATTTTTAATGAAGATTTTAAGAAAAGTTTAAAAGCTGCATTTTTGCACATAAGTAGGTGTGAAAAGCATTGAGAGTTTTCAACATATGTGTTTATATATACCATTGTGCTTAGAGTTATTGAATAATTGTATTTAAGAATACTAAAAAAGGCAACAGAATTTTCAGTAATAAAATATGATGTCATTTGAACTTAAACTATGGTGAGTTTGTTTTGGGATCCCTCATGTGAAAAGGGAAATAGTTTACTGAAATGGGGACGCTGCAAACATTATAGTCAATACTTATAAATCTAATGAATTTTCAAATACTTTGTGGGATAAATGAGGAGAATAAAAGTTGGTAACATAGTTTGATGAGTTGATTTTAAAAATGCTTGGTTGTATGTGTGTGTGTGTGTGTGTGTGTGTGTGTGTGTGACAGACAGAGAGAGACAGAGAGAGGGACAGATAGGGACAGACAGAAAGAAAGGGAGATGAAAAGCATCAATTCTTCGTTGTGCACCTTAGTTTTTCATTGATTGCTTTCTTATATGTGCTTGATGGAGGGGGAGCTACAGCAGACGGAGTGACCCCTTGCTCAAGCCAGCGACTTTGGGCTCAAGCTGGTGAGCCTTGCCCAGACCAGATGATCCCACGGTCAAACTGGCGACCTCGAGATTTTTGAATCTGAGTCCTCTGCGTTCCTGTCCGACATGTTGTCCACTGCTTCACCACCTGTTCAGGCTAAAAATGCTTGTTTGGAAGGGAATGGCTGATGCCAGCTATTTGGCAATTTTGCTAAGTTTTTAGTTTCTGAACTAACCTTTGAATTACACTGTATACTAAAATCTGGCACCTTACATGTGAAGGCATATCATAGGAACTAAATTAAGTAGATAGAAAACACATCTTAATTAAATGTTATTGTGCTTCTTGTAAAATTACAAGCAACTATAATGAAACCCTGATATTGAAAATTAAATAGTTAATAGTTGAATTTATTATTTTATAGCTATTTACTAATTCTGTTTTTACATAGTATATCTTAGGATATACAATTATTTATCCTTAGTAATAAATATAATCTGAGATGAAGTGTTTATAAAATTACTACCATAAGGAACACTAGTCTCCTTTCTTAATTGACATTGGAGGAAATACACTACTTGACTTAGCGGATATTAAAAAATACTCCTTTATTGTGAAACTTCCTTTTTACATGTGCTCCCCAAACCTGCTCTGAGAATTTAGACAAATATCTTAGCATCATCAAAGCATTTTTCATTAGTTTAACTGGTGCTCCTATCTTTCAGTTTCTTCACCATCTGGCCTATTTTTTCAAGGTGACTCACTGTTCAAGCAACTCTTGAGCATGACACAAAGCTTTTCGAAGTAAATATGCATTAACAAACAAAGTATATTTTCTAACATAAGTAATCTCTAGAGGTCATCATATATTGTCTCAGGATTCTTGGTATTTGATGTACTTAGCCTACATTTTAAATTAACTTAAAACAATTGTGACAAACACACAAAAATGCTGCAGGCATAAAAGAAGTTTCAGAGAGTTAATTAGATCAATCAGGATGAACTTGAAAAATGGCAGGTAAGTGAACAGGAGGTCAAAGACAAATATTCTTCTGATATAAGCTAACATTTCTAGTGTCAAAATGAAAAATGGATTTATGACTAAAGGAACTCTAAGTATGTTATGACATTTAAAGAAATATGTTATAGTAATAGCCAATGAAGGCAGTATAGAGACTGACCGATTTGAACAGAATATGAAATAATTATACAAAATGTGCACTATTATTCTTTTCTTACACAGACAGTTCTATAAAACAGGAATCAATCCACAACTACTTTATTCTGAAGGTAAATAGTGATTTTATAATTCAAGAAAAAACAAAAAAATGTAAAAATAAATAAATACCACACATTTTCTAATAAAGGAATAAGTACTGAAACAACCTCAGAAAACACATATTTTAGAACTGGTCTAGTTACTCTGTGATTTATCTTTAAATCTAGATATATTCCAACATTAATGTATCTTGATGTTATAAGTATACTTGATAAATTTATTTTTAACTTAGTATCAACATAAGTTAACTGATGAAATAATAATCCTAATGATATATTTTAAGATGTTTTAATATATTAAATGCTATTCTAAACTATTTTTCAATATTAATATGTTTAATTATCACAACTGATTGAGAAAACTACTGTTACTTTTTTCTATATTATAAATAAGGAAATGAGGCTTAGAGAAAGATTTAAGTATATTTCTAAATTTGCTGCTAGTTACTAAATTGATATTATATCTTAGCCTAAAATCCAGATTAATGCTCTACTTTGCATTTAAAATGTGTATAGGTAATATTATATTGTTTGCCATCTATTTATTTCTCTATTAACTTCATTTCTTACAAAATCAAAATTGCCAAATATCTTGACATTGCAAGTCTTGCAATCCATTCTCAAAATTAAAAAAAAAAAAGATTTAATACTTCTGAGTGTTATATTGACTGCAAATGGAATGTTTTATGACTGATATTCAAGGCTAAGGGCATCAATCATTTGACAACTGCCATACTGAGGGGAAAAAGAATGCGTTTTAAAAATAAATCCAGAGTAAAAGAATGGCTTTCTAATATGAACTCATGACAAGATTAGAGGTCAAATGAATGGCACTGGCTCTGCCACTAAGAGTCTCAACAATTTCTTGTATAGAAGTACCTGATATTTTACATCTCATTCATCTCTACTTTCATTCAACAAGTATTTAATAAAGACATGATGTACCAGGCAAAGAAACAGAACTGGGAACAAAGTGAATATAACAGAGTCATCAGACATCCAGATAACATTTGTAGGCATCAGACTGCACGAGAAAACTTAGGAAGTGACTGTAGAAATAACAGAGAAAATGTTGGAAGTTCAAATCCTTAGACAGTTCAAAGATTTGAGGTCCAAAAATTGAGGAGGCCTAAGCGCAGGAGAGTTGAGAAGCAATTGCCAGTGTCATAGAAAAAAAGCCGAGAAAGAATGTGATCCTGGTCCAGGAAATTAAATTAATCTAGGAATAATGATAATGTGCATGAAATGATTTTGCTATATCAATTTAAATGTGAACTGATAATGGCCCATTTATACTACTGTAATAAGAAATGGGTACTTTGTCCCATGCTCTCAATAGAGTTTTGCCACTCCCTTAGAGTTGTATTTTCAGTTTGAGGCTACAAAACAGAGGGTACAAACAAATATCTATAGGTAATTCAAATAATTAGCTAAAGGTAAAATATTAACTACCAGAAGTATAGTAAAAGTATGTGGTAGGTACATAATATACATATTATTAGTTCTTGAGATTAAATTTTAAACTAAGAAAACGAAAAGCATGCAAGTCAAAAAGTTAGCAGAATTATGTAATGAATGACCTTGTTTTCTATTTTAATTTATTCGATAGCAGAATACTGACACCTATCTTTCTGACTTCAAATTGGCAAAGTTAGATCTTGATTTTTGATTTTTTGAGGTTATGATATGCAACATAGCAGGTTGGAAACTGTTTTGAATTTACAAAGTTTATTATAAATAGGAAACTATACTGAGATTATTTTTGAATCAGCTCTTATGGTTGTAAATGGTAAAATATAATTGTTATATTGAAATTTATTTTACTACTAATTTTATTTTACTTGTGAATTTAAAGAAAACATGTTAAAGTTTTTATTTTAATTGGTAGTATCTATAGCTGTTAGTTATATTAATTGTGTGATAATTTTCAAGGGTTAATTTATAATAATATCATTAAGAATAATGCAACTCTCAAAAGTTATTAAAAATAAATCCACTCAATCAGAAGACTGCATGATTAATAATAAAATGAGTCTGCATTGTTTATTGTTGTGTTCACAAAATTTAGAAAAGTACCTGAAATATAGAAGTCATTCAATAACTATTTTTTAGTATATTAATGAATATATGTCATATCTATGAAAGTAAATACAATTCTACTAATACTAGCCAAATGGCCTCACTCAAAAAATATGAGTATACATTTTACAACTGGGTGAATGACCAAATAATGTTGCAAAATTAATAAACAGTAACTTATTTTAAGAATTGAAATTAATTTGAGTAAAATTTTGTAAAGTCCATGTTCACTTGATTTTTGTTTGTTACTAGAAATGAAAAATGCAGTTCATTGACCCTGAAAGAAAGATGTTTTAAAAGATTAAATTAAAATCAGTCAGTCCAAGCAGATCACAAGCTATTTTAAAAATACTCCAGAGGAATATGTCCTTCACATCCTCACCTCCATCAAAATCTTTGAAAAGTCATGAATATAAGGAAAAAAATACTCCCCTTTCTCATTTCTCTCCCTACCTACTCTGGCTTAAAGAGATGAAAAATATTATCCTTAGCCATTTGGATACATGCCTGAGGTTTTTGGGTTTGTTTTTTTTTTAGTTATATCTTATAAAGAATATTTCTTTATTAACCCTTTTTTGCATTGGATTTTTCTACTTTTGTCTGATTTTATTGTTTTTAATGAGGTTTGTTTTGTGAGATTTTTTATTTGTCTTTTGTTATTGTTTGTTTGTTTGTTCCTCTGGTACAGTTGCTTCTCTTTCTTGGTGTGTGTGTGTGAGAGAGAGAGAGAGAGAGAGAGCCTGTTTAGGGAGTAATCTGTAGACCAATTTTAGAGATCTGATTCTCATGAGGCTTGTGTTGGATCAGTGAGAATATCCAGAGTTGACCTCAGTCTAATTCAGTGTGAGAAATTTGCATGACATAAATTAAAACTCATTAAGTAAATCAGAAGAGAACCAAGTTAACACAGCATCTAATAGTCCCACAAGACGTTACAGTTCATCTGACAAGATTATAAGGCTATTTCATTAATATGAATCATTATCCTCTGTCTTAATGTTCTTCAAAATAAGACTGTTTACTTTAGCTCCTAGGAAGCAGCCACATTACCACCAGTGATAATTGCCATCATTAAAACAATACTTTATTAGAACACTAATTCTGGTGCTCTAGTAGTTCTTTCATAGGAAGCATTACTTAATGAGTGGATGTTACATTTACTTTAACAGAAGCACCTAATAATAATGAACCACTAGATAGCCTCCCATTGGGAAATGCCTCACCAAACCTGACAAAATTCTACAAGAAAGAGCTTTAGTGCACATATAAGTAGAGTTATAACAATTTTAATTTGGTTAGTTATTTGTGTTTTAATCAAGAACAAATGAGTATTCCCTGAAGTGAGAAGTGGGGAGGCAGAGAGACGACTCCCAGACTCCTGCATGTACCTGACGGGGATCCACCCAGCATGCCCACAGGGAGTGATGCTTTGCCCATCTGGGGTGTTCCTCCGTTCCAACTGAGCCATTCTAGCACCTGAGGCAGAGGCCATGAGGCCATCCTCAGCCCCCGGGCAAACTTTCTCTCACTGGGGTCTTGGCTACAGGAGGGGAAGAGAGAGACAGAGTGGGAGAGGAGAAAGGGAGGGGTGGAGAAGCAGATGGGTGCTTCTCCTGTGTTCCCCGGCCCAGAAATTGAACCAGGGACCTCCACATGCCAGGCCGAAACTCTACCACTGACCCAACCGGCCAAGGCACCATAATTATATTTTGAGTTGGACAAAGGTACATTATCATCAACTGTTCTGTTTTCAATTTTAGTTGTACTCTTTGATCAGGGAGAATGTATGTTAAATATATCCATCTCAATGGAAGACTTGAAGGCTGTTAGATAATAAATTGATGCATCTATGTGGGAATTATAGCAATAAAATATAGTAAGTATAAGGTTTTAAATATTTTAAATATGCCTAATATTTGCAAAAAATAATCCCTTAGAAGATTATTAGTTCTTCCCTTGGCTGTCCTTTAGTACTCCCTTAGAGCTTTAAGAACCCTGGTGCTCTGAATGCAACCCAGTTCAATTAAATCATTATCTCTAAGGGTGAAATCCGGCATCTGTAATTTATATAGCTTCCCAGGTGATTGTGTTATGTGGACAAAGATGACAACCACTTAGGATGATCTATATACATAATGATCTATATACATAATGAGCCTTCAAGCTAACCTAGAAGGCATCTCAGAAAAAAGAAAAATATGTGAGTTCAATCAAACATTTGATTATTGAGGTATTAATAAAATATTTGTACTTAAAAAATATACTATGATTTGAATTACTCTAAATAACTACCAATTTTGAAGAAATTTAAGCAATATTTTCACACTTTTCTTTTGAGCATTTCCATTAAAAATTAATGCCATCTAAGGTTATTTCATTTGTCCCTTAATTCAGCTAATCAGCAAGTTTATTGCAATAAAATTAAATTTGCTTTTTTTTCTCAACATGTAAGGCACACAGGAGATTTTATATTACTTTTCAAATAGAGGAAGGGACACTACAATTTAATTTTATTATAATAAATATCAATTTAGATGTTCATATATATAATCATCTCATAGTACAAATTATTTATTGAACTACATAACTTTATGACAAATGTTAAAGATTTTTTATAAAGAAACACACAAATGAAATAGTAATTTGAGACCGATGATGCCACAATGAAAAGCCATGAAAAGATGTATTACTCATATAATATGACTTTCTGGTTAGTGGCTAGGTGGCTAGATCAGGATGAGGTTTCCTGTGAGGAAATCCAAACTGGAGTGGGTTGATATTCCCTGCCCTCACCAAAGCAAGGAGCATGTAAGCTTTATCTGCTTGCTCTGATAGTGCAAAACAGGAATGGGGGGGGAGGGGCTGTCAGTGGTAAAATATCAAAAGACCGTATCTTACACATAGCATTCTATGATCACAATACAATTAAGCAAAAGTAATTAAATAAAACCCTCCAAAAAATGTGTTTAGATGTTAAAAACATATTTCTGAATACACCAATGTAAGAAATATACACATATAACAAGAAGAATTTGTGCTTTTGGATACTATTTTTTATAAGTTAAAAAAAAATAAACTATAACAAATAAGATTGCAATGTTGACATGAAGGTAAACAAACTGACAAGAAAAATAGTACAAAAATATAAATAGACACAGTGGGAAGGCAGTCATTTGCAAGCTAGGAAGAGAGCTCTCATCAGAACCTTACCATGATGGCACCTTGATTTTGGAATTCCAGTCTCCAGAACTGCGAGAAATATCGCCTAGTTTGTGGCATTTTGTTATAGCAGCCCTAGCAGACTAATAGTGTGTAAAAAAAAATAGCATAAAACAGTGGCTTAGAAAATAAATAACAATTTGTTATTTCTCTGGATTCCATCTGTTGGGGACCTGATAGTTAATCCATTTTTCTTATCTGGAGTCATTTATGCTGCACGAGCATATGCCACTGTCACTTGCCATCTATACTGGAGACAGAGGTTGTCTCAACCTGTAGTTGTAGTTCTTCACCATATACCAGTTCGCAATGCTGGAGCACACTGTTATATGAGATAATGTATTCTTTGAGGTGAATCCCGACTTCATATTCCATGCCAAAGCACATCTTCTCTAATCTCAGTTTTCTGTGTTTATCTTGAGTAGAAGGTGTTTCTATGACCTCGTCAGGCATTCACTAGCATCGGAACATTGCCTTCACTTCTACTAGGCTTCTCCCTTCCTGTGCTAGTCCTGCTCTACATCTACTTTCTTTCTCAGACATTGTTTACCATACAAACTGTATACCATGATTCCTCTCGGGCTTCATTTTTTCTTTGAAACTCTAATGGCCCTTACATTGTTTAATAAAATATCTACTCTGAAAACTCAAATTCGTGTCTTTCAAGATTGTTTCTCTGCGATGTTTCTTGATCATATTTTGAGACTGTAATAATCACTATTCTTTTTATTATATAATCTTGTCACCATAATTGAAACACTTCTAATTAATTATAGGGTTGCTAAATCTGTCAGATTAGATTATATTATGCTGCTCTAGAAACATTTCAAAAATCATAGATGCTTATACAAACAAAAGTTTATTTTTTTCCAACTTAATTTCCATTATGGGTGAGTGGTTGTTCTGCACAATGTCATTTAATTTACTAGACAAATGACAGAAGCTTCTATCTGGAATATAGCTATACATTAGAGCAGAACACTAGAGACCTCTGCACTTAAAACTTCCGTTGCAAAGTAACTCATTTAGTCTTTCTACATTCCACTGCCAAAAACAGTCACCCTGAGATATACAGAGAAAAATTGTAGAATTGTGATGCAAGAAGGAAAATGAACTTTTTCAAATCTAGCATGTTCTATATATATATATATATATATATATATATATATATATATATATATATATATATATATATAGAAAGGCACGTTAAACTTATGATGCCACATTTTTTATTACTAATATTTATTACTAAGTATATAAAATATTTGCCAAGAATCATACAACACATTTTTACATCTATTATCTCAATGAATTCTCACTGTAATTTTATGGGCAAAATTTCCAAGATTTCACAACTTTTTTTATTGTTCTTATATGAACTCAAACTTGCAATTCCTAATTCTGTTTTTTTTTTTAAGATATTAGCCTGAGATATATTTATTAAATATGTTATAGGTTACCTCATAAATATAAAACATTACATTAGTATAGTATGTACATTATAATAATGATCCTTTTAGTTTTTAAATTATAAAATAAATTTATCCAAACATACATTTAGCAAATATGTACTGAGCATCTAATATGTATCCAAAAATTCCTTTGGACCACAGTATTGAACAAAATAAACATATGACCTGCCTTCATTAGGCATACTGTGAGGTAGACAATGCAGACACAACACTTGGGTGATAAGTTATTTCCAAATAGAGTATAAAGAGAAGCAGATGTGTACAATGGTAAGGTATATTTTAATTTGTGAATTTAGGAAAGACCCCACTGAAAACCCATTCTGAAAGAGCTCTGAAAGTTGAGTGAGCAAATTATTCCCTGAAAGAACCTCACAGCTAAAGTGCATCATATTATTCACCATTACTATGTAATCAGCACTTGTTTCATCTTGAATTCCACCATCACCCAATGCACTGGTGTTTATTAAAGAAATGATCCAGAAGCACAGAGGTTGTTGGTTTGATCCTCTCTCAGGGAACATAGTGGAACAGCTCCATGTTCCTGTCTCTCTCTCTCTGCTTCTCTCCAAATTAAAAAAAAAAAAAAAGATCAAACTTTTCTATTTACTGACAAATGAAATTCAACTGTAGATGTTTAGCACATTTGCAAGTATTTTTTTTACTAAGTAATTTATCAAAAATCATTGAGGTAAGCATGTCTGAAAGATGGTGAGCTCTGCAGAAAGAGTGTTAATATCCTTTGAAGCTCTAAATCTGATGACATCTCTCTTATCTCCCACAATTTCTGTTCCTCCTAATTTTCAATGAACACAGGCAGTCCTAAAGAGCTTACAGTCAATGAACTAGTGCACATTGTGGACTGTGGTATAATTGCTGTTTATAAAAATCAGTTCTTTTTGAATTTGTATTACACAGATGTCCTTGATTCATCACTGCTGTCATTATGAATATGACAAAAATATTGTCTATCATCATAGTCAATAGGTTTACAATCTTTATTTTTCTGCGTATAGTAAAAAATATTCAATAGATGTAAAAAGTGATAAAAGTTATTGTCCCTATGTTATCTACACATTCAAGTGCTGCTGAAACAAATTTTAAAATAATGTAAAAGGATTATTTCTCCACATAAGCAAATGCACTTACATCCTTTTCCTTCTCTAAGTTGATTTTTCTTTGAGATTTTAAAATGGTTAGTTTATTACAATTTATTTTTACACAATTATTATTTTATAGTTTACCTTACCAATATATGATTAAGTATGTAAGAGGCGTTTTGCCTCACAGTGTTTTAAGATTACAATAATGATCTTAATTTTAACAAGTAAAAAAGAATAGTTTACTGCAGATAACATTTTTGGTAAACTAACTTAGAAATGCATAGGAAGAAAAAAACAAAAGGGCATCTACAAATATTTATGCTTTTCTTAGGAAAATACCCTATTCTCCTATTTCATATGAATACATATTAAACAAAAAGTTCATAAAATTGTTATACCAAAAGGAGTTTCTAATTCCTAAATGTCCAAATAGTACCTCAGCAATTAAATCTAGTAATGCAATACACAAATTAAAAAATACATGTGTATGTGTGTTGAGTTAAACTCAGAAGAATTGCTTCTGATAAAATTATCTTTTTGCAAAATGATTACTGGCTACAAGAAAGTACTTCATGAACAAAATTAAGCATACAAAACTGCATCTAAGATAGAGCCAGGAGAAAATACTCCAATTTCAATCCATTGAGCATTTTCTCATGAGAAGGGAGTCTAAATAACCTATTATTTCTACAACTCACAATAATATAATTGCATTTCTAACCAACTCAGAATTTGTTTTGTGGAATTTAATATAAATTCTCCTTGGTATTTTTGGTTTTTAATATTCTCTAAAATAAGTTGTGGCTACTATTACATTATTCCTGGTAGAATTAACAGTGATTAAAAATCTGTCTGTTATAATTTTATGGTATTATTATTATTATTTTTGAAAAATGTGATCCACATCTTTACAAGCCATATTCCATTAAACATAATTTTTCATTTTTTTACATTGTTTAGACACTGGTTAGAATTGTTTACTAAGAGCCAGCAGAAATTTTCTCTTTGATATCTAGTCATTTATTACTGATTTGCTATTCAAGAAAGTAGGTTTTTATGAATCAGCAATACATTAGTAAGTAGGCTTTAAGAAACACATTATTCTAAGACTCTACAGAATGATTTGATTCTCATTATATACTGTATTGCCCATTGATTCATTATTAAATGTTTCACAAATTTTTGTTTAATTAACCCAAGTAGACCCAAGATATTCAAGAATACAGCTATGAATTGAAATAGAGGAATGTAATAAATCATATGTATTAGGAAATGATAAAGCTTGCTACATTTTTTGTAACCATATTTCATCTTTCTTTCTCTTATTTCCCTCCCTCCCTCCCTCTCTCCCTCCCCTTCTTTCTTTCTTTCCTTCCTTCCTTCCTTCCTTCCTTCCTTCCTTCCTTCCTTCCTTCCTTCCTTCCTTCCTTCCTTCCTTCCTTCCTTCTCTCTTCTTCTTTTCCTTCCTTTCTTTCTTTTCTTCTTTCTTTTCAAGCAAAGAAAGCCCATCACAAAAGATCCCATTTAGAATTCCAAACCACACATAATTAACATATATTACAATATGAGGGTGGTAGGGAGTAGAAGCAACACAAAGAGGGCTTCTGGGGGACTGGTAACATTCTAGGGTTTTTCTTGATAGATATGCTTGCTGTATAGAAATATACTGACCCAGTTTCATTCTTTTGCATGTGGCTTTCCAGTTTTCTCAGCACCATTTATTGAAGAGGCTTTCTTTTCTCCATTGTGTGTTGTTGGTCCCTTTATCAAAAATTATTTGACTATATATATGTGGTTTTATTTCTGGGTTTTCTATTCTGTTCCATTGGTCTGAGTGTCTATTTTTCTGCCAATACCATGCTGTTTTGATTGTCGTGGCCCTATAATATAGTTTGAAGACAGGTATTGTAATGCTCCCAGCATCATTCTTTTTCTTTAGGATTGCTTTGGCTATTCGGGAGACTAAGAGACATTGATAAGAGTGTGGTGGTTACGGGGGGAGGGGGGAGAGGGAGAGGGTAAGGGGGAGGGGGAGGGGCACAAAGAAAACTAGATAGAAGGTGACAGAGGACAATCTGACTTTGGGTGATGGGTATGCAACATAATGGAATGACAAGATAACATGGATATGTTATCTTTGAATATATGTATCCTGATTTATTGATGTTGCCTCATTAAAAAAATAAAATTATTTAAAAAAAAAAAGAAAAAAAAAGAAATGTACTGACCTGTAACTTTTTATACATATGCTTTACACATATACACACACATACACACAGAAACATACATACTGTGTGGATCAGTAAAATTCAAAGTATATATAACATAATAAAATATACTTTCCCTTCAATACACCTTTTCTGATGCCATATGAAACTTCAGTGTAGATTCACCAATGACTGCAAGTGAACTTAAATTCACTACATTTTTTAAAATAAAATTTTATATTTAAAAAAAAATCGGCCCTGGCCAGTTGGCTCAGTGGTAGAGCATCAGCCTGGTGTGCAAAAGTCCCGGGTTCAATTCCCAGCCAGGGCACACAGAAGAAGTGCCCATCTGCTTCTCCACCCCTCCCCCTCTCCTTCCTCTCTGTCTCTCTCTTCCCCTCCTGCAGCTGAGGCTCCATTGGAACAAAGATGGCCGGGGCACTGGGGATGGCTCCTTGGCCTCTGCCTCAGGTGCTAGAGTGGCTCTGGTCGCAACAGAGCGACGCCCCGGAGGGGCAGAGCATCGCCCCCTGGTGGGCGTGCTGGGTGGATCCCTGTCGGGCGCATGTGGGAGTCTGTCTGACTGTCTCTCCCCGTTTCTAGCTTCAGAAAAATACACACACACACAAAAATAATAATAAAATAATAATAATAAAAAAATTAAAAATAAAAATCTTCAACATTTTATGAGCAGCTAATAGGACCATAGCAATCATAGTTGACTTTAATTAGTTTGCTAATAATAAAGTTCATGTATGAGTGTTCATGTAGTGTATTTATATTTTGTTTTTTTTATTTAAATTAGGACATATGAATGAGTAATGTAGTTTTAAAATCCCAAATGGCTTTTATTTATACCTCCCCCCCTTTTTTTTACTGATGCTAGAATTATAAAACTGTTCTAAAAAAGTTTAACAACTTTCCCATATCTGGTATATTAAGCATAAAAATAAATAAATAAAATAATTTGTAGCAGAATGGATATATACAGTATAATGAATATTTAATGGTATGATTTACTATAGCTGCCATTTCTATATTAATATTTAATTACCATGATCATTCTTTTTTTTTTTTTTTTTGTATTTTTCTGAAGCTGGAAACTGGGAGAGACAGTCAGACAGACTCCCGCATGCGCCCGACCGGGATCCACCCAGCACGCCCACCAGGGGCGATGCTCTACCCCTCCGGGGCGTCGCTCTGCTGCGACCAGAGCCACTCTAGTGCCTGGGGCAGAGAACAAGGAGCCATCTCCAGCGCCCGGGCCATCTCCGCTCCAATGGAGCCTCGGCTGCGGGAGGGGAAGAGAGAGACAGAGAAGAAGGAGGGGGTGGGGGTGGAGAAGCAGATGGGCGCTTTTCCTATGTGCCCTGGCCAGGAATCGAACCTGGGTCCCCCGCACGCCAGGCCAACGCTCTACCACTGAGCCAAACGGCCAGGGCCTACCATGATCATTCTTAATTCCTCTTATTACCCTATTTATAAGTTCTTCTATTGAGTACTATTTAACATGTTGATTGACTCATTTTAATATTTCTGTTGATGTTTCATTGATGGACAATTCTTTGGTCACATTTAAAGTATGCCTTTTGATGAATTTCAATATATTCATTAAGCCTTGAAATGAACATTACACTTAAATTACTGAATATGTCTACCAACACCAAGCTTATTCTCTTTAGTCATCTGTACACACCACTTCCCCTCTCTTCTCCACAATTACTAACTTCCTTTCTGTCATTATAGATTAGTTTGCATTTTATGGAATATTATACAAGAATAATCTTAATCACACACTCATTTTGTTTTTTTTATTTTTTTACTCTACTTAGTTTTTGTATTTAGACTTTTTTTTACATTTTTTTTTTGTGTATCAATAGTTTATTCCTTTTTATGGATATACCACTTTTGTTTATGTATTTATCTGTTGATAGATATTTGGGTTGTTTCTAATTTGAGGCTATTACAAATAAAGCTATAAAGCATTTTGTACAATTTTTTTTTCTTTTTTGTTTTTAATTTTTTATTTCTGAAGCTGGAAACGGGGAGAGACAGAGAGACCCCCCCCATGCACCGACCGGGATCCACCCGGCACGCCCACCAGGGGGCGACGCTCTGCCCACCAGGGGGCGATGCTCTGCCCCTCTCGGGCGTCGCTCTGCCCCAACCAGAGCCACTCTATCACCTGGGGCAGAGGCCAAGGAGCCATCCCCAGCGCCCAGGCCAAATTTGCTCCAATGGAGCCTCACTGCAGGAGGGGAAGAGAGAGACAGAGAGGAAGGAGAGGGGGAGGGGTGGAGAAGCAGATGGGCGCTTCTCCTGTGTGCCCTGGTCGGGAATCAAACCTGGGACTTCTGCATGCCAGGCCGACGCTCCACCACTGAGCCAACCGGCCAGGGCCGAGTACAATTTTTTTTAAAGTGAACATAAATACTGAGGAATGCAATGACTAGAATTTAGAGAAGCTTAAGACAAGCAAAATTAATAAAGGCTATGTTTTAAAAAGTAGAAGTCTAAACTTCTTAACAATTTAAGAAACTGTCATTTTTAATACATGGAAATTTGTTCTAAAGTATATGTCACATAATTGCTTACAATATCATATTATCTTTTATAAATAGAACAGTAAAATGTATTCATTTGTGTTCTCAAGAATTTTATTGTGTCATTCAGGTTCAGTTTCTCAGTTATAAGGTAAAAAGTACAGTGGTCTCTCATCTATCATGGGGGTTATGTTTCAGAACCCCCCCTAGATAGGCAAAACTCTGTGAAGTGGTGAACTTATATTTATTTTATTATTTTTACATATTTTACGGCATTATAAACCCTCCTCACACTCTTCTAAACCTTTCCCACACTCTTATAAACACTTCCTATGCCCTTATACACTTTCTACACTCTTAAACCTATGTAATTTTAACAACATAGAAAATTCTATGTGGGTACTTACCAGTGAATATACTACAACTTGAATAATGAAGATGATGATGAATAGCTGTGCAGTACTGATGACAATAAAGGTGATGACAATAAGATGAATGTACTACACAGCCAAGAAGAGCATGTGGGCAAACTAGCTCAAGCAGAAGCGGCCATAGCTGCATTTTCCATACATGTGAGTCTTTGCCTACTCATCTGCTATGTATTTTATTTTGATTTAATATTCTTTTAATATGATTTAATTAATATTTTTATATATTTTTATATTGTTTTGAATTTTTTAGACTAGAAAATGCTTATTTTACTGCAAAAATAATTAAAATAATAAATATATAAAAACATCTATATACTGCAAAATTCCATGACATAGTGAAAAATCTGCAATACAAAATTAGATATATACAATTTAAAATCTCGCGATACAGTGAGAGCACAAAAAGTGAACTGTGATATGGCAAGGGACCACTGTATCTGAAACTCTTGTTCTAATATAATTGAATAGATATTTCCAACTATATTTTTTATTATTCTCAATTATGTGGTACACAGAATATTTTCATATGCTACTTTTTATTGTGAAAATAATTATGCAATTTTAAGCAGTTAATTCTTTGAGTATTATTTGACTATATACACAGATATATTTTATAAGCACAAAATTTAAAATGTTACCTCATATTCTTCCATATTTTGATCATTATAAATATCACTATAATCCTACAAAGGTAGTATTCGTTTTCAAAGATAGTAGATTATTAGTTACCTTTTATTGTTTTCCATTTTGATACTTACAATATAAAAGTATGACAGCCTTGGCTGGTTGGCTCAGTGGTAGAGCGTAGCCCTGCATGTGGAAGTCCCAGGTTCAATTCCTGGTCAAAGCATTCAGGAGAAGCAACCATGTGTTTCTCTACCCCTCCACCCCTCTCTTTCCTGTTCTCTCTTTTCCTCCTGCAGCCATGGCTCAATCAGTTTGAATAAGTTGGCCCCTGATGCTGAGGCTGACTCCATGGCTTCTGCCTCAGGAACTAAAAAAGAGACTCAGTTCTGAGCAATGGAGCAATTTTCCAGATGGGCAGAACATCACCCTTAGTGGGCATGTCAGGTAGATACCAGTGGGGTGTATGCAAGAGTCTGTCTCTGTCTCCCCACCTCTCACTGAGTAAAAAATGTATGACAATATATAGCTATAACAATGCTCTTTCATATAGCTTAAATTCACTATTTTAAAGATTTAAGGTAACCAATTATTTATAAATATCTCTATAGCTTAAAAAAAATTTCTTTATTCACCCTGGCTGGTTGGCTCAGTGATAGAGCATAGACCCAGTATGTGGAAGTCCCACGTTCCAATCCTAGCCAGGGCACACAGGTGAGACCACCATCTGCTTCTCTCCTGCCTCTCTCTCTCTCTCTCTCTCTTCCCCTTCCACAGCCATGGCTTGATTGATTCTAGCTCATCAGTCAGGCACTGAGGATGGCTCCATGGAGCTTTCACCTCAGGTGTTAAAAAAGCTATGTTGTGAGCATGGCCCCAGATGGGCAGAACATCAGCCCTAGACACAGGTTGCAGGGTGAATCCCAGATGGGGTGCATGCAAGAATTTGTCTCTTCATCTCCCCTACTCTCCAACCACCAAAAAAGAGATTATTTTATTTGGTAATCTTTGTACTATCAAAATGTTCACATTTATTAGGGAAGTAAATATATTTTAAAACCTTAATTTAGTGGTTCTCAAACTTTTGAAGTCAGGGCACATTTAAAATCCTACAAATAATTGTAGGTGCATTATATACAAATTTCTGAGAAATATGTTATAATAATTAAGTCAAATATTAAAAAAAAAGTCCAAGCATGCTTTTATGGTAATTAAATAAAATAAATGTGACAAAATTAAATTTATTCTGACACTAAAAAACATCTTTATGTTACATTTTTGAGTTATGCTTTTTAGACTTTGTAAAAAAATTTTAAAATGACAAAAAAGTTATCTTTTTATATATATAGATACATTCTTAGTAAGATTTAGTAAATTCAGCAGGTCCCGGCGTGGATGTGTTAGGTTTTTTTCATTCATACATATCATCTTAACTTTACACCAAACAGAGGATAGAAGAAACTTGTCTCCAGTCTTTCCAGGGAACATGGGCGGTAGTGTAAACAATCCAGCATCATAGGTTAACAGCCTTTTGCAACCTAACCAAGCAAGTGAAGTGGGGTGTTGGGCAGACTGTCAGTTTACAGCCAATTCCCCACACATCTGTCCTCCCAAAATCTAAACTACAAAAACCCTGTTGGCTTTTTGGTCCCCAACAGGCACATATTTCTCTGGAATATAATAGGGCACACGTGGAAATCTTCAAGGGCGCACCAGTGCACCCTGGAACACACTTTGAGAACCACTGCCTTAGTTTAACATTTTAAAAGATTATTCTGTACACTGATACACTAATTCTGACCACTTTATAAATTTTCGCTACCAATTTTATAATCCACTCTCTGAGGACTACTATCATTTGTTGGCAGGACCTTCATAATAGCTTCCATGTTGTGCTCTTTATTTCCACTCTAACCATGGATAAACCAGAAAGTGCTTTGAGAACATAAATCACTTCATGTTATTCTTCATCTTAAACACTATTAGAACTTTTCAAAAAATTTAAAAAATATTACAAACCCCTGATAGTGTTCTACATGTATAACTGAGTGATTTGTTTATCCTGATCATGTCTCTTATTCCCCTAGGTGAGCAAGGGTGGTGAGTGTTTTGTTGTATTTCAAGAATATGAAACATCTTGAAACATAGTAGGCACTCATTATGCATTTGTCTAGAGCAGTGGTAGTCAACCTGGTCCCTACCGCCCACTAGTGGGTGTTCCAGCTTTCATGGTGGGCGGTAGCAGAGCAACCAAAGTATAAATAAAAAGATAGATTTAACTATAGTAAGTTGTTTTATAAAGATTTATTCTGCCAAACTTAACAAAAATCCGACATAAAGTACTTGGTAAGTAATTATTATTATATGCTTTAACTTGCTGTAACTATGCTTTATAAATTTTATAAAGTAAAGTTACTTCTCTACTTTTTTTAATTTTTTATTTATTTTTTACTGAGACAGAGAGTGAGTCAGAGAGAGGGATAGACAGGGACAGACAGGAATGGAGAGAGATGAGAAGCATCAGTCATTAGTTTTTCATTGTGTGTTGCAACACCTTAGTTGTTCATTGATTGCTTTCTCATATGTGCCTTGACCATGGGCCTTCAGTAGACTGAGTAACCTCTTGCTGGAGCCAGTGACCTTGGGTTCAAGCTGGTGGGCTTTTGCTCAAATCAGATGAGCCCGCACTCAAGCTAGCGACCTTGGGGTCTCGAACCTGGGTCCTCTACATCCCAGTCCGATGCTTTATCCACTGTGCCACTGCCTGGTCAGGCTACTTCCCTACTTTATAATTCACCATTACTGTGGAACCAGTGGGCAGTTAGAAAATTTTAGTATTGGCCCTGGCCGGTTGGCTCAGTGGTAGAGCGTTGGCCTGGCGTGCGGGGGACCTGGGTTCGATTCCCGGCCAGGGCACATAGGAGAAGCGCCCATTTGCTTCTCCACCCCCCCTCCTTCCTCTCTGTCTCTCTCTTCTCCTCCTGCAGCCGAGGCTCCATTGGAGCAAAGATGGCCCAGGCGCTGGGGATGGCTCCTTGGCCTCTGCCCCAGGCGCTAGAGTGGCTCTGGTTGCGGCAGAGCGACGCCCCAGAGGGGCAGAGCATTGCCCCCTGGTGGGAAGAGCGTCACTCCTGGTGGGCATGCCGGGTGGATCCCGGTCGGGCGGATCCCGGTCAGGCGCATGCTGGAGTCTGTCTGAATGTCTCTCCCCGTTTCCAGCTTCAGAAGATAAAAAAAAAAAAAAATTACTACTAACAGCGATACAAAAATGGGCAGTAGATATAAAAAGGTTGACTACTCCTGGTCTAGTGAATCAATGAAAAGGTCACCATTTTCTATCCTTAATATAATTGTATTATGTACTCTCCTTGCTAATTTAAGCTGCAAAAGTTTTACTGAAAGTAAAAGATAGATGTTTGCTATTGATAAGGAAGAAAATAAGTGTTCACTATAATGATGAGAAAATCTACCCAGGAGAATCTCTTAGGAAATCAAATTGCATGTAGTACCTTTGCTGAGGGGCTAAAGAACAAGTGGGATACAGTGAATGTTTGCAAATATATTTTGTGCTAATGTACTGAAAGCAATATATATTTTTTGTAAACACTCCACACTAAATTAGCTAAAGCTAAACTTTATCCAAAAATCTAAATGAAAGTCTAAAGTAAAGACATAGGTGAGTGAAGAGGGTGAGAAATAAAAGCTTCAGGGAATTTGTTCTCATTTTGATAGGGATGTTGCTAAAATTGTATTATAAAGTGTGAATGCATAAGCAGGAGCTCACTGAACTTTTTTGTTGTTGTTGTTAACAGTGTAGAAGATTTGTCTGCCACTCTTGGATGCAGTTCCAAAAGGAGAATCCCTTTTGAGTGTGGCTTGTCTATCCCCCGAGGCAATAAAAAGGGTTGTCTCTGCTGTGCTTCTCTTAGATCAAGTGGTGAGACATTATGCTGAAATCTGTCTGTGCATTCTTTTTGGACTTCTCCTTTCTATAATATAATTTTTATTAATTCTTTCTAACTTTAAACACTTGTCAAGAGAGATGCACAAAACCTTTGGTTATTTTTTTAGTTTTGAATAGTGACTGCTGAAGCAAGGACGTGTGGAATTACTATGTCCTAGAGACAAAATTCAGTAAAATAAAATCTTTTCTTTCAATTAACTCATAAAGCTTTGAGAAGTTGGTGCATTGCCATAAAAAGAAGCATTGCTTTATCATTAATTATTAAACTTATGCCATAATAAAGTAATGTCAAATAAAAATGAGAACTTGCCCTTTATCTACTGCTTTTTAAAATTTTTTTGTGTGAATTATGAAGTGTTTAATTCAGCATAATTTTACTTATTCTGTTTTATGTAGAGATAGAATCAATTTACTTTGAGTATGTTTAATGTATTTATCTTTAATGGTTCTATATTTAAACATTTCCAAAATATGTTCATATCTTGTGATAATTTATTAGTGTGAATGGTATGGATTTGTCATACTATTTGTTATATGATATATACATGAATATTCTAAAGTATTTATTAAATATAATACATATAAAATAATGTAAAAATGATTATATTATTATTGCCTATCTTATTTTATTAATAATATATTTCTGGTGAGTATTCCCAAATTAAACCAGAAATTAGTAAACTACTTTTAGAAAACCATTACTCAAGATTTAAAAAGATAAAAATTTATTGTATTTATTGTCTATACAAATGTAATTGTCATAATTTTTATATTTATTTAATTTTTTTCACTTTTTGAAAGGCCTTTATGTTATAAGGAGTTTATGTTTTCATTCATTTATAAACTCTTCAGGGTAGACATTTAAATTTTAAGAATAATAATTCCTTTAACAGTTGTTGAGTGGCTTTCTTGTGCTAGATAATGTGATAATTGTTCCACATGAAATATTTTTTGTGCAACAACATTACATAATGAAGCATCCATTCTTACCATTTTTATTTTATAGAGAAGAAAAAGATAATGTGACTTGCACAAGGTACATACTCAGAAAGAGGAGAAATTGAAGTATAAATTATCATTCTAATTCTGCATGTTATAATACTAACACAATCTGTTGATATAGGCATTGCATGTCTATTTTTTATAGATGAAGATGGTGATGATCATGATTATGATAATGTGATGTTGTATAAGCAATTTTAATTTTAAATATCTGCTTGGCAGACATGATTTGCCCTACTTGCCTATCCCAAAAAGAAGAATATAGGGAAACTTATTTGGGTTTCATTCAAGCTATGCCCTCCAGTTCTGCTTTACCAACCATGAGGATCATGGATTCATTCTTACTTCACCTCATCACCTTATGTAACGATTCCCAGTTTTTAATGACCCTTTTATTGCATATTATGTAAATTTCCCTTGCATAAATGACCAAATTTTTTTCCACAGCACTTATTAGATGACTTTCTGCATAGAATTTTATGTAAAGTGTTAATCACTACAATTAGAAATACAATTTTAAACAAACAACAAAAATATGAAAATATCAAAGGTAAATTTATAATTTATTCAGCTTAGAAACAATTGAATGAACCAATTAGGGCAATAAATCTAAAAAATTTAGAAATACATATCATAGGGAAATACAATGCAGGAAAAACTTAAGAATATTTGAGTCATTTACAAATGTGTTTCAACCCATGCTCTTTTGTTTAGAATATATTCTTTAATAAATTATATAATCAAAAATCAGTTTTTTATTGATTGATTTTAGAGAGAAAGAAGAAGGGAAAGAGAGAGAGAAACAATGATTTGTTGTTCTATTTATTAATGCTTCATGGTTGATTTTTGTATGTTCCTTGACTGGGGATCGAACTTACAAGCTTATCATATTAAGATGACACTAATCAACTGACCTACCTGGCCAAAGCCCAGTTTATTGATTTTTAAAATAAATTACTGTTAAAATAAATAGTGTTTGTATTTTTATTTATTTTTAACAGTATTATAATAGTATGCCTTTAATTATTTATTTTGCTGTTATTTATCTTGATAGGATTAATAGTGATTTTTAAATTAGGAGTTTGATATTTTTATGGATTTTATTAAAAACTACCAATCAACACCTCTTCAAATATTGGTTCTGTACTTATTTTCTTCATCCTTTCCTCATCAGTGTATTTCTCCTTTTGATTCTGTTTTTAGGACTCCTAATTCTTCTTTATTCTGGATATTTCTTTCTTTCAGTTTGCCATTTCATGAATTATTTCTTCAATTTTTTTTCAAATATGCTTTTAAATACATCTATAGACTTCTTAATTTTATTTATTGGGTTTTAAAATTTTATACATTTTTAAAAATATATTCTGCTTTTTTTGCCAAAACTTTACTTCTTTAACATGTATTCCAATTCAATTTTTTAAGACTTGTATATCACTGGTATTTTAATAGATATATCAGCAGGTCTCACACAATACTTAAAAAACCTATCTCAAAAACAATTTTCTAAACTTTTTCTTATTGTAATATTTATACAAAAATATGTCTTAGCCTTATTAGTTCTCTCTTAGTCTGTATTAAATAAACTACCACAAATTTTATTAGTCACTTAAACAAAAATGCATATTATTTCTCACTATTCTATGGATGTACTAGGCTTGTGAACATAGTCTTGTGGCTGTTGTGAGCCAATGTTTTGGTTGTGGGATGAGTGCTCTAGGATGCTCTCAGTTGGATAATTCATCTCTGCTCCACCTGTACTCTCATCCTCTAAGAGGCAAGCTCGGGCTTGTTCTCATGGAAATTTTAATAAACAATAAAGTGTATAAAGAATTTTGAAGCCTAAACTTGGAACAGACATTAGATCACTTCTTAGAATTCCATCAGCAAAGGAAAGTACACCACCCTAAATAAAAATGTGACGAAATAGACTTGTATCTTAATGGTATATTTTGTAGACTAATTGCATATGACATGCATAGCAAAGATTAGAGAATAATCATTTTTTGGAATTAACCCAGTATATTAGCTTATATTGAAATTATTGAGTTTACTAAAGTTTAAATAACAGTGTTTTGAAAATTTATAATGACTATATTAATCACAAGACTGAGAAAGAATATTTTAATTAATAAATTGTTAAAATAATAATAAGGTTTTATCAAATGATCTATAACAACATAGCATAGGTTTCAAAAACATAATATAATTAAGTGCAAAGTGAAAGACGCATAAAATTCTCCATAATTTCTCTATAAATAAAAAAATATCTAAATTAAATGATGACGTTATGGTAAACTAAATTTTCTTTATAATAGCAATAAGCAAAGAGTTAAACATAAATAATCAACATAATAATTTAATTTTGTCATATTTCTTTCAAATGTTGTAATCAATTTTAGTATTCCACCTCATGACTTACATATACAAATATAATATTCAATTTAAGACTTAAAATATAAGAATATATGTTTTAAAGGATATAACTTTGAGAATATTAGTGGTATAGGAAGAAAAAAATGAAGTTGGTTTGTGTCTGTGCGTAAATCCACAGATTTTAATTCCAACTTCATAGTGCATAAAGGATTGTAAATATTTCATTAGTGAATTAATTTTGACATAGTGCATTTTATAAGCCCAATGACCTCAATTATGGAATAATGAATGACTGCAAAGACTCCTAATCCAAGGGCCTGGTATTATGTCTTAATTTCTGAACAAAATCCAATATGTAGTTAAAAACTCTAAATCAAGGTCATCTTAATTATAAACTCTCACATCATTCATCTTAATTTCTATATTTTATAAAAAAAGAACTGCTTTTCTTCTTAAGGTGCTCTTTTTACTATATCAAAAACAAAATAGAAATATATTTTTTAATTTTCTCATGAGGGAAAAAATATTTCTTTCTCCATCAACATCCACTAGAAAAAGCAGTACACTGTTATGTGGCTACTTAATAACCATTAAATAATTTATGTCTAAATAATATATTTTAATCCCTTAAAGTTAATACATGGTTAAGAGAATTATATTATCTGCTTAATAGTGTGTTCTTAATGCCTGGCAAAATATAGTTACTTTACAAATATTTGCTTAACAAAGAATTCTATAAATCATAATTGAAAGTAAATATTAAACTGGCGGCAAATTTTAATTGAAGTTGGTAGGTCATAGTTACTTAATTATCAAAGGCCTTCTTTAATTATTGACAGAACAAGCATACAGGAGGTAAAATTTGTTCAAGGACAAGTTCCACAGCACAGATTTATTTCTCTCTCTTAGTATGGTCTTCCCATACTCTCAAAGATTTTCCTTTTCCACAGAGTATTTTCTCCCTTCCTTTCCCACTTACCCAAGCACAGGTATACAATGGATTCAGTACGTTTACTGAGATCTGATATTCTTTTTATTATTATTATTTAAAAATCTTTATTGAATTTATTAGAGTGACATTGGTTAATAAAATTATACAGGTTTCAGGTACACAGTTATACATCTTCTGTATATTGCATTGTCTGTTCACCACCCAAGTCAATTCTCCTTCCATCACCTCACTTTGCCATCCTCCACCTCCACCACTTTGTTTTGCCCTCTTGCAATTCCTACACTGTTGTGTGTGTCTGTAAGTCTTTTTTCTTTTTTACTGACAGCTGTCAGAGGGGATGAGGGTTGGGGGGCTGGGTGAAAAAGGTGAAGGGATTAAGCTATGAGACTTGATACTCTTAAGTGCCCTGGGTTGTCTGTTGACATTAAGTCTTGTTGGTGCAATCGTGCTCCCTCTGATCTCTATATTTATAAAGATCAGCCGATATCTATATGTCACAAAATAGGTGTTACCCAGGTTTACCAGAAAGATGAATGACTTAGGATAAAATTGAGTATAATAGAGTTTAGAGAAACAGAGCTTGAATATACTAAAAGAAAGAACTGAAATCATATCATGTACCCTTCTCTGTTCCTGTTCAGGGAGAATAACAATAAAAAAATAAAATGAACACCGAGAAAAGAAAGGTCTCTATTTTCTTTAACATTAAAATTTATGTTAATCAGTAATAGAACCCGCTAAATTCTTCTTATTTAAATGCTCTGGTAAAAATATAAGAAAGAGGGGTTGTGGTTTATGATTTTTAAATTATAATATATTGATATAATTATCCATTTTGTTAATACAACTTTTTAAATAAAAGTTTGTTAAAGATTAAGTGAAGTTTATGACATGCATGACCTTGCTTTTGATAAGTATCTTTTCTCTCCTTCAGAGTAATGTTAACACTACTCTGTTCAATACTATTTTCTGTTCACTCCACTGACTATATGATTACACATCACTAAAAGCTTTGTAATTAGACACAATGAGGAGGACTAATAACTCTCACGATCTCAGTGTCTTTGTGTCAGTGGTCCCAAGGATCAACTTCAGGTTTGGGAATTTTCTAAAAAAACTCACAGGACTCAGCATGTAGTCATATTTATGACAACAATTAACTGCAGCAAAAGGATACAAAACAAAAGTAGCAAAAGTAAAAAGGTGCTTGGGACATATTTCAGAGGAAACCACACACAAGCTCCCAAGAGTGTTATTTCTGTGAAGTCACATAGATAGTACTTATTTGTTTTAACAACAAGGTGTGACAACCAACACTGAAATATTTTTACCAAGGAGACTCACTGGAGACCCAGTACCCAGGGTTTTTACTGGGTCTGGTCATGTAGTAACTCTCTACTTTGCACAAACCCAAATTCCAGACTTTCAAAAGGTATATATGTTCGGTGTAAATCACATTGCTTGCATAAATAGATTGGGTACCATGAGCCACTCCTGAGTTCTGGAGCCCTCCTTAGCTCCAAGTTTTCAGATGCCAGATAACAAACAACTTTATAAGTAGTCCTTTCCAAGAATAACAGTCTCAGACTTGCTGTGTTAACTCTTTTCTGTACAATCATTATTTGAGAAATGGAAATAAATGATTATTTTGAAATGTACATGTAATATATTTTAAGTAACAATAGATGCTATGTTGCAGGATTATGTTTCACATCTTGGGTAGGTCAAGTTTTAGATTTTATTTGCTTTTATTTTTTATATAAAACACTTTTGTGTATCTTGACTATTAAGAATTAAAAAGTTAACTTTTTTTTTCTTGGTCAATATTTATAGATCTTGTCCTGGCATTTTGTGAAATAGGTATAATGTACATTCTCTGGCATTCAAAAGTCAGGCACTAAGGAGACCTGCATTGGGATGTAAAAGTTGTAAACTGCTGCAATAATGCATCAGTCAAGATTCACCTCTGCTGACATCCTATCTTTTACCTATTTCCATATATATTTAATGATGGTTTGTCCTCACTTAATATAAAATATATAAGAGCAGTAATCTTTGTCTTCTGATCCCATTAATATATTCTAAGTATCTGAAATGATAAAATAATAGAAAATTAATAAATATTTATTCATTTATTCAATGAATGAATGAATTAATAATTACTCAGTAACCTTTTAGGTTTCAGCTTATTCTTTATCATTTTCCTCTTCTTCTTTCTCCTACTTTTTTTTTTTTTTTTTTTGAGAGAGAGAGAAGGACAGATGGGGCAGACACACAGGAAGAGAGAGAAATGAGAAGCATCAATTCTTCATTGTGGCACCTTAGTTGTTCATTGATTGTTTCCTCATATGTGCCTTGACCAGGGGGCTATAGAGCTGAACTAGTGTCCCCTTGCTCAAGCCAGCAACCTTAGGCTTAACCCCATGACCATGGGGCCATGTCAATGATCCCACACTGAAGCCACCAACTTTGGGGTTTCAAACCTAGGTCCTCTGCATCCCAGGCTGACACTCGATCCACTGTGCCACCCACTGGTGAGACTCCTAATTATTCTTCTTTCTCCACCTCATACATCACCACTTTCTTTGACACCCTCTCATTCTTGTCTATCTTCCTCCGGCAACTATAATAATGCATTAAAACCTATGTTTTGATGTTATTATTTACAATCTGGATGTTGTAGCTGGAGATTCTTAAGAGTATTGAAGTGCCATACCACATAATCTTCAGAAACCAAGGTTCATTTCTTTAATTTGTTAAATGGAAGTCATATTACTACAACTCAGAATTTTGAAAGACATTTCATCAGGTAATGAATAAGCAAACACTTCTCAAATCATAAATATTGATAATCATTAAGATTGGATTTCTGTAACTTTGAAAAAAATCCACGTACCTCCATGCATTAAAGTTTTAATTTATTTTATATATTTCATGTTATAATATCATTCACTTTTTGTACTTTACAAAGTATATATATTATATAAATTAATTTTTTTCCAATTAAATTAGTGCTCAAATTTCTACCTTATAGATGATCTTATTCTTTTAATAAAACTTATATTTATAAAGGTTTATAAGGTTACTAAAATATGTATCTGGTTTCTGTAATGATGCCAAAGAATCTTAGGATAACAAGAATCCAAAATAATGCCTGATGTGCTACCTCTGATTCACTGATTTTATAAATCTACTGCCTTTTCCAGTATGTCTATGGCAAACTGTTACTTGAGTGGTTCCTAGTGAACTGCAGTCTTGGTGTTCATGTTCTTTTGGAGATTCTTCTCACATGAATTCTACTCTTGACCTGTGATTTGCTTTAACCACTAGGACATTGCAGAAGCAATACTGGTCAAATGTTAGACCCAAGACTTAAGAAGCCATGGTTGATTCTGCTTTTGTGCACTTGTAAGCATACGCCAGAGTGCAATTAGTCTGGTTACCATGTGATGAGGATGTGTGAAGACACAATGTAGAGAAGACAAATGGAGAGGGAGAAAAGCTCATCCATACCAAAGACTCAGCTGAGCACAGCCCGTAACCAGCTGAGTGCAGCCACACAAATGACCATCACAAGACTGGGTGACCAGCTGCTCCGCTGAACCCAGTCTGTATTGATGACATGAGAAAGTTTGTAAGCACTAAGTTTAAAGTGGTTTGTTTCATAGCAACAGGTAACTAAAAGAAGACTCCTGAACAAATGGAACTGTCAGATATCTACATTTTTTAAATTTTAAATCTGTTTGAAAATTCTTAATTCTCCATTTTAATGACTAATGTTCTTTTAATTAAAGTAAGGAAGGACATTACCATAGCGTCATTTCATTAGTTTTTACTAAGTAAAGTTATTATATTTTCATCAAGTTTAGATACAATCCAAAAAGCTTTAAATACTAAAATCTCATTGAATTCTCACATGACAATTATAAAAAATAACTACTAATTTAAACCACATTTAAACAGGAGAAAATAGAGACAAGGATATGTGCAAATTCTGTGATGAAAGAAGTGGAATTTAACTGACTCTTGATTTAATTGAAATGCATTAGCTGAGGTAAATGTATTAATTATTAATTTATTCTGATGTCATGTATATCAGTCAAGCTAGGTGGTCTATGTTGTGGTAATAAACCACAACAAATGGATAAAGAATATTGTTTTTGATCTTCCAATGGTTATCTTCTCATTTTATATTCCTTTGGTCTCAGGACACTTTCTTATAAACATTATTTACATGCTTACATGGCTGGTTCTAGAGAATCAACAGTGAGAAATTAAATGCTCCTGCCCAGATGTAAGAACTATTATTTTTGCTGGTACTCGTCAAAAACAAGACATTTTGCTGTGACTTAAATTTAAATACAGCAGTCAACTTAAGGTCTTCCCTGTGTCAGAAAGGGAAAGAGAGAATGATATTTGGATTAAGTGCAGTAACATTGACCATGCTAAGTTTGAGAATTTATATTTATACACTTAATTCTATTGAAAATAGCATTCCTACTTGAGCAGCACAATTTTTTAA
Source organism: Saccopteryx leptura (assembly GCF_036850995.1). Taxonomy (NCBI): domain Eukaryota; kingdom Metazoa; phylum Chordata; class Mammalia; order Chiroptera; family Emballonuridae; genus Saccopteryx; species Saccopteryx leptura. Next base: position 86,863,153 of record NC_089506.1, read on the forward strand.
AGTTTAATTTTTTGTCCCAGTGGTAACTAAAATTATGACCGATATCACATAATTCTTTCAAAGTAAAAATCTCTTGAAAGCTTCACAACGTCAAAACACAGAGCCTATAGCCGAGTAAGAAAAATTTACAAGAAAATTATTTCTTTCTGCAAATTTTATGTTGATTTATGAAGGTATTAATTTGCCATTTAGATGTTAAAATTGATTATTAATAATTTACCATTTAAAATATAAATTTTTTTTACAATTAAAATAAATACATGCCATTTTGAAAAATCAGATATATAAGTTATAGTTATAACAGGTAAGGCATTTCACAAAATTTTCTAAGAACAATGTAATTGCAATAAAATTAAGATAGCACTTTAAAGTATTTTCTTTTCAGAAGTAGTCAATCAAAAGTTTAATCCAAATGACTTATTATTTATAACCAGGAACCTATTGCAAAATGTCCTGATTTAATTAAGTGATAAGAGAATCATTTTACATTTCTCCTAAAAATCTACAATTCTGAAATAATTTATCATTGCTACCTATTAATAGAAAATCATTTTTATTTGTGACATTATACAGTTATGCACTTGAATTAAATTAAAAAAATATAATCAGGTTAACTTGATTTTTGCAATATGAGGCATGATGGTTTCATATATATTATAGAAAGCTGTCTATATTATAATTTATTGATATGCATGAGAAATATATCAAAGCCAGCTGTCAAATTGACTTTTGCTTCTTTGAAATAGAGCAAAACATCACTATTCTGGTGAGAGCGTGGTGGGGTGGGGACAGCCAGCCTCTACATATTTTAAATGCTATCTCATTGACATCAGCAAATATTATCTTTTTATATTTTGGAAGCTTTATGTATAAAATATTATCTATTTTATTGTGAACTACAAAGACTCTATTTAAAAAAAAAAAGTCACTTAGCTGCCCAGAGCTGATTTCTGATAAATATGAATCAATAATTTTATAATCTCTGAATTACTCAAATTGTATTCTGCATGCTTTCCATTGCTGAAAACAAATGATAAAATATATATTTTTAATGTAAGAATAAAAGAAAAAGGAAAATATGAAATAAAGAAAATAATATTGGGCAAGATTTTTAAAAAGTTACTATAAATATTGTGTATTTACCAGCTTGCAATATAAACTTATTTTCTGTGTTCTATAAGTTAATAAAATGATCTATTAAAATTTTAGGTAGGGCCCTGGCCAGTTGGCTCAGCGGTAGAGCGTCGGCCTGGCGTGCGGGGGACCAGGGTTCGATTCCCGGCCAGGGCACATAGGAGAAGCGCCCATTTGCTTCTCCACCCCCCTCTTTCCTCTCTGTCTCTCTCTTCCCCTCCCGCAGCCGAGGCTCCATTGCAGCAAAGATGGCCCGGGCGCTGGGAATGGCTCCTTGGCCTCTGCCCCAGGCGCTAGAGTGGCTCTGGTCGTGGCAGAGCGACGCCCCGGAGGGGCAGAGCATCGCCCCCTGGTGGGCAGAGCGTTGCCCCTGGTGGGCGTGCCGGGTGGATCCCGGTAGGGCGCATGCGGGAGTCTGTCTGACTGTCTCTCCCCGTTTCCAGCTTCAGAAAAATACAAAAAAAAAAAAAAAAACTAGGTAGAACTTAGAAATTAAATATATTATTCACTTTATAATTTCTAAAGTCTATTGAAATTTAAATTTTAATATGCACTTTATCATAACCTAATCGTTTTAAAACATGCATCTAGGATTAAAATTTTTCCTATCATTTCTTGGTATGGAATATTATTAAATCTTTTCTGTAGATCTTTTGCCCACTTTTACTCTTTGTATGTATATTCACTTAATGTAAACAATTCATGATCTTTCAATTAGAAGATCAAGTCAGAAACCATCCTATGGAATTTAGTAAATTTTATAGATGTTAGAAAAAAATGGAAAACTAACAAAAGAAATGAATTATTAATATTATAAAAATTTCTGGAAGGTGTTAAATGCCCTAGGGTTATAAAGATCAATGTACAGACATTTTTCAGCTGTCAAAATCTTGTTTATATTGGAGAAAAAAATTGTTTAGAAAAATTTGTTTTAGAAACAAAAACTTACTTTGTTCCCATAAAGTTTCTAAAATATATCTTTTAGTTACAGAAGTATACTATAGGCAATACAATTTGCATTTTCACTATTTATTGCTTATATTTTTAAATTTCAATATTAGTATTTTATTTTATATTTTCTTCCAGTTTTAAATAAACTAGAAAATAGACATAAAATTTTTATTCCCATTTTAAAGCATTTTATGTTTTCAGGTTTAAAAAATCATTAAAAAACATATTTTCCTAGAATTTTTGGAATCTATAGTTTCACAATCCTAGAATAATTTCTGTTATTAGGATAGTTTACATAATTAAAATATTTATAGAACATTTTCAAATTATAAAGAACATTAGAACAGTGAAATATCCTGTGTTTCATATCCAAAATGCTACTATCAATTTTTCAGTATGTTATGTGTATTGGTAAAATTGAGAAGTTCTTATAACTCATCCAAAATAACTTAGTTTGCAGAGCAGTAAAATATGAGAATTTAAAGATTTTTTTAAAACTGTTTTGATGCTCTTCAATGTCTTGTTTATCTTATTTAGACCTCCCAATAAGTTCATTTGTGAATATCATTATTCCCAAGTAGCAACAAATATATAAGTAATATTCAATATCATTATTTTTTTAATATTATCTCATGTAGTTCTCACAACATCCAGGTGTTAGGATTGATATCCATTTTCCGTGTTTGATTGATTGATATCATTTCTCATCATATCGAAGATGAAAACAGTAGGAGACAAAGAGGTAATGTAACTTTCCTGATGTTAGACAACTAGTTTCTGACCATGTATTACTTGAGCTCTGCTAGAAACAATATAATTCATTTGTGAAAAGAATTGTTTACTTGGATCCTTAAATAACACCCACAATTTTAAAAAGCACATACTCAAATTTCTTTCCCTTTTATCATCTCTCTTTCATTTCTTCCTTTCCTTCTGTGAGAATTTATTTTGCATATGAGTAAGTTTAATTTTAACATTCCTGAATTGCCTTATTAATGACATAAAATATTTGGAAGTGCTTAGAATAAAGGGTCAAACACATATCCCCTTGTTTCTGCTCACCTTCTTTGTATACAAATGTCTGAGAATGACTTATGATATTTGTCAATAATTAGCCCCTCCTGGGTTAGAAAGAAACAATACAACCTAGTGGATTTTTGTACATATTGGCTCTGCTCTGCTTTATAAATTCAATACTAACAACAAGCCAAAGAAAAACAGGTTTATAAATATATCCTTATTCATCCAATAGATTTGTTAAAATATCATGCTTTTTATTTTTTTAAACTACTCATACAAAAATATATATTTATATGTATATTTTAAAGTTAGGAACAAGAATCTAACTAAGCATGTCACCTTGGTTTCTGCTGAAAAGTCAGTCAGTCTTTGAAACGTAATGGTGGCATTCTAGTCAGGCAGCTACACTTCTGCTTTTTCCACAGTAGTTGTAATCAGTATTTCTGAGCAGCTGCTGTGATTTCAGACTCCCTGATAAAGGTTTCACTATTTTCAGACTCTGGCCTGATCAAGTCAAGATATCAGGTTTTGTCAAACTGCTGAGATATTTAGAAACTCAGCAATCGGATTCACTAAATAATCCTTTACAATAGCAACAAGACTCCTAGGACACTTTCCTTTTTCAATAGGTTTAGGTGAATCATCTGATTGAACTTGACCTCTTGTCTTCCTGTACCAGCTAAGACAGATTCCTAATTTAAAAATACCTGGGGAGTAAAATCGGTAGCATCTGGAAAGGAAGGCTTTGTAGCATCTGGAGTGATGAGAGCTTTTGATCTCTATTTCCCTGTAGGTCTCTGACTTTGCAATTACATTTGAAGGACTTCTCTGTTGAATAATAGTTCCAGTCAAAGTGATATAATCACAGACAGAAAAAAAAATAAAGACTTAAATGGAGATTTTACTTTTCTGTTATTATTCTATAATAAAATAAATGTTATTCCTGGTTTAAATAGAGTTATTCACTGTATTTAGGGTGCCTGGATAAGAACATCTTATTAGGCATTTAACACACACACACACACACACACACACACACACACATCCTTATCGAATACATTTTTAAATTTTATAACTTACCTGAAAAGTGGAAAAATATTTTTATGGAATATATGCAACCAAAAGACTTTTTGGTAGGTTAGACATTCTCTCAGTCCCTACAATCAATCGAATTCATTTTACAAATAGAGAAAAAGTTTCTGTAAATTATTGTCATATTTTCACTGCAAAGGGGTGAGGGCAAAAGTGGAATAGGAAAGACGCCAGGAAATGCAGTGTGCCAAGGGACAGCCTTCCAGAGAAGGAGGCACAAGAACAAAGACCTGAAAAAAATAAAGCAGTTAACTATGCCTTTGTTTAAAAAGAGACCATCAAAATAAAAGGAAGAACTAATTCAAGGACTTGAAATAGGAGAGTGCCTGACGTGTTTGAAAAACCTGAAGGCTAATGCTACGAAGCAGCAGTGTGAGCAAGTGAGAGAGTAGGACGAACTGTGACAGGGAAGAAACAAAAGCACTGATGTTTCAGGTTCTTGCAAGGACTATGGTTTTTTCTGTGAAAAAAATATATGCTAACAGAGGAGGAATATGATCACACCAACTTTAAGTAAATTCAGTCTGACAGTTTTGGTGAAATAGCATGAAGACAAGTCAGGAGGCAATCCCAGTGACTCAAGCAAAGGATGTTGGGAACTCAGGTGGAAATAGAATAGCAGTTGAGGTATTTGTAGTAGATGTATGTTAGTGTAATTTGCCATTTGCTATGACTAGATTTGATAATAGATCAAATGTGGGAATACATTCAGTAAACAGACACAAAGCAATAAAGGATTCCAAGAATTAGGATCTGATAAACTAGAATAAGGAAGTTTCCATTTAAGGAAATGTTAGGTTATTCTTCAAATACCTCGTCTGTGGTAGTGAAAATAACACCAAGGTCTGCACCAGTTGGCTCAGTGGTAGAGTGTCAGCCCCAGCATGCGAAAGTCCTGGGTTTGATTCCTGGTCAGGGCACACAGGAGTGGTGACCATTTGCTTCTCTACCTCTCCTTCCCTCTTCTCTTTGTCTTCCTCTCCTATGGCTTGGTTAAAGCAAAGTTGGCCCCAGGCACTGAGGATGGTTCCATGGCCTTGCCTCAAGCACTAAATAGTTCAGTTGCTGAGCAACCAAGCAGTGGCCCAGATGGGCAGAGCATCACCCGGTAGGGGCTTGCTGAGTACATCCTGGTGGGGTGCATGTGGAGTCTGCCTCTGCCTCCCAGCTGCTCACTCAATAAGAAGGAAGGAAGGAAGGAAGGAAGGAAGGAAGAAAGAAAGAAAGAAAGAAAGAAAGAAAGAAAGAAAGAAAGAAAGAAAGAAAGAAAGAAAGAAAGAAAGAAAGAAAGAAAGAAAGAAAGAAAGAGGGAGAAAGGAGGGGAAAGAGAGAGAGAAAGAAAAGAACACCAAGGAGAATAGTGCTCAAAATTATTTTCTTTCTCAAATCTGCAGTAATCTCTGAAATTTTAGTTACCAAAGTTCTTACCATAAAATAGAAATGTTTCTTGAGGAAGGAATCAATGGAAGAAGAGAAAAACAGCACTTATTTAACATGTTACTAGGGAATAATTTGTAAAATTAGTGATCTATTACCTGTCTAGAGTCTGAGGATTGAAATTAGAGAAAAAAAATGCACAAAGGAGACACTACAATAATAGGTATAGAATGGATATTAGGAAAGCTTTATGGAATATTAAAGAGCAGTAAATCTGGAGGTGAGGATGCAGTTGTTGAAGGCCATTTGAATGGTGGATGAACTGTATAAAAGGCATTGCATTTTACTAACTGCAATAACTCACCTTAACTGCCATACTCTAAATCTTTGTTAATTAAAAACTGATAGTAAAATAACCAACAAAATAGAAGTATATTATACTTCATTGTCAATGTGAATGCTCTGCATTTCATACCAAATTATTGCTTAATAGGACACTGTTAAATATTTGAGTAGCATAGAATAGTGTGAAAATTTTGTTTTCTAAATGCACACATCAAATTTAAAAGCTTATTCTGTTATTATAAAAATTCTAAACACTTAAACTGAGTTGGTTTACCTGGCTCAGTGGATAGAGCATCAGCCCTGCATGCAGATGTCCAGGGTTTAATCCCAGGTCAGGGCACACATGTAAAGTGATCAGCTGCTTCTCTTCTCTTTCCTTTTCCCCTTTTCTCTCCCTTCTGCTCTTGCAGCCAGTGGGCCCAATGGTCTGAGCAACGGCCCCGGGGAACTGAGGATAGTTCCATTCATTTGAGCATTGTCCCCAGGTGAGAGTTTGCTCAGTGGATTCTGGTCAAGGCTCATGATGAAGTCTTTCTATCTCCCCTACTCTTACTTAAAATATATATATTAGTTAATTAGTTAATTAATTAATGAGATTAGTTAGTTCAAAACATCTGTGTGATAAAGTAGAAAATATAAAATGGTGTACTTTAACAAACTTGTTGGTACAGTAAGTCATACACTCAATGTTTATTTATTTATTTGTACTATATTGTTTGTCCTTTAAAAAATCTGAATTCTTCAAACAAAATATAACTGATCATCATGTTTGCATTACTCCTTTCTGCTCACAATCTTTGCTATGACTTTCTTCATTTTATTTTTGTAGGACATGGTTTTGATAAAATACTTGAGTTACTTCTGTATACTGTACTTAAATTTTTAAATTTATTTCTTATAATTTTACTTTTACACAATTATTTTTTATTATAAATAAGTATGTCTACTAGTATTGAGGAAATTAGCTTTCTTGGGTGGGTTTCATAATCAATAGTAAATATTAGACATTTGCCTAAGTGGAAATTAAAGCATGAATATATACATGTATATTCTAATTAAGATATAAATATTGCTTATCTTGGAAAAATATATAATATAAACTCTCCAAGTTGTCTTTTGTAGCTTTTTCTAAAGAATCCCTTTAAAGAAACATTATGTTTGAGGCAGACTTTTTTATTCTGACTTATTTATTGTTTTATCCAGTGAAAATTTAAGTCAATATATGTTTCTGAATTGCTAATAACACAAGGCACTTTTATTCATATAAGGCAAACTTTTGTTAGCAAATAATTTAGTTAAAGGTGTTCATGGTATAACTAGCACAAGGTAGGTAATTATGACATCATATATCTCTTAGATCCAAGAAATGGAGAAAACAGTATTCTTGTCTAAACTATCTACATTATAAACCCACAGAGTGAATGAGTACAGTATTTTGGGTGAGAAGATTCCACCTCAATATATAATTAGGCCATGCTCTCTGACACAGTAGTGTTCAATAACAACTTTAAATAATTGAATAATCAGGTCTCATTACTATTTTGTGATCTTAAACAAGTAATTTAAACTCCTTTCAGTTTTTATTTCTTCAAATATCTATCTATCTATCTATATCTATCTATATCTATATCTATCTATCATATATCTATCTATCTATCTATCTATCTATCTATCTATCATCTATCATCTATCATCTATGAGAAACTAAGGGACATACAGGTAAAAGAACAGACTGAAGAGATATTAAAGGGTAGTTTTCCGCAACTCATTTAAAACTTCAGATTAAAATGAAGGAGAAAAATAATTAAAAAATAAGTTCAGATACACATAGATCAAAGACTACCTAGCATGATCTAGTTTCATCCATTCTGGATTGGTCACATGTTTATCAACAAGGTTTCTTGAAGTATGACAAGAACTTTAGATCCATGCTGTTGGATACATTAAATGAAAAATAATGTTCTGCATCCTAGGGTCAGTGAGTTGTTTGGGAGCAGATCATATCCTTCTGTCAGTATTATTTGGTAACAGTAACTGGGATTTTATTTGATCAGGTTTCAATGAACCCTGAAGAGTTTTGACAGAATAGACTGGTCATTTAGCTAGAATGTGCTTGTATAACCAGCTTATATAAGAGATTCCACCATATGCAGACTTTGGACACCCTGATACTGAAGGGCACGCATGTTAATGTGGGTTCAAGATCTGCAGACTTGTATAACCCAACAGTGCACAGATGAGTAAACCTATACCATACACCTGTGCCTGAGATCTCAGGACATCTTTTGGTGCCTATCCTCTTGTTGCTAGTGTCCAGAACCCTTTGCTTATGTAGTAAAGCTATTTCATGAGCAGGAACATGGAATACATGGAGTACAATGTAATAATTGAGTTCAATAAGTCACTTCACAGTAAATAATGCATACATAATGTAAAAATCAAGGCAGATAAATTCTAGGAGCCAGAAATAAAAATGGAATCCAAGTCAGAGGAGCAGCTGAAGCTAATATTTCTCTGTGAACATAAGAGTTGGTTATAAGATCTAAAGGCCTGTGGTGAGGAATCTGAATACTCCTCATATGAAAATGTGGAGTCCAGGAAATAGGTGCCTTTTAGCTGAAAAACCCAAAGACTGAAGTATTTCAAGACATCTGCAATCATGAAACAATGTCTCTTCTAGGAAATTAGAGTTATGAGAATTCATGACACTTCCCTGGAGAAGTGACAAGAAATATTGAAGTAGTACCATCTATAGATAGAAAAGGGGTCATTTGCCAGACATTGAAACTGTTCTGTATTAACATAAGCTTTAGGCTGGCTTCTTTTTATAGTCTTAGGAGATGACTGACAAAATCCAGAGGCTATATATTTCCTCATCTATCCCAAGGGAGAAAGAAAAGATTATATATGGAAGTTCTCTTAGAAAAGTTAAAAAAAAAATCCTATTCAGAGACCTGTAGACCCTGAGATCTGGGTCACCTCCTCACTCCGGGAGCAATTACTGTGATTGTGAGAGAAGACTGCACAGATTAGAGTTAGCTTCTTGCAAAGCACATGGGATGCATGAAAGGAAATATCTGTAAACCAGATGAGAATTATGAAAACAAAGGAAAAGCAACTACAATTCCACTTCACCGGAAGTTTAACAACTAAGTCATAGAATAAGTATGAAGGCGAAAATTTTTCCAGAGACCTGAGAGATGGTTTTTTTGAGTCTTTATTACAAAAGAAGTGCTTTTTAAATTTTTTATTCAGAAAAATAATAAGAACTATATTTTACATGCATCCCAGTATATACATATTTTTGTATCTATGTCTATGTATTTATATATATCACTATAAACATGTGTAACAAAATCTCATGAAAAATATGAACTTACATGTATGAGTTTTATTTACATTTATAAACTTTATTCTGTTCTATTCATTTTCATAATTCTGGTTGTAATCCAGTAAATTGATTTACTCATATGCTGGTGGATATTTACCTATAGTTAAAAAAATCTGCATTAGAAAAATTCCATAAATATAAATAAATATAAATATGTATAAATATAAATATCATGTACTCTCCATCTTGAAATTAGTTATAAATTTCAATTTTATGAGTAATAATCTAATTGGCCCAAAGTCAGATATCATGGTTATGACTTTGGAAACCCACCCCAGGGTAGATTGCTATTCATAGGAAGGAACATATAAGCCCAGCAATTATTTCTAAAATTTTTCTACTATGATATCATATTTCTAATGGAAATTATTGTTTAGTAACCAGTAAGATGCTCTCATTGTGTCCCTATATCACCTCATTTGACACTGAGCATTATAACTAGTTAGTATGTATCTATGAAGTATTTCTTAAACATGCCAGTCAAAATTGAAGAAAACAGAGTTTAAAAGAGAGGTTCTAAATCTTTTGGTTCTGTGTATATGTGTTAAGGCATGTGTGTTTGTGTGCCCATGTCTGTCTCTCGTTGAGTTAAACAGGCATTGATCTTTTGATCTCCAAGTTCTGTAGCAGAACTTGGTATGTGTCATTCTAATTAACTCATGATAACCTGGTGAGATTGGCATTTTATCTTTTTTTAAGACCAGTAAACAGAAGTACAGACAGTTTAAGAGACACACCACAGATCATATAGCTGATTAATGATTATGTTAATATTGGAATCCAATTCCAAAATTATACCATTTTACTATCCTATTTAAGGAAATTACTTATTACTCAAACTTCTGTAATGGCTTAGTAAATTCATTTAGAGATGAATTAATGAGGTTTCCAACTTAAAGGACTAAACATTCCAGTATGCAATATCTGGCAAATGCTATGAAAAAAACAATGAAAATTATCAAGTTTGAAATTTATACATGCCATGCCTTGTTAAAACTAAAGGACTATTGTATTGCTTTTCTGTTTGTTTGAATTCAAAGGTCTAGTTTTATTCTGCTAAAAATGTAACATAGCAACAAAGGAGGAGAAAACACAAAGAGTGTTGTCTTCTTGTTTAGAATGTTACACTTTTAAATATTAGTGCAGAGAAAATAAAAGACATTACTCAATAAAAATAATGAATAAGAATTAGACCCCTTTCCTAGGCAAATGTGCAAGTAGTGAGTATAATCATTTTACTCAGATCTTGATATCCATAGTTTACTCCTATGAGTAAGAAAGAAAGAACAGAAGTAGACATTCTAAATCTTGTTTCCATGACTAGTAATTCAAAGTTTTTAATTAAAAAAAAAACACAAAAAACAAAACAGAAAACTGTTCATTTAATTTGAGTAAATATGATCTTCTATTTTCAAAAAATAAATAAATAAAACTTTAAGTTTATTAAAGCTCTTGTACTTTTATTAAAATGCCCTTGACAAAAGGTACCAAGTTTTGAAGCAATCCAAATCTTGAGGAGTGATTTGAAAAACTTGGTTTAGAATTATTGGCTTGCTATTTTTAGAACTTCTCTTCTCATGTATCTTTATTGATTCAAAGTGTCATTAAATTTCTGAAGCTACAAGGAAATTGCTTACAACTCAAGGATTTTCTACTATGGCCAAAATCTTGGATATTTCAGGGTTTTTATTATTTTATTTTATTTTATTTTATTTTATTTTATTTTATTTTATTTTATTTTATGGAACTGAAGGAAATTGCTCAAGTGAAGTTTAAAGTGCTGAGTTAAGAAATAGCTTGAGGTTTTACTAAGTAGACACTACATTATAGTTGACAGTTCTTTTCGGAGTTTCCAGGAAAATATTAGTTTTTAAGGCCAGCTAACTAGGAGTTGGCTATAAAAGGAAAGGGGATGTGTTTGTTTGTGAACACTAGCAAAACCCAAAGTAGACTGTACATATTTCAGTAAAAAATAAACTAAATTAAAAATTGCCAAAAATCTAGAAAAATCACTATCACATTATAAATATTGTTATCTTTTAACTACATCATCCAGAATGAGACTGAATTTATATACCAGTTGGTCTTGCATGAACCTCAGCTAGCAAAATGCACACTTACCATACAGGAAGCAAACTGGTGCTCACTGGTGCATATTAGATGGACAGCAACCTTGATCACACCGAGGAAAGCAGTGGTTAAGGTAGAAATGCAGATTGCACAAAGGAACAATTGTTTAATGAAGGACACAAAGAACTATAACATAAATATAAACTGGCATGGCACAATTACTACTGGCAGTGAAACAGAACAAAAACAAAGGTGAAAACACATTGAGGAGAAGAAACTTGACAAGAAGAAAAAACAAAAAAATCAACTCGTGAGTGAGATAGAGAGTAATGTTAGTGTTCTTAAAGAGCGTCACACTTAAACCAATAATTTGCTAATCTAAGAAAAACAGAAAGTAGCAAAGTAAGGATATATATTAAAGTAATGAAAGTAAGATGTAACAAGTAAAACCCAAATTTTTAAACATTGCTTAGTTCAAGAAATACTCATTTCTAATTCATACAAAAACTGACTTGTACATCTATCACTGAATTCATGTATCACATTGAATACCTTGAATCCCATGCCTTAAGAGCTCAAACACTGAATGATCATTTCAGGGAAGCTGACATCTTATTAGAGTGATGGGTAAATAGCAAGTGTATTAGATATCAAATAAAGTTGAAAGAAAGAATGAAAGAAAGAAAGAAAGAAAGAAAGAAAGAAAGAAAGAAAGAAAGAAAGAAAGAAAGAAACAGAAAGTAGACTGCACAGATTGTCTAACCAGCATGCTGTATACCTGAACCTATCACAAAATAATATTGAATGTAAACTGCAACTGAAAAATTAATTTAAAAAAAGAGTAAACTGTACAGTTTCTGAATATTCAGATATATGTACTCTGAAGAAAGGACACTAATTTTAGGCATAGTATGAATTGAAAATGAAGTCTTCCTATTTTGGACAGATGAGTGTGTTCCTGGCATCCTGTCTCTTGTCCTGTGGTAGAAGGGACAGTGTGTCTGACTAGTGGGCTGAGATCCTGCTCCTTCTGGTCTCAGTGCCCCAGCTACTCCCTCAAGATTATGCCACTTAAGAAGAGAGATGGTTCTTAAAGAATATTACAGTTTACAGTATCTTGAATTAACAGTTAACTACAAGGGCAACTGCTACTGCACACAGAGATTCTTTACTGCCGACAGTGAAGACAACCTCTGAAACTTAGTGCTGGCAATGTAGCAGATGATTTTTCCCCACGCCACTAGAGAAACCCCATGCCTCACCAATACATCAATCAGGCTCCTGTATAACAGCAGATTAGAATTGAAAGAACTACAAGGCTCAGACTCTTTTTTTAAAAAAAAGTGTCCAGGGAAACGCAAAGAGAACAGGAACCAAAAAACAAAGACAATAGAGGGAATTTTAGCCTGTGACACATAAAGCAACAGCAATAGTAAACACAATCTAACTCCTAGCCACATAAACATAAAATTTCACAATAACGGCTTATTTACCTCAGTTCCTTTTACTGAGTATATCATGTTGGGCTTTCTACAAAAATGTACAAAGAGGCTAAAAGGCAAAAAACGCAGTTGTAAGAAATAAAGCGAGAACCTAAACCAGACTCAAATATGGCAGAGATTTTGGAAGAATCAGATAGGGAATTACTTAAACTGCAGAAAGGCAAAGGGAAAATCTTCGAAGAAATCATAGGAAAATCACCTATTCATTCTATTAATTTTCTCTTTTTTGCCTTGGGTAGTAGTTACTTTTTAATATTCACTCTTTCAAAACTCATCAGTGATACAAACAAGTGGAAGCATATACCGTGCTCATAGTTAGGAATAATAAACATAATTAAAATGTCTATATTACCCAAAGCAATTTATAAATTCAATGCAATACTGCTTAAAATACCAATGACTTACTTCAAAGATATAAAACACATATTCCAAAAATTTATATGGAACCAAAAGAGAACACAAATAGCCTCAGCAATCTTGAAAAGGAAGAATAAAGTGGGAAGTATCACACTTCCGGATATCAAATTATACTATAAGGCCATTGTTCTCAAAACAGCCTGGTACTGGCATAAGAACAGGCATATAGATCAATGGAACAGAACTGAGAACCCAGAAATAAACCCACACCTTTATGGACAACTGATATTTGACAAAAGGAGGTAAGAGCATACATTGGAGTAAAGACAACCTCTTCAACAAATGGTGTTGGGAAAATTGGACAGCTACCTGCAAAAAAATGAAACTAGACCACCAACTTATATCATTCACAAAAATAAACTCAAAATGGATAAAAGACTTAAATGTAAGCCGTGAAACCATAAGCATCTTAGAAGAAAACATAAGCAGTAAGCTCTCTGACATCTCTCGCAGCAATATATTTTGCCGATTTGTCTCCACAGGCAAGTGAAATAAAACACAGGATAAACAAATGGGACTATATCAAACTAAAAAGCTTCTGCACAGCTAAAGACAATAAGAACAGAATAAAAAGACAAATACACAACGGGAGAACATATTTGACAATATGTCAGATAAGGGGTTAATAACCAAAATTTATAAAGAACTTGTAAAACTTAATACCAGGAAGACAAACAATCCAATAAAAAAATGGGCAAAAGAAATGAATAGACACTTCTCTAAAGAGGACATACAGATGGCCAATAGGCATATGAAAAAATGCTCAACATCACTAATCATTAGAGAAATGCAAATTAAAACCACAATGAGATATCACCTCACAGCAGTCAGAATGGCGCTCATCAACAAAACAACACAGAATAAGTGCTGGCGAGGATGTGGAAAAAAGGGAACCCTCCTGCACTGCTGGTGGGAATGCAGACTGGTGCAGCCTCTGTGGGAAACAGTATGGAGATTCCTCAAAAAATTAAAAATCGAACTGCCTTTTGACCCAGCTATCCTACTGTTAGGAATATACCCCAAGAACACCATAGCGCTGTTTGAAAAGAAGAAATGCACCCCCATATTTAAGGCAGCATTGTTCACAATAGTGAAGATCTGGAAACAACCCAAGTGTCCATCAGAGGATGAGTGGATTAAAAAGCTTTGGTACATATATACTATGGAATACTACTCAGCCATAAGAAATGATGACATTGGATCATTTACAACAACATAGATGAACCTCGATAACATTATACTGAGCAAAATAAGTAAATCAGAAAAAAACTAAGAACTATATGATTCCATACATAGATGGGACATAAAAAGAGACTCAGAGACATGGACAAAAGTGTGGGGGTTACGAGGTGGGGGGGAGGAGAGGGAGGGTGTTGGGGGAGGGGGCAGGACACAAAGAAAACCAGTTAGAAGGTGACAGAAGACAATTGGACTTTGGGTGATGGGAATGCAGCATACGCAAATGTCAAAATGACCTAGAGCTATTTTCTTTTCTTTTTTTTTTTGGTATTTTTCTGAAGCTGGAAACAGGGAGAGACAGTCAGACAGACTCCCGCATGCACCCCACTGGGATCCATCCACCCGGCACGCCCACCAGGGGCGACGCTCTGCCCACCAGGGAGCGATGCTCTGCCCCTCCGGGGCATCACTCTGCTGAGACCAGAGCCACTCTAGCGCATGGGGCAGAGGCCAAGGAGCCATCCCCAGCGCCCGGGCCATCTTTGCTCCAATGGAGCCTTGGCTGTGGGAGGGGAAGAGAGAGACAGAGAGGAAGGAGGGGGGGGGTGGAGATGCAAATGGGCGCTTCTCCTATGTGCCCTGGCCGGGAATTGAACCCAGGTCCCCTGCACGCCAGACCGACGCTCTACTGCTGAGCCAACCGGCCAGGGCCTAGAGCTATTTTCTCTGAACATATGTACCCTAATTTATCAATGTCACCCCATTAAAATTAATAAAAAAAAATAAAGAATTTGTCTCAGGGCTAATTTAGACAGTTAGAAGAATAGTATAAGGATGCTAATTCTGCTTCTCAGGCCACATCCCACAAAAGGGGCCCCAAGAAAATTGGTGATTTGGCTCCTCTGATTTTGCCAATTGGATTTAAAAAAATAGGTCAGGAATGCCCTGAAATGGAACTAACAATACAAGGGCATAAATTTAAAGGGCTTTTAGATACTGGAGCTGATGTATCTGTTATTGCCAAGCTACATTGTCCTCCTTCCTGGCCCACTCATGCAGCAGCCACAGAATTACAAGGTATAGGGCAGAGTAAATCCCTTCAACAAAGTTCTAGATTTTTACATTGGGAAGATTAAGAAGGTCGTTCTGGATCTTTTAAGCCTTATGTGCTCCCTGGATGGCCAGTTAATTTGTGGGGTAAAAATATTTTGAAAAATACAGGAGCTTTGCTTGTCAGTCCTAATGGTTTAGTCAGTACTCAGATGCTTGCTCAGGGATTTTTGCCCACTAAGGGACTAGGAAAAGAACAGCGAGGAATTCTCATCCCCATAGAAATGGCACCCAATACCAGAAGGTGTGATTTAGGATATCAAAATTTATCATAGGGGCCTTGGTAGCTCCTGCTACTCCAATAATGCATTGTGTAGACCCAAGTACTTGGAAATCAGATAATCCTGTATGGGTAGACCAATGGTCCCTTTCTCAGGAAAAACTTAGGGCAGCTGCTCGATTGGTACAAGAGCAGCTACAGCTTGGGCACATTGAACCATCTAATAGCCCATGGAATACACTTCCATATTTTGATCTTGTCACCTCATGATTATCAAGGGGCATAGGCAATCCTTACAGCTTACAAGTTTTGAGCCTCAAAATTATTGTTGTTCCTTTTTTCAAAGGATCAACAACAATAGCACTGGGAAACTTCCACTAAATGGCAAATCGCTTTTGCAAATCAATGGACAACTTTATACTGAAACAGTCAACTTAAAATCAGCTCAAAGACTAGAATTATATGCCATTATCATGGCTTTTCAGCATTTGCTATATTCCTCCTTTAATTTATATACAGACAGCAAATATTTACTTATGGTTGTTTCCACTATAAAGACTGCTGTCTTAGGGACAACTGCAGATGAACTATTTCAGCAGTTCCTCCTTCTTCAAAGACTTGTATGTCAACATAGAGCTCCATGTTTTATAGGACATACTCGAGCTCACTCCATGCTCCCTGGAGCTTTAGCACGAGGGAATGCCTTTGTTGATCAGGCTACCTAAAAGAAAATTATTTGGAGCAACCATGACAGATCGAGCAATTCAGTCTCATACTATTCATCACCAGAACGCTGCAGCCCTGTGTAAACAGCTTCAACTTTCTCAGTCAGCAGCACAGCAGATTGGCAAATCCTATCCAAGGTGTCCTAAACTAAAATCTGTCCCCTATTTTGAGTTAACCCTCATGGACTCCTACCAGGACAGCTTAGGCAAATAAATGTTACTCATATACCTTCATTTGGCAAACAGCCCTATGTCCACATTACAGTGAATACTTATTCTGGATTTATATACATAGTAACCTCTTCCAGAACAGGAGAGGCTGCTAAGCAGGTTATAGCTCATTGTCTGTATGCATTTTTCTATTACTGGATTTCCTAAACTGGTTAAAACTGACAATGCTCTTGCATATGTAGCAAAAGCATTTACTGTATTTTGTCAAACCTTTTGAAATATGGGTATTTCTTATAATCTTTAAAGTCAAGGTATTGCTAAAGCATACCCAGCAAATATTTTAAGGTCAATTTAAAAAAAATTAAAAGGGGGAAGCCATATCCTGGAACTCCTATGGGTCTACCATATCATGCTTTTTACTTAAAAAATTTTAAATTTCTTTTGAATGCTGATGAACAGGAGACGCCAAATTTTTTTCTCCTGCAAACTTCTGTTTTCTTTTATTTGATCCAGCTAATAACATTGTCTTGACTTTTTTCAAATAGCTCCAGATATATGAAAAAGGTTTATATAGGCGGATGAGGATCTCAAGCCCCTCAGCGAGATCTTCTGAACATGGCTTTTAAGGTACCAAGAAGCAGAAAAAGCCCAATAGAGATCAGGTGAACTACCAGCTTTTAGGATACACCCTTAAAGGCTCCAATGCCCCAAAGGGGTCTCATAGGAATCCATCTGGGTCCTGCTTCAATAGTGAAAAGGAAGGTCATTGAGCTAAAGCCTGCCAGACTTACATGCCTTTGCTGTGAGGATAAAGGGACACTGGAAGGTAGGCTTCCCCCTCGCTCCTCTAAGGGAGGGTTCAGTCTCTTCCAGCCCTGCTCCAGCCACATATGACCTAACCTTGCCCAGAATGCTGGGGTTTGCCACTGAAGGTTGAAGATACCCAGGGCCATCGGCCCTATCTACGACACTGTGGACGAGCCTAGGGTATTTCTTCCAAGAAGCAGGTAAACTGATCTCATTTGCACAAGGGCCACTTAACTATGTCTTGCCTGAATAGTCAAGTTTTTATTCTTCTCTCGAAGATCTCTGTTGTGGGTGTTGATAGTCCTATTTTCTGCTGCTTTGTTTAATATATAGTGTTTACTTTATTCCTCCTACCTCAATGCCCCACTCATATTTAAGGCTGGGACCTACTTCTAATTTAGAGCTCTCTCTCCCTCTTTTGCCAACTTCTATTGTGAATTTACCTTTGCCACCCAGCTTAGTGTATCCCAAGGTTCTCTTTACCATGCCACAGTTGCTGAGCTCCAGGGAAAAGCATCCTGGTCTCATTTCTCCAGGCAGAGAAGAACAGAGGCTCCATCTCCACACATGCTGCAAATGGCTTTTCCAGTCTACCTGAATCATTACCAGCTAGAAGCAGTGATCATTGGGACTTGGGCATGAGCTGCAAAGTATAGAATTGTGACACCAATTCCAATGCCATGCGGACTTTTCCTGGATGTGGACTTCTTTTGGACTCCTGCTCCTTGTGATAGCTCCTAATGGACTGAACTGGGGTTGGGTTGCATTCGCAGGGATTTGGAATGGTGTTGGTGCCAACCTGGACTTGGTGAACATGTTAAGGACACTACTCTTTTTGGATTCTTGTTGTATTGGCCAAGAGTTTGCTTAAAGGCTTTAATCACTGTAAAAAATATATATAGAAGACTGGATAAAGAAGATGTGGCACATATACACTAAGGTATACTACTCAGCCATAAGAAATGATGACATCGATCATTTACAACAAAATGGTGGGATCTTGACAACATTATACGGAGTGAAATAAGTAAATCAGAAAAAACCTAGAACTGCATAATTCCATACATTGGTGGGACATAAAAATGAGACTAAGAGACATGGACAAGAGTGTGGTAGTTATGGGGGGGGAGGGAAGGAGAGAAAGGGGAAGGGGAGGGGGAGGGGCACAAAGAAAACTAGATAGAAGGTGATGGAGGACAATCTGACTTTGGGTGATGGGCATGCAATATAACTGAATGACAAGATAACCTGGACATGTTTTCTTTGAATATATGTACCCTGATTTATTGATGTTACCCCATTAAAATTAATAAAAATTTATTTATAAAACAAAACAAAACTCATCAGTGTGCACATTTTGTGTGTTTCTCTGTATACATGTTATTCTTTTATTCTTTAATAAAATTATTAAAATAAATTCCACATGTGCTTTAACATAGAATGTTATTATGCTCATAGCAATATTTGTGTTTTTTAGTAGTATTATAACTCTTAAGCCACATAGGTATAATTAAGATGTAATTATCATTAGATAAGTACTTTAAAAATGTTTCTTATAAACAAAAATATTATAATTATTTTACAGTATTAAAAACTTAATATTTTAATGGCATTAATGTATTTTAATAATAAACATCACAGTTGAAAATGAAATATAAAAGATTGTTATATTTTGTATTATTTTTACAACACTAGATAGTAATTAATTATGAAATGATAGTAATTTAATTATTAAAAAATTCAAAAAACACAAAGTTATAAAAACATTACTAAACAAAAAATTGATTAAATAAATTTAATACAACTGGTAAAATATATTAAGGATACAAAGTAGAAATGTTTGCTTGTAGCTTATTCTGCCTTTTTAATTAAACATCAAATTTTAAGAAAATATAATAAAACATATTTTATATATACTCTGATATTTCTATTGACACTATTGACAATATGAATAACTACTTGGAAAGTATGTTGGCAATATAGTTCTAAAACTTTAAATCATTTATACCATTTAGACTAAATATATGTGTCTTTCAAAATGTATACATTATAATAGAATGTCAAGGTGATGGTATTAGAATGTGGGGATTTTAGGTGATAAATAATGGGATATAACCTTTGTGAATATGATTAGTTCCCTTATAAAGGAGACTGCAGAGAGCTTGTTTGTTTCTTCTTCCATTTGAGGTTACAAGCTGACTGCTGTCGTGAACCAGGAAGACAGACTTCATTCACCAGATGGAAAAATACCTGTGCATTACAGCATTTCCCATGGGAACCTGATCATCTCCAGCTTGCTCCTGGATATGGTTCAACATGGAGGATGGATGGGCAGGATTCCAGGGCAAAAGTTGAGTGGCACTGAAAAGAGAGTCTATGCAGATCCCAGCTGGGAAAACCTGGAGAAGCATGTAGAGAAGGGCTAGTCAAGCAGATAGACCACTTGCCCTTCGCTGGGGATTTCAAGACCATCATGAATTGACTTCTCTGAGTTCTGAGCTCTGCCCTGACCCTTCACTCCCATTCCTGGGGGAGGGACTTCTAGGCTTTTGGACTATGTCAACCTAAATTTAAGAGAATTATTTAATGTCACCAGCCTTGGCTTCCTCAGCTTTGACATGGGGACACATTGTCTCTCACCCTAGGCAGTTCTGATAGCATGCATAATGTCAGGCTTGCAGTAGAGAGTGGTCAACACTCTCTCTGCCAGTCCCTTGATCTTGAACTTTCCAACTTCTAGAACTGTAGGAAATACACTTTGGTTTTTGCAAGCCACCCAGTATATTGTATTTTGTTATAGTGGCCCAAATAGACTAAGAGACCCACTTTACCCAATAATTCAAGTTTAATAATAATGTATATAATATGATATGGAAAATAAGATACTTTAAGTAAAGATGTTTTAAATTAAGTACAGAACATCTAAATTAAATACTTACTTGAATTGGGTTTGCATCTTTTAAAATTGTAATTAGTAAAAATAAAATAGAAAGAGGTTATGGAAACATGTAAAATGTATATAGAGAGTACTATGAAGAAAAGCAAAGTACACAAAATTTTGTCTCCTGTGATTCCAATTCTGGACGATGGGAGAAACTAAGAGGAATAGTCATTCTCTCTGCTGCTGTAAGTGCAGTACTTTTATGAGTGGTTCTGTTTGCACATTTGATCACTTCCGTGTTTTTTATCATATGATGATATTTTTATACCAGAAATAATTATTTTTGACATTAAAAAGCCCTTAGGAAGTTAAGTTTAGCAAGAATTCTTTTTTATTTTAATATTTCTTACTACTTTTCTGTCATTTAAATTATTCCATAAGTCATCTTTTAAAAACATATAATGGAGCAATTCTCTTTCTTAAAGTTGTGACTTTATCATGTCAAAACTCTGGATGATTTTTTTCTAAAATAACATGATTGGTTTATGCATTTACTCAATCTATTCTTGGCACTACAAATGTACTAGAAAGGACCTCAGGGAATGTTTTTACATTGATGTGTGGCACTTAACCTCAACAATGTACAAACCCAATAAATTAAACTATTAAAAAATTAATAAATTTAGGAGTTAAATTATTTTTTCTTTTTCATATCACCATTGCCAATTTCGAATTACAATAGAACAGCATTTTGCTTACTTTTAGCTGAATAATTCAGTGAAGGACTAGTGGAAAAAATATATTTTTATGAATCAGATATTCTCATTTCTCAGTTTTATTAAATTTTATATCAGTTTCCCACTGGTATAATACATATTTTCAATTCCTAATATAATACCCCATATTATGTTTTATTTATTTTTTCATTGAACTTTTTCCTAATGATAGTTGCATATAGCATCTTATTAGTCTGGCAAACACTATTACTAATGTTCCAATTTATGGAAGTGTATTTTCATTTCAATTATATTTTTAGCATTAAAACATATTTATTTAAAATGATTGCTAGATCAGAAAAAATATGTCAAAGTTGATTTCCAGCTACCTTGGCAAAAAACATATTAGGGCAAAACAAATATATGATGACATACGCACACACACAAATGAAATTTCATAGAAAATATAAATGTTCTCCC
The DNA here is from genome assembly GCF_036850995.1 of Saccopteryx leptura. NCBI lineage: Eukaryota > Metazoa > Chordata > Mammalia > Chiroptera > Emballonuridae > Saccopteryx > Saccopteryx leptura. The sequence continues at coordinate 86,884,741 of NC_089506.1, forward strand.
AAGTGGTGGTTTCCATCAAATTTTATGCATATTATTTATATATAATTCTCTTTAAATGCATTTCATGTGAACATGTGTGTTTTCTATCAAACATATATTCAAAGCTTTTTGGATATGTATCACTTGTTATCTTTTAGCCAGAAGATAGTATATAATTTAAAATATTTCACATAATACATGATTTATTATTTTATTTAAACTCTTATTAATTTTATAATCACTAAAGACATTTAATCTTAATTTGACATATATTGAACAGAGAATGGATACTGATTGGTAGTCATTTAAGAGAGCAATTTGGAAATATTTATATGTGCACATATAATATACACACACACATACACACACATATACTTACTCTTGAATTGTATACTGAACAAGCATTCACATAACTGCATAAGGTATACAAATGCAAAGATAGTTGTAGCAGTTGTTTATACTGATGGAGAGTAGGTAGCAAAGTGGTTTCCACCACGTAGTTCTTTGAATCAATAAACTCAATGTCCATTCAACACAATCAATATAATTTAAACATGTTGAATAAAGAAAAAAATATACTGAGTGATATATAGATTAATATAATTGATTATGCTTTAAAATAAATATTAGCCAAACAACTCAAAGGAAAAAAACAGCTCTTAGGGCCATAAAAAATTATTAGGAAATGAGGACATAATGCTATGAGTTAGAAAACAGTCTTGACTATTGCAAATGAACTTCAAATATAATTATCTAACACTCCTTTATCCAAGGCCTCAGTGGGATCCTAAGTTAATTCAAACAGATTTAATAGAGAAAAGTTACAATATTGCCTTAAACTGTTTTTAATAAATTATTTAATTAGTCTTACTTTCAGTTGTTTCTTTCTATGAAGAAATTTATTTATTTATTATAAGACTCTAAAGAAAGAATTATAAATATGCTTTGAGTGAGATCAACTAATTGATCAAGCAATTTGGACTACAATCATCTAAATTTTCTTGGAATTTCTCCCTGGGTACAAATGACAAGATTAAATTTCAGAGTACTTTTTTTTCAGTTGGCTTTTTGTCTTCTGCCACCCTAATCACCAATGCTATCTTAATCAGTTCAACTATGGTGCTTCTTCAAACTGGGGGGGAGGGGGGCACTAAGATTCACAGTTTCATGTTCAGTTTTCTTTCAAGGTTGTAAAACCTGCAGCATTATATTTTCTTAAAACTATGCCTTGCCCTTGGGCAGATAGCTTGGTTGGTTAGAGCATCATCCTGGGTACACAATGGTTGCAAATTCATTCCCAGTCGAGGCACATCCAGGAACAGATCAATGTTTCTGTCTCTCTCTCTCTCCCCGTCTCTCTTTAAAATTAATAAATAAATGTTTAAAATAAAAGCCATGCCTTATTCGACTATTGTAGATTCAATGACATAAGCAGCAATTGGGTTAGCTCATAAAAAAGTCATATGGGGATCAAATCCTATTTATGTATAGTCAGAATTAATACCAGCTAGTATCCACTGGAAAATAAAAATCTCTTTAAGAGTATAATTGAAAAAGAAGACGATTGATTTTTATGGATTTGCCTTAATAGAAGAGGAGAAAAGTAAACAGAGAGAAACAATAGGTAAGAACAGTGGTTTATTGAAGTTTTCTTTAAAACTTAACACAATATGGTTTCTTGAGATACCTAGCATCAAATTAATCAAAACAGTACCATCTAGAAACTTTGAGAAACAGGATAATAGTTTCTTAATTATAATTATTGCTTGCTGTTTCAAGAAGAAATAAATTTGAAGTTGTTTATTTTCAGACCTACCACTCTGCATCTAAAGTATACTAGTGTATTACAATTTTTTTTGCATTAATCTAAAATGTTAGCATATTTAAACCTTGTTTTTGTGTATAAAACTCATTTTTGCTCTAGTGTCAGCATATTAGTTGGGAGAAAAAAAAATGATAATGTTCGTATTCCGGAACTAGATTAAATCTCAGATGACACTTTAGGAGAATTTTTTTAGAAATTGCTTATGGAAAACGAGATGTAGCCCCTGTATCATCACAGTAGAGACTCTTAATTCATTTTATTCAGGTAGATAAGGTTATTAAATTTTCACAATATTTTAACTTGTGCCAAATATGCCCATAAAATTTGGAAGCTATATCTAAGAGACTTAGTGCGCATTATCTGCCTGGGACCTATTTGTCACCTGGGAAGATGATATTTAGTTTCTACTCAGCAGGGAAAATAACAACAGCAATAACAGCAAACCCATGCTGCTAATCTCTTGGCACATGTTATCCAGGATTACAGTTTACCAGTTGGGAAATTGTTTAAACACCTGGGAGGGCTACATAATCTTCCTTGGTGCATGGCCCGGGAAAAAATTGCCTGAGACCCCTGGCCATTGCTCAGCAATTGGAAGCCTTTGGACAATTTATTAGTATTTATAAATATTTCTATTTAGGAAGTGCTAGCTAAAAAGTACTCATTTCTAAGAGGGAGAATAGAAAATGTTTATTTGCCCACCTAGTTTTCCTGTCATGTGTAAAAACGAATATTAAACAATACTGAACTACTGAAATAAAGACAAATGTGTGAGAAGAAATAACAGAAACAATTATTCCTTAAATTCCACTATAATTGTTATAAAATATAATATATTTAAACCCAAAATAAAATCAGTACATCTGTTATTAAAATTAAAGAGAAAAAAACAAAACAGGCTTCTAAAACCACTTTAAGGACAAGGTCTGTGTCTTCATCTTTTCTGGAGTTCAGTCTTCAAGTCAGTTTCTCTAAATTTGTAAGGACTCCAGCAGAAACATAAACACTTTTAAATAATAAAAGAAATATAATCAAAGATCTGGACAAAGTTTTCTTTTGTTTTGCATGTAAGTACTTAATTTAGAAGCATTTTTTTTCCAGAATCCAGCTTTTCTTCCTATGTTCCACATCTCTTTGAATTATACTGCTATCTAGCCAGTCATTATTAATAAAATCCTAGGATGTTTAAAATAAAATATACCTCACAATACTCTCCTATTTAACTTATCTCCTCACAATACTCTCCTATTTAACTATCTCCTCTATTTAACCTTCCTATGATGAACTTGCTCCATTTTCATCTGCTTGAACCACTGCAGCCATCTCATAATTGGTCTGCAGTTTTGTCTGCTTCCAATTTATGTCCCATATTGCTTCTAAGCTTATGTTTCTAAAGCAAATATTAGATTATCTTCCTCTCTCTGTTATGCCAATTAATTATATCATTTTGCCTGCAGCACAAAGTCTAAATCAGTTACTGAGGTATATTTAAGTTTCTAGAAAAATCTATTTATACTGACTTAAATAATATGAAAATTATAAACTCATTTTCTTGGAAGGTAGGGTGGACTTTAGGGTTTACTCATTCCAATGACCTAAGTAATGTAACAGAGGCATGATTTCTTCTTATATGTTTTATCTGCCTATCATAAAAATAAATTTAATGGAATGTGTGTTTCATTCATAAAATTTAACATGGCTTCAAATAGATATTAGATTATGCCAACCTTTCTCCATATTTGATTTAAAAAAGTGAGATTTTTTTTTAATTTTTTAATTTTATTATTTTTCTGAAGCTGGAAACGAGGAGAGACAGTCAGACAGACTCCCGCATGCGCCCGACCGGTATCCAACCGGCACGCCCACCAGGGGGTGACGTTCTGCCCACCAGGGGGCGATGCTCTGCCCCTCCGGGTCATCGCTCTGCCGCGACCAGAGCAACTGTAGCGCCTGGGGCAGAGGCCAAGGAGCCATCCCCAGTGCCTGGGCCATCTTTGCTCCAATGGAGCTTTGGCTGCGGGAGGGGAAGAGAGAGACAGAGAGGAAGGAGGGGGGTGGGGGTGGGGGTGGAGAAGCAAATGGGTGCTTCTCCTATGTGCCCTAGCCGGGAATTGAACCCGGGTCCCCGCATGCCAGGCAGACGCTCTACCGCTGAGCCAACCGGCCAGGGCAAAAAAAGTGAGATTTTTAATTATGGAAAATGTCTTTAACTTCCACCTGAAGGACAAATTGAGGCATTTGCTCAACCTTAAAGCAATCACTTTGGGAAAGGGAATGGGATGTTTTTGATTTGCTCTGCTCAGCTAAGCTATTCTATGCCCCTGGAGTCAGAATGGCAGCTAAGTAATAGCTGTGATTCTTATCTTTCTTTCCAATAATAAAAGTTCATAAACTTTTCAAAATATATGATACCATAGTTCTCAAAATGAAATGAATAAATTATCATTGCTTTTCTTCCTATAGCTACTTGGTTTAAAAGGAAAACAACAAAAAAATAAAAATAAACAAACAAATGGCACCAAATAAAACTTATATTCACGTCAAGATTTGCATGTTATCCTTCTCCCTATGTCTTGGACTTTTACAGACATAGAGTAAAAAATCTTTCCTCTAGATTGTGTAGGTTCTAGCCATTGTAGGTATGCCCTCCTTTTTGATACTTAATATATTTTTATTTAGTTAAAAAATTTTCAAACATTTATTTATTGCTTTGCAATGATTTCTTCTTTTTTTTTTTTTCAATCACAGCTCACTACCTGATGAACTTCTCCTATGATTTGGAAACACTTTTCTTTTGTAGAAAATAAAAGCACTTATTGTTCACAATATAAGTGTCAACTTTTTTAATAGCAATATACTGCTTTATGTTTGCTTGCTTTAGTGGTCTAAGCCATGTTCAACTGTGTAATGTCCCTTCTTCCTATAGTATTTAATTTTGTATGTGATTAGAAAGATGGAAAAATATAATTTAAGAAAATTTTGCTAAAACTTCTTTTAACAAATTTTGATTTTACCACATACCAGTGAAAGGTTTTTTGTGATGACATGGTATATACGGGGAAACATGAATGGCAGCCTCTGCCCCCACAAAGAAAGTGACAGTGTATAGTAAAATTGTTCCCAAAGCAATAAGCATCAAAAGATGTTCAGATTGAAGTATTAAAATAGTAAAGTGGACTGAGAAACTACTTATGTCGAGGAAATCAGAAGATACTGGGCAAGTTATAATATTTTAGCTGGGCTTAAAAATATTATGATTTGCACATATGAATATGGCTATATTGGAGTCCAAAATTTTGCACAGATTATAAAATAAGAAAGCGCTGCTATGTTGGGCATCTTGTGATATTGCCAATAGGGTATATGAAAAGATAGTAATAAAAGTTGGAGATAACTACCAGTTTGACTTTCATCTTCATTTCTTTGGAATAATTTCTATTGTTATTCTATTACATCCATAAGAACTGTGTATTTTGTTTTTTATTTTATTGATGTACAGTTAGTATACAATATCATGTTAGTTATATTAGTTTATACAATAGAGTGATTTGACATTTTTATACCTTATAATGTGTCTTTTTCTGACAAAAAGTTCAGAGAAGCTTTTTCACCATCAGTAAGTTTGGGTTAAAAACTAATATTTTTCTGTGAAAATATATGATTTCATCTATGAAATTGATTTTCTGGTTTAACTTGTCTAACTATTGCTTTTATACCTTTATTTTTCTACACCTAGTTTTCTGATACTGGATCTTTTAAAATGCTTATTCTATGGTATGAAATGCAGTCAAAATAAATAATGACCATTTCTGTACAAGAATAAATAAGAGTTCTTAGTTAAAATAAAATTTGTTTATGCTTTTCAAATATATATGTTATGCTAGTATTTTAAGTACTAGCTAGCAAGTATTTTAAATATTTATGAGTAGTCTATAGCAGTAATTTTTTAAACTATGTCAGAAAAATTATATTTAGCAATAAATTATCTAAGGACTCTTGTGAACCTTTATATGCCATGAGTTTTACTGTCTTATTAATGTTATGCTATAGCAAATTCAGAAACTTGAAGAATTACTGAATTTAAAATTAAACTCAAGGTATAAGAAATAATATAAAAATAACTCAGGCTATAAAGGAATAATATAAACCTTCTGACTAAATATTTTATTAAAGCATGTTCTCAATTCTGTTTTAGTTTTCTTCAGCTGAGTTATCTTCATTTTATTCTATTTTATTTTGCATTCCAAATATTATATTTTTCATACATCATAATGCTGTTCATGGTAGCCCTTAAAATATGATCCTGGCCTAACAATGCTGACCAAAGAAGGATAAATTCCACCGTTTTTAAGATAGGGCTTTTTGGAAAAAGTAAAAGGAATCACTGGGCTACCTTTAGGGACGAGTAGCCTTCTGGGGGTGACAAATCACAGGAGTCCAAAAGTCAATGTCTACTAAGCAGTCCATGTGGGAGAAAGAGAAGACACTGGAACAGGTAACAATAAAAAATCTATTGTGCCCAATATCCACAGGCCTTGAAAAGATATATTATTCTACTCAAAGGGGAGTGACAATATGGTAGCTGCATTGTCTCTTTGTAAGTTTAAAAGGTAGAATTTCTTTAAGACTAAAAGATTAGCCAGGAATCCAAGGTGTGTCATGATAAGAAAGACCTGGAAATTGTGTGGACGAATGAAGGAGTTCAGTGATTATGGGCTAAGAGTGAATTAAAGTACAAAAGGACCCTGGAAGAAAAGTGGAAAACACAATATTACCCACTGCAAAACCAGTTGCTACCATGGCCAATTGGTTCTGTGAGAACAAAAAGAGACATTCTTTTTTTATTTTTTTTTATTTTTTATTTTTTTTACAGGGACAGAGAGAGAGTCAGAGAGAGGGATAGATAGGGACAGACAGACAGGAACAGAGAGAGATGAGAAGCATCAATCATAAGTTTTTTGTTGCGACACTGTAGTTGTTCATTGATTGCTTTCTCATATGTGCCATGACCGCGGGCCTTCAGCAGACTGAGTAATCCTCTGCTCGAGCCAGTGACCTTAGGTCCATGCTAGTGACCTTTTTTTTTTTTTTTTTTGCTCAAGCCAGATGAGCCCGCACTCAAGCTGGCAATCCCAGGGTCTCGAACCTGGGTCCTTCCGCATCCCAGTCCAACGCTCTATCCACTGCGTCACCGCCTAGTCAGGCAAAAAGAGACATTCTTAAGATTCTAACTGCAAAATACATACCTTCTATGGGGAATATATAGTGAGATATGGTTATTTCATGAAATGAAATCCATGCCAGTGTTACAGATCTTGCAGTACATGAGTACCTGGTCATGAATGTTTTGGCCTGATGATTAATTACCCTTATGATTTTTTCATTTCTTTAATAAAACCTAATCTTTAAGTCATGCCTTATGAAATTAGGGAGTTTATCTGGATCCTATTAAAATCAATGATGGCACTGAAAGTTTCAACTTTCTTGGCAAAACAAGTAGGTTAGATAAATAAATAGACAATGAATAGAAAAATAGACATGATAGATGATAGATGATAGATAGATAGATAGATAACAAATAAAAATGGATATAGATATAGCATAACTATCATATAAATTATTATATATATGAGATATTATACATACAGATATAGAGATCATATCCAATATCTTATTTCACTTTTGAAGGTAAATGTAATTAAGTTTATAATTTTTTATTATGTCATTATGTTGTATTTATTCATGTAATATTTTCTGTATCTGGATACACATTCTTTGCTCTTTCCTCCAGGCTCTAGCTAGGAAAAAGTGGAATTGGTCCTTTCTTGGCTATTACTATTTTTTCTTATTTTTAAAGTTTCTATTTGATGTGATATTTTATTCTAAACTACTATTAATTTGATGTGGATTTGTATTTTAAATTCTACCTGTTTTATTTTTCTACAAGGTGGTTCTCAATTGTAATACCTTTAGAATTCAAAATTTATCTGCCATTTTGTTGGAAAATATATGTATAGGAATTAAGGAGTCAAAGAGAGTGATGGTTAATTTTATGTGTCACCTTGACTGAGCTCAGATATTTAGTTAATCATTATTGTGACTTTTGTCTGACTGGGTGTTTCTGGATGAGATTAACTTTATTGATAGAGTAATTTTTTTCTCCAATGTGGGTGGGTCTCATCCAATCTGTGAAGGTCTGAATAGAAGAAAAGTCTGGGAAAGAGAGCATTTCCTCTTTCTGCCTGTCTTCTGAGACATTGGTCCTTTCCTTGAACTTATACTTGACAGGAACTATACTATCAGTTCTCCTGAGTCTTGGGATGATTGAGCCAATTCCTCCTCCTCCTCCTTCTCCCTCTTCCTCCTCCTTCTCCTCCTCCTCCTCCTCCTCCTCCTCTTCTTCTTCTTCTTCTTCTTCTTCTTCTTCTTCTTCTTCTTCTTCTTCTTCTTCTTCTTCTTCTCTTCTTTTTTTTCTTCCTCTTCCTCTTCTTACTCTTTCTCCTCTTCTTCTTTTTCTTCTTCCTCCTCCTCTTCTTCTTTTTCTTCTTCTTCTTCTTCTTCTTCTTCTTCTTCTTCTTCTTCTTTTCTCTCTCTCTCTCTCTCTCTTACACACATACACACAGAGTAATATAGACTAATATATATAATACATACATAGCTATAAATATTAATATTATGGTTTTCTGGAGAACTCAGAGTATTACGATAGGTAAATTCTTCACAATAAAAACTGTCTTGGTGCTCTGTCTGGTTGGCTCTGTGAGTTAAAGCATCATCTGGAAATGACAATGTTGTGGGTTCAATCATTGGTCAGGGCACACATGGGAAGCAACCAATGAACAAACAACTATGTGGAACAACAAATGAATGCTTCTCTTCTTCCTCCCTCCTCTTTTACTTTCTCTCTCTGTCTCTCTAAAATTTAATCAATAAATAAAATTATTAACTAATAATTAAGCCCTGGCCTGATAGCTTGGTTGGTTGAAGAGTCATTCCAGAATGTGGAGGTTGCCTGTTTGATTTCCGATGAGGGCACATACAGGATCAGCTGGATATTCCTGTCTCTCTCATATACAAACAAATAAACAAAACACTGTCTTGGCCATTTCATTTATAAAAATATGTGCACCAGGCAGACACTCAGAGATGCATAATTTTTTAGCTCAAAGAGTAAGTGCAATTCATGATGTTTTTTAGCAAATTTGTCATATTTACAGATAACTATTATGTGTCTTCCTAAAATTCATGTTCTAAAGTTCTAATTCCCAGTACCTCAAAAATGTAAATGCATTTGAAGATAGTCTCTGAAAAGCTAATTCAGTTAAAATGAAGTTGTTTAAGATTGCTTCTAATCCAATATGATTAGTGCTCTTACAGGAATAGGATTTTGTACACAGGCTGACAGAATGATGATCACGTGAAGACCATCTACAGGCCAACGAGAGAGCCCTTAGAAAAATAAAACTATTCTGCCAATATCTTGATCTCAAGTTTTTAGGCACCAACTGTGAAAAAATAAATTTCTATTGTTTAAGCAACCCAGTCTGTGGTTTGTTGTTATGGCAGCCCTAGCAAACTAATACAGCAATTCAGTTAATCATAAATAAAATTTAGCCATCTTTGTTTTGACCCTTTTTTTTTATGGCATAAAGCTTCATGCTCTCCCAAAAAATAATTAAAACATTTACTTTTAATAAAATAAATATAAATAATAGAAAATAATGATTTAATGTTCTATATAAAATAATTTTTATGTGGCTTTTAAATGTATCTATAATGTCTATTCTACATTTTATAGATTGGTCACTGTAAATAAAAATGCTTTAAAAATTTTTGTGGCTTTATATCTAAAAATGTATATGAGATACACCTTGATTAAAATTACTTTGAATGAATTAAGTAACAATTCACTTTCTTGAAATGAGAGTGATTTTTCCCTATTATCGTTACTTTTTTTTTAATTTTAAGGATGCCCATGACACATACTTTTAAAATGTTCATCAGAGGAATCTCATAGCTTTAAATAGAATTTAAAATAATCTTTCACAAAAACAGGCAAATTTCAAGAAAGAAATTGGCTATAGAAAAAAATTTATAAATGTAGAATTTTTTAGTGCTCTTTATAAGCTAGTTAGAGCTGAAGTGAAATGAAACATTCAATTATTCAGCTACTTTTGTGGTATCTATCACTTCTGAATAAAGAAATTTTATACATCTTTTGGGCATAATGCAGAGTATGTAAGAAAAGAATAAAATATTTTGAAAAAGTGCTTATAAATGCTTTAAAGTAAAACAAAGCATTTTACTACATGGGTGTATCAAGTAATCTGATGAGTTAAATAGTAATAAAACTATGATTGCAATTTTATATTATTTTAATTCTGTGTTTTTCAATATTAGCATGTTTCATCATATTTGTTATGTTTGTTTAAAAATTTGTTAAAAATTTTTGTACATGTCATTTAATGCTTCCTAATTGATCACAATCATTGTCTGAAACTCCTCTGTAGTTTGCACTTTGCTATTCTCATCTTTTTAATGTTGGTCCCTGCTTTTATTAAAAGAAGTCAGAGAAGATTTTGATATGGAAAAATAAAATTTTACCACTTACTAACCACAGAGGTGGGTGGAAATGTGTTCACTGCTGTTCACAGAGCTCTTAGATAATCTGGAGAAATACAATGCAACACATGGCATGCTTGATCTACACATATCATGGTACACAAATGGGATCACTTAAGTAGTCATGATTACCCTAGACTTATGAATAAATTAAAAAAATAAATTAATGATTATATAATACATAATGCATTATAGTATCATATTAAATATATATAACACATTACATAAGTTTATACATATATATATAATATTAATGTATATCTATCTGTTATTTAAGAAAAGTAATTAGGACAAAAAGTACATAGGAAAGTAGTATTGAGCTGTGCATCAAATTTGATTGGTTTGAAAATAAAAATTTAAACTTTAATTTTAATAGAAATATTGTGATAAAAGCAGCTCATTCCTGATTAAATCATAAAATATGATTTTCTAAAAATACCATAGCTTACATTTTATAACATATAAACAATGATATAAGCTTGATAAAAATAAGCAATGGTTAAAAATATAAAATGTATATTTTTCAGATCAGTTTACATATACATATATATGTATATATGTGTGTAGAGTGTGTGTGTATATACACATATAAATATATACTGATCTGTATACTACCAGGCAGACTATTCTAGACGTTATGGAACAGAAAGAATCATAGATCAATGATTTGAATTTGAATTACATAATTTATTGAATCTATTTAAAGCAGAGCAAGAAGCAAGGAAATAGATACATAGGTTAACATATTTAAGGTAGAATGCAAACAGATGAAAGAACTTGAATTTTATATTGTATAGTTCAAGTGTCTTGTTCCTCTCTCTGTTGCATTAGCCTTCCCCATTAATAGTGTGATTTTGAGGATCTAAGTTTATGGTAAGTGCGATGCCTTTGAGGCTAAATATATAAAGCCAAATTATGTTTGCTCAGTAGAAATGGTGCAGATGCAAGTATGTCTGGCTTTATAATACTTTGCAGATAACCTAATGAGCATCTATAATGTTATTGCAGTGCTTTGGGCAGAAGACTTAAGGGCTAAACTGGATGTCATCATTGGATGTCCACTGTAGGGATGTCATGATGTCAGTATTGAAGTTACCTGAAATGTACTTTATGAACATTTAAGATGTATTTTTTACATATAATTAATATTAATTGATTGCTTTCTTTAAACCTCAGTTCAACTCATATATGTTCTATTTGTTATTTCTGTAATATATGTATAGCTTGGAGATTATTTTCTGTATTTGTACTTAGATCTTATAAGGTTTACCTGTGTCTTACACAGGTATTTTCTTCTTATAGTGATACTCAATTTTATCTTTTTTCTTTATTTGTTCCTCTTGTTCATTTCTCTTATTCCCTATAGCAAAACTGACTATTCTTAAACAGTTTAACAAATACACAAGGAAATATAGTGACACTTTAAAAATGTCCTTTTTCACTTTCTGTTTCTCAACCCCTTGCTAGAATCATGGAAGTTGGCAAAAACACCTTTTTGACTCTCTAGTTTCAAAAGCACAAAATGTTTAGTTAGGAATTTATTATTTGAACTATACTTTGGTCTGAAATACATACTTGCAATTGAAATGTTTGTAAAGCATCTTGAAATGCTTTTAAAAACACTTTGACATAAAACAAAATTTTGGATGGTTTTTCTACTGGCAGTTTTTCATGACTGTTTGGTTCTTGAATTTCAAATGTCATAAAAAGTAATTGACAGTTTTATCTCGGGTAAAAAATTATGATGCCAGAAACAAATGTTTAAAAATAAGTAATGTGAATAGTATTGCCATTTAAAAAAAAAATGTGTTGCCATGTCCTTAGTATTTTTATCAGCATAAATTAAGCACATTTAAGTTAGTATTTTAGTTATCAATATAATCTAAAAATTAGAGACATTTTTGTACATCTTTTAATTCAAGTTAAATTTTAATTATAGTGAACTTTGTTATATACTATAAATAATAAGACAATAATACAAATATTATGGTTTTAGTGAATTTATTACAAGAAGCTGAATTTCTCTGTATATATATATTACATATATATGTTAGACCTATAATAACAGTAGTAATAGCTCTAAGTTTTTTTGTTTTTGTTTTTTTTTACAGAAACAGAGAGTGAGTCAGAGAGGGATAGATAGGGAGAGACAGACAGGAACAGAGGGAGATGAGAAGCATCAATCATTAATTTTTCGTTGTGACACTTTAGTTGTTCATTGATTGCTTTCTCATATGTGCCTTGACTGTGGGCCTTCAGCAGACCGAGTAACCCCTTGCTGGAGCCAGCGACCTTGGATTCAAGCTGGTGGGTTTTTGCTCAAACCAGATGAGCCTGCACTCGAGTTGGCGACCTCAGGGTCTCGAACCTGGATCCTCTGCATCCCAGTCCGACACTCTATCCACTGCGCCACCACCTGGTCAGGCAATATAAGTTTTGCATAAATGTTCCCTGTCATATAATTTATCAGTTGTATTACTTCTATTACTGCATTTAGTCCACATGTTCATTTACAAAGCATGCCTTATTTTACCAGGAGTTGATTCAGAAATTTAAATGCTGGTCAAAAAGCCAGTATGTGATTAATGCAATTAAAAAATAATAATAATAAAAGAAGAAAAGAAAAAGAAAAAAAAGTACATTTTGACTTATAAGTCTCTATGTTCAACTCAGTGTACGTTTCTCAGAATGCCTGTCATAACAGAGTTTGGGTCCTTCTATACCTGTGCACTATTTGTGTCACTATTTCTATAGCTAATCCACATGCAGTGCTGTATAGCAGTGGCAAAAATATCTCTTGACCATTCTTATCATTCTACTAGGATTTTGTTTTACATGTTTATTATGGAACTTTCCGAAGACATTCAACAGCAGAAAAAATAATATGTTGAATCTCCATGTCTCGCCATTCAGTTCTATAGGTATCAGCTCACTTGTACTGCATATTGGCTTTTACTGGTTCTCCTTACCCTATCATTTCACCCATAATAATTAGAGATAGTATATGCAAAAGAGAAGAAACCTTCTTTAATAAATACACATTTTCTCACAACTTGGGGAGTAATAATAATTAACTTCATTAAATAAGTGATCAGTATTCTGATTTTCACAGTTACATTAATTTTGAAATTATTGTGTTTTCTTTCTCCTTCCTCTTGTTCTTTTTCTTCTTCTAACTTAAGACATAACTGTACTAAAATAAAGGAAATAGTGAAATATGGCATTGTTTCACAATTTTGCACAGAAGACAACTGGTATTTTATATCTACTTCTGTATCTGTTGCTATATATCTGTTGCTATATATTTTTATTTAAAACATATAAAAATCAGTCTTAATACTAATATTTGGTATTGAGAGGAATATTTTTTTGGCTTTTCAGATAATTGCAGATATTTTCCTTTGACACTACGCAAAATGGTTTGTTTGTTTTTTTAGTGGGAGAGAGTAGGAGAGAGGCAGGGAGGCAGACAGGGACAGACAGACAAGAAGGGAGAGAGAGATGAGATATATCAGTTCTCTGTTGCTGCATCTTAGTTGTTTACTGATTGCTTTCTCATATGTGACTTGTCCTTAGAGTTCCAGCTGAGCCAGTGACCCCTTGATCAAGCCAGCAACCGTGGGCTTCAGGCCAGTGACCTTTTGGCTCAAGCCAGCAAACTCTGCATCATGTTTATTTTTTTATTTTTTTAAATTTTTATTTATTTATTCATTTTAGAGAGGAGAGAGAAAGGGAGAGAGAGAGACAGAGAGGAGAGAGAGACAGAGAGAGAAGGTGGGGAGGAGCTGGAAGCATTAACTCCCATATGTGCCTTGACCAGGCAAGCCCATGCAACATGTTTATGATCCCATGCTCAAGTGGGATAAGTCCACGCTCAATCTGGTGACCTTGGAGTTTTGAACCTGGGTCCTCAGTATCCAAGGTCAATGCTCTATTTACTGGGCCATTTTCTGTTCAGGTAACAAATGTACTTTATTTATTTATTTAATTTTTGCATTTTTCCAACGTTAGAAGTGGGAGGCAGTCAGACTCCCGCATGTGAATGACTGGGATCCACCCAGCATGCCCACCAAGGGGCGATGCTCTGTCCATCTGGGGCATTGCTCTGTTGTGGCAGGAGTCATTCTAGCATCTGAGGCAGGGGCCATAGAGCCATTTTCAGGGCCTGGGCCTCCTTTGCTCCAGTGGAGCCTTGGCTGTGGGAGGGGAAGGAAGAGACAGAGATGAAGGAGAAGGGGAAGGGTGGAGAAGCAGATGAGTGCTTCTCCTGTGTGCCCTAACTGGGAATCGAACCCATGACTTCCACACGTCGAGCCGACGTTCTACTGCTGAGCAAACTGGTCAGGGTCAAGTGTTACTTTCTTAAAGATCAGCTGCAGTTGAAATTTTAAAGTATATCAATGAGTTTTAATTGGTCAGTTATAGCCAAATCGATTAGTTTACTTTGCATCATGAATGAATTTTAAAGCATCCTGCATTGCGAACTGAAAAATATGGGTTTATAGAGTTGAGCAGAATTTCTAAATTTTGACACTTTTTTCTATACTATCAAAAGTTACATTCACTAATATCATTGTCAATTTCTTAAGAAAATCTTTAAATATTATGAAGCTGTTACAATGGTTTATGAACATTTACCAAATAATTACCACCATGGTATTAACTAATGCCAGCATCATGTTACATAACTATCATTTCTTTTTGTGTGATAAGGACATTTAAGATCTGTTATTTTAGCAACTTTCAACTACTATTTAATACTGTATTGTTAACTGTACTTACCATAATGTACATTAGATCCTAAAATCTTATAACTGGATGTTTGTACCCTTTGAACAATTCCTCCTCCAGTTTTTTTATCCACAATCCTTGGGATCTACCATTGTACTCTCTCTGAGTTTGGCTTTATATATTCCAAATGTAAGTACTTTTTATGCAATATGTGTCTTTCTCAGTCTTATATAACTTAGCATAATGTCCCAAATGTCCTTCTGCAAACGACAGAATTTCATTTATTCTCATGGCTGAGTAATATCTCTGTGTATATGTGTAGGGAAAATGGATGCAGGTAAACTTGCTCTTTCGTTTTCCAGCTATTGATATAATCATTTTGTGTAACTAGTGATGTAAACACATGGTAGAAAGCCACTTTTCTGTGCATAGCTTATACAAGGCTACAGAACCCAGGGTTGATTTTTTTTTTTTTTTCATTTTTCTGAAGCTGGAAACAGGGAGAGACAGTCAGACAGACTCCCGCATGCGCCCGACCGGGATCCACCCGGCACGCCCACCAGGGGCCATGCTCTGCCCACCAGGGGGCGATGCTGTGCCCATCCTGGGCGTCGCCATGTTGCGACCAGAGCCACTCTAGCACCTGAGGCAGAGGCCACAGAGCCATCCCCAGCACCCGGGCCATCTTTTGCTCCAATGGAGCTTTGGCTGCGGGAGGGGAAGAGAGAGACAGAGAGGAAAGCATGGCGGAGGGGTGGAGAAGCAAATGGGCGCTTCTCCTGTGTGCCCTGGCCGGGAATCGAACCCGGGTCCTCCGCACGCTAGGCCGACGCTCTACCGCTGAGCCAACCGTCCAGGGCCCCAGGGTTGATTTTACCCTGCTTGCTCACCCAACTGCTAATAAGTGTCTTTTTCCTGCCTGTTCGCTTACCCACCTATGTGAGAAACCGATAAACAGGAAGGGTCCAATGCCTTTTGGCTTCACGGTTCTTCCGTGGTCTGCCTGAATCGAATGTGAACCTCTCTGGCCTCGACCTCCAGCATTACAGTGTGTATCATATTTTGTTTTTCCACTGTTGTGTTGACAGGTAGGTTGTTTCAATATCTTGGCTATTATGAGTGATCCTCCAATGAACATGCAAATGCAGATATCTCTTCAAGATGCTTTTGTTATTTCTTTGTGTGTGTGTGTGTATGTGTGTGTGTGTGTGTATCTATTGACATCGGTACAAAATTCTTTTCTTGTTGCTGTTGTGTTTATAAGCTCAAATTTTATAATTAGTAACAAATACTGTCAGTTATGTTCTATGAAATGATAGATTCATTTTGTTAATTTTGAAAAATATCTGCCAAGTGTTCATTTTTAAGCAATTAATGGTTTTTTAATTTTTTTTTTCAAGTAAAAAAAATGTAATCTGAAAAATTCACTATTCCAGCTCCCGACTCATACAAAGATGTCCACTTTGCATTGAAACTAACATTGCAATTGAAATTCTAATAGAAATATTTTATGTATACTTTCTATTTTGACACTCAGAATTTTAAAACTCAATAATCAGTATCAATAAAATTAATAATTGTTATTGCCACATTGAAGGCCTTTATAAGTGAAATAGGGCTTTATTTTAATGTGAATGTATAGCAATAACATATACAGTGACACTAGTACAACTTGATACCATTTTCTTAATTTGTGGTAAGGTACAACCAGCTTTACCCACCATTATTATATGACAATAAATGCAAATGTCAACACAGCAAAAAGGAAAATAACATTTTAATAATATTCTGTAAATAGTTTTGATCTCTGATATTCCTGTTAAGAGTCATGAGTTCTGTTGAAGCATTTTTGTGGTTTGTTTTTTGTGGGGGTTTTTTTGGGGGGGGCACATTATGTTTTTCTGTCTTTTTTCTTCTTCTTTTAAAATTATAGCTTTGACTAACTTTTATCAATATAGGTTATATTTGAATAAAATTACTTTATCAGTAGAGTTCCTTTTTTTGCAAGTGTTTTTACCAATTATTGGTAATTATTCACTAGATATATTATTTTATTAAAAATAGGACATTATTATTTTTAAAATTTTATCATTTCCTATCTATATATCAATTGAAATGATTCTATAAGGAGACATTTCTCTCTTCAACTGTTTGGTCACTCTGGGAAAGATTCCCTACAGAAAAGACAGATTTAGTGCTTAAATAAGTGAAAACAAAGAAAATCACAATAAATGCAACTAAAAACTTCTTTTTCGAGGCTTTTAGTAAGCCAACTTATTTTTTGAAAGTAAGTCAATATGGAAAAAAAATATGTATTTATCTTGTTTTCTTCTGCACAGACACTATTATCACAATACCTGCCTCTGCCAATGTTCCACATTTAATCTTCACATTTAAAAAAAAAGTACCATTTAAGGGATTACGAATTCCAAATAGTAATTATAAGATAGCAATAATAAAAGCAAAAATATGCCTGGCCACATCCAATTGGCTTCAATAATAGATTCCTACAGGGTAGCAGGATATTAGTGAATAATTTGCCACTTTTGAGTATTGAGATCTTCAGACTTTCATTCTAAGAATCTAAATTAGCAAGAAAAAAATAATGATTTTTTTTTTAATAGACAGGGTCACAATGTTACTGGTCCAAAGTTTGTGTACCCCGGCACTTTGAAAGGTCCAAACTCAAATGTCAGAGTTTGGAGTTAAGAAAGACATATTGATTGAAAAGGCACCAACAAAGAGAATGGGAACCTTACTTGTTTCTCTTATCAAAGGGAAGAGTTCAGGCTTATTTTATGTCAAGGGGAAGAAAAATGAGTGGGGCTGTCTTTATAAACCTCAAGCCCCAGGCAGAAATCCTCTAATGATTAAAATGTCTATATGCAAGACTAAGCAGAAGCTATTAGCCTGAAGGAATAAAGCAGGCTTCAACTGATGCAGTCTAAGAGAGAGCTAGCATTTTACTCAGTTACAACATTAGCAAAATCCACAAAACTTTAATAATGTGTATAGTTGAAAGAATAAAATCAGATCAGGAAAGATGTTAGCTACCTCTTCAGTAGATATATACTGCTTGATCTGCACACAAAGCTCTGAAGACAAGGATTCTTTTTTAATAAATAGGACAAAAATGAATAGTGCTAATGGTCACCTTTCCAATGCTCTTTTATTCTGTGTATGTGCTTTTTTTTTTTTTTTTTGCATTTTTCCGAAGCTGGAAACGGGGAGGCAGTCAGACAGACTCCCGCATGCGCCCGACCAGGATCCACTCGGCATGCCCACCAGGGGGCGATGCTCTGCCCCTCTGGGGCGTCGCTCTGTTGCATCCAGAGCCATTCTAGTGCCTGAGGCAGAGGCCACAGAGCCATCCTCAGCACCTGGGCCATCTTTGCTCCAATGGAGCCTCGGCTGCGGGAGGGGTTAGACAGAGACAGAGAGGAAGGAGAGGGGGAGGGATGGAGAAGCAGATGGGCACTCCTTCTGTGTGCCCTGGCCAGCAATCGAACCTGGGACTCCTACACACCAGGCCAACTCTCTACCACTGAGCCAACTGGCCAGGGCCTTGTATGTGCTTTTATTGCTTACACATTCTAATTATGCAAGATATAAGTAATTTATTCATCAGGCCACAAAAATTATTTGGAATCAGAGTGTAATGATATGATTTATAATAAGAAATATATATTTGCCCTTTATTCTAAAAAGGAGGGGTAAGCTATGTCACAGAGCTCCAAAATCATTGGCATTTCCAAAGAAAATGATAAAGGTATCTATTGTTATGCTAATGAGGGGACTTTTGAAAAGTACCTGCCTAACCTAGGAATGGGGGTTGGTTGCCACAAGCCTCAATCATGTGATTAGAGTGTTAAAACTTTCAGTCCTCTTTCTTACTCCTTCCCAACCTCCTGGGAGAAAACAAACAAATAAAAATGAAACAAGGTTACATCAATCATAAATGACCATTGACATAGTTGGTCATTGTAAAGCCAATAGCCATGGTCACCATCACAGCTGCCTGGCCCATGCAGGTTTGCATTTACTTGGACAGATGGTAATGAAACCACAAAGCAAAGAACTGGTGGACCATTAGCTTTAATCCTACCTTGCACCCAGTGGGCAAGAAATACACACAGTGGGAAAACACTTCCCTTTCCATTCAGGGCTCCCAAAGCCACTGACTTATCCAAGTTTCCTAGGATCAAAGTTTTCTACCTCACCAGCCTTATTCACCTCTGTTCCCCATCTCCTTCTCTCTGCACAAACTCTGCACAAACTGGCTTCTCCACCACTTCACCATCTTGGCTGCTTCTCTTCTCCTCCACATGGCCTATCTCTGCTCTGCTACAGCATGGGCTCCTCTGCCCCATTTTATAGTGTAGAAATCAAAGACCTTTAATCCAATATACGAATATGAAAGTCTCTGATACAAAGTCACTTATCAGATGCATAATGGGATTCCTCATAAGAGTGCACCACCCCTTATCATGCAACAGTCAAGGGTATGGGGAAAAGCTTAACCTTAAAACTAAGACTTAGACTATCACAACCTTGCCTGCTTACAGCCTGTCTTCCACACCCAATGCAAACTATAAGCTAGCAAACATATATCATATTTACAAACTTATTTGACCCAATTTTCACCCCTTTTGCTTGCTTCACAATCTAAAGCACAGGTATTCCTGCACAAGGAAATTAGGCTCATTACACAAATTACAACAACATGACAAATCATACAATTTCAACAATTACAAAGGTACACTTCACCAGTCTCTGAGCACTTTGCCAAAAGCACAAAATGTTCTCTGACTTCTTTCTAGCCATGAGAAAAGCTTCCTGGGGCAGGGAAAGGGCCTCCCTACACCCATAAGGGTATTTTACATTGTCCAAAATCCATAAGTCCATCTAACAAAGGAGCCAGTGCCCACTCTGGTCGTAGTCCAGGAATCAGTCCATGCACGTGGAGCCTCAGCCACCCCCCTCATCCCTGCCATCCTGGCAGGTTTTACAGTGTCCCAAAGAGGAGCACGTGGCAATGGCAGTCAGCATTTCCATTTCTGTTCTGGAGAGCATGATGGCATTCATCCTTATGTACCCAAATTGCAGACCTACCAGGGTCATAGTAGGTACTCCTTGCTGCTGGGCTTTCACCATCTGGAGACTGAGGATTGCAACTCCAGACCGATTCTCATCCTCCTGCAAAGAGGAACTGAAAACACCAGCTCCAGCTGCCAGGCTCGAGCCCCGGGCCTCCGCAGCCTTCTGCTCTGCGGGCCTTGCAGCCTCAGTCCCGGCCTCCCACCACTACTGGTTCTCCACAATGTCCAGGGCAATCTGCAACTCATGAACCTGTGATTCCTTCTCCAGCAGCTGCTCCATTTCCAAGCAACTCTCACAAACCTGGTCTGCCTCCTCCAGTGCTTGCTCCAGCTCCAGGGTTGGCATCTCTTTCTCCCACGTTTGCTCCAGCTCCTTCCATGGCTCAGTTTGTAGGTTCCAGGCAGCCTCTTCCACAGAGCTCTCGGTTTCCTCACTCATGGTTGTAAAAGTCAGCCAGCCTATGGTCCCCAAAAGGACAGCCATGGGGAACCATAACAGCAGCTAGTCCTCTACTCCACCACTCAAAGGTGTTGGGGGCTCCAGACCGATCTGTATCAAATCCTGCCAGACTATGCCAAATGTAAAGCCAGTAGCCACAGCCACCATGACAGCCGCCTGGCCCATGCAGGTTTGCATTTGATTTGGACAGATGGTAATGAAACAACAAAGCAAAGAACTGGTGGGCCATTAGCTTTAATCCTACTTTGCACCTAGTGGGCAAGAAATACACACAGTGGGAAAACACTTCCCTTTCTATTCAGGGCTCCCAAAGCCACTGACTTATCCAAGTTTCCTAAGATCAAAGTTTTCTACCTCACCAGCCTTATTCACCTCTGTTCCCCATCTCCTTCTCTCTGCACAAATTCTGCACAAACTGGCTTCTCCTCCAGCATTCCACCATCTTGGCTGCTTCTCCTCTCCTCCACGTGGGCTTTCTCTGCTTTCCTACAGCAAGGGCTCCTCTACTCCATTTTATAGTATAGAAATCAAAACTTTTAATCCAATATACAAACAAAGAAGTCTCTGATACAAGTCATTTATCTAAGGCATAAATGAGATTCCTCATAAGAGTTCACCACTCTACATCATGCAACAGTCAAGAGTTTGGGAAAAAGCTTAGTATTAAAAGTAAGCCTTATGCTATAATGACCCTGCCTGCTTACAGCCTGTCTTCCACACCCAATGCAACTATAAGCGAGCAAACATATTTATTATATTCACAAACTTATTTGACCCACAGTTATGAATGTAATGAAACCTCCATAAAAACTCCAAAGGGTAAGATGCAGAGAGCTTCCAGTTTGGAAAACATGTAGGGGTGCTGGGGAAATGTGCCCTCAGAGAGAGTGGAAGCTATACATCATTTGTACATATCTCACCCTATTTATCTCTTTCTTCTGGCTATTCCTGAGTTTTATTCTTTATGATAAACCAGTGAGCTAGTAAATAAAACAGTTCTTTGAGTTCTGTGAGCTATTTGAGCAAATTAATGAAACTTAAGGTTGAGGATCATGGGAATCTCTAATTTATAGCATGTAGGTCAGAAACATAGGTAACAGCCTGGACTTTCAAATGGCATCTGAAGTGGAGTCAGTCTTTTGTGACTAAGGCCTTAGCCTGTGGGATCTGATACTATCACTGGGTAGATAGTGTCATAATTGAGTTGAATTGTAGGATGCCCCACTTGTTTCTGAAACTTGCCTAGAGGTGTGAGGAAAAACCCATATATTAATTTTTTTTAATTTTTTTTAAAGTTAAATTTATTAGAGTGACACAGGTTAACACATTTATACAGGTTTCAGGTGCACAATTCACAACACAATTCTGTACACCTTATCATGTGTTCACTCAGCCAAGTCAAATCTTCATCCATTAGCATTTATCCTTCCTTCCCCTGCCTAGCTCCACCCTGGCAATCTCTAGACTGTTGTCCGCATACTAGAATTAATGACTACAACCTTAGTTGCTGACCATAAATGAGATCAGAGTCAGAATCTTCCTGGGAACTATCTGTCATTTTTTAAAATAGTGTTCTATTTAGTTCTGATACATTATAGATAAATTATATTTTAATAATTAAAGATTATTTCCACATTCTTAAGTACTTTAGTTTTTGTCCCAGTACCATTGCTAAATATATCACAAATCTTTAAGAATTATTTGAACAATAGAATCTATATCTCCAAGAAAAAAAATCACTTCAAAAGTTTTGGTAAAATACTTGGGAAAATATGTGCAGTTGTTAAGACTATGTTGCTTTTTCATTATTTATTTTTACTTTTATTATTTTTTTTAAATGAAGCTTTAGGAAAAGAAGAGAATTTTGGTTTTTGCTTAGCTACCTAAATCTTTAGTGTTAATTGCTAAATATAGAGTTCAGTGCCACCTTTTAGAACCAAGATGAAAGGCAAAATGCAAATTGTTATTTTAAATTGCGCTTTACAGAATCAAGTAATGTCTTTAATTTGAAGGAATTGATTTTTAAAAATTATTTTGATTTTAAGAACACTGAGTAAATACATTTTATTCTAATATTAAACTATATTTTGATGTGAATACAGTATTTTTGGATATATATTTTGTATTATATTTTCTCAATATTAGAAAAGTCTCAAAAATAAAATTAACCATTATAAAATAAAAATGATGTGCCATTTTATACATTCTATCCAGTCCTTAACATATTTATCACTCCCAAAATATCTTCTGTTGATTAAGCTACTACCCTGCTTGTTGTAATCTTATTATATTTTAGGGTTTTTTTAGGGGTGGTTATGTTTGTTTTTTAGATATATTCTCTCTGCTAGATCATTTTATTTTAAACATCATTCCTGGTCTATAAAAGAAACAAATATGAAATCTCTGATTATTTTTTTGATTTAACATGTAGATTTTATAAAACTTGTCCAGATACTATGCATGCTAAAAAATCTCCCTAAATAATATATGTAATATTTTGAATTAAAATTTACTAATAAGTATTAAATTTGTTGACCTAAAATAAATAGACAATGAGATATTTCTTACAAACTGAGTTTGTTGGAGAACAACAAATAAGTGCAGGACAGTGGTCCCCCGTCTGTCTCTGGGGTTAGGTTCCAGAAACCCCCATGATAGGTGAAAACCCACAAAGTAGCAATCATATTTATTTTCATATTTATGTTTATTTTAAGGCTTTATAAATCCTCTCCACACTCTTATAAACCTTTCCCACACTGTTATTCACCTTTCCCACACTCTTATAAACACTTCCTATGCTCCTAAACACTTTCTACACTCTTAAACCTACATAATTTTAACAACATATAGAATTCTATAAGGGTACTCACCAGTGAATACTAATATGTTTTAATTAGTATTTTTTATATTGTTTTCAATTTTTTAGGCTAGAAATGCTTATTTTACTGCAAAAACAATTATAATAATAAATATATAAAATACTTATATATCGTAAAAGCCTGTGAGATAATGAGAAATCTACAATACAAAATTAGATATACACAATTTAAATATCCGAGATACAGTGAGACCATGAAAAGTGAACCGGGATATTGTGAGGGTCGACTGTTGAGACATGTAACTTAATGACAAAACATGCAAGTCCAGAGAACAAAAGAGAAAATGGGTTCATTTATTGGTTTGAAAGAGAATATTGTAAACATAGATTTCATTGGAGGCAACTGAAAGTTTGAAGTATAATGACTTTTTCATTGGCTGAGTTATATCATCTCCCATTGGCTGAGCTGTTTGTTACTAAGCAATGAGAATCTTTCCTTCCTCTGGTGAGATACTAGTCAGTAGTGTGCCTTAAGTGAGGTGCATAAAACTTTGCTCTTCTGACGTCTTGACCTTATGTTAAATAAAATTTTATTACTTTTCACAAATTATCTTTAAAATTTTTAAGTATAATTTTAAGGCTATTGTAGAAAATCACATATTTTAGACAA
Organism: Saccopteryx leptura; assembly: GCF_036850995.1. NCBI lineage: Eukaryota > Metazoa > Chordata > Mammalia > Chiroptera > Emballonuridae > Saccopteryx > Saccopteryx leptura. The sequence goes on from NC_089506.1 coordinate 86,908,945, forward strand.
TCTGTCAGTATTGGTTGAATGAATGTTCACTTTTGAAAAAAGTTTTTTAATTGTATTTATATTATCTGAGACAAATAACTTTAATTATTTAATGAGAGAATGGTATTATTAAAGCAAGCATTGCCAATAAAATACATGTTGACTATTCCTTCTGTAAGTATAGGAAATGGTGAAAGCAATCAGGGTGCTGATGACAGTTTAGCCAAGGGTGAAAATCCCTATTTCACCAACTACATTTAAACAACTGGGTTTCACATTTCCTCCCAAGCACTTTGCACATGTCACAGCACAAATTAGTGAAGTCTAAATTTCAGCTTAAGGCTCCATGTGTCATTTAATAGCAAACATTTGCTAACTGTAGCCAAAAATCAGGCTTCCATCAGGGACTCTGAAACTCCTCATTTACATAAGAATGGGAAGCTAATTGTGTTACAGATATTCTGGTCTCCCCAAGGAGTTCATTAGGCATTCTGAACATGCTGAGATTATAACTTAACTGTCACTTCCGAGAAATTGAGAAAATTCAACTTCAGATACAACACTCTTGGCAATAACAAGCATAATTTAAAGTATACATTGCTCTGAATCATATATGGGCTTCTATTGAAATGTATAAAATCTCTAATTTCTGTATTCATTGTGAAAATAGTACATAATATCTTAAGTGAATTAGACCTTTCCACCCACTACACTTCTGTCCTTAAAAATATAGGTACATTGTTACCTCCATATGTCAGTTACTTAAAACATTGTATGGTATTATGGGTTCAACTGAAATGCCTCATTTGCATTAATAAAAGTTGTTAAAGTAAATATGAAACAAAAACAAAAAAATATAGATGTTAAAAAGAAAATTTTCTATTAACTTTAAACAAAAATAATATATATGATGTATACATGTATGCATATATATATACAGTATATAAATGGATACATATATTGTAATAATAGTAATGATTTGGAGGGGAATTCAATTTTATAAACATTGTTCACAGAAGAATATAGATGTGACAACCTGGGATTGTTTTTATAATAATATAATGTTGGCAGTAGGACATTGAAAATTTAATTGAATGATCTAGTTCTATAGCATGGGGGTGCAAAAATTTAATTTTTCCATCAACTTCTAAGTTTTTCTTGCAGAGCTAATGATCAAATTAACAAAGAGATTAACAGGAGAAAATATCCATGGGTTATTTCATGAATGCACACTTGACAGGGCCATAATATTAGAGATCTAAAGATATATTGGGCAGTTGAGGCTTATATGTCATTCCGGAGCTAAGGAGAAAGGGGCAGGGGAGAGTTGATGCAGAATTTCAAAGGACAAGAAGGCCATTCACATTGCAATGCAAAAGAAAATGTTAGGTAAATAAATGTGTGCTGGGCCATCTTTAACAATGGAGCACAGAGAGGACTTGAACAATTGAGCCTTGCTAGGTTACTCCCTATTTATCACACACTAGTTTCCATTAAATTGTAGTTATCTATGATATCTCCCTTCCTAGAGTAAGTTTTCTATCTAAATTCCTTTAGGCTATTACAGGGAAAGTAAAAAATTATTCCTGATTCTTTTGTTCCTTAATAACCAGCTTTAAAAAATCAATATCCCAAAAAACCTATTTGTGAGGGAGCAAACTAGGCTTCCCTTCAACAGTAAAAATGGCCTCCCCTCCCTAAGATGCTTGATCTATTTAAAATAGGGCATTTAAAACTTTAGGGAAAGAGGATACCTCTTTCTGAAACAATGTTTTAGTGTGTCTATGTAAGAAATGTTCAAATGTAGAGAATTTTAATAAGAGTTTATCTGAGCTAAGTTGATGACATTGTCAAGAAGCAAGATCACAAATATTTTGGAGAATCACTCACATGCACACAAACACACACTCACACACATATATACTTTTTTGAAAGTTTACTTTCTGCACTTCATGTCACTTTTTTCCATCTTGATGCAACTGAGTCCTCTTACTGTTTAATGAGTTCACATGTCCCAGTAGAGCCTAAGCTCTACGTCAGTAAGGCGTCCCTGATTCAACTTCTCTGCGCAGTGGGGCACTCCTGCTTATCAGCAGGGCTGGCAGCCTCTTTGAGACTACTTTTGAGGCAGCTGTGAGGATTCTACTTATTGATACTGAGACCAATTCCTCCGGAGGAAAGACACAACCGACACACAAGTTAGTTGCTTTAGTTGCAAGAGTCATACAGGCAGTTTATTACTCACAGATCCTATGGCGTGCCTGGGTACAGCTTAATGGGGTCCTGTTGGCACAATTCTCTTGGCTGTCCTTGGTCAGAACAGCGTGGGGACAGTCCACATTCAACGTTGGAGTCTGGATGACTAACTGCAGCTGGGGGCCCCTTGGTTTTAGTACTCTTTTCTGGTTTACAAACAGGTGTTAATCTACGGGATTATCACAACAGCTACTTTTAGGGAATTCCTCCCAGGGAGTTCTTTTTATCTCTATATAATTTTACACACACACACAAACGACACTGTGCAAAGGGTTACATAGTCTTGCCTATCATGTATGTACACACTAGATTAGTTCCCACCAGGAGGGCAAAACCTTATTCACTTGCTTTAATGGCTTTTAATATTATATCCTAATTTATTTCTATATATCTTCTATACTTTCTATACAGTGTGTCCATAAAGTCATGGTGCACTTTTGACCAGTCACAGGAAAGCAACAAAAGATGATAGAAATGTGAAATCTGCACCAAATAAAAGAAAACTCTCCCAGTCTCATATCTATTCAGTGCAGTTCAATGTGGGCTCCATTTGTTGCCCTACATACACGCAAACGATAGTGAAGTTTTTGTCACACACGGGTAAGGACGTCTGATGTAACAGAGTGAATAATGTCTGTGATTCTCTGTTTTAAGTGATTAATGTCATGGTGCTTCTTTATAAACGCACCGATATTCATGTTGCATTTTGGTCACGGATTCGAATTTAGCGAGCCACAGAACACACTGAACTTTCCTCTGTACTGTCCACATCTCGACTGGCATGGCCGTGGGCTGCTCCGCTGTATACACGGTGTTGTGTCATCATCTGCACATGCGCACATGCTGCCACATCATCCTACAGAAATTGGGAGGGTTTTCCTATTATTTGGTGCAGATTTCACATTACTATCATTTTTTGTTGCTTTCCTGTGACCAGTCAAAAGTGCACCATGACTTTATGGACACACTGTATTTCTATATATTTAATTACTATAATATTATATTACTGTAACATCACACAAGCCAGTATTGGTGAGGGATATTCAATGTCAGAACAATCTGGGTAGTTTGCTATTTTTATATGTTTCTTTGGACTATTAATGCTATTTTGACTATTTATTTGTTGCTTTTTACATATCATTTATAAAGGTCACAATGTTGTTACTCCTTAAATCTAAGTATTCTTTGTTACATCACCTTACTTTGCCCTTTTTTTCTTTCTTTCTTTTTTTTTTTTTTAGCATTTATAACTTTCAGGAAAGTTCATGTTTGTTTGGAAATTTATTTTAACCTTCAAAAAAAGTAAATTGTATGAAAGCAAGGACTGTATTTGTCTTCAAAAAAAGTAAATTGTATGAAAGCAAGGACTGTATTTGTCTTATTCAGCACCATATCTCTAGTGTTGAGGATAATGCCTGACACATTCAGAATGGCCAGTATTTCTATTTATTGGGCCTCCAGGACTAGTGATGGCAATAGCAATAAATAAGATGAAGTTTTTTCATTCATAAGGATTATAATCTTGGATGGGAGGAGGAGTGGGGAGGGAAGATAGACACAAACCAATCATGCCAGGTGGTAATTAATACAGAAGAATATTAAAGCAAGATAAAAGAACAGGAATTAATGGAAAGAAAATTAAGACATGGAAGGAAATAGTGATCAAAAAAGGCTATGTTTGATGCAATAAATGCTTGTTATACTTCTCAATATGGTTTTCTTTGCTTATGTGCATATCTGTTTAAATTTATAAACTTAGAATTTGCAGAAATGTTCCATTAGTGTTTCTTGCAAGTGATGTTTTTATAGTTACTATATAAAGTAAGTCAGACATTATACTTGACTGTTGACTTCCGAAAAAAATCAATTTTTTAACCATTTGGGGCCAGAGGCGGATTTAACGATGGGCACACCAGGTGCATGCCCAGGGCCCCGACTTCTGAAGGACTGCACAAAACCCAACTTTACATTTTTTTTCTAATGACACCACGTTTGGTTTCTTTTTTTTTTTTAAAAAAAGTGCATTCTTTTATTTATTGATTTTTTAGAGAAAGAGGAGTGAGAGAGAGAGAGACAGAGAGAGAGAGAGAGAAGGGGAAGGAGCAGGAAGCATCAACTCCCATATGTGCCTTGACCAGGCAAGCCCAAGGTTTCGAACCGGCGACCTCAGCGTTCCAGGTCGACGCTTTATCCCACTGCGCCACCACAGGTCAGGCCATGTTTGGTTTCATATATACAATTTTAACATTAATAGTACATAATATTTTTTATTTATTTAAAAATATGGTTAACATGTATTTTTATTTTCCTTGTCTCTCTCTTTCTTTTTTAAAGGGGCCCAATGTTTTCTTTTGTGTCTGGGGCCTCAACTGATCTTAATCTGCTTCTGGGGCTTAAACATTTGGGAGACAGATTTCACATCCTTCTATGTTATCACTATGTGGTTCTTTTGCAACCATTATTGAAATTTAGAATCTAGAAAAGCTTATAAACAGACTATATTTAGGCCTCATTCAAGTTTACTTCTAGAGTAAACAGATGTAAATATCCAAAAAGAATTATTTTGTGTAAAATTCTTATCTGTAAAACAGTTCTTCACTCAGTAATGATGTAAAGCAAATGAAACAGTTGATAAAAATTAAAATGTTCTATAGGCAGGCAACAACATTAAAAGTATGTTGCTTTTGCAGTTGCTTAGAGACTTGTAAATTTTATTTATAGCATCCTTTCTCTGTATTTTAAATTTACACCTCTCTTTTACATATATTTTTCTTAATGTGGGGAGGATTAACTCCTTCTGAAATTTACCTAGTCACCATATTTGTCATGATAAATGTCATATATATGAATTCTTTCTAAGACCTTCTCTTCAAGTGATTGTGATGGCTCCATCACTTGAACTTGTAAATTTTGTTTTTTTTCTTTACTTTCCTGTATATCAATAGAGTATACATGGAGGAACTTCTCAATATATAGTTTCCATGTCTTTCCCAAAGACAGAAAAATACTTGGCATGGATTCCAATTCATCTTTATATTCCTTTTTTACATTTTTAAAAATTTTACTTTTATTTTTTCCTTCTTTTCCAAGTGAGAGAAGGAGAGACAGAGAGACAGACTTCCTCGTGCACCCCAACCAGGATCCACCTGGAAAACCCTGTTTGGGGACAGAGGTCTGACTATCTGTGGCCGAGCTACTGTTAGCATCTGAGGCAGAGACTCCACAGAGCCATCCTCAGTGCCCAGGCTGTTGTGCTCGAATCAGTCAGCTATGGCTGAGGGAAGACAAGAGAGAAGGGAGAGGAGGAGGAATGGAGATGATTGCTTCTTCTGTTTGCCCTGGGGAGTCAAACCAAGGACTTCCACATGCTGGGCCAAAGCTTTACTGCTGAGCCAACCAGCCACAACTTTTTAACTGTAAATTGAATTTATTGGAATGACACCAGTTAACATAATTATGCAGGTTTTAGGTGCCCAATTTTATAATGAATCTCTTTATACTGTATTGTGTGTTCACCCCTCTCCAAGTTGAGTCTTGGTCCATCACACTGCTCTTTTTTTTTTTTTTTTTTTTTTTTTTTTTTTATTTTTCTGAAGTTGGAAACAGGGAGGCAGTCAGACTCCTGCATGCACCCGACCGGGATCCACCCAGCATGCTCACCAGGGGTGATGCTCTGCCCATCTGGGGCATTGCTCTGTTGCAACCTGGGCCATTCTAGTGCCTGAGGCAGAGGCCATAAAGCCATCATCAGCACCTGGGCCAACTTTGCTCCAATGGAGCCTTGGCTGCTGGAGGGGAAGAGAGAGACGGAGAGGAAGGAGAGGAGGAGATGGGCACTTCTCCTGTGTGCCCTGGCCGGGAATTGAACCCAGGACTCCTGCACACCAGGCTGACACTCTACCACTGAGCCAACCAGCCAGGGCTACCACTGCTATTTGTTTTCCAGAGCTCTTGGAGTAAACATGAAGGCCCTCTTATTAAAAAAGAAAAAAAAATTCCTAAAGAATAAAACAAAATGAAATTTCTCCTAATGGTACAAATATTCCTCTGATATGATTACTAAATACCTCATTTAATACCTCACTATAACTATATTTTTCCAATATCTCGATTCTCCTATTCCTAGCTTTACTTCTTAAGCCCTTTAGGTTCCCATATTATGTATTTATGGTATACTCCTCCTTACCTTTACTTAAACATACATACAGAAACATATACAAAAACAAATATAATGTGATGTTTTCAGTGTACTTTTCTAACATTCTATGAATGTTATCAAAATTTCAATATATTTTATAACTTGTTTTACTAAATATTTCATTCTGAATATTATTGATGTAGTTAATTACAGAGATACTTCCTTTGTAACTCCTATATAGCGCACATTCTTATAAAACACTACATTTATCTATCCATTGCTAAACAAGGCTTTTGTTGGTTTTGTATTTTAGCTTTATTGATGTAATTATGACACTTAGTATCTTGTATATCTTTTCTTGTATCTTAGTATAAATACAATTCTGAAGTTAGCATGGGTAGCTTATTGGGGCATGTATTCCCCCTTAATGAAACTGCTACATTATTCTTCACTATGAGTGAATTATTAACTTTATTTAATTCTCTCAGTGTCTGGGAGTGTTTTCATCACAGTTTTCCTGTCTCCAGTTTATAATTCAACTTTTAAATTGATTTTAAGTTAATTTATGTAAATAGAGGTAATTTATTGTTGTTTCCTTGGTCAATAGTAAGATTGATCATCTCTTTATATTTATTTTGCTTATTTTGAGAAAGCCTGTTTCTTTTTATCTATTTTTCTCCAGATTGCATATACTTTAATTTTAAATTTCTGGGTACTTATATTCTAGATATTAATTTACTGATGTTGTATTAATTGTATACCTGGAAATAAAATTTTTATTAATTTTATGTTTGTGTACATTGCAAATATCTCCTCTCAGTTTGCCGCTTAATTTTGAACTGTGGATATCATTTTATAAATCATTAAAAAGGAACTATATTTTAATGTAATTAATCTTATTAATCTTTTTTCTGCATGTCTAACATTGTGTGTTATTTAAGAAACTAGTCCTCAGATTGAATGTATAGAATTCCCAATATCAAGTGTTTTATATTTATTTCTCTCATAAATTTGTCAACTGCTTGGTTTATTCAATATTAGAATATATATATATATTTTTTTTCTTTTTTTTTTCTGAAGCTGGAAACGGGGAGAGACAGACAGACAGACTCCCGCATGCGCCCGACCGGGATCCACCCGGCACGCCCACCAGGGGTGACACTCTGCCCACCAGGGGGGGATGCTCTGCCCCTCCGGGGCGTTGCTCTGCCGTGACCAGAGCCACTCTAGCGCCTGGGGCAGAGGCCAAGGAACCATCCCCAGCTCCCGGGCCATCTTTGCTCCAATGGAGCCTTGGCTGCGGGAGGGGAAGAGAGAGACAGAGAGGAAGGAGAGAGGGGGTGGAGAAGCAAATGGACGCTTCTCCTATGTGCCCTGACCGGGAATTGAACCCGTGTCCCCCGCACGCCAGGCTGACGCTTTACTGCTGAGCCAACCAGCCAGGGCCTTAGAATATATTTTAATAGTGTTTATAAATTTGCCTGGCATTTCTATTGATATTTTATTTTGAGTTGTTTTAGATTTCATATATAAGCATTTCATAATATGCCACAGAATGGACCCTCTGAATGTATATTTTTCCTGTGAGTTTAAGAGCTAGACAAAGATCTGGATGAATAGATAGCCAGGGTATGGAACCATAGGATGGTGCAGTGATACACAGTTAGTGTGAAGCTTGTTATAGGTTCTATATCAGAATAAAAGAAAGAGGATATATAGATGGGTATAAGTGAAGATGATAAAATAATAATACAAAAGGAAGTCTCTGAAAAGACATTTCATAAGCTTTCATACATTAGATTTATCTGTTAACCTTCTTTTCCTCCCAAAATAGCAGCATCTTTTAAGTATTGATATTTCATACACAGAGTGATTTTATGACAAAGAATAAAAATGAGATGTTGTAAAGTATTCTACTTGGACAAATAAAGTAAAAATCTATTTTACCAGTAGTTTCTTGGAGATTCAACATAACCACTAGATTTTGACAAACTTTTGTTGTTTTCATATTTTAGTTCTACAACTAATGACACTGGTGTATCTTGTCATTCTCATTACCCCTAATTGCTCCTCCAATTACTAGACTAAAAAGAATACACACATCTGCCTGTTTAAAACACACACACAAACAAAAACTGTAAAACAAATGCATTCCCACATAACAGATGCTCATGAAAGCAAACAAAACAAGGAATAAAATAGAATAATTGGTATCATTAGAAACATTTGTCTGATTTTCTTTAGCCTGAGACTGATTTCTTTGGGACTCTGATTCATAGAATTGAGTTTATTCTCAAGGGTGATTATATATTATTTTGATTATTATTGTGATTGCTATTATGTGAAATGAATTTGGCTGTCCCAGCATTTTATTAATTTCAATTGTTCTTACACAGTGTGACACATTGGAATCAATGGCAGTAGAACAACTAAAATTGGATAGAAAAGTCACAGTAAATTTATGCTCCCTGGACACACATTTCTTATTTTACCGCCAAGAGAAAACAGAAGTGGTTGTTGACTTCTCTGGTTAATTACAGAAAAGCATGTAAAACAGGCTCATGATCTGTTTTCCTTAATATTTGCCTCCAAGAAAAATATATAAACTGTCATATATTCTGCTAGTATGAAAAATGTAATATACAATTTAAAAATATTCAAAGTACCCTGAAATAAGTTTTTCAGTTTATTTTGTAACATAGATAATTTTTTTTACGTACCTAACAAAATATTCTTAATGTTACTTGAATTTCTTTAAAGTACTGTCTAAAATTTGAAAATCTTTAAATTTAGATGATACATTTAATTAAATTTCTATCATTTACGGTTTAAAATTATACATGTAAAAATATACCCATTACAATTTTCTACATAACCAAATAAATAATGTTGGAAGCTAGTTCCTATTTATCCCACTTCCAACAATAAAACAGTTATATATTTGTTATTTAATTGATTATTTTATTTTATCTCTGTAGTGCCAAATAACTACTCTCTACTCACAAAACAGAGATAAATGATCAGGCATTGTGTTAAAGGGAGAGAGAATAAATGGCAAGGCAATTAAGTAATTGAGTAAAAAGCCTAAGATTGGATTTAAGTAATTGATTTTAGGAAACACAATGTGTCATTTCCAGGATTGTTTTATAATTACTCATTTGCACATTCTATGAAGTAAAACAACTAAATTTTCCCACAGTATTACCAATTAAATTGTTTAAGAAAAAGACCTGCTGATAACATGTTAATGATAAATGTTCTTTTAATGCATATAAATGCGTGCTGGTGGTTTGTAATTGCAACATCCAGTTGCTTTTAGATAGATATGTCACCTTGCTTATGTTGAGAACGTTTCTTGTCATTGCTCAACTTTTCTTCAAAAGATTCTTCACTTTTCAATAAAAAGTAACATTTTAGCAGAACAAAATTTACCTATTTTACTCTTAAGAATATCTGCAAGACCATAATTTAATTCAATAATACTTATATTTTAAGCATTGTTGGAACTATATAAAAATTGCCACCATATAAAAACAAAATAAAACCCCACATAATTTGACTTTTTTTTTTTGTAGTAAACTTATCTAACTTAAATAGCAACCTCTGTAAAACCTATGGACTAATGTTTATTAATCAGGTCTTTATTTTAGTCATTAAGTACTGTACATAGAGTACAGTACAGAATCACTCACAAGTTCCTTACTCTGCAGAGCCTACAGTTGAACAAGTCTTGCTTATCAAACACATTTATAATTTTAAGATAGCGGTGGGCTGATAATGTGATCTGTTTTCTCGTTCTCATTCTACAATCAACTAATGTAATGTTGGACAATTATTCAAATTATGTGGGTTTTAGTTTTCTTATCTATCAAATATTCTCAAAGGATGGTAAAATTAATGAGAGTGTTTAAATGAATGTGAACTGAGACCAGCTGGTGCCTGGGTCTGAGGTGCAGTTTACTTAATGATGGATTTTGATTGTGCTAAATGCCTCAGAAAGCAATCTGGGTAACTAAAGGTTTGATGACTGTGTCAGCTTTTGCCTTGTAATGGTGAATGACCTTTTAAAGAAACAAGACCACATTGTGTATTTTTAGCTCAAAAATGCTAGTTGAATTCTGAACTTGACACTATTACATATTTTAAACTGTGAATTAAGTAGCTTCCCATATTACTCTCCCACACTCCAAAAATAAATCTGGACTTCTATCTTAGCAGAGTTTTGACAATGTGCACTTTGTTTGGACATAACAAAGTATTAAAACACTTATAGCTGATTCTGTGTCATACCTAGACTACACTACTCTGGACTTTTATAGAAAGACACTTTCTTCTTGTTTTTCATGGATCTGGACAACAGTTTTGCATTTGCCCAGGCATAGGGAAGGAAAGGTGGAGGTGAGAATGGGGGGATAAATGGTGTTGGAAGGAGACTTGGGATGGTGAATATACAATACAGTATATAGATAATGTGATGTGAAATTGCACACTTGGAACCTGTATAATTTTGTTAACCAGTGTCACACAATAAATTCAATAAAAACAAAAAAGAATTAAAAAAAGATATACTGGCTCAACCTCATCAGGACACCAACACTAAAGCCATAGTCACTGGTGGTTTTCTATGTAGCCACCGTATTACATCTTTACTCTACCTGTTATGTCTTTGTTAATCTGTTGTAATGGAAGCATTCTGTTTTCCTAAGTGCTCAGTTTATTTAATAGCAAGGTTCCCATTTACTAGTTCCTGAGTCCTCAGTTACCAATGTTTACAAGAACTCAATTCAGATTCCTAGCACAATTTTTACATATTGTCTATCATCCTTCTCTTTAATGCCCTAAATAGTACTTTATCCCATCTTCTTTCATTCTATTACTGCGGTTTTCATATTTCCTTGCCTCTGGTAATCTCACCTTTTTTTACTACTATCTCTCTTCTTACTGTTATCTTATTCTTATTAGTATCAGCATTATTATAGCCTTCTATCTTGGTGACAGTAGGTGCAACCAAGGTAAGAATGAGCTGTTGCCGCTCAGAGCAATCATGAAGATTTAGAAGATGATTGTAAATTCCATGTCTATATTCTTCCTGTTAAGACTTATCAAGTGAAACAATTGCAGAGCTAATGGAAATGAGACTGTGGATTGTATATTCATAAAACATGATTATCTTTTGCTCCACAAATGATACTGAGAAGAAATACTTTGCTATTAACTTTAGGTAACAGAAAATAGAAGAGTTGAAGTGGTAACTCAGTCTGTGTGAATTAAGTATTTTAAAATTTTATTTATTTTTTAAAATATATTTATTCATTTTAGAGAAGAGAAAGAGAGAGAGAAGGGGAGAGAAGCAGGAAGTATCAACTCTTACATTTTCCTTGACGAGGCAAGTCCAGGCTTTTGACCCAATGACCTCAGCATTCCAAGTCCATGCTTTATCCACTGTGCCACCACAGGTCAGACAGGACTACTAAATATTATTAAGTGATCATCTAAATATCATCATATTCAATCTATTTACCAGTTACCTGTTTCTTTCTCTGCAAATAAACTTTTTAAAATGGTTCATGTAAAATCATAACATATTTAATATTAAAGATGCCTTCATAAACTGATACTTGGAAAATGATGCAAATGATTCTATTTCTAAGTGTATTTAACAGGAATATTTTCCTACATATTTATTTCTCATAATGTCAGTTTTCCAATTAACTAAGTTTTGAATTTACCATCTGCTCATATTTTAGTAGGCCTGTTAGAGAATTAAAAACGCATCCTAATCTGCAGTCTTCTAAATACCATATTTTTATTACATGGCACTAGACACAAAATCAGTAAGTGCAGAAAATATGAATCTAGTGATTCTAGATTTATCAAAATAATATTTATATAATCTAGCATTTTTCCCTAAAAGTTATGTGTAATTTTAAATATTTATTTCCAAATGATACATTTTCAGTTTCATCTAAGTGCCTTGAATCACCTAAATTTCAGTCATCACACTTGCAAATTTTATCAGTAATATGGTTACAAATAAATAAAGAACATGAAATTCAACTCTGCTTTTGCCTAATACAACACAAATATTGCTGTTAAATCTTGGCATTTGTGGCATTGCTTTATAGTGTAATCATCTAAAGCAGTGGTTTCCAACCTTTTTATATTTGGAGACCAGTGACCTAGCTGGCCGGAAACAGAAACACACTGTGAATAAAGTTTTATCATAATGCACATAATAGTGCAACACAGTACAAACTAGAGCTTGCTCTTCAAACTCCATATGTACAATGCATTTGAATACTACATAAATTTGTCTGAATGCTTTTTGTCTACTGTACATGATTTGTAAGAGCTCTGAACAGGGCAAATGGTCGTTTGAATTAGCCTACAAGTTCCAAAGACATCTTAAACAAACTCAGTAGTATTTTCATCAATGACACAGGCTGACATGTATCACCTGGAGCATAAGTGAATTTGACTTATCATTGGTCTATAATTTTCATACAATATCAGGGTAATTAACTCTTTCTCAGGTTACTACAACATTGCTGGCAGGTCAGCAATTGAAAAACACTCATCTAAACGATGAATGTATATAGAAACTAAATGTATGTATAGAATGTAAATGTGATCTAAATGTAGATGTCAAGAGAGTTAAGGAGAATTCTAGACACCTGTGTATACTATTCAGTAAGGAAACCTATGTGGTTATCTAATATATCACCAATTATGGTGGTTTCTGAATTCAAAGTATTATATATGTAAGTTAAGGAAAAACCATTGAATACTAATAGAGCGAGAGTAATAACTAAGGGTAAGTGGGTGTCTCATGCCATTCTCTAGAATTCTTGCTACAAGAAGCAGACATATTTCTTGGGAAAAGGTAGTACAACAGATTTTGTTTATACTCCCCGAATTCTTAATACAATTGTAGTGATAGTGTTAGAGATAAAGACCTTTGGTTATTTTCTCTGCATTTTAACTAACAAAATCTTCTCACTTCAAAGATTTATTCTTTTTTTTTTTTTTTTTTTTTTTTTGTATTTTTCTGAAGCTGGAAACGGGGAGGCAGTCAGACAGACTCCCGTATGCGCCCAACCAGGACCCACTCGGCATGCCCACCAGGGGGCGATGCTCTGCCCATTCGGGGCATCGCTCTGTCGCGACCAGAGCCACTCTAGCGCTTGGGGCAGAGGCCACAGAGCCATCCTCAGCGCCCGGGCCATCTTTTGCTCCAATGGAGCCTCGGCTGCAGGAGGGGAAGAGAGAGACAGAGAGGAAGGAGAGGGGGAGGGGTGAAGAAGCAGATGGGCGCTTCTCCTGTGTGCCCTGGCCTGGAATCGTACCCGGGACTCCTGCACGCCAGGCCAACACTCTAAAAGATTTATTCTTATATAATCTTTGCCTTCAGATTAGAAATATTAGAAACTCTTATAGCGTCCTCAGGTAAAAGAACATCACACTTCTAGTTTGCTCTCCAGAAAAATGTCATGTCTTCAATTACCAAGAATATTTAAAAAATAAAATTCATATTGTAATATACAAATCTACATTATTTTTGCAATATGTGAAAAATAAAAAATATATAACATATATAACATATATATATATAATATGTACTTAATGTTTATATTTTAAATAAATGCAGGGAGCTTTAAAACCGGTTTAAAAGTTTGCTTCACATTGATCTTATACACTATCAATAAACTTCTATGATGTTTTAAAAATTCATAATTTTTGAAGAATTTTGAATGATATTAGCATGTGTATTGTTTTCTTCTTTTTCTCATTTAATACAAATCTGACTTTGCCCTGGTGGTTCAGTGGATAGAGCCACCAATGCAAGGTCACATGTTCAATCCCCAGTCGGGGTACAAACGAGAAGCAACCAGTGAGTGCACAACCAAACAGAACAATGGGTTGATGCTTCTCTCTCTCTTTCTCTCCCTCCACTCCCCCTCTCGGATTAAAAAAAAAAAAAAAAACTAAACAAACAAAATAAAACAGTAACAATAAGTTCCAACATAAAATTTCAAATTTGAAAGCTTTATTGATAAAATTAGCCTTATGTAAGGTAGAATAGAATTTATAGTGTTAAAATATAGAAGTTAGGATTAGGATAATAGGAGTCTGGATTTACAAAATAGTTACTGCATAATCTTTTTCATTTTTGTGCAATCTTGAACAATTTTCTTATTTAACATAAATGTATCTCAGTTTCATAACCTGAAAAATTGGTGATAATGATATTATGGTTTTGAATGATAGAAAAGAAAAAACAGTGAGTTATCTAATAAAAGTAGAATTCATGGCAAGCTGTTTAAATAAATAAATTTTCATTTAGAGGAATATATTTTTGCTAAGTCTCTATATGTACCATAACGAGATAATTTTTTGCTTATACATTTAAAGAAAATACTAAAAACAACACTATTAATACCATAAAATTTCTAGCGAAAAATATATATCTTCCTCTCTGTGTGTTCTGTAGAAAGAAGTTGTCTTCAATTCTCCAGAAAAAAGTATGAGAATAGCTATAATATCCACTCTATGTCCAATCTGTCTAGCTTCTCTACAGAAAACAAGAAGTGAGGCCCAGAACAAAACAGAAAGAAACTTGTGTGAGTACCTTAGGACTTCTGAGTTCTTGATCTTTGGAGAAGCTTCCCTTTGATGCACATGTTCACCTCTGAAAGGAGGTAAGTTATCTACCACTTGGGTAACATCTATAGTTGTTCCTCTCTACATTCATTTATAAGAGGAATTTCAATTTAGTGTTAGAAGTATTATTAGAAAGCAGCTTAAATCTAAGCTGTGTTAATCATGTTTACCAATAATAAAATTTTATTTAATCTTCATGTCTCTAATTTTATCTTATTTTTCAATTGGTTCTAATTTTGAATGGATCTGGAAGAGGGGTAGTTATTTGTATCATGCTATTTTTAGTGCCTGAGGCTCATGTGCTGTTACCATCCCAGCTATCTTCAGTGCCTAGGGTCACATTCAAACCAATTGAGCTACTGGCTGTGGGAGAGGAAGAAGGAAAGAAGGGGGGGGAAAGTGAGGAAGAGAAGTAGATGGTAACTTCTCCTGTGTGTCCTGAAAATCACACCTGGGACATCCATATGCTGGACCAGTGCTCTATCCACTGTGACACTTGCTAGGGCCAGTATATTGTTTTTCACACACACACACACACACACACACACACACACACACACACAACCTTTGAATTATATTCATCCAATTATTTTAAAAAATTTCTACCAAGTTTTAAATGCTGAATAATCTTAACAGTGACAGGACATTGGATATAGTAGAAATAGAATAAGGATTGATTAATTTCTTGTCCATAATCAATATTTATTGAAGACCAACCTATCAATTTTATTTTATTTTATTTTATTTTATTTTTTTTACAGAGTACGTTTTCATTTTATTTTATACAAATGACAGACTTATTCAATAATTTCACTCAATTTATTTAAATAAGGATGAGGCTACTTAAAAGACTTTCTATATACAAAAAAAAATGTACATTACAAGGTTAAACTTTCTGTACTAAGTTACAAAGCCTGAACAAGCATTTAATAAAAGGGCACACTTAAAATTAAAAACATGTTGACCATTTTGTAGCCCCTAAAAATTACTGAAGTTCCACAGTCGTAAGTAGAGGAAGCTCTTACACACATGATTTAACCTACTGGCAGTTTTACTTAATGTAAGTTTTAAAAACGTCACTGCTATTCAATGAGTCTCTAGATCAGGTTTAGAATCATCTCTGAAAACTTAAGTTAGCCAAAATATTATTTCAAATAATTACACTTCTCAAGAATTTTAATACTAGCAAAAATATTATGGCCTCATAATATTAGTTGAACCAGACTTTCCAAAGTGCCTGGATGCTGTCTAGATTAATAAAGTCATTCTGGAAAGCTGCACCACCCTTACAGCCAGTTACTGGGAAGCAACTTTGTGCCCTGTGTGGCATGGCCTCGAGATTCTTCAGAAGTCACGCAGCAGTGACTCGAGTGTAAGAGGTCTGGGGTCAGCGGGTCAGCCCCTGGTGAATAAGCAGGGCCAAGCAGTATGTTTTGCAAACCTAAGCCTGAAGTTTAGGATCTACACAGAGGAGGAAGGAGCTGAAAGCAAAGAAAGTGAAAATATGGGAAAGGAGGATAAGAAAAAGAAAATAGAAGAAAGGGGGTGGGGGGAAGAACAAGACCACCTGCCAATGGCAGGAAGTGATCAAGTGCCTCTAACTACACCTCAGAAGCCACACACTGACTTGAATGGCATTCACTTTCCCACCCCAATAATAAGAAAAATCGGCTTTACTGGAATATAGAATCAAAAGCAACAATAACCCATGTTAGTGAGTAAAGATTCTGAAGTTGTTAGTCATTCAAATCAAGTCCTTCTCCACTTCAAAGCAACACCTCAAAATATAAGATTCCCAATCCTCCTGCTTCAGATTCCTGTCACTCGGCAGGCTTCAGCACGTGGAGACAGTAGAGACAAGCTGCATCTCTGCACCTCAAGAAGGCACAGTGCTCTCGGATGCTCGTATGTGTAATACATAGTGCATGGTTTAGCTCTCTTCCACATTCCCAACTCAAAGTAGCTCAAGAATATGCTACTATATGAGCACCATTCTGAATATTCATAATATAAACTTCAATTTGAAGCAACAATGTTACACAGTTCAGCTGTTATTACCAACCTACTTTGTAAGTTAACACACAAATTAAAAATTAACTTTGAGTAACTAAAAATAAATTTCTACTGACTTAAAACCGTCAAATGGCTAATTCTCTCTTAAAAGAGAAATGCTGATGAAAGCAGAAGAAACTAAATACAAAATATAGTTTGTCATTCTACCCAAAAATCTGCACTTTTCAAAATTATGTATCAGCCCTGCAGATAACCTATATTTAACAACTTAGCATAACATTAACAATTTGTGCAACATTTAGTATGTACCCATTTTGTCTTATGTGTCCAGAATTACAGTCTGAATAAAGGCAGAATGACTAAACAATGCAGGTTTAAAGTATTAGTACAGAACTTATCTGCAAGGCTGAATTAATTTTTTGTAAGGCTTTTCAATAGCTAAACTAAAATGCTTGTTTTAACAAATCAAAAGAAGAATGAGACTGCTCTAAAAAGTACTGAAAAGAGAAACTCCTGTTTGAAGATCAGTCATATGGGGAAAAAGTATAAAGTATTCGTACACACACAGTAGACACTAGAAGTCATGAATATAAGGTATAACCCTATTATCCCACTGACTTCAATCCCATAGTTGGAATACTACCACTTTAACACAAACACAATTTTATATTACCTTAGTAGACACATGTGCTCGCCAGCCCTATGGAAAGCTGTCCACGTTACACCAGCAGGGACCCTGGCCAACTCCATGCTGTGACTGCCCTGACTTCCGACTTCAGAACAGACCTGCTATTCTTGCCTGTTTTGGATCACAATGAATTTCTTCTTCACTGCCATGCTTCCTGGACTCTCTTAAATTCTAGAATTCTACCCCCCCCTTTTCCTGCTCATTACACTTTCTGTCCAAAGGTACCACCTCTAACATGATTACCTCAGCTGAATATTTTTCAAGTCAGCCGCTGTAAGCTCCTAGGAGGGCGAGCTACCTGAGCTTTAGTGAGACCACAGACTGCTCATGGAGACTGGCAGCGCTGCTGCGTAACAAGACATTCTGGTGGTGGACCTGGGGCTACCCTGACCAGGAAACACCTAAGAAACTGATTCTGTTATGACTTCAGGGAAGGAGCAAAGCGAGCACTTCACAGTCATTCCATCTGCCTCCTCTGAGTAGTTTATCAGCAGCATGCAAATACGCTTTTCTTGGTGAACGTCAAGGATGAATTTGGCAGTATTTACTAAAATACTGTGGTGAACAGTTATATTCTTTTGATTTTTGGAAACTTTCCTTCATGGCCATGTAACATGCTGTATCTTCCTCTTTGCTTCTGGGGGCTTCAAGTTATTCACGGCCTCGGCCTCTTCTTTAGGAGCAGCTCGCTTTAACTTCACTGGAGTAGCTCCCACGGGGGACAAAGGCGGTGACTTCGCAGGGCCCAAAGGACTTTTCCTATGCGTTAAGTCATGGTTCTGAGAGGGAGGCTTGAGTCGATCATTATCCCCATTCTCAGTCTTTCTCACTTTTATGCTTGTACTTGTTGAACTTCCATCAAACACAATGAGTGGTCTTTTCTTTAACACATCTACAGTGCTACTCCTTTTGGCCTCATTTTCCAGCTCATGTTGTTCTCTTTTTTTCCCCATCATTTTCCCCCATCTATTCTTTGGCAAATCTCTCTGAGGCAACGGTATTGCATGCTGAACGTAAAGATTAGTAAGATTGTCTTTGTTTTTTTTTACGTCATTTTCAACAGCTATGTTCTTCTGCTCCAGCGTGAGGAGAAGGAACTCCTGCGACAACAGCTCCGGGTGCAGCAGCAGATCCGAGTCTGTGCAGCTGCCCAACCTATCAATTTTAAAGAATACATAGTTTGATTTTTATGAGGCTAAGAAGTAATTAATGTTGAAGAGCATTACAAAAGATGTATTCCAGTCTTCATCCTTCCTTGTTAATGAAAATGAAACATAAAATACTAAAGATAAATGAGAAAATTATCAGAACCAACATGATACTCACTGAATCATCACAAATGATTTGTAATTATCACAAAATACATTTTCCAATAAATCAGAATAAATGTATTTAATATGTATGAAGAAAAATGAAGCAAAATGATGATCTATTTGTAAATAAAGAATAAATTATAACTTCTAGATCATTATTTATAATTTAAAATCAATTAATTTATAGAAATAATTATTTAGTAAATTAATTCTTCATATGAAATGAACATAAATTTTTAACACCAAAATAAATATATAGAATTGTTTTCATATGTTTATTATATGAAATAATACTCATTATCCAATAGTCTTACCAGACAATAACAAATATATATCAATATAAAAATTTATCTTAAGTGCCATCATCTGGTATTTCTCTTCTCCTTTACTAACTGAAATCTATTTCTGTTGAAGGAGCAAATAGCATGTTTTAAAAACAATATTTTCAAGTCTTTATTGCAAATAGGGGTGTCTAGTTTGTTAAATTATTGTCAAAATAAATAAATATAAGTTGTTAAGTGGTATGTCTAGAAGGGTCCCATTAAACATTCTTTTACATTTTTTTCATTGTTCTTGATTTTTGAGCCATGAATATATTTGAAGTCTTAGAAATCATCTTGTAAATATGAAGATAAAGTTGAAGAAAGTTGGAAAGAACTTGGATCCCTGATGAGTCCTTGGAGCCACCATCAAAGCTGCCTTGGATATTTCCCTCAAGACTCTCCCATGACATAAAAGGAAAGCAAACAGAGGATTTATGATGTTTTTATTTTTCTACAACATAGTACTAAAATCAATTCTTAATACACAGAAAGTCTATACTACCTTTAACCAAGTTTAGCTCACTGAGAGATTGAGAGACAGAAAATGTGTCAACAAGTATGTGGGTTTTATATGTCGTATGATAAATTATCACAAAATTAGTGGCTTAAAATTATACCTATTCTTTCTAATAGTTTTCACAGGTCAAGAATCTTAGCACAACTTTAATGAATACTTCTTTTCCAAGTTTACATGGTTATTGGCAGATTTCATTTCTTTGACATTTTAGGCTAGCAATAAAATGTCTCTGTAGCTAGAAGCAATTTCTTGCCAAGTTGTATTCTCCATGAGCATTTCACATTTTAGCAACTTGCTCTTCAAAGCCGAAAGAAGAGTCTATTCAATGCATATATAGAGAGAAATAATCAAATATACAAATCATGAGACTGAAATCTCATCTGCATCAACTTTGTCATATTTTATTGATTTGAGGTAAGTTACAGATCTAAGCTACACTCAAGGGGAAAGTACTCACAGGGAATAATGCCAGGATTTGAAAAAAAATAGGGCCTAAAATAGAATTCTGTTTAGCATACCAAGTATACAAACTTATTCTTACAAAGAGATTCTGTTTAATCTCTCCATCTTTTCATATATTAATATGATGGACAGCATATTTTAGATGGCTTTTCATAGAACCCTTTTTACCACTTTGTAAGCTCCCTTAAACACAGATCTTAGAATAAGGCATGATAAAACTATTTACTAACCTCTTCACATGTAAACTATGGTTGAAAATAACTTCCCAGAGATAAAATTACTTCCCAAGAAGAAATGCTCTCACTTAACACAAACTATTCTTTATCAAAAGTTTCAAACATTTTAAGGTCTTCTAGAGTGCAAGATTTCCTTAATCGCAAACCCACATCACAGAAGTTCATAAAGAAAAATTATGGACAAAGACCTATTCCCAAATTTACATTAACAAGTTTATATCTCCTTCTTCCTTCTGTTTATTGCATTACTGTTTAAGGTATATGCATCAGTGGCAGTGCATAAGAATAATCATTCCTGCCATGTTTGTTTTCTTTCCTTCTCCCTGTCTGTGAACTTGAAGAACTCTTTTGTGTGTGTGTGTGTGTGTGTGTGTGTGTATCTTCATATTTACCACACTGTGTTGTAATACTCAGTTTTCACATTTACTTTTATTACTGAACTAAGCTGAGATGTGGAGTTCTGCAGGACAAGTGTTGCATTCAGTCAATGTTTGTACTTCAGTGCTTACTCAGGCTGAGGTATTAATTCTATACCTATTATTTCAATTGAACTTTGAAAATAATGATTTCATTTAAAATATTATGCATGTGAAAGTGGCCCTAACTTGTTTACCAAAGTTTAAATAAAATGTCACTTTATACAAGAAGATATTTATAATACATACATATATATGTACTATATTAACATCTGTGTTCTTAGAAATAAGGACCCAGGAAAAGAAATGTCCTAAAATCCATGCTAGATATCTGAGGATAGTTCATAGTTCATATACTTAAGACAGATTTGTTAACACAACATGGTACCTGTATGCTTGTTTTACCTGAACTCTGAACAAATTAATACTTAAAGGATAGAATATACCAAGATGAATTCATTCAATACTTTAAGAATAAATATCCTGTGCTGAGGCACGAAAACCATCATATAGTATTTTATGCATCCCAAAAATAGCACAAAAAAAAAGAAGAAGAAAAAAGCACTATTGATAAAGAATCCTTGATCCTTAACACCTTACAAAACTAAAAGGGAGAATTTTTTACTTTTTATTGTCAGAATCTCAGAATTTCACTTTGTTTGAATCTCAGAACTGGCAATGCAATTCTGCCATAAACAACAGTGGTTACTTTAGTACATAAATAGCTGGGAGCTGTTATGATATATACTGCTTTCAAAATATGAAAATAAGTGAAAGTATATAGTATACATAAGCTTCTCTCTCTTATACACACACACAAAACACACATACACACTAATATATCAGGATATTTAAAATTACTCATTTTACATAAAATTTATATAATCTATTTCCTTATGAAATTAATTTTTTTAAATGTGTTTATATTCTGAAAACAAAATGAATATTATACATTAAAAGAATGTTAATATATTTTATATTGTGTGGATATAAGTATAATATCAAGGAAAAAACTGTATCTTTAATTGCATTAACTGGTATATAAATTATATCACAATAAAGCTGCTTGTTACTGTTTTAGGAGTCATAAGGGAATGAAAAGACAACATATACTGGAGAAAAGTCTTTGTAAAACTCATACGTAACAAATAACTGGTATCTAAAATATACAAACAAAATTTTAAAACTTAACAGTAAGAAAACAAACATTCCTTCTTATCAACTGGGCAGAGACACCCTAACCCTGGCAGGTTGGCTCAGTGAATAGAGCATTGCCTGACATATGAGCAATCTGGGTTTCTTTTTTGGTCAGGGTGCACAAGAGAAGCAACCATCTGCTTCTCTCTCCTTACACTTTCTTTCCCTCTTTCTATCCCACAGCCAGTGACTCCTTTGAGCATCAGCCTGAGCACTGAAAATAGCTTGGTTAACTTGAGCATCAGCTCCAGATGGGAGTTGCCAAATGGATCCCACTCAGGGCACATGTGGAAGTCTGCCTCATTATCTCCCCTCCTCTCATGAAAGAAAGAAGGAAGGAAGGAAGGAAGGAAGGAAGGAAGGAAGGAAGGAAGGAAGAAAAGAAGGAAGGAAGGAAGGAAGGGAGGGAGGGAGGGAGGAAGGAAGGAAGGAAGGAAGGAAGGAAGGAAGGAAGGAAGGAAGGAAGGAAGGAGACACCTCTCTAAAGAAGAGATACAAATGCCAAATAAGCATATAAAAAGATAACTCAATATCACCTGTCATGAAGAAAAAAAAGTACCATATGATTTTACTGATATGTGGAACCTAATGAACAAAATAAAATAGAAACAGACTCATAGATACAGAGAACAGAATAACAGCTGTCAGAAGGGAAAAATGTTGGGGGTTAGGTAAAAAAAAGTAAAGGGATAAAATGAAAAAAACCTTTTAGACACAGTCAACAGTGTGGTGATCAAGGAGGGAAGAGGGGGTGAGGTGGAAGAAGAAAACAAATGGAGGATAAATGGTGATGGAAGGAAACTTGGAGTGGTAAACACACAGTATAGTGTACTGATGATGTACACTATGCCATATAATGTTACAGCTGAAACCTATGCAATTTTATTAACTATTTTCACTCTAATATATTCAATTTAAAAAAAATTAAAATAATGAGATATCACTACACACCTTTAAAATGACCAAAACACTGATAACACCAATACTGGCAAAGACATACAGCAATAAAACTGTTCTTTCTTGCTGCTGGAAGTGCAAAATGGTACAACCTCTTTGGAAAATATTTTGGTAGTGTTTTGCAAAACTAAGCATACTCTTACCCTAAGATCCAGCAATTATACTCTAGTATTTTCTCAAATAAATTGGAAACTATGTCCATACAAAATCTGCACACACATGTTTATGTTTAACTCATAAGTATTTCCTTCAATAGGTGATTGGACCAATCAATAGAAAGAATATTAGTCAGTTCTCAAAAAAAGAGCTATAAGACAAATATAAAAATGAGAATCAAAACTTGATATTACTAAATAAAAATAGACCTGTTTGAAAGGCCAGTATTTCAATTATATGATATTCTGAACAAAGGATACAGTAAAAATATAAGTAGTAGCCAGAGATTCTTGGAGAGGGAGAGAGGAAAGGATGAATACATGAGACATAGGAAATTTTTAGTGAAGCAAAACTTTCCATATATATACTGTCATGGTGAATACATACATGTAACTTTATATCTATCAAATCCCTTAAAATATACAACACAAAGAATAAACCCTGCTGTAAAGCATAGAATTTAGTTGATGATAATATGCTGGTATTGGCTCATCAACTATAACCACTGCACCAAAATAATACAAAATATAAATAATAGGAACAACTGTGTGTATATTGGCAGGGACAAATGACGTGGCATATGGCTATATTTTCTGTTATTTTTTTTTTCTGAAAATTTAACACTGCTTTAAAAGTAAAGTTTATTAATTAAGAAAAAAGAATCAATGAATTACAGAAATTAAAAAAACAGAAATAACAATGTAAATGAAAGTGCTCAATTGTAGATATGATAGTTGACTAATAAGTAAATTTGAGAACAGATCAATAGTATTTACTCAATCTGAACAATAAAGAGAAAACAAAAAAAAAATGAATGAAGCTTGAGGGACCTATGGGACAATATCAAAAATTACAATATGTCTATTGTCACAATCCAAGAAGAAGAATATACCAAGAATGAGATTAAAAGACTACTTAAAGAAATAATGTCTGAAAATTCTCCAAATTTTGCAAAAAACACAAATTTACAGAACCTTGAGGTACAACAAATCCCAGACAGGATAAACCCAAAGAAATCCACACCAAAGTCATATCATTCTTAGCCTTCTGAAAACTAAAGAGCAAGAGAGAGAACAAAACAAAACAAAACAAAAACCTTTGAAAGAAACCAGAGAAAAATAATGCATTCCTACAGGAGACTATCAATTTGAATTTCAGAGAATTCATCTGAAAACATAGAGACCAGAAGAAACTCGAACACAATTTTCTAAGTGTTGAAAGAAAAGAAAAATCTATCAACCATAAATTCTATATCTGGTAAAAATATGCCCTCTGGAATAAGGGGGCCATAAATACATTTTCAGACAAAAGAAAATTAAAAGAATACTTTTGTTAGAAGACCTATGCTTAAGACTAGCTAAACTAAGATCTTTGAACAGGAAAGAAATGATAGAATAGAGAATGCTGGAGTATCAGGAAGGAAGAACAGTGTAAAGTGAAGACATATATACAATAGGCCCATAAATTTTGTAAATCATTTGATGGTTGAAACTAAAACTATAATGCTATCTGATACTCAAAATATTATTTTATTGGAAAATGTAAAGGAATATAAGTGGAGAAGAGATTTTCACAATCCATCTGAAGTTGTAAAACATAAAACCTATAGACTGTGATGCCACACACATTTATTTTAATACTCATAGTAACCACAATAAAACCAGTGCAAATATAACACTCAAAAACACTAGAGATAAAATAACATGAAATCTTTAAATACATATTCAAGTAATCCACAGGAAGGCAAGAAAAGTGAAAAGGGAAAACACAAAGAATCAATACTAAAATAGCAGAGTAAAGCCTAACATATCAGTAATTAAAAATACTTCAATGAAATTTAATTAAAAATAAAAGCTGGATTTAAAAATTGACCCATATATATATAGTATACCAGAAGGCCCCTGCCTCTTAAAAACTGGTAAAACTACATGAAAAAAGTTCAAAAAAGGACAACACGATCAATGAACAGGATTGATACATATTGAATAGTCTACCTAACACAATGGAATAAACAATTTTATTTTAAGCACCATTGGTCAAGATAGGTCATACTCTAGATTGTAAAACAAACCTAATAACTAAAAAGAATTTGCATTCTACAAAGTATGTTCTCTGACAATAATGGTATAGAGCTAAAAATCAATAACAGAAATATATTGGATGTTCTAAAATATTCATTGATTAAAAGCATTATTGCCCTGGCCAGTTGGCTCAGCAGTAGAACGTCGGCCTGGCATGCAGGAGTCCTGGGTTCGATTCCTGGCCAGGGCACACAGGAGAAGCGCCCATCTGCTTCTCTACCCCTCCCCCTCTCCTTCCCCTCTGTCTGTCTCTTCCCCTCCCGCAGCCAAGGCTCCATTGGAGCAAAGATGGCCTGGGCGCTGAGGATGGCTCTGTGGCCTCTGCCTCAGGTGCTAGAATGGCTCTGGATGCAACAGAGTGACGCCCCAGAGGGGCAGAGCATCGCCCCCTGGTGAGCATGCCGGGTGGATCCCGGTCGGGCGCATGTGGAAGTCTGTCTGACTGCCTCCCCGTTTCCAGCTTCGGAAAAATGAAGAAAAAAAAAAAGCATTATTTCTTTTTTTTAAAGCATTATTTTTTGAAGTCCTGCTTCATTTTGTGTTTCTTATTGTGTCTGTAGATATATTGCAAAATTAAAAAACAAATTATACTGTACATGTAGAAGCATTTAGGACGATGTTTGCAACAGAGTAAACATATACTTCGGTGTTAGTCATTACTATCATTGATAAAATTATAGATTGATAAAATTATTAAATTATTGTTTATACTTTCCTTATCAATATACCTAAAGTTCTTGCTCAGGTAAGGTGCTTATTCATACATGAATCTAATTAAAAATGTAAGTAATATAAGTTAAATTTTATAGTAAGACAACTAAATTATATTCTCTTGCTCTCTTTTTCCCTTATGCACACATACACATTCACACATTAACTACCAGTTTACTAGTATTTTAGTAGCATGAAAGCCATTACAGATAACTTAAAATTATTTTACAGAGAATATAGAGTAAGATTTAGAGGAGATAGTTATCTATGCAGCCTGATATGTCTATGTGTGTACCTGCTAAATATAGCAGTGCATTTATGCTGTGATTTGATTAAATGTAATTTGAAGTTTTGAGTATATACATTACTAACATTTAATATACAATCATTTATTTATAGTTTGGTCCAAATGAGAAGGGACTTTATGTCCTTTTAATCTTATTAAGGTTAGCTATGACAGGTGTGGGGAGGATGAAGAATCTGGAAATCTTAATCTAAAGAATAAAATAGAAAAGTTTTGCTTGTTATGTTTTTTTAGGCCAAAGTAACAAGATTAGTAAAATCTAGATTCATTTACATTTTAGTGAAGACTAGTAATTAATCATAGATTTTATGTCATTCTTAGAATTTTATAATCTTCATTTTATTTATTTTTTATTTAATTGTAATTATAATTATATTTAACATAACACACACACAGAGTCTTTCTAGAAAACCTTCAAAAATAGTTACATCATTACTTACAATAGTATAAATCTTGGGGGAAGTCTTAGTTTGTTCATTTTTTCAAGTAAAATAAAATCTTACTTTTCTTAATAGTTTAAGTAGAAAAGACATCATGATTCAATACTTATAATCAAAATAAACAAGCCAATATTCTGACCAAATGTGTTCTTTCCAGGAAAGATAAAAATGTATAAATAAACACTTACATTGAGTAAAAAATCAACATATTTGAGAGATTTGCTCTGAAAAGTGCAATATGTGACAGAATATTTAAAATTGGATATGTCACCTGACCTGTGGTGGCGCAGTGGATAAAGCGTCGACCTGGAACGCTGAGGTTGCTGGTTCAAACCCTGGGCTTGCATGGTCAAGGAACATATGGGAGTTGATGCTTCCTGCTCCTCCCTCTCCCTTTTCTCTCTCTCTTTCTCTCTCTCTCTCTCACTCTCTAAAAATTAATAAAAAGAAAAAATTAAAAAAAATAATAAAATTGGATATGTTAAACTACACTGATTGATTTAAATCAAATTAATGTTTGTGACAATTTAGCAATAGCATAAAAGACTTTTGGTCTGAATAGCATGTGTGAAAGTATGTATACCTTGGTTAGGTAAAATAATGATGAGTCATAGTCTTATATTAAATCTAGTGACACAGAGAAAAATGTATGGTAAATTCAGATGCTGAAGGAAAAAAATAATTTATATGTGGGTCAAATTTTTTTAGTCTTTAAATTACTAAAATCTACCACATAAGAGAGTGTTCGTTTAAAATCTGTCTCATTCTTCAATGAATCAGAAAAAAACAAACAAATAAATAAAAACTATAGTCTAAAAATAATAAAAAGCATTCTAAGAAAAGTTACCAGTTAATTAGATGTCTATGCCAGAGATCTTAATTTAAAGAGATTAAAGAAATTATAAGGTAATATGGAACCAGGATAAGATGAAAGATATTCACCAAATATCATTCAGCCAATAGCTGTATACCTTGAGCTAGGAATGGTGTAAATTCTGGAGATTTAATGGTATACAAGGTAGACTTTTATTCTTCTTCCCGGGAATTTTAGTGGTGGAAATAAATAATAAATATCAAATATATAAACAGGATTATATGATATAAAATAATTAGTTTGGGGGTATGTTTTAGGGTATTAAGAAAAGACCAATCTGAAAAAGTATTAATGAGATGGAGCATTATATTATTTTAATCTTATTAAATTTGACTATGATGGAACAATTCTTTGTGCCCTCCCCAAATAAACAAATTACATATTTAACATGATGATTTTTGGATGTTGTGGCTTTGGGAGGTAATTAGGTTTAGAGGAGGTGATGAAGGCCAGGTCATGATGAGATATACCCCTGTAAGAGGAGAAGGACACCACAGTCCTCTTTCTCTCTGTCACAGATATCAGTGAGAAGGTGACCTGTCTGCTAGCAAGAAAAGGGTGGTTCCCACGCTGGCCTCTTAATCTCAACTGTCCAGCCTCCAGAGCTTGAGAAAATAAGTTTTGTTGTTAAACATCCCTAGTCTATGATAATATTTCATGGCAGCCCCTGCTGACAATGACAGGTGTAGAAACTATGACAGGTTCTTAGAGGAAGAAGAATCTAGAAATCTTAACCTGAAGAATAAAGCATATACAAATAATTTGTTGGGCATCTAATTTGAATTAAGACACAAATGGTGAGAAGTCAGAGAGCTCTGCAAATCCCTAAGAAAAGATATTTCAGGAAGAAAAAGGAAAAAAACAAAGCTCATTGATTATTGATAAAAATATCATGGAGATTGCATGTTCAAAGCATGGTGAGAAAGAATGTGGTAAAAGTTGATGTTGGGGGGTGGGTTAGCGTCAAACTGTGTAAGGTCTTTTCAAACTTAATAAGACTTTGCATATCATTTTAAGTATAATAAGAATTCATTGAAGGGTTTTCAGCTGAATTTGGTTTACACATAAAACACATTCTGGCTATGAGGTTGAGGCTATGAGGAATAGAATAAAAAAGACGAGTAAGGAAGTTATTAAAGAAAACAATATGAGAAATGATAGAATGTGGATTAAAATTATGGATTGGAAGATAGAGAGTTCAAAATGTATTTTTGAGTACAACTAATAAGATTTGCTGGAGGATCAGATTTCAGATATTTTTATATGAGTAAGCAAATGGTTTATAGTGTCCTTTATTAAGATGGGAGACTATGAGAAAAATAAATTTAAGAGGGGAAATAAAAGAGTTCTGATTTGGACATGCTAACTTTGAAATGAAATGTGAATTTTGACATGGACTGTCTCACTAACCAAACTTTAGACAGTCTTCTCTGAGACATTTTTTCGACGAGGCTTCTTCCTTGGACATGGTCCACAACCTAACTTAGACCAGTTTTAATAATCCTGCTAAGAGAATGTAGAGAGAATCCCCCTGAACCCTTGATATCTGATCCTTCTTGACATTTATTCAAGTTACACATTCCAATTATTGATATTGATCACCGCGGATACCTTTAGCAAGTATCCTGTTAAGTCAGTTTAGCAAGAATCTCCTTACTCATGACATTTATACTTAGCAATTTTCAATCTACTCACCATCTAACTCTGCCCTTTGGCTATAAATTTCCAGTTGTTCTTGGTGAATTTGGAATTGAGCTCAGTTCTAGATTAAAATCTCTTTCCCTTGTTGTAAGAATACTGAATAAAATCTGTCTTTACTTATTTTCACTAATTTCTGTATCTATTTCTCTGTGAGTTTGTATTATTAGATTACTCTTATAATCAAATACAAATGCTAATTTCTAACAAAAACATATTTTTTTCTACAACAAATAGCCAGTTCATATATGTTTCCCAATTCTTCTCTCTCTCAGTGAAATACCTGCTGGACAAAGTGCAATCAGTGGAACCACAGTCATGTTTGCTACTCTTAGAAGTCGTGCATGAATTTTGTAGACCTATGTACCAAGTTGAGAGGTGCTTCTGAAGGAAGCCAACCAGAACAGCTCCATGGTTCAGTGCAAATACTGCTATCTATAGAAACACTGGCTAGTCCTGCGTTTTATGTAAATTGAGTATTTTTCATTCCAGGAATGACACTCTTTTGTGCTTTTCCTTCATGTACATCCTTAGCACTTTGACTCCAAATAATGTTTCTTAACATGTTAAAATTTCATTTAAATTTATCTCTGTTCATGGTTATAAAAGAATTATTCTTTAAGGTACAGAAAAGATCACTGTGATAGGTATGCTTTACAATACTTAATGCTGCTTTTGCAGGTGCTATACAAATTGGTTTTCTTAAGTTATATTGATCTACTACACATAAATTAATATAGAGATATAGATACACTCTTAAAGGCTCTAAAGTAGAAGTATTTGCTTTTCACTTATGTTGGGTTTTTTTTTTCTGTTTTTATAAGAAAAGAACAATTCCTATAACCATTGCATCACTGGCAAAATGGGGCAGCAGGATAAAAATTCTACTGTTGTTTCCATCAGAAAGTATTGTGTCAACAGTAGTGGGATAAAATTGCATTGGATTTCACCAGGCAAAATCTGTTACCTAATACTGGTGTTCAAAGCTTTCTGCCTCTACACTGGGTTGGTATCAACCTTTACTGATAACTGGTATGTTTGCTATTCAGTCTGACATATACTCCTTGCCCATAATTAGACTTGGAAAAAAAAATAATGATATTTCCTCCCAATATATCTGCTAGTAGCAGAAGAGTAGGCATTTTCCTATCTTGTGAAGAGTGGTCACAGCAGAAATCCTCTCCATGGAAGTTCCTTACACTAAATTTATGTCACTGACTATAATAATAGTAATAGTAATTATAATAATAGTAATCCTATGACTGACAGTGAATGGTATAACATACCTAAAAATGTTTAAATAATTCAAATGACAGATGACAAAATTTTCAATTTGCAGTGTATCAATTTTTCCCCAAAATAGTTTGCATTGAGTTTTCTGGTCCAAATGATTATTTGTACTTTTTAAGACGATAAATTCCTTAAAGACTAATATATTAATAATATAAAACAAATTAACTGTCACTAAACCACTAGTTTTTCTTATATAAAACAATGAATGCCTTTTATTTACCTGAAAATATTTTATTCCCTCTATAATAAGCAGTTTGTCATCAAATCTATAAATTTGTATCTGGCTTTCTTCTTCAGAGTAATTTGAGCTTATTTTACCTCCTACTATTTAACAAATATATATATATATATATAGATATAGATATAGATAGATAGATAGATAGATAGATATAGATATATAGATATATATTCATTTATAAACATATATTGAGTGTAGACATCAGTTTTGAGAGAGGATAAGTTAAGAAAGATATTTTTTCTCTCTAATGGAGTACACATGCAGGGGTTTGGGAAGAGTGAGAGTTTAAGTGAATAAACAAAATAATTGTAGATTGTGAGAAAGACCATGCCATAAATAAGTAGGAAAATATATAACAAAATATGTGACTAGGTGAGGTATACTATAAGAGTTAATTTAAATAAAATTAGTAGAGAATATGCTGCTGAGGATCCCAAGGTCAAAGATAAAAATGTGGAAGAAGAGATGAGAGCCAATCCAAGAGCATTACTTGAAGTGGGAATAACAAGTGCAAAAATCTGAAGTCAGGAAGGACCGTGGCCTGGTCAAGAAACGGGTAAGACATCTATACAATGATCTTGAAGACTTTCTAGAGAAAAGATTCTACCCTTTACATATCTACTGACTCCTGTCTAACAAATATCTTAAAAGAGTACTACAAAACTGGTTTATAAAACAATAAGCGATTGAGACATATGTATAATGTTCTAACAGGTATTAAAAGAATTATAATGTTGTGATTTAATATTATCAATAAAATAACTAATAGTAACATAGCATGCTGTATAATTTTTCTAAAAGGTATTGTAGAAACAGTAAAAGTAACTGCATGGCAAAATAAATTGTGATTTTTAATAGTCAAGAAAGATTATTATTTTTGTATATGAAAATGTAGTTCAGTTTATAATAAATGAATCTTTAATTTTGAAAAATAATCTACAAATTTGAATGTTCATTGATAACTTTTAAGTAATGTCATACTTTTAAAATGGTGATTAAGAATGCACATGTTTGGTTCTGGCTGGGTAGCTCAGTTGGTTGGGTGGAGAGTTGTGAGTGGAGCACAGAGCGCATTCCTAGCAGCTGTGGCTGATGTAATGCTGTGAGAATACTCCAGCTCCCAGAAGCCTCCTGGGCATAACCAGGAAGCTCGCCCACTATAAGGAAGTGACTTAGTGCCAACCACGCAGCTCCCTGATCTTTTCAGCCATTGGCTATGAAGGACACGCTGTAACACATGGGGCTGAACCCATGTATATAAGCTAGCTTACTTCCTGAATAAAGTGGATCTGCATCACTGAACCTGGTCCCCAGAGTCGGGTCTTTGCGTCTCCATCGTCCTCACTCCCAGCAGGACTTGTCCACAGAGAGTCATCCTGATGTGCCAAGTTTGTGGGTTCAATCCTCAGTCAGAACATATAAAAGGATCAACCAATGAATGAATAAATGAGTAGAAAAGTAAATCTATGTTTCTCTCTCTTCCTTGTCAATCAAAAAAATTTTTTTGAAAAAATGAATATGTTTGTATGTTTTCTTTATGTTGAAATGAATAAAGGCAATTATTAGTTAATACTGATTTACTAAATCTAAGAAGAAAGATATATGTTAAAGACAGATAAATTAAGCAAACAAAAACTTCAGAGTGATTGCAAAAGCCTTTTACTATCAAAATTGGTTTTACTCATTTCTTTTTAAGAATTTCTCAACTCTTGCCATGTTCCTTCACTTATGACACATTTATGCATATTAATTAGATAATTTTCATGAAAAATAAAGAAATATCTAGATCATTTTCAGAACCAATAAAAAATATTGTATTCTATTCAAGCTAAGAAATAGACCTTTTTGAAATTAAATAATTGAAAAATAAAATGCTTCCTTATATTAGTAATATTTCATGAGATCACAGATATTTAAATAACAAAATGCATTGAATGTTTTAATAGTTAAAAAATCTTTAAAACTACTAGAGCCTGATCTGTGGTGGCACAGTAGATAAAGCGTCAACCTGCAATGCTGACGTTGCTGGCCCAAATCCTCTGGCTTGCCTGATCAGGCACATATAAGAGTTGATGTTTTCTGCTCCTCCACCCTCTCTCTCACTCTCTCTTTCCCCCTTTCTAAAATGAATAAATTTTAAAAAACTATTAGAACTGATAAATGAGTTCATTAAAGTAGCGTTATACAAAATAAATACTCTAAAATTGTTTGCATTTTTGAACATTTTAAGTTTACTTTTTAAGTAATAAAATAAGTGAGAATCAGGTACATAATTCATAAACCTCTTTCTTTGATTTTATGTTCCTTCATTCATAAAGATATTCATAGTATATCATCTAGTTTGAATCTCCTACTGACTCTTATACTCTGCAACCTACAACCTCAGAGAAATGATTCTGTCAAAGATCTAAGGTTTGCATTTAACTTACTAATATCCCCAATGTGTTTACTCTGTGAATATGTTTAATAAAATAACACACTAGAAAAGGAGACATGGCTAATTTGTTAATAAAATGCTTTAGAATACTCTCAATGATCAATCGAGGCAATGAAATTTTTTTAATTAATCATTACAGTTTCTTTCAATATTATTTGGCATTGGTTTCAGGTATACAGCATAGTGGTTAGACAATCATACACTTTACAAAGTGTTCTCCCCTATTTCCAGTACCTACCTGGCATCATACATAGGTATCACAATATCACTTACTATATTCTTTATGTTGTCATTTACATCACTGTGATTATTTTGAAACATATCTGGTGAATTCATGAGTATAGAACATTTTCATCTACACTTACATAATTATTTTAAATAAATGTAGATCTAATTAATGTTTTAATTTAAAATGACTTTATTGTGAGGTTTACAATTTATGTCATATTTATGCTTTTTAGGTGAGTAGGGATATATTTATAATTAGTTATGTAGAGTAAGATTATGTTGAAAGATATAATTCCTGGTTTTCATGATAATATCTTTTAGAATGTAAGATCTATCTCATCCAGGTCATATTTTTACCTTTTATTTTATTCTTTATATTCTATATTTTATATGGCTGTTATGAATATCTTATATTCCTTAAAATATTAAATATATGCAAGCAAAGGCATTTGTTTTGCCTGTATTTTGTCTGTAGCCCTTAATAGTAACTATAGCAAATGTGGCAGGTACAGTGGTACCTTGAAATACAAATTTAATTCATTCTGTAAATGGGCTTGTAAGTCAGTCAACTCATATATCAAACTGCCGATACTGGACCCATGTGCCAACGCACCAACTAGGGGCAGCTTCCCAAATCACGACTCATATCTCGGAATTTCACTCAGATCTCGAACAAAAATACTGACCGAGTCGCAGTTCGTATCTTAAAAAAATTTATATGTTGGTCTGTTCGTATCTCAAGGTACCACTGTACTTGATAAATAATGCGAATTGAACATGTCATACCTTAAAAAACTTTTATTTTTTTAAATAGTTGCCTTTGTTTTTTTATTACAGAAAGATATTAAAAAATCAATATGATTATTACCTAGAAATGGGGCAAGATGGTAGTTGTTTTCTGTCAGCCAAAGCTCACAGACATATTATATATTTATTAAATTAAAAAAAATAGTAATTTAAGACCTAATATAAAGTAATTAACTTTTGCAAATATGATATCTATCTGATATTAAAAGGTATGGACTAGCTCATATTGTTAAATAGCATAATAAACAATGTTCATTGAAAATGTATTTGCTTATTTATTTGTTTAAAAATAATTTCTTAATTTGGGCTAATACTGTTGTAGGTATTAAGGAAAATGCTTTGAAGAAAAGAGACAAATATCTGAGCCACATAAAGTTCATATTTTAGTTGGATTAAATAGAAAAAAACAAGCTAGTAAATGAATGAATAAATAAACACAGTATAAGCTAAATAGCAAAAATTGTACAAAATAAAAAGAATATATACAAGCAAGATAAGGAGATATTTCTTTTTTATATAGAGTTTGTAAGTATTTTAACTACTAGGGTAGTTAATGGAGGTCTCATTATTAGAGCATGAATTGAGCTCAAATCTTAAGGGAGTAAAGAAGTAAGCTATGTGGCTATATGGGGGCAGAGTAATTAGTGCAAAGTTCCCATGGAACATGAAGGCTTAAAATGTCCAAGAAGCAACTACATCTAGTCTGGCTGAAGAGGAAGTGGGTGAGTAGGACATTAATAGAAAATGAGATTAAAGGGATCATTTCAAAACACAGGAAAATAGTTTTTGTTTCAAAAAACCTAAAGTTTTATAATAATAATTTTATTTTCTGAGTTGTTTTGTGGTATTTCTTATATACAAAGCATGATAATAAGCACTTAATATAAATAATATGATATTATTTAATTATTCTAATCATCTTACAAATAATCCTTAGAGAGGTCATATAATTTGATAAAGTCATGATGCAGAAAGTTCTTAAATTATGGTTATTTTTAGAGCAAATATTTTATTTCATTAATTTTGAAAATTATTGATCATTCATTACTTTAAATTTACTTATTTTAATATTTATATTTGGATGAAATGTCCTACATCAGAATGATATTTAGCATGCAACCAATAGCAGCCTTGTTTTCACTGGAGTGGCTAAAAAGTACACTGCAAAATATCTGATTCATTGAGCTGCACTTATTTGCCATGGTATGTGATAAGCATCTAGAAACACCATTTTTGCTCTTATGATCTGTTCAAATTTCATGTCTTTTACAAGGATTTGCACACTATATAAAGCCAACTTCAAGTTGAATATCTGAACTCACAGTTTAAACTTAATAAATAAATGATCTGAACTCACAGTTAAAAAGTAATGTTTCCTCAACTATAGAAGAATACACATTACCTAGATGAATAAACTGAATATTAGTTTGAATCTAAATTCATATTTTCCCCAAATCTAATTTCTTTTCATCAGACCATTTTCAGAACTGTTTTCCATTCAATGCATTTCTATTACTCCAAGATATAATGCGAACTGAAAATGAGATCTAGTGTTAATGCTTACACAAAATTAGAACATAGAAGAAGTTTATCAATGAATCTTAAACAGTTTGGATAAATTTTTGATGAACCAGAAGGTTCTTTGGATTTAAATCCTAATCCTCAGAAGCTCTTTCAAAGTTTAGACCAGCAGCAGTGACTTGTAATTTCTGTTACCAGTGACAAATGACCTAAATAAAAAATACTGGATTTGCATATTCATAATGCAATTTGAGTACTAATGTTTTTGACCACTAGGGTACTCTTGATATAATTATGTTAATTTCAAATATGTTTCCCAATGTTCTCTTTCTAGCAATGATTGTTTATAAGAAAGTTAATAATTTTCATTTAAAATTAACTATGAAAATAGTTTGTTTCATAGAAGCTGTATTATATCAGAAAATATATTCACATAAGCCATGAAGATAATTGACAGATTGTAGTTGAATAAATACCAAGTGTTTGTTTAAATTCAATTGCCTTTATATCAAAGATACAATATTGTAACATTTTGGTGAAAAATGCACTGGCTATGTCCATAGACAATAATGCAGCTCATTTGGCTCCCTGGACAATTGATGTCATGGTTTCTTGATCAATTTAACTATAGCCATATACATACAGATGATATAACAGTTGTTGGGCAGATAAAATATATTATGCTCACTTTGTTAAAGATGTCATTGTCCACATGGAAGCCCGTTGCCCAGGTGATAATATTAGTTGCCCTTCTTGTTTGGGATAGGCATGCTTATGTATGGGGAAGGGCTTTTGCAAAAGGTTTTAAAGGGAAGAGAGATCATGTTGTTCTGGGGGGGGGGTGATTATGTTCTAGAAGGAGCCCATGCTGAGAGCAGAGCAGAGAAATGCTACGTGGAGGAGAGGAGAAGAAGCCAAGATGGTGGAGTGCTGAAGGAGAAGCCAGTTTGTGCAGAGTTTGTGCAGAGAGAGGGAGATGGAGAACAGAGGTGAATAAGGCTGGTGAGCTAGAAACCTTAGATTCTAGGAAACTCGGATAAGTCAGTAGCTTTGTGAGCACTGATGAGTGGGATTTGGAGCTCAGTGTGTTTTTACTTGCCCACTGGGTGCAAGCTAGGGTTAAAGCTAATGGCCCACCAGTTCTTGGCTCTGTTGTTTCATTACCATCTGTCTGAATCAAATGCGAACCTGCATGGGCCAGGTAGCTATGATGGTGGCCGCAGCTACTGGCTTTACAACAGTTAAAAGAAGTAAATTGATGTGCCCTGTCCAGTGTAATCTCAGAATAAAGCCTTAACAATTATTAAGAAAAACATATTTCATCAGTGAATAATTAATAATGTGTCTATATATAGAACCTGGATAATAAATAAAACAAAAACCACCTATGTTCAATTTACAAACATAAAAAGAAATTCAAATCTAAATGTTTTCATCAAATTACAGAGAGGTAGATATACACCTCTCAGTGTGATTACATATTTATACTACTTCTTTATGAATAAGCTAGGTAAATTCTTGTCATGGGTATACTAAATAATTTTTTTAATTTATCCAAATAAAAACATCAAGTATTCTTTTTTTGTTTTGTTTTGTTTGTTTTGTTTTGTTTTGTTTTTTGTATTTTTCTGAAGCTGGAAACGGGGAGAGACAGTCAGACTCCCGCATGCGCCCGACCGGGATCCATCCGGCATGCCCACCAGGGGCGACGCTCTGCCCACCAGCAGGCGATGCTCTGCCCCTCCGGGGCGTCGCTCTGCCTCGACCAGAGCCACTCTAGTGCCTGGGGCAGAGGCCAAGGAGCCATCCCCAGCGCCCGGGCCATCTTTGCTCCAATGGAGCCTTGGCTGCAGGAGGGGAAGAGAGAGACAGAGAGGAAGGAGGGAGGGTGGAGAAGCAAATGGGTGCTTCTCCTATGTGCCCTGGCTGGGAATCGAACCTGGGTCCCCCGCACGCCAGGCCGACGCTCTACCGCTGAGCCAACCGGCCAGGGCCACATCAAGTATTCTTAACTGTAAAGCATATAAAATATTTAATATATTCAAAACACTATTTGACACAGGAAGGAATTACACTAAATTCCTCTTCTTAAATATGATGATGAAGTATAGAAAAGCTTTAGGGGAATAATGATGAGAAGAAATAAATATGAGATACATAAACTAGGGAGATTATAAGGTAATAGTTTATTCATTGTAATGATTATTATGTTGAATTTAGAAAACCAACTTTATTGTGTAGATTAATATAAATAAAAATGATATATTTATTTCTGAATTTGGGCTACTTGGCAAATGTCTTATTTAAAAAAAATAAAAATGCTGATCAGGTGCCCAGGGTTCTAAAGCTCTGTTCTATGAAGGTTTCTGAGAATTTACATAGGATCACATGTGAGTGCCTCAGTGCTAACTTTAAGGAGTCACTGCTGAAGTTACAAAAAAACCCATTTTTGTTCAGCAAGATTTTCTGGAATGAATAACAATGACCTCATTAATCAAAACAATGTCAATGACCAAGATATTCTAGATATTTAGAAAGAAAAATATTTCTGTATGAAGGGCTGCATGTCAAAGAAGATAGTAGTAGAGGGGAGGGTGGGAAAAAAATGAATCACAGAGATGACACAGTGAAATAAATTTGCATAATGTTTCATCTCAGCTTTACCAGAGGAAAGAGAACATTTAATCAATCTTAGTCTGGCCATCATTTGTAATTATAAGCCTTAACTATTAAATACAAAATTAACTGAGATAGTGTGTTTTTGTATATTTAACTGCTTCTGTTAATGTTATACTAAACACATCCACGGAGTTTCTGAAGTAAAACCAAAACAAAACAACCATGCATGGACATGTTATTTTATATTGATCTGTAGGGAATCACCCAGATGGTGATTCTAACCTTGAACCCTCTATGACTAGGATTGGGGAACTTTAGTTAAAAGCCCTAAGTGAATGTCTCGTGGATACAAACACCAAGAAGCTATGTGAGTGAGTGGCCTTTGTGTCTGCATGTGAAATGCATGTGAACAGGCTTTAGAAGATTAGCTGCCTTAGAGGTTCTAGATTGCCCCTTCCATTGTGCTTGTTAATTAGTAAAAGAAAAAGAACGTACTGACCCAAATTATCCCTTTCTCTATGTCAGCAAAATGGCCATTAGTCATTCTTTCCCCTTAGCACCTAGCCTCCTTCCCTTGTAATCCTGTTACCTCTGTTCTGCTTCTGATCAATAAAAGCTAAGGGAAAAGGAAAATCAGAAGATTTTCTTTGCCTCTCTTGGCAGGCCTCCCCTTCTTCTTCTTGACATCAGTTTGTGTCTTGAGTAGGTTTCTTCTATGTGACACTGGTAGTTCCCAGTGCAGTACTACATTGATCTAATGAGTTATGGTTTGCTATTGTTACTTTCTAAAACTGTGTATAGCTTTTTAATACTGTGTATAGCTTTTGGGGTTGTTTTTTTTTTTTTTAATCTTTATTTTTCCTTAAGCTATAAACTTATTATTTTTATTTTTAAATTTTTTATTGAATTATTGGGGAAATATTGGTTAATATAATCATATAGATTTCAGGTGTACAATTCTATAATATAGCATTTGTACACTTATTGTGTTCACCACCCCAAGTCAAGACTCCTTACAGCACCATTTATCTACTCTTTACCCTGTTCCTGTCCCCAACTACCTTTCCCTGTGTGAGGCTTTAGTTCTTTCCACAGGCTTGGGAAGTTCTCATCTATTATTTGTTTGAGTATGTTCTCCATTCCATTTTCTCTCTCTTCTCCCTCTGATATACCTATTATTCTTATGTTATTCTTTTTGATGAGTCAGATTAATTCCTTGTAGACTATCTCATTTTTTTAAATTTTTGAGTCTCTTTCTTCTTCTCCTCTGTTGTGCCTCAAGTTGCTTGTCTTCTATTTCACTAATCCTCTCTTCTATCTGACCTGTTCTATTAGCTAAGCTTGTTACTTCGTTTTTAAGCTCGTGAATTGAGTTTTTCATCTCTGTTTGATTTGTTTTTATAGTTTCAATTTCCTTGGACATATATTCTTTGTGTTCATTGAGTTGTTTTCTGAGCTCCCTAAATTGCCTTTCTGTGTATTCTTGTATATCTTGGAGGATTTTTAGGATTTCTATCTTGAATTCTCTGTCATTTAGCTCCAAGGTTTACAATATATTAAATTTTTTCTCCATAGATTTTTCCTCATCTAGCTGTGTTACCTCTCTTTCTTTTGTATCCATGATATTCGATTTTCTCTACCTTAATGGCATCTGAGGGTGGTTTTGTTGATAGTATTAATGAGATTTAATAAAGAATAAAAAGTTAAAAAAATAAAAAATCGAAAAGAGTTTTTTTTTTAAAAAATTAATAATGAAATAAAGAAAAATAAAATAAAATAAAAATTTTTTTAAAAAGGAAATTATTCCTTCCCTCCTTTTTTTCTCTCCTCTCCTCTCCCATCTTTCTTGAGAAAATCTTGTGGTGAACTGTGAATTATAACAAACAATGTCTGTAATGGAGGGCCTGAATTGGGGAAAAGTAATAAAGGGGCAACAAAAAGAAAAAAAAAAGAACAAAGAAGGTGGTATGGACCCACAAAATGCAAATAAGGAAAAAAATTGAGTCAAGAATAAAATGATTTGCTTTTAGGTGTTGGTTGTCTAAGAGTTATGATGAGAGGAATAAGAGGAAAACAGAAAAATGGGGGGACAAATTAAAAAATTACTATTGTATTTAGTGGAACAAGAACTAGATAAAATGGAGAGCCAGGGATGGGAGCACTGCTAGTGAGTTAAAAAAGGTGAAGTAAAAACCCCACAAAATGCCACAAACATAAGTTTGAGTCCCAGATAAGATAATTTGTTTGTTATTGAGGTTTGAATGAGAGGAGATGTAAAGGAGAAAAGAAGAAACTAATATAGAGGGAGAAAAGAAAGAGAGAGAGAGAGAGTAAAAAAGAGGGAACCACTAAAAGAAGAAAAAAGAAAAAAGAGGAGAGAGAGAGAGAGAGAGAGAGAGTTAAGGGTTTTGGAGTGCAACCCTCATAGAGAGAAAGGAAGAGGAGAGAAAAGATAATGGGAGATGTAACAACTTATGGGTAGTGGTAGTTCAAGGAGAGGAGAGAGTAAGACCAGGCAGAGAGTTAACGGCCAAATTGGAGGAGGAAAAAAAGTATCAAGAATGAAGATAAGAGAAACAAACGAACAAATATAATAAAATGGGATAGGTTATAAAGTCTGCAGATTATTCTTGATTTTGAGAGGTTATCT
This sequence comes from Saccopteryx leptura, assembly GCF_036850995.1. Classification (NCBI taxonomy): domain Eukaryota; kingdom Metazoa; phylum Chordata; class Mammalia; order Chiroptera; family Emballonuridae; genus Saccopteryx; species Saccopteryx leptura. The sequence goes on from NC_089506.1 coordinate 86,950,158, forward strand.
TCTTGCTTTTTCTTTTCTCTCCCTCTTCCTGGTTGGTGACTCTGTACCCCGGGTTCTGCCCCTTTGGCACGCTCAGGTAGAGGTTTGCAGTTGATAAGTCTCTATGGCGATGTCATGTATTGTGCTTTAGTCTCGTTGGCAGTCGAGGCTCATTAGCATTTATAGGCTCTGACAGTGAGAGAGTCCGTGTTCCTGGAGCCTTTCTCCTAATCTTTCCTTCCTCAATTAGTAGCCTGGTAATCCAGCTACGGGGTTGCTGCTGCCTCTGCCTGGATAGTAAGAGGCTCAAAGAGCTGGCAACTCCCCACTCTATTTCCACTCAGCACAGGGCTCTGGGTAAGGCTCAGTCAGTCAGAGCTGCTAGCATAATCAGGCGGGGTTTCCGCCCACTCAAAGACCTCTGGCTCTGCCACTCTGTCCGGTAACACAAGCAGGCGCCCACTTCCGGGGCGTTTGGAGGAAACTCTCGCTCACTATCTGCGCATGCAGACCAGGATATCCAGCCAGCAGTCTCACGCTCTGAGTGAAACCCCCAACCGCATGGAAAAGTTGCAGCGTTGGAATTGGCTCTCGCCCAGTCCCCATGCGCGGCTTTTGCAAGGTGCTGGGGTGGCCCGAGATTTCGCTTTGGCCCACACAAAGGCCCCTGACTCTGCCCCTCTGTGCGATAACATGGGCTTGCACTGCCGAGGCACTTGGAGGAATCTCTCTCTCACTATCTGCGCGCGCAGACCAGGATATGAGGCCAGCTGCGTTTCCCTCTGAGTGAATCCCCTACCAGCATGGAAAAGTTCCACCGTTGGAATTAGTTCTCGCTCCCTCCCATGCGCGGCTTTCCCAGGGCGCTGGGGCTGCCCAGAGATTCTGCTTTCAGCCCACAGAAAGGTCTCTGACTCTGCCTCTCTGTGGGGTAACACGGACCCCACTTTCGGGGCTTAGGAAGAAATCTCTCTCCCACTATCTGCGCGCGCCGACCAGGAGATCGGGTAAAATGGCTGCCCTGCTTGTCTTTCTTTGTTTGGGTTTGGCGCGAGTGTTAGCTTGTATTGCCCAGGTTGCCACAGGATCAGTTTTTCCTCGGCTTGGATCTCCGTGCCACAGCCCGGTTCGGCCGTTTGTGCTGCGGCCTGGATCTATTCACCCCTTTTGCCCGCCTCAGTTTCTATATTCACGGATCCCAGAGAAAGCCGCTCTGTTTAGGTTAGTGAGGAAGGTGGAGCATTTCTTACTCCCTATTTCCTTCGGGGTTTGGTTATATATTTAGCCAATTTTTCGCTCGACCATACCTTCGGGTGTATTGCGAAACATCTGGAGGCTCCAAGGATAGGTTTTTTCTGTTTCTGGTTGAAGATCTTGTTGAGTTTTGGGGGAGATTTATCGGTATCGCTTCCTACCCCGCCATTACTCTGATGTCATCTCAATATTTATTTCTTAATGCCACATCTATCTGGACACATTTAAGGCATTGCATATATGAAACTGTTAAGTTCAATTCATTTACTAATGACTACAGAATCTTTTTCTGATGGGCTAAATTTGATAACATATCAGTTGAATACTTTTGGATAAGTAGACCTGATTCATTTACAGCATGTTCCATTTTTTTTCAACAAATATTCTAAAAACTTAACGTCTTTATATCACATTCTACTTTAGATAAGCAAATCTCAAGTTGTGAGGCAATGTCAGTTTTCCATTAAATTGACAACAATGGTTTGTGTATTTAATCTGCTGAAGCCATTTATTTTAGAAAAAAAACTTACAGTAGGAAACTTTAATCCTCAAACAATATATAAATTATGATTGGCAACCAGATTGTATTATTGCCTCAATAAATTTGTTATTGGCCATGATAGGTAGATAAATTTTAGATTTAGTTTAAATATCATATATTCAAGTTTTTTTATTTTGTTTTGTTTTGTTTTTGTGGCAGAGACAGAGAGAGTCAGAGAGAGGGACAGATAGGAACAGACAGGAAGAGAGAGAGATGAGAAATATCAATTCTTCATTGCACCTCCTTAGTTATTCATTGATTGTTTTCTCATATGTGCCTTGACTGGGGGGCCACAGCAGACCTAGTGACCCCTTGCTCAAACCAGTGACCTTGGATTCAATCTGGTGAGCCTTACTCAAACCAGATGAGCCCATGCTCAAGCTGGTGACCTTGGGGGTCTCTATCCTGGGTCCTCTACATCCCAGTCCAACGCTCTATCTACTGTGCCACTGCCTGGTCAGGCTATTCATAATTATTATAACAAATATCAGGATAGATAGTTATCTGAAGTCTATAATGTCTATTTATATATGTTTTTGCTATAAACCAGAAAAACAAATATAATAGATAACGACACATGCCCACAGACATATCGGCTGTGTAATATAGGAATTATCCATTCTACTATATTTAGAGAGAGGTAATATATTTATCATTCATAAAAGTAAATGATAATGATTTGTGAAATTAAACTATATTTGTTATATAGCATAAATTAATTTTATATTTTTAAATTAAATTTTTCATATATTGCATTTTTTACTAATTGAAGAATTGTGATAACCCTCATTGAGCATTTCTGTTGGTAGCATTTTTTCCAAGAGTATTTGTTCACTTGTGTCAGACTTTGGCAACTCTCACAATATTTGAAGCTTTTTCATCATTATTATATTAATAGTTATTATAGTGATTGTGATCACTGAGCTTTGATATTATTATGACTATAATTTTTTTTAGGCTGTCATGAAGCACGTCCATATAATATGTTGAACTTAATCAATAAATAGTTTGTTTGTTTTGACTATACCACTGACTGGCTATTCCCTTGTCTTTCTTTTTCTCCCTGGGCCTCCCTACTCCCTGAGACACAACAATATTCAAATTAGGCCAAGCGAAAGGAGAGGTTATACGTCTCTCACTTTAAATCAAAAGCTAGAAATGATAATGCTTAGTGAGGAAAGCATGTCTAAAGACAGAATAGGCTTAAAGTCAGACCTCTTACACCAAGCAATTAGCCAAATTCTGGATATTTTTTTTTTTAAAAAGGTGTCAATGGAAATGAAAAGTGTTACTGCAGTGAACACACAAATGATAAAAAAGTGAAATAGCCTTATTGCTGGTATGGAGAAAATTTCAGTGGTCTGGATAAAATATCAAACCAACCACTACATTCCCTTAAGCCAAAGTCTAATCAAGAGCAAGCCCTAACTCTCTTTAATTCTATGACAACTGAGAAAGGTGAGGAAGCTGCAGAAGAAAAGTCTGAAACTAGAGGAGATTGATTCATGAGGTTTAAGAAAAGAAGCTGTCCTCATAATATAAAAGTGCAAAGTGCTGATGTAGAAGCTTCTGCAAGTTATCCAGAAAATATAAAATAATAAATGTAGGTGGCTACACTAAACAACAGAAGAGTCTTTGCAGCAAGCTCCATCATTGCCTTACTTAAGAAATTGCCACAAACACCCCCAATCTTCAGCAATCGCTGTCCTGATCAGTCAGCATAGAGGCAAGATTTTCTACCAACAAAAAGATTACAATTGCTGAAGGCTGAGTTGATGATTAGCATTTTTTAGTAGTAAAGGATTTTTAAATTAAGGTGTATATACTATCTACTTAGATATAATGTTCTTACACAATTATTAGACTACAGTATAATGTAAATCTCACTTTCATATGCACTGAGAGATCAAAACAAACAAACAATCTTCATGTGACTCATTTTATTGTGATACTCACATTGTAGTGGTCTCAACCAAACCAGCAATATCTCTGAGGTATGCCTGTAAATACTTCAGTAATTTAAAACTTCTACATAAAATAAAATAGCATAATCAAATTATTAATGCATGCATGTCTTTTTCTCATATTTTACTTCCACTCTGTTCCCCCAAAGTTGTAATAGGATCTAAAATGTGGAGTAACAAACAGGCATATGCATTGCAGAGAGAAGTTCCTAAGATGTTTCCAGTTAGAGTCCTCTTCTCAACAATCATTTTGTGCACCACCATCCTCCCTCTCCTTAAAATTTTGTACTTTGGCATCTCAAAAACTTGTTAATATTGTGGATCTAAAATTACAATGATTTTTTTTTGTATTTTTCTGAAGCTGGAAACGGGGAGAGACAGTCAGACAGACTCCCGCATACGCCCGACCGAGATCCACCCGGCACGCCCACCAGGGGCGACGCTCTACCCACCAGGGGGCGATGCTCTGCCCCTCCGGAGCGTTGCTCTTTTGTGGCCAGAGCCACTCTAGCGCCTGGGGCAGAGGCCAAGGAGCCATCCCCAGCGCCCGGGCCATCTTTGCTCCAATGGAGCCTTGGCTGCGGGAGGGGAAGAGAGAGACAGAGAGGAAGGAGGGGGGGATAGAGAAGCAAAGGGCGCTTCTCCTATGTGCCCTGGCCAGGAATCAAACCCGGGTCCCCCGCACGCCAGGCCGACGCTCTACCACTGAGCCAACCGGCCAGGGCTACAATGATTTTTAATATTATAATATTTTATTTACTGCCAATTTCATTTTATGCAAAGAATCACTGCTTTTCTTGACTTGTTCATTCTTAGCAGTGACATTATAAATTTTACCAAAAAGTGTTGCGTTTTGGGGGGTTTTTTTTAGGTGAGAGAAGGAGAGATAGTGAGGCAGACTCTCATATGTGCCCCAACCAGGATTCACCTGGTAACCTCTATCTGGGTCTGATGCTTGAATACCAAGCTATTTTTTATTTCCTGAGGCTGATATGCTTCAATGGAGCCATCCTGGGCCACCCTGGAACCAATTGAGCCACTGGCTGCAGGAGGGGAGAAAGGAGGGGAAAGGAAGAGGGAAGGGGAGAGAGGGTAAGAGAAGCAAAAGGTTGCTTCTCTTGTGTGCCCTGACTGGAAATAGAACTTGAGACATCTCTGCACCCAGCCAAAACTCTATCCACTGAGCCACCAGCCAGGGGCCAAAGAGTGAAATATTAAACTTCATTAAGAAACTTTGTGCATACATTTTTTTTGTGTATACATAATAATCTGGCTTAATGATGAGAAGCTGCAGCAAGTTATCCAATGATCAGTCTAAGATAATTAATGAAGGTGGTTAGAATAATCAGGAAGGTTTCAAAGTTAGTTTGATCCAATCACTAAACAATATCAACAAGAACACGTTTTTGCCTGACCAGGCAGTGGTGCAGTGGATAGAGCATCACACTGGGACACAGAAGAGCCAGGTTCAAATCACAACATTGTTAGCTTGAGCATGGGCACATCTGGTTTGAGCAAGGCTCACCAGCTTGAGCCCAAGGTCACTGGCATGAGCAAGGGGTCACCCTGTCTTCTCTAGCCCCCTGGTAAAGGCACATATGAGAAAGCAATCAATGAACAACTAAGGTGCCACAACGAAGAATTGATGCTTCTCATCTCTCTCTCTTCCTGTCTGTCCCTCTCTCTGTCTCTGCCACACACACACACACACACACACACACACATACACACACAAAACTTTTTTTATAGCTGTAATATGGATGTACATATGATTATGGAAATAGGCACAGATAGAGTTATACATAGCAATAGGTTGCATATTTCAGTTAATCACATACATTGTTCTTTAAGTCCTATTGAATATTTTTTTCCATTTTAACCTAATTCTGTACTTCCATGTTCTTTATTGTTCCATGTTATAGGCAGCCATTCTAATGGAAGTATTGTGTACACTTTTTTTTATATACTTTTGAAAAACAAATGTATTCTGTATGCATACATTTTTAATAAAGATGCACTATATAGTTGACTCAATGACTTTTTTGTTTGTGCTTGGTCAGTAATTATATTATATTGTCTCTATCTGAAAAATCTTTATAAAAAACTGTGATTTGATTTATTAGATCCTGATCCTGAGCTCTAAGGAAGTTTACCTTCTTCTGAGCTACTAGCTTTTTCTTGTGGGCAATGAAGAATTGATGTTTCTCATCTCTCTCTCTTCCTGTCTGTCTGTTCCTATCTGTCCCTCTCTCTGACTCTCTCTGTCTCTGCCACAAAAAAACAAAACAAAATAAAAAAACTTGAATATATGATATTTAAACTAAATCCAAAATTTATCTACCTATCATGGCCAATAACAAATTTATTGAGGCAATAATACAATTTGGTTGCCAGTCATAATTTATATATTGTTTGAGGATTAAAGTTTCCTACTATAAGTTTGTTTTCTATTTTGGGGAGGTTCTACCTCTTCTTTTTAACTTCAAGTCTTTCACCATTATGCACTGGATTTTCTTGTATAGCACCATGAGCTTTCTTATACATCTCCTCCACCATGTATAGAGTTATGTGTGTGTGTGTGTGTGTGTGTGTGTGTGTGTGTATTACATATATATATATATTATATATTGAGAGAATTATCTTATAAGCATATTCATCTTCTTTCATTAGGCACCACATAAAATATGCAATGTTCTGACCCACAAAGTTCTTCCAATGTTCTTCTACATTAAATTCCTTGCTTCTGAATCATAACCAAAACATTGTTTGGTATTGTGAGTGAGAGACATGTTTCTACCCTCAGCTACGTTCAGGGCCCCTAAAACTTGATTTCCCATAGCAGTTCTTGTAAGCCCTGTGCCCAAGTAGAAGATGATGGCACCAGGTTGGCCATCAATGCTTTCCACATTGTGCTGCCTTATTTCTGGCCCACAAGCTTCTCAATAGCTTTGGCACAGAGATCTATGAAGGCTACGGAAGTGACTGGACTTCATGATTTTTACCTGACTCCTCTGCTTCTTTTGTAATCACAGCTTAACTCTAAGGCCACTTCTCAGTCTGTTGCCATAACCTCCAGAGGCATATTTTTGTATTCGTGCTTATACTTTTTTTTTAATCATTACAAAATGAATGATTATGGCTTTTATCTTGATCAGGTCAACTTAAATCAAGCTCCTAAACAGAACTAACACTACTGCATGGGAACGGAATTATTATACAGCTGAGCTTAAGCAAAATAAGTGTTCAGGAAATGAGATTATTCTACTCAAACTGTGAGTTATTTTAATTAGAAGCTATGATTGCTTTCCACAGAAAGTTTGAATGGGAAAACAAGAGAGGAGAATGGAAGCTGGATAAGAACAAATAACTTTTTGCATCGGTGCTACTCCAACTCTGCCTTGCAGACCGGTGGCAGTTTATTTTTATTTTTTAAAATTTATTTATTTCTTTATTCAGTTTAGAGAAGAGAGACAGAGTGAGAAAGAGAGAGAGAGAGAGAGAGAGAGAGAGAGAACAGGGGGCGAGAAGCAGGAAGCATCAACTCCCACACGTGCCTTGACCAAGCAAGCCCAGGGTTTTGAACTGGTGACCTCAGCATTCCAGGTCGACGCTTCAGTGGCAGTTTATTATTTGTTACTATATCATGATAAAATTTGTAAAGACTTTGGCAATGTGCATTTTTAAACTTGGAGAGCAATTTGACATTTCTGGAACATGTAAACCTGTGATGAAGAGGTATGTTTAATTGGAGAGAGTACAGAGAGCTCAAGTGTTTTTGAACTCGTCTGGTGAGTCACAGGTGCTAAGTCTGTACTAGCTATGTACAATATAATCAAGTTAAAACATCATATTTTAAGATTATTTGTAAACTATGGCCTTTTTTTACACATAAAAAATTCAAATTTAATATAACAGTACACTAAATTGATAGCTATTACTGATTAAGAATTAAATAAATATTTGAAATTATATCACTGCTTCATTTTGGATAAAATAAAAACTGAATATATTTACTTGGCTTGCATTGTTTCAGCATATCTTCTTCCAGTCCCAACAGATTGAATTTCTCTACTAGGAGAGTTATTAGAAGAAAGCACAGAAATAGTTTCATTATACATTATTCCTTGTGAGTAGCAATGTCATTACTCCATTCTAAAATTAATAACATGGAAAAAGCAAGGAAATTTATTTTGCAAAAGCTTTAATATTAATATATAAGTTTTTGGTCCATGTAAGCATATAAACATATAGAGACATTCGATATGCATAATTTTTCAATCTTGACAACAAAATGTTATGTATGTGACAATGATTTTCTAAATTATTCATCTCTTGGCATACTTTCAATAATCTATGCACACAATTTTTAAAATTATGTTTTCATTTTGTGATGTTTATCTAATTTATTTAAATATTATGTAAGGTTTATTATAGTTAATGTATAAAAAATTGAGAACTTAAATTTTACATTTTTTAAATAAAATTTTCTAGTTACTTATTTTTATTTTATTTTAGAAAAACATTAATGTAAAAAAGCAAACAAAATATAGCTAAAATAAAAATAGTACTTTATCACAGATAATTTAGGAAGTACTATTCTACTGGATTAAACTAAATCAATTGTTTTCAAACCATGAAGTTCCAAGTATTCCATATGCTTCAAAAAATGACTTTAGTCCTTAAGAATTGTTATCATATAGTATGCCAGATTATAGAATACTTATTTTTAAAATTAAATATATATATTCATTTTTTTATCAACTATCTTATTGCACAATCAAAATCAGAGTTCTTAAGAACAGCCAAATAACTTTTTAAGATTTATTTAGGTTTGTAGGTATATTGTCATGCAAATAAGTAAGGGTGAGGTTTATACTTTATAAAAGTTATTGGCTTTATCTTAATGTTTTTTTGAATGACAGTATGTGTGTAGCATATGTTAAATTCCTCAACACTCTCCTTCAAAGTTTTTGAACTTAATACTTTTGTGCAACTATGTTTTGAATAAAGTAATAAAATTGTCAAACAAACAAAAATGATTTTTATCTGTTTTACTTTTTGATAAAAAGAGGTCTAAGGTCTGTGATATACAACTTGCAATACTTTGAATATGATGCCCTCATCATTTGATTTCACTTTCAGCTTAAGAAGAAGGTTCCGTAGTAGTAGCTATTTTCAATGGGACTTTAAGATTTATCAAGAGCTTAACTTCTTTGTTAAAAATGGAGCAAGTTAAACAAAGCATTGCAAAATATAAAACTAAAAGGCTGTACAAAATTAAGAACAACCTGTATAAAAATATAGATGAAGAAGACTAGAATAGTTTCATTAGGTAATGAACAAGAGGTTGCCATGTCTTGTATGTAGCTCAATGGCCTGCAGGGTAAATCCAGAAGTGATGAGATTACAGCCTATGAATAAAACATAGTACTCATTTATCTTTGTTTGATACTTTTCCTTTAAATTTTATAAATTACAAGAGAGAAATTTGAAAAATGCTTACTAAATTGGAAGTACATACACATTGCACATTATAGAATTATATTTTATGAATTTACATTTTTGATATCTTGCAACTGGACTTCAGATGCATTGTGATTATACTTTTATTTGTTTTTCTTTTGCTTATAACTGTTTCCTCTAAAAATGTTTCACTGTATGTATTTTGATTAGCATAAGAAAATAAACTTTTAAAATATAAAGTTTACCATTGTTCCATTTTACTTCTAATGATTATGGACTTTTTAAAGTCTTCTATTATTCTTAAGATAACTAATTTCATAATATTTTAGGTGGTATTTACATTTAGAGTAGTAAAAAATAAAATATTGATGTTTTAAAACATTAACTCAAAAATCTGACATTGACAGTTTTTTTTAATTCCAATCAAAATCACTTTAACTAAAAGCTTATTAACATGCTTACAGCTCATTTAACTTTTCTCTTTTTTTAGTGATTTTGTTTTAGTTTTTATTTTTTAGAATTGTTTTGGCCTTGGCCAATAAGCTCAGGGGATATGTTAGCCTGGCATATGGACATCCCAGGTTCAATTCTCTGTCAGGGCAATGGCTCAGCTGGTTCAAGCATCAGTCCCAGGCACTGAGGATAGCTCAGTTGGTCTGAAAGTCAGCCTTTCAGGCACTGAAGATAGCTCAGTTGATGAGCAACAGCTCCAGATGAGGGTTGTCAAGTGGATCTTGGTCAGGGTGCATGCAGGAGACTGTCTCACTATCTCCCCTCCTTTCACTTAAAAAAAATATTTTTATTTTTTCCAAATGTCTTTCACCATTATGCACTAATTTGCTGAAACAAAACAATACTGTCAGTGTATGTCTCATATGCATATCTTCACCAATTTTCACCAAACGGTTCTAACCTGTTTGAAGTATTGTAGTGTTTTGAAAAGCTGAGAAACTCCAAGCAATATAGAGAAATGTCTCTTATCTAGAATAAAATTTGTCTTACTTAAAATGTCTTCTCTTTTGTTAGTACAGCAATTCTAGAGAAATCCACATTTACGTATGTCTGTTATTATGGTATATGATTGAACTTGAAATAAGTTCTATGGATGTATTTAGAATTATGAAATTATTTCATCGTTTAATGAAATACAGTTTATATTTTATAACTTTTATGTATTAAATCTGGTTAGATCAACTGCATAGTGCCAACAGACAGGACTAAAAAATGACTATGTATTTTTCTAAAATTAAAGAGAGAAAGAAAGATTGCCTTAGTTTTCACTCTGTTTTAATCAGGAAGCTATTTAACTTTGGGCAATTCCCTTCGCCTGTGTGAACCTCAGTTTCTATATCTGTACATTGAGGAAGTTCCCATTAGGCTCTACATTCTCTAATTCTATGAAATAGGTATTGAATTGAGTAAGAAAGGACTCAGTAAAATCCCCACTACTCTGAAGTTAGTTCAGCGAGTGTATGCCTTCCATGGGTTCCAGAAAGCATATTCAATCAAAGCATATTTTAATATTTATGCAGAGGACACTTTAGCTCTGAGTAGTTTTCATATCAAAAGGATGAGGTAAAAATTCATACTAAAGTCTTTCAGCTCCAGCTGTGGAAAACTTTTCAGAGAAAGTGACTCCTCTTGAATAAATAAAAATATTTTATAGGTATATTTGCATATTTTTTTAGAAATTGAAACAGTGTTCTGTAGGTTAGATTATTATTTTATTTTTAAAAACAGAAATGTGTCTATTTTTTAATCACTTAAAAGTTCTCCTCTGTGAAAATGTATTTTTTCGATTTCCTTCTATTATGCTATCATATTTTGATAATCCATGATAATTTATATTTCCCATAATTTTTTTAGCAGGTTAAGTTGTAGTTTGAAGACATGACAGTGAAGATATAGCTGCTATTTGAGTTAGATATCATTTGTTTGTTTTTGTTAAAGTGTACATTTTGTGCTAATAGATCCTGATAAAATAAAATAATTAAGCATCCATCAACTTAGGAAGAAAAGCTAAGTTTTGCCATGTTGTTTAGGTCACAGTGGGACTTCAATAAATATTTTTTAAAAGTTACCTATGGTCTTTTAAAAAGAATGGCCTCATATTTCTCTAATTTTGTTTGTATTTAGCATGTTTTGTTCTATTAGCATATTTGACCTTTATTATAAGAGATATTGAGATAGAACTAATTTTGCTCTTTTTGACCCAACCAGTTTTTTAAGTATAATTAATCAATGATGATTTAAATGTGCTAATAGACAAATTATATATTTTTCTTAAAAGAATTTAAAACAAGCATAGTGAATGACTTTTATTTACAATCCAGTGCTACCTAGTAGAGATGCTATCTCTCTTACTAAATTCAGTTATTCAGCCAATTGTTTATTTATTCAATGAACAAATATGTTGTAAGTGCTTATTAAACATAAAGACCAATTCCTCACATTTACCTTTATTCTTACTTTCAACCTAAAGTGACTATGATGAGTTCAAATGGTAATATAAAATAAACCCTAAAAGAACCACCTTTTCATGTAAGAGATGAGAAGCATAGTTTAAAATCTAAGTGTACTTATCTCATTTATGTTTAACACTTTCCAAAATGTGCCATTATTTAATTAACAATTTTAATAATATTATTACAATTATTATTGATAGCTATTATTACTCTTCAGTGACTAAGACTGTCACTGTAAGATTTGACTACCATCACTGAAGTGCTGGTAACAGTGAGAGGTTCATATCAGTTTAACTTCAAGGTCTATCTAACTTTAAATTTAATGCTTTCTGTATTATACCACAGAAGCCTCAAATAATCACTTCTAAGTTACAGTTGCACACAAAATCTTGTGAACCTTCAAGGAAGATTATCCATGGGGTGTATTCAGGAAAGTCTCATAGATGCAGTAGCATTTTTGATCTAATGAGGAAAAATGAGATTTCTTTATGGAGCAATCCATCACAAAATGATTAAGACAAAAAATAATAATAAAAGGCAGAGAATCAGGAAATTGTAGGATAGGTAAAATAATGCTATATAATTTCATTTCAATGGAATACTGAAAAACACCAGGAAATTATGAGCAATGTACTAAAAAAGAGACTAGGTATGGAATATAAATATGGAGTACCTTAAATAGGTTAAAGACTTTTTTTTCCTAAATGTATAGGAAAACTATTAGCACTATTTGAGACTGCAAAAGAATAGCAATTTCAGAGCAGAACTACTTATAATTCACTGGGAAGTGATTCTGATATATCACAGTTAAAAAGGAAACAGATTATAGATATTGATAAGCTTGGGTAATATGACAAAGTACCTGAACTGCGTCATTATAAAAAAGAGAAGAGCATGAAATAGGTGCACACGATTAATTAGCCAGAAGGCGAAAATTACTCTTGAGTCTTCGTGATTTAGAAAATAGAAAAAATGATGGAGACACATGTGTAGGAAAATATTTAGAAAATGACAAGTTCAATTTGGCACATACTGACTTCATGACGTAAGTGGACCATCCAGAAGGGAGCTATCCAAGAAGATGCAATCAGGAAAGACTTGAAAATGGGTTAAGGTGATGTGATTCCATTAATGTGTGAGTTCCCGGAATACATGGCCTATTTGAATTCTAAAAAACAAGAGCCTCAAAGTAATATGTGCCTAACATGTCTTTTATAGAATAAATTCTAGATTAATAACTACTTACAAATAAGCACTGTAACTGCTCCTTTTATGTCCTGTACATGTTATGCTTATTTCTAACTTAACATCTATAGTCTTATGGCAGTTATATATTTAAATAACTGTCTCTCCTTACTAAGCTATACACAATTTGAAGGTAGAGGAAATTTCTGAATCATTATTTCTCCTACACATAATTTGATAATTGACTCATAAAATATGCTTAATAAACAATCCTTGCTGAATAAATAAATTAATGAGTGAATGTAACATCAGAAAAAATTCTGAAGTCCTATAGTCAATTTGACCTGGAGAATTGTACCACATATTAAATTAGTATTGTTATATATTGTCACAATATGAAATGCCGAAACTCTCTAGCATATACCTAAATTGATAAAACTAATTAGTCCTAACTTTTATTCTCACTCTTTTGTATAAGAAACAATATTAATAAAATTAGAAATGACCAGTGATTTTATGACCATTCTTAATTATAGCAATCTAATTCTTCTTTTTTTTTTTTTTTTTTTTTTGCCATTAGCTGGTTTGTTTTTTTTTGTTTGTTTTTTAAGATTTTATTTATTTCTTTTTAGAGAGAGAAAAGGGGGGAAGAGCCAGAAGCATATGTGCCTTGACCAGGCAAACCCAGGGTTTTGAACCGGTGATCTCAGTGTTTCCAGGTCAATGCTTTATTCACGGTACCACCACAAGTCAGGCCTCTACCATTAGCCTTTTAAGTTATAAAGCTTATCACGATTATTCAGATGTAATTTCCCTATAATAAGTATTGTCTTTCTAAATTATTATTTGGTGTTCACATATGTAAGTCTATAATAGACAGTCCCATCCTAAAAACATTTATTTTGCTATTTATTAGCAATATTTTTAACTTCACCTGACAAAAATGAAAATAAATACACATTTAAAATGTTAGTAAACTTTGTCTATCTACTAAACCTTCTTGGTTTTACTGAGAAAAACATTAATTTTGTGTGTTTTTTTCTCTTTGGCTTATCAGAAACTTCTTGAGTTCTTCACAGATGCAACAATAGAAGAAAAAAATTCTAGTAACTTATTAGTAGACATCTTTTCCAGATGGCAATGACTCTATTAACAGCAGGGATGCAAACTTATTCAGCCTGCTTGCATCTAATCCAGTACAAAGATCTCTAAGAGAATATCTAAGTTGTGTCATCAATTAAATTCACTCTGAGGAGCCATTAAGGTATAATATATTGTCAATTTAGCTAAATTACAGTCCTAAACAAAATCTGCTTCATTTGTCTCCTGTCTGTAGCTCCCCCTGTTGGCTACATCATGCTGTTTACTCATGGCAGATGGAATAATACCCAAAAGCAGTGGCGAATAACTCATCATCTATCTGCAAGGTCAAGCCGTCTTCATATTTCTGTCCAGATGATTGTGGGTTCCAAGTTTCTATACCATCTCTCACAATTGCAGTGCATTAGTAATAAATAAATTCGGCAAAAATATTGCCTCATTTAGAATCTAGGTGAATTCTCTATCAGCATCTCTTATTTTTCACATCACCCTCCATATAAATCTTCATAAAACATGTATGCAGTTCATCTTTCAGAGTGTTAACGGTTAGCCGTGGCTTAAAATATTATATGGTGAGCATTTTTTTTCGGGAGCCACTGCAGTTGATTAATTCTCCAAAAAACTTCTTACAAGTTAGTAGGAATGAATTTAAATGTTGTCAAATGAAGCTCCCTTGCTTTTAGAGGCAAATTTAAATGCTGAAGCCTGGGTTCACTAACATGACATAATGCTTGAATTATTAGGAGCTTTATAAAATACAAGATATTAATGTTTATTCTTCACCTCCTTGGTAATCTGCTAGCTACCTAACTATTTAAAGAAAATGCACTGGCAAACATCAGAGCTCAGAATCTGAGCATTTCACACATTTCATCATGTAAGGATTATTAAAAAGGAATTCCATTCTTAACTCACATCTGTCAAAGAACATTAAAACACATGTAATTCATTACCACAGCAATACTTCTGAATAGCTACATTACTTTTTTTCTTAATTTCTACTAAATTATATCCTAAAGAGCCTCTTGTTTGCCAACTGCTATCAACAAATCTCTCTATTCCCAAGCATATTCTTCAGAATTTCGTGGAAATTTTATCTTTACATAACAGGTATTTTTCCATTCCTCTTACCCAGTTTAGAAAATGACATATTCCCTCTGAATTAAGTTTCTTCTACCAAGACTGGTGGTGTGAATGGGGCCTGCAATTACAACATTTTTTGTTGGAGAAAATAGATGTTTTATTTTGATTTTATTATCATAATTTTTAAGCAGAAACATAGTTGTTTATTATCATTATAATTATGTGTTGTACATAATTGTATATTATACTTTTATACAACTAGAAGCATAATATGTTTGTTTCCATCAGCATCATCACAAATATATCAAAATTGGATATTTTATGGTGCTCAATTTAATATTGTATTGTGCTATATGAGTCCATATGCTTCAGAGTTTAAGTTCAATCTTGTTTAAGTTCAATACCTTTGTTATTATGGTCAATAACTGAGGTGATAAAAGATATGAAATGATAAAATCTGTTTTGATTTTGAAACTTCCATTTACCTGCATACTTACATTTTGTAAAAATTTAGTTTTTATGAATAAAACTATTAAAGTTTTACTGATCAAAATGTTTTTAAGCAGCTTAAGATATAATTTATATAAAGTCTATCTATTGATAGTTTATTATTGAATGCTTTTAACTATATTTAAATTTATGCATCCATAAATGTTTTAGAACATTTTCATCATTCTTAAAAAAAACCATTAGCTCCTTATCAGTCATTCCCCATTTCGCCTTCCTCCAAAAATTAACAACCAGTAATATACTTTCTATCTCTATAAATTTTCTTCTTATTCTCATCATTTTGGATAAATGAAATCATGCAGTATATAGTCATTTGTGTCTGACTTTTTTAAGCATTTCATTTTCAAGAGTCAATTATGTTATAGAATATAGTAGTATTTTATTCCTTAATATTATGTTTGATATAGATCTTCAATATTTTGTTAATCTATAAATATTTTAGAAAAAACATAGGACTCAATCCTGATGATCAGTGGTTTTCAACTGCTAGTGTGCAGTCTGGTGCCAGTGGACAATGAATTCACAAACTTTTGGCTTACTGGCACTGGTCCATGACGCGTGGTTGGAAACAACTTATGAGACAAATTTGTAGCTACAACTCCAAAGCACATGTAGTAAAAGCACACTTTCGTTGGGTGAAACTTAATTAAAATTAAAATATTTTAGGTTTCACAGAATACCATAAAAAGTGAAAAAGTAACCACAAAATGTGAAAAAGTATTTGCAAATCATGTATCGATAAGGTCTTGTATCCAGAATATATTAAGAACTCTTATGTTATGAATCAGCATGACTTGTAATTTCATAGGTCTTGGGTGGAAACAGTGGAGGATTAGAAAATAAACACAGAAAAAAAAAAAAAAGGATGGGATCCGGAGGTCATATGGTGGCTGATGGTCTACCAAAAAAGCAGCTGTACTCCCAAAAGCTTTACTTTTACAGTGTAAAACAAATTCATTTGCAAATCAAAGAGATCTCTGAAACAAAGTCACATTTCCAAGGCAACCCAAGAATCTTCTCCAATGCAGAAAACCTCCCTACCATGCATAACATCTTAACTTCACAAAACAACAGGTAAAAAGAAAACTGCCTCCAGTCTCTCTGAGGGACATGGAGGATGGGACGAGTGGAAATAATCCAGCATCACAGCTAACATGGAGGTGTGGGAAAGGGCATGTGAGTTGCCTTTTCCAACCTAAACAATCAGTCAGAGGTGGTGGGGAAGAGCTTAGTCTTTAGCAACTTAATCAGGCAAGTGAGGTGGGGAGATGGGCAGCAAGGACACTGTCAGCTTCTTGCCAGTCCCCCACACCTCTGTCCCCCACAAGTCTAAACCACAAAGACTCTGTCAGCTTGCAGTCTCCAACACTCTTATAACTTAATGATAAAAATACAATCCAGGCCCTGGCCGGTTGGCTCAGTGGTAGAGCATCGGCCTGGCATGCAGGAGTCCTGGGTTCAATTCCTGGCCAAGGCACACAGGAGAAGCGCCCATTGCTTCTCCACTTCTCCCCCTCTCCTTCCTCTCTGTCTCTCTCTTCCCCTCCTGCAGCCAAGGCTCCATTGGAGCAAAGTTGGCCCGGGCGCTGAAGATGGCTCCATGGCCTCTGCTTCAGGTGCTAGAATGGCTCTAGTTGCAACAGAGCAACGCCCCAGATGGGCAGACCATTGCCCCCTGGTGGGCATGCTGGGTGGATCCCGGTCGGGCGTTTGTGGGAGTCTGTCTGACTGTCTCCCGTTTCCAACTTCAGAAAAATACAAAAAAAAAAAAATATATGATCCAATTTTTGTAAAAATAACATGATTTGAATAGACATATCTTTAAAGAAGATAATCAGTGATGACTATGCACTTGAAAAAATACACAACATCGTTAATTAATAAAGAAATGCAAATCAAAACAAGGAAATATCACTCCACCCCACAAGAAAGTCAATACGATTAATAAAAATTAGATAATAAAAATATTTATCAAGTGATGAAGAAATTATAAGTCATATATTGCTGATAGAAATGTAATATGATGCAGCCACTTTGGATAATATTTTGGCAGTTTCTCAAAGTTTTAACATACAGTTATCATGGCCCAGAAATTCCATCCTAGGTAAATATCCTAGAGAACTGAAATACGTGGTCACACTAAACATGTATATGAGCATTCCTAGGAACATTATTGATAACAGACAAAAAGTAAAAACAATTCAAACTGCAATTTTTTAAATGTGAGAGAAGGAGAGATAGAGAGACAGACTTACACATGCACCTCAACAATCACGTCTAGGGCTAATGCTTCAATCAATCGAGATATCCTCCGTACCTGAGGCCGATGTTCAGACCAACCTCAGCGCCCATGGTAGACACTCAAACCAATTGATGCACTGGCTGTGAGACAGGAGGAGAGAGAGAAGGGGGAGAGGAGGAGAAAATAAGCAATGGTTGCTTCTCCTTTGAGCCCCGACCAGGGATCAAACCTGGGATGTCCATATGCTGGGCCAACACTCTATCCATTGGGCCAGTTGGCCAGGGTCCAAATGGCTTTTTAAGAGAAAAACCACTTGTCCTCTCCAGAATGTTTGGTTGGCTAGAGCATTGTCCCAACCAGCCAGTGGTTGATGGTTTGATCTCTGGTCAGGGCACATACAGGAACAGATTGATGTTCCTATTTCTCACTCTATCTCCTTCCCTTTCTTGAAAATCAATAAAATATACATTAACAAAAAAAGAGTAAAACTACCAAAAAAATTTTAATGTAATTTTATAATTTTTTAAAAAATCTTGTAACATTATTATTGAAAAAATGGCAGTTTTCTAAAACATATATTAGTTATTTTATTATAAAACTAGAAAAATAAATATATCCTTAACATCATTATACTATCTAAACCCAAAGCTTTTCTTTTAGTTATTGGGTTTAAGTGACACTTGGGTGGTTTATCTGAAAATAATTAAAATCTTTATTTTATGTGACTTTAAAGTACTTCATCAATATCTATTCCCTCTCCAGCTCTATCAGCTCCCAAATCATTATCTTACCAGTATCATCCCACAAAGTCATGTACTTTCTGACATAACTATCATTGAGTGCTTCCTGAAGAAAATGACAGAGTACAATCATGTTTCTTTTAATCTCCTTCTAAAGTATACATCCTCCCTTTTCCCTCAATATCCCTACTTATAACTCAAATAAAACTCTTCAATTTATAATTAATCTATTAATTTAGTCAACATTTTTTGAATACCTGTATTGTATTAGACACTAATATAGACTGTAATAATATAGCAGCTAATATTTTTTTAAAGAAAATAAACTTATTCTGGCCCTGGCCAGTTGGCTCTCCTTTCTCTCTATCTCTCTCTTCCCTTCCCACAGCCAAGGCTCCATTGGAGCAAAGCTGGCCCGGGCACTGAGGAAGGCTCCATGGCCTCCGCCTCAGACACTAGAATGTCTCCGATTACAGCGGAGCAACGCCCCAGAGGGGCAGAGCATCCCCCTTGGTGGGCATGCTGGGTGGATCTCAGTTGGACACATGCAGGAATCTGTCTGTCTGCCTACCCACCCCCTGGTTCTCACCTCAGAAAAAATACAAAAAAAGAAAAAAGAAACTTATTCTGTCTCCTGAAAGTGAAATATGACCACCCACTGCCTGGTCAGGCACAGTGAATATAGCATCGGACTGGGATATGGAGGACCCCAGTTCGAGACCCCAAGGTCGTCAGCTTGAGTGTGGGCTTCTCTGATTTGAGCAAGGCTCACCAGCTTGAGCCCAAGGTCTCTGGCTTGAGCAAGGGGTCACTCAGTCTGCTGCAGCCCCGTGGTCAAGGCACATATGAGAAATCAATCAATGAACAACTAAGGAGCCACAATGAAGAATTGATGTTTCTCATCTCTCTCCCTTCCTGTCTGTTGTCCCTATGTGTCCCTCTCTCTGTCATTGCCACACAAAAAAGAGAAATATGACCACCCACTGATGCTACACAATCACTGATGCCACATAATCATCTCCACAACTGGTGACTCTTACATTAATTCAGACTATGAGTCTCTTTAGGTGAAGTCATAGTACTTAAAATACATCTCATACTATAAAAAATTTATCTGATTAGTTGAGGGAAAGAATGCAATGTTTTTCTGAAACTTGATAGATGAATTTTTTTTAAGTATACTTTTATGATGAGGGGTTCTATCATATAGCAACTACTTAATGCTCAAGTGAGGACATGGATTTCCATATAGTAAATACTTAAAAAACATTTGTTGATTTGGCATCTTGATTTGATGTCATTACCTATATCAATAACTCTGTGAATTATAAGTCCATTTTTGCATAGAGATGGCTCTTGTGCTACCGAATAAGAGATTTGATGCTACACTTTTGAAATATTAAAAGAAAACAAAACTCTTCATAAAGAGTCCACAGGAGAGTGACGTCATGGAAATGGCGCCGTGAGCTGCGCGTCCGACAGCTCTCCCCTAAATCACAACAAATTTATCAACTAGAAACAGAAAAATCTATCCTCGGAGCATTCCGGAATTCCACACAAACTGATAGCAAAAAGACTGGTATCACTTGAATCTGAGAGACGAGGGTGTGGAGGAAGCTACCTCAGGGACGTTCATTCAAGCCGCGAGGAAGTGAGCCTGTGGTGAGTTAGCCCACACTCGGGAGCCGCGAGCCGCCGCGAGCCGAGCCGCCGCGAGCCGCCGCAAGCCGCAGTGCGCGCACCCAGTCCGGTTGCAGAGTGAGCACCGCTTACATTCCCAGTGGCCCGCGCACTACGAGTGAGAGTCGCCAGCCACCGGTGCCCGGAGCACCCCATTCGCGCGCGTGCCCTGGGCATTCCACGCGTCCAGAGCACTCTACTGGCCCGCACACCCAGGGGGCCCCATTATCCTGCGCCTGGTGCGATCCAGCCGCCAGTGGCAGGGCGAGCAGGAGAGGCTTGGGAGATTCTCTCCGTGGGCGGGGCACCTCACCCAGCCATTCAAGCTAACAATCAAGCGTTGGGGGAGGGGCGCGCGCAGGCAGCCTAAAATACCTTCAGGAGCACAGCTGCGACCCAATCACTGAAATTAGCTTAACCCATGAATTCTGCGCACCCTCGGTTCTAATTGATAAGATCTCTCTCAGTTCAGCGATCCAAGACAAGAGGCGTGATATTTTTTAGTGCCTCTCGCTAAAGGGGCGGGGGCAACTTCTGATTGATAGAGCCTCCATATTCAGGGATAAACGCTAACAAGAAGGACTTGGCAGATAATAAGATCTATACTACACTAGTCGCAAGCAGAGACTAGTGCCTCTTCTTCCCAGCAAAAACAGGCTACAAAGTGTGGAAAGCCTGGGTTGAGAGGTCCAACTGAATGATAGGTGCTGAACAGTCACCTTGACAACAATTGACTCCCACCCCCGCCTGATTACACTGGAGGCCCTGACTGCCAGAGCCTTTCCCAAAGCTTTGCACTGAGTGGGGATAGAGTGGGGATTTCCCAGCTCTTTGAGCCTCTTACTCCCCAGGCAGAAGCAGTTGCAGCCTTATAGCTGGATCACTAGGCTGCTAATTCAGAAAGGGGGGACTAGGAGAGAGAATCCAGGAAAGCAAACTCTCTCATCATTGGACCCTGCGAACGCCAACAAGCCTTGACTACCAGCAAGACTAAAGCCAATTATATGACATTGCCATAGAATCCCATCAACTGCAAATCCCTACCTAAGTGTGACACAGGGGCAGAGCCTGGGGTACAGAGTCACCGACCAGGAAGAGAGAGAGAAAAGAAAAAGGAAGAAGTTAACCTCTCAAAATCAAGAAAAATCCACAGACTTTACAACTTGTTCCACTAATTCTTTTTTTGTTGTTGTTGTTTGTTTCTTCTATCTTATTGCCTTTATTTCCTCCACCTCGGTCCTTCTATTCTCTGCCCATCTTATGCTTCCCTTTTCTTGAACTATACTACCCATGAGTGTTACATTTTATTTCTCTTCTTCATCCTCACCCTCCTTTAAGGTTATACTCCAAAACACTTAACTCTCACTCTCTCCTCTTTTTTTTTTTTTGTCTTGCTTTATTTTGTTTTTTTTTCTCTTCCTATTTTATTTCTTCCTTCGTTTTTCTCTTTTTCTTATTTTTTCCTTTCTATTCGTTTTTCTTTTCTCATTTTACTTTCCTCCCATTTAATCCTCAATCACGAACAAATTAGTTAATTTGGGACTCAAGGCATTTTTTGGCTTTATTTTTCTTTTTTGCTTTTGTTTTTATTTCTTTTCTTGTTTGTTTATTTTTGTGGCATTTTGGGTCCTCCCAACCCAAGGTCTCCATTGTATTTAGTCTTCGCTCCACTTAATACAACAGATTTTTACTTATTATTTTTATTTTTTCTTCTTTATTATTCTTTTTTGGTCCTTTTTTCTGGATCCCTCTTATCCCTCTCATTATATCTCTTAGTTGACCATCATTTACAAGCAAATCATCTTATGCTTGTCTAAGATTTTCTTCCTTTATTTTTTTTATTTTTTTTTTATTTTTTATTTTTTGCATTTAGTAGGTCCCTACTCCCTTTTTTTGCCCCTTGAACTCTTCACCCCAAATCAGGCCCTCCATTATAGGCACGATATTTCCCTGAGGAGGGGAGAGGAGGGAAAGAGAAGAAAGAAAAAAGGGGGAAATAATAAATTATTACTGTTTTTTTTTTTGTGGGGTGTTTTACCTTTTATTATTATTTTTTTTTTACTTTTTACTCTTTATTAATTCTAATTAGTGCTATCAACAAGACCACCCTCAGATGCCGATAAGAAAGAGGAAATCGAATATTATGGATACAAAAGAAAGACAGGTAACACAAATAGATGTGGAAAAATCTATGGAGAAAAGATTTAATATATTGGAAGCCTTGGAGCTAAATGACAGAGAATTTAAAATAGAAATCTTAAAAATACTCAGAGATATACAAGAAAACACAGAAAGGCAATATAGGGAGATCAGAAAACAACTCAATGAACACAAAGAATATATTACCAAGGAAATTGAAACTATAAAAACAAATCAAACAGAAATGAAAAACTCAATTCACGAGCTGAAAAACGAGGTAACAAGCTTAGCTAGCAGAACAACCCAGATTGAAGATAGGATTAGTGAAATAGAAGACAAACAACTTGAGGCACAACAGAGAGAAGAAGAAAGAGACTCAAAAATAATAAAAAACGAGAAAGCCCTACAGGAATTGTCTGACTCCATCAGAAAGAAAAACATAAGAATAATAGGTATATCAGAGGGAGAAGAAAAAGAAAATGGAATGGAGAATATACTCAAACAAATAATAGACGAGAATTTCCCAAGCCTGTGGAAAGAACTAAAGCCTCAAATTCAAGAAGCAAACAGAACACCGAGTTTTCTTAACCACAACAAACCCACTCCAAGGCACAACGTAATGAAGATGACACAAACCAATGACAAAGAAAAAATTCTCAAGGCAGCCAGGGAAAAGAAGAGTACAACATATAAAGGAAGGCCTATTAGATTATCATCAGATTTCTCAGCAGAAACTCTACAAGCTAGAAGAGAGTGGACCCCAATATTTAAAGCCCTGAAAGAGAGGAACTTTCAGCCAAGAATACTATACCCATCAAAGCTATCCTTCAAGTATGAAGGAGATATAAAAACATTCACAAATACAGAAAAAATGAGAGAATTTATCAACAGAAAGCCCCCACTCCAGGAAATACTAAAGGGGGTTTTCCAACCAGATTCAAAGAACAAAAGAAAACAACACCACAAGTAACAGCTCCACCAAGAACACAATAAAACCAAACTTAAACTGTGACAACAAAGGAAAAAAAGGGGGGAGAGGATGGAGATTAACAGTAGCAAAGGACGATGAAGTGCAGAAATACTTATAAGATAGGGTACTACAATGAATATGGTAGGTACCCTTTTCATTACTTAATGGTAACCACCCTTGAAAAAACCACCACAAAAACACTTGACTTAAAAAAGGTAGCAACAGAGGAAAGAAGTATGGAACACAAACAAACAAAAAAAATGATAGAAAAACAAAAGAGAAGAATCAAACTAGATACAAAACTAACAGAAAGCAATTTATAAAATGGCAGTAGGGAACCCACAAGTGTCAATAATTACACTAAATGTAAATGGATTAAACTTACCAATAAAAAGACACAGAGTAGCAGAATGGATTAAAAGAGAAAATCCAACTATATGCTGCCTACAAGAAACACATCTAAGCAACAAGGATAAAAACAAATTCAAAGTGAAAGGCTGGAAAACAATACTCCAAGCAAACAACACCCAAAAAAAAGCAGGTGTAGCAATACTCATATCTAATAATGCTGACTACAAGACAGAAAAAGTACTCAGAGACAAAAATGGTCATTTCATAATGATTAAGGGGAAGTTGAATCAAGAAGACATAACAATCCTTAATATATATGCACCAAACCAAGGAGCACCAAAATATATAAGACAGCTACTTATTGACCTTAAAACAAAAACTAACAAAAATACAATCATACTTGGAGACCTCAATACACCGCTGACGGCTCTAGATCGGTCATCCAAACAGAGAATCAACAAAGACATAGTGGCCTTAAACGAAATACTAGAACACCTGGATATGATAGACATCTACAGGACACTTCATCCCAAAGCGACAGAGTATACATTTTTCTCTAGTGTACATGGAACATTCTCAAGAATTGACCATATGTTGGGCCACAAAGACAATATCAGCAAATTTAGAAAAATTGAAATTGTACCAAGCATATTTTCTGATCATAAAGCCTTGAAACTAGAATTCAACTGCAAAAAAGAGGGGGAAAAACCCACAAAAATGTGGAACCTAAACAACATACTGCTAAAAAATGAATGGGTCAAAGAAGAAATAAGCGCAGAGATCAAAAGATATATACAGACAAATGAAAATGAAAATACGACATATCAGAATCTCTGGGATGCAGCAAAAGCAGTAATAAGAGGAAAGTTCATATCACTTCAGGCCTATATGAACAAACAAGAGAGAGCCGAAGTAAACCACTTAACTTCACACCTTTAGGAACTAGAAAAAGAAGAACAAAGACAATCCAAAACCAGCCGAAGAAAGGAGATAATAAAAATCAGAGCAGAAATAAATGAAATAGAGAACAGAAAAACTATAGAAAAAATCAATAAAACAAGGAGCTGGTTCTTTGAAAATGTCAACAAAATTGACAAACCCTTGGCAAGACTCACCAAGGAAAAAAGGCACAGGACTCAAATAAACAAAATCCAAAATGAAAGAGGAGAGATCACCACAGACATCATAGATATACAAAGAATTATTGTAGAATACTATGAAAAATTATATGCCACCAAATACAACAATCTAGAAGAAATGGATAAATTCCTAGAACAATACAACCTTCCTAGACTGAGTCATGAAGAAGCAGAAAGCCTAAACAGACCAATCAGCAGGGAGAAAATAGAAAAAACTATTAAAAACCTCCCCAAAAATAAAAGTCCAGGCCCAGACGGTTATACTAGTGAATTCTATCAAACATTCAAAGAAGACTTGGTTCCTATTCTACTCAAAGTCTTCCAAAAAATTGAAGAAGAAGCAATACTTCCAAACACATTTTATGAGGCCAACATAACCCTCATACCAAAACCTGGCAAGGATGGCACAAAGAAAGAAAACTACAGACCAATATCTCTAATGAATACAGATGCTAAAATTCTAAACAAAATACTGGCAAACCGAATACAACAACATATTAAAAAAATAATACATCATGATCAAGTGGGATTCATCCCAGAATCTCAAGGATGGTTCAACATACGCAAAACGGTTAACGTAATACACCATATCAACAAAACAAAGAACAAAAACCACATGATCTTATCAATAGATGCAGAAAATTCTTTTGATAAAATACAACATAATTTTATGTTTAAGACTCTCAACAAAATGGGTATAGAAGGAAAATATCTCAACATGATAAAGGCCATATATGATAAACCATCAGCCAACATCCTATTAAACGGCATAAAACTGAGGACTTTCTACCTTAAATCAGGAACAAGAAAGGGTTGTCCACTCTCTCCACTCTTATTTAACGTGGTGCTAGAAGTTCTGGCCAGAGCAATCAGACAAGACAAAGAAATAAAAGGCATCCATATCGGAAAAGAAGAAGTAAAGGTATCACTTTTTGCTGATGATATGATCCTATACATCGAAAACCCGAAGGACTCCACAAAAAGATTATTAGAAACAATAAACCAATACAGTAAGGTCGCAGGATACAAAATTAACATACAAAAGTCCATAGCCTTTCTATATGCCAACAATGAAATACTAGAAATGAACTCAAAAAAATAATCCCCTTCACGATTGCAACAAAAAAAATAAAATACCTAGGAATAAACATAACAAAGAACGTAAAGGACCTATATAATGAAAATTACAAAGCATTGTTAAGAGAAATCGAAAAAGATACAATGAGATGGAAAAATATTCCTTGTTCTTGGATAGGAAGAATAAATATAATCAAAATGGCCATATTACCCAAAGCAATATACAAATTTAATGCAATTCCCATCAAAATTCCTATGACATTTTTTAAAGAAATGGAACAAAAAATCATCAGATTTATATGGAACTATAAAAAACCCCGAATAGCCAAAACAATCCTAAGGAAAAAGAATGAAGCTGGGGGCATTACAATACCTGACTTTAAACTATATTATAGGGCCACGATAATCAAAACAGCATGGTATTGGCAGAAAAATAGACACTCAGACCAATGGAACAGAATAGAAAGCCCAGAAATAAAACCACATATATATGGTCAAATAATCTTTGATAAAGGGGCCAACAACACACAATGGAGAAAAGAAAGCCTCTTCAACAAATGGTGTTGGGAAAACTGGAAAGCCACATGCAAAAGAATGAAACTCGACTACAGCCTGTCCCCGTGTACTAAAATTAATTCAAAATGGATCAAAGACCTAAATATAAGACCTGAAACAATAAAGTACATAGAAGAAGACATAGGTACTAAAATCATGGACCTGGGTTTTAAAGAACATTTTATGAACTTGACTCCAATGGCAAGAGAAGTGAAGGCCAAGATAAATGAATGGGACTACATCAGAATAAAAAGTTTCTGCTCAGCAAGAGAAACTGATATCAAAATAAACAGACAGCCAACTAAATGGGAAATGATATTTTCAAACAATAGCTCAGATAAGGACCTAATATCCAAAATTTACAAAGAACTCATAAAACTCAACAACAAACAAACAAACAATCCAATAAAAAAATGGGAAGAGGACATGAACAGACACTTCTCCCAGGAAGAGATACAAATGGCCAACAGATATATGAAAAGATGCTCAGCTTCATTAGTTATTAGAGAAATGCAAATCAAAACTACAATGAGATACCACCTCACTCCTGTTAGATTAGCTATTATCAACAAGACGGGTAATAGCAAATGTTGGAGAGGCTGTGGAGAAAAAGGAACCCTCATTCACTGTTGGTGGGAATGTAAAGTAGTACAACCATTATGGAGGAAAGTATGGTGGTTCCTCAAAAAACTGCAAATAGAACTACCTTATGACCCAGCAATCCCTCTACTGGGTATATACCCCAAAACCTCAGAAACATTGATACGTGAAGACACATGTAGCCCCATGTTCATTGCAGCACTGTTCACAGTGGCCAAGACATGGAAACAACCAAAAAGCCCTTCAATAGAAGACTGGATAAAGAAGATGTGGCACATATACACTATGGAATACTACTCAGCCATAAGAAATGATGACATCAGATCATTTACAGCAAAATGGTGGGATCTTGATAACATTATAAGGAGTGAAATAAGTAAATCAGAAAAAAACAAGAACTACATGGTTCCATACATTGGTGGAACATAAAAATGAGACTAAGAGACATGGACAAGAGTGTGGTGGTTACCAAGGGTGGGGGGAGGGAGGACATGGGAGGGAGGGAGGGAGAGAGTTAGGGGGAGGGGGAGGGGCACAGAGAACTAGATAGAGGGTGGCGGAGGACAGTCTGACTTTGGGCGAGGGGTATGCAACATAATTTAATGACAAAATAACCTAGACATGTTTTCTTTGAATATATGTACCCTGATTTATTAATGTCATCCCATTACCATTAATAAAAAATTATTATAAAAAAAAAAAAAAAAAAAAAAAGAAACAATGGAGCCAAAAAAAAAAAAAAAAAGAGTCCACAGAACTTAACCACTTTTGCTAGGTTTTCAAGAGCTTTTAGGAAAGAGTAGTTAGTTTGCTATTATTATCCTTTGCCTTTGCCCAGGAGGCCATTACAAACTACAAAAAGGAAACAGCAGACATTTTAATTCCTGACAAAAATGGGTATTTCAAGAACTGAAAAAAATCTATATACTCCAAAAATTTTTATATGCACATAAGATGGATTTCACCCTATCATGAATGCTTAGTCACTTAATGACCCAGAGTCTGCCTACTTCATAACATAGAAGAAGTAATGTACATTTTCATGCTCCATTAATTCAGGTGAATCAGCTACCATTCAGTAAATTAATACTTAGGTGCATTAAATTTGGTATACTTAAATCAAAGTGAATTTGATGAAATAAACATTCATTTGTTTGCTACACTTGTTACCTATCATGGTTTTGATGAAGTCTATACTACTGAAATGATTTTTTTCTGTTTGTTTTTCTTAATTTGAAGGGACAAGTGTCTCTCATCTTTTGACTCATCATAAATTGGACTAAATTAGGTTCTAGGGAATAGGTAGACATGATCATTTATCACAAAGCTTTACTTTATAATAGTGGACAGGGAGCATTTTATTGGAGTTTAAAGTATAGAATTCAATGGTGAATTGGCTTTAAAGTGAAAAATAACTGGGGTATGGGAAAGATTTATTAACTAACATAAAAAAATACTGTTATAGATCAGGCATAGATAAATCCCTGATTCCAACCAGTTCATTATTATGTATCCCATCTTTTTATTGTTCTGTTTTGAATGTGTTGACTTTATCTTGCACTGGCTTTCCATGCCCAGGGTTTATGCATAGTTACAAAGGAATTGCTACCTCCTTTGGTACATTCTTTTACTTAGAAAGAAAATAATAGGGATCATGTTATCTTTGATAATGTCAGCAAAGCTAGCTTCATGTTTTACAGAAACAGCACTGGAGAACAGTTTGAAAGTTACCCACCCAAACTACATAGGCTGAAAGTGAAGGGATATACGTTGCCTACTAGAAAGTAGATACAAGATAAAAAATATTAGAAGTTTACCTCAAAATCCAATATGTTATGAACATTCTAAGCTCATCTATATATTAAAAAGAAATAATTTACATAATATTAGATAAAAATTTACTTATGACCATTATTGGGTGCCTACACTGACTGAATTTAGTCTAATGAATGTTAGTTTTGTACTTGAAATTCCTTCTTTCATCCTATTTGAATCATATATGTCAAATGCTCTTATTAGAAATTCAATACTAAAGATTAACTTAAAGAATAAATAAACTTTACTTGATACAAATTTTCTAAGCTATGTAAACTAAAGAACTTTAAACGGTTAATTAAAATATATCCAGCTCACGGTTTGAGGTAAAAATACAGGTGGTACCAATTTTGTTTCTCATTCTAATGAGGCTCTGTTAATTTATTGAGAATTTTTTTCATACCACTGGCAGACCATTTATAGAATGTTCCACAAGAAATAAAAAAAAAGAAATTCATTTTAAGTGGTTGATTATTCTTGAATACTGAAAAAAGTGAAAGGATAAGAAATCAACAAAATATGTCCAAAATATCTAATAACTCAACTTTGATTTAATTGTGAAGTGTTGAGAATGATCTATTCAGTTTCTTGAAAACATTAAACATGAGAGAAATACACAGGTTTCTGTTCATAAATTTGGAATGTTTTGGTGCTTGCCTCACGGAGCTATGGCTTCCCTCTGGTTTTGGCTACATACCTAGTGGATGACTCAGCACTCACTGACATACAGCACAGTAAATCTGTTTTTCTGTTTCAGAGCTTTTCTCCAAAGTTACAGAGAAGCTTGTTCAGCATACATAGCCACAATACTGGGAAAGAAAATAATTAAATGTTTCCAAATGTACCTTTAATTAATAAGAAATGACTAATAGTGGATAACTATCTCTGCTTCATGTGGTTGAGTACAATGGGCTGAGTCCTGGACAATTTCTTTTTTCTTTTTTTTTTTTTTTAATTAATTATTTTTATTTATTTTATTTTATTTTTTTACAGATACAGAGAGAGAGTCAGAGTGATGGATAGACAGGGAGAGACAGACAGGAATGGAGAGATGAGAAGCATCAATCATTAGTTTTTTTGTTGCACATTGCAACACCTTAGTTGTTCATTGATTGCTTTCTCATATGTGCCTTGACCACGGGCTTTCAGCAGACCGAGTAACCCCTTGCTGGAGCCAGCGACCTTGGGTCCAAGCTGGTGAATTTTTGCTCAAACCAGATGAGCCCACGCTCAAGCTGGTGACCTCAGGGTCTCGAACCTGTGTCTTCTGCATCCCAGTCTGACACTCTATCCACTGCGCCACCGCCTGGTCAGGCTTTTTTTTTTTTTTTTTAAATAATTATTTTAAAGTCCATTTTATTTTTTTTATTTTTTTTATTTTTTATTCATTTTAGAAAGAAGAGAGAGAGAGAGAGAAGGGGGAGGAGCAGGAAGCATCAACTCCCATATGTGCCTTGACCAGGCAAGCCCAGGGTTTCGAACCGGCGACCTCAGCATTTCCAGGTCGATGCTTTATCCACTGCGCCACCACAGGTCAGGCCTGGAAAATTTCAATAGAAATGTTGCAACACCAACCACTGAGGATCTAGGGCAAAGCTATATCTTTATTACAGAGAAAAGCATTCTTGTAAAAGACTTGAGCCCATGGTAGAGACAATACCTTTCCATAGGACATCAAGTGATTATGGAATTTGAGCTGCTAAAAATGAACTGCATAAGTATTTTCTGATCCATCAAATTATAATTGACTGAAAATCAATGCAGCAACCCATTGTACCACACAAGTGATGCATTTGGGATGGAAGCTCGAATTGGCGGACAAAACATGTAAGCTGTCCCAATGACTAACTCAGAACTCTTTTAATTTACATTATCCCTCAGCTCAGTCTTTTGGTCTCATGCTACAGTAGGCTAGTCAAGAAAACTAAGTTGAAATAAGCCACAGTTTCTATTCCTACAGCTAATCTTGAGGCATTAATAGTGATTATTTTCTCTTCTACCACCCATTCTAGATTTGGATGGTTGATGATGAGGGAAATGTACATTGAAAGGGTAAAGGGAAAAACAGTGAGTATCAATTACAGTTTCAGGAGCAATTGCATAAGTGAGAACTAATTTATTCATTGTGCACTTTGGTATTGTCTATATTTAAAAATCACAGCTAGTCAAAACCTGGAAATATCAGTGACAGAGTATAATTAATATGGGTCACGAGACCAACTGCACAAAGCAAAAGATGAACTCTAGCAGATGCTTTGCTATGCCCTTTACATCTTTTTGGATCACCTCTGTTTTCATCCACAGAGTAGGACAGAGCTCAGTGCATACTGACAAGTGATAGCTCAAGCAATCACAGGACAGATCTCGGGTTTCTACCTCAGATCGCTACTTGAAGCCCCAAAAGATGCCATTCATTTTGAGCAGGCCCAATTCAGAAACTCATAAAAGTTAACTCCAGCAACAATCTTCAAAAAATAAAGAAGGGGGGCAAAGGCGTATATACTCCAGCCTTTCATCCTTTGGATAAAAAAGGATCAGGAAGGAACTTTGCACACATCTCGGAGGCCCTATGACAGTGACCTTTATAACCAGCATTTATTAACATTTTCTCCGCTCAACTGTGTCACCTTACCTGTTCCATTTCCTTACTTTTTCATTTTGCTTTACCTCACAAAGCAAATTCACTCATGCAAGCCTTTGTCTTCAGGTATACTTTCGGGAGAACCCAAAGATGAACAGTTATAATAATAGCTAGCATGCCTTATTCTCAGATTCCTCATTTTTAGCAGTATTTTATTCTTGGTTGGAGGACTCTGAAAGCTGCTGTAAATATATGACTCTCTTTATCTTTTGTATGTTATAAACAGATCAAACTCACTGAAGAGATTATGCTTGATAACTTGGAAGGAGTGGAGAAAGCAGAAATGTCTTTATAAAACTAATGCAAGTGAGATTCAGAACCCCAATATTTCAATGGTCTGGTGAAGGAAGGAGTTGAGTGCTGCTCATGGCTTTGCACAAGGGGGTGCTATGTCCTCAGCAGGAGAGATGTGTGGCAGGAGTAGGTATCACGTTCACACTCAGCAGTTTCTCATTGTCGATGCATAAGCATAGACTTGCTTGACATCAAAGGAGTAGTGTAAGTTTGAACAAACTAAATTTTAGTAGGGACCTTATTTGATGGATTAAAACTGCTTGTACTAATTAAGCACCACTTGATCATGCTATTTTTAGGAAGGAAAGTGAGAGTGACTTCAAGAATTAATGTATATGGATTTTTTAATATTGTTATGTGTGAGTGTCTTAATCAGAATTAATTTTAAAAATTAAATCTGAGTTTATGGATTAAGAATCACAGTGCTTAACTCTTACTTGATCTATTTAAATTTTAAACAGTCTTATAGAATTGTTGTTATATATATATGTGCCAAGCATTTTTATAATTCAGCATAAGTAAGTGTAGGATCATCAGAGAAAAATTTCTTCCCTTCTATCTGAGAATAAAAAGAACAAAAAATGTTGTTAAAAATTTCAACATAAAATAACTTGTTTTATATAATCTGTATGTCTGAAATGTTTATATTGGATTTTATCAATTTTAAGATTATATTTTTTCATATTTAAATATCTGTAGAATTGCCTGACCTGTGGTGGCGCAGTGGATAAAGCGTTGACCTGGAAATGCTGAGGTCGCCGGTTCGAAACCCTGGGCTTGCCTGGTCAAGGCACATATGAAAGTTGATGCTTTCAGCTTCTCCCCCCCTTCTCTTTCTGTCTCCCCCCTCTCTCTCTGTCTCTCCCTTTCCTCTCTAAAATGAATAAATAAATAAATAAATAAATTTAAAAAAATAAATATCTGTAGAATTAAAATGTCTAACAATTGACGACTGACTATACTATAGCAGTTTTCTTTTCTTTTCTTTCTTTCTTTCTTTCTTTCTTTCTTTCTTTCTTTCTTTCTTTCTTTCTTTCTTTCTTTCTTTCTTTCTTTCTTTCTTTCTTTCCTCCCTCTCCCCCTCCCTTCCTCCCTCCTTTCTTCCCTCCCTCCCTCCTTTCTTTTTTTTCTTTTCCTTTCCTTTCTTTTCTTTTCTCTCCTTTCTTTCTTTCTTCTTTCTTTCTTTCTTTCTTTCTTTCTTTCTTTCTTTCTTTCTTTCTTTCTTTCTTTTTCTTTCCTAGAAGTACATAAAATACCAGTTTGTCTTAAAATTGACGTGGCTTAGATAGGATAAAGTAGAAATTAGACATTATAAGTTTCTTTAGCTTCTACTACATTCCAGAGTTTGATATCCATCATTAAAAGGCACACTTTAGAGAGCCAATTGTTTCTACAAAATGTGTGCAGGGCACATTAGTGTACGTTGAATCATTTCCCACCACACTGTATAAGTTTCCATTTGTCAAGATTATCTCTTTTTCACAGAAAACCTTTCATTGATTTTCAGAATCAGAGGACTACGTTAGCTTTCTAAATTACATCAATTGCATAAAGTATGTATAATACAGAGGCAAATCATTCAAGGGAGAGAGGGTAATATCATGCCTTTCATTGATAAAGAAGAAATGGACAGTAAGCAAGAGAAACTTGTGGAATGACATATATATAGAATTAGTCAAAAAGTTTCCCTTTAGAGAAAAATGTTTTAAAGTGGTGATATTCAATTTCCTAATAGTATTCAAATCACTTATTTGTCATATAATATACTTGCATATTTTGAATAAAATATTTGCTAATATTCAGTATCAACATTATGACTCTGAAACATTTCTAATTAGATCTCATAATTTTAAAGATAGAAAGTTTTTTAGGATAACTATTAGAAAACTATTACGGCATGACCAGGCAGTGGTGTTGTGGATAGAGCATTGAACTAGGACACAGAGGACCCAGGTTTGAAACCCCAAGGTCGCTGGCTTGAGCACAGGCTCACCAGCTTGAGCACAGAGTCACTAGCTTGAGTGTGTGATCATGGATATTACCCCAGGGTCACTGGCTTGAGCTCAAGGTCACTGGCTTGAAGCCCATGGTTGCTGGCTTGAGCGCAGGGTCACTGGCTTAAGCAAGGGGTCATTCATTCTACTGTAGCACCCCCCCCCCAGTCAAGGCACATATAAAAAAGCAATCAATGAACAACTAAGGCACTGCAACAAAGAATTAATGCTTCTCATCTCTCTCCTTTTTTGTCTATTGATCCCTCTGTAAGTCTCTCTCTCTCTCTCTCTCTCTTTCTCTCACACTCTCACAAACACACACACACACATACACACACACACACACAAGATAAAAGAGAATCAATAGATTAGAGCAAGTGGATGCAACTTGTATCTTTCCTTACACAACTTTAGAGTATTTGGCTACAGATAGACACAGGACAATTTTTGTGTTTCATCATTATTTTATTAGTTTTCTATATCTCATCTTATTTATTATGAAGTGAAAATTTCTGCAATTGATGATACTGTACAACAGAAGTTTTTTCTAGAAAGCAAGTAACTATTCTTGCCTGTGTGAATATATCAAACAAGTTATACAAAGCTCCTCTATAAAAGAGTAGGAAAATTTTCATGGCTACAATGTAAAGGAGAAATAGGTGTAGGCAGTTCCCATAATAAGGAGAAAAAAACACGTGGCTAGCTAGATATACTCTGAGAAGCTCAGGTTAAACTCGAATGAGTAATGAGAGCAACTAATGAAGATAGGAAGCAGAATAAGAAGAAAATAGGTAAAAAGACAGGGAAACTGACAAGGAAACTATGAGAAGATAATAATAAATTAAACACTAACCCAAATTTCAATGATAGCAATATAAAGAAAGCAAAAAATAGCATTCTAAATGGGAAAAAAAATCCAAAATGTTAGGAGAAAAGGGCTAGATAAAAATCACAGATAGAGAAAAATGGAGGCAGATTATACAAATTAAGAAGCTGAAAACAGATAAATGAAGGCCAAAGAGCAGAAGATGAACACAATAAGAAAATGTGGAGACCTTATCACTGGAAGGAAAGGAAGAAAGTATTAATAAAATGAAGATAAGGGCACAAGGAGGAAAGAGATGAAAGAAATCAATCCCTCAGGAAATGTGAGTCTTGTCAGTTGTAGGTGGGAGAGATGTTTCATTTCAGACAGAAGGAAATGAAAGCTTGATAGGTCAAAGCTGAATAACCTTACCAAGACTTTCAATGAAAAAGTGACCATTTTGATAATAAAAAGGAAAGTGAAATAAAATTTTTGATTTATACTTAAACCAAGGGTCAGTGTAGTTCCTCTATGTAGCAATGAATTTTCAGCAAAAAATTTATTTCTATGTTAAAAATAAAATTTCAGACAGCATACTAGAAAATGCAGGTGATAACTTTTCTGTACCATATAGTACACTTGTGAGATCATGAAGTTTGTAGAGATGTAAATTACTTTCCTTGCTCTCTCTGCATCTGTAATCTACACATTTGACACATATTATCTACTGTACCACCCTAGATAGTGTATTAAGACTGAGGCTGATTTCCCAAACATAGAAGGAAAAACATAAAATATATTCATTCACTCATTCATTTATTTACTCACCCATACATACACATTCCTAGTTTATTACTGTCATAATGCTAGGCTCTGGAAATTTAGAAATGAATTACATACAGTTCTTGTCCTTTAAAACTGTGAAGTAAAAAACATTGAGAGAGGGATAAGGACTCATGATCATTAGAGAGGATGAAAAATCCTTTCGTTGATATATGCATAGAATAGTATATTAAGAAGAAAGATTTGGGCAGGATGAAATTTCAAGACAAGAGTAGGAGGAGGCAAATAAGTACAGAACTAGGAGGGCAACCAAGAAAGGCAAATCAAATTCTATTTATATTTTAATGAATATTAGGATGACCATTATTAATGGGTCTTAAAAAATTTTTGCAATTTTTTTTCTATTACATTTACCATAGTTTTCAGATAACTAGTTTTTTTAAAAAAGCTTTATAAAACTGATGGTGCTTTTTACTTGAAGACTAGGGAAAGAGACAAGTTAGAAAGAAAATACTTAAGATGGACAAAGGCCACATTTTCCTCTCATATGTGTACGTATAAAACAGAAATATGCTTTGCACTCCTCAGATACACAACACACACATGCATTTTCTGAAATTTTGTGAAGCTCTTTTTGGACTCTGAGAATAGAAATATGCCCCTATTACCTCCAGGGTCAAAGATTATTGTGAAGATACACATAAAAATTAGAAGTGTGAAAACATTTTCTCATGCTAAAGCATCATACTTCCTGGTAACTCTAATGGCTTTGCAAGATACACAAGCAAGTTCAGCTTCCAGAGTCCAAGCCTAGCTACTCTGCCCTGCATCTTCTTTCTGTTACCTGTTTTCCTCCTCCTCACAGATATTTCTTATTTCTTATCTGTGACTTTCTCTGACTCACTGTGTCTGTGTTTTACATTCCATCTGGTTTTCTGTTTGTGCTGTTATGACATCCATCTGTGACTATATAGTAGCAGCCAAATAAGCCTTACTTTATTTTAAAGCATTTTCTTTAAAAAACTTGTAATTGTACATTCTTTCTCTGCCTCTTCTCCCAGCCTCTTGTCAGTTTTACAACCCAGGAATGTCTTTCTTTAGGACCTGAGAGCTAGCTTCATTATATATAATCATCACAAAAGATAGAGCCCTATTTCTAAGTCTCTATGGGAGGGTGGGAGTCTAACTTCACTAAGTGTCAATTAGCAAATACAGATGATTTCATCACACCGATAAATATACACTTAATATCCTCCAGTTACTTTCCATTAGATGATCTCAAAATTTCAAAATTCTCTTGCCTTCTGTTTCACTAGAATTGAATTTAACTCTTTCCCTTATTGCAATAGTTGTTTGGTTTTTTTGTTTGTTTTTGTTTCTTTTGTTTTTTTGTTTTGTTTTGGGTTTTTTGTTTGTTTGTTTCAGAGACAGGCAGGGATAGAGAGAAAGAAAGAGAGAGAGAGAGAGAGAGACAGAGAGAGAGAGAAAGGAACATCGAGCTATTTTTGTATGTGCCCTGACTGAGGATTTAACTGGCAACCTTCATGCTTCCAGACAATGTTCCAACCAACTGAGCTATCGGGCCAGGACTACATTAATTTTTTGATTGATTTTTTAGAAATACAAAGAGAGGAAGGGAGAGAGAGGGAGAGGAAAGGGAAGCACTTATTTGTTGTTCCATTTATTTGTTCATTTATTCATTGCTTCTAGTGTGTACCCTGGCCAGAGATTGAACTCGCAACCTTATTGTTTCTGGACAATGCTCTAAGTGACTGAACTAATTAGCCAGAGCATTATAGTCTTTAATAAAGTTTTCTTTGTTCAATCAGCCCAGTACAATTTTTCTTTGACAATAGGCATACTTTTCTCCCCCAAACTGTCTAAATTCTCATCTCTAAAACTTGGTAATATGTTATATTATATCTCAAAAAGGACTTTAAAAATATAAATAAGGCTGTAGTCCTTAAAGTAGCAATTTTTATCCTGGATTTTTCAGTTGGTCCAATCTAATCACAAATTTAGAGCAAAGATCTTTATCCAGCTAGAGACAGTGAGATGTGGCTAAAAGGGAATTCAGAGATATTTTAAGCATGAGAATGATTTGATGCCCCTTTGTTATCGCTGAGATGTAAGGATTCATAGACAAGAACCAGAGAAAGTCTTTTGAAAGTTGAAGGTGAACTTCAAATAGCAGCTATCACGACAATGGAAACTTCATTTCTACCACAGTAAAGAATTACATTCTATCAATAATCTGAGAAAAGTTAGAAGCAGATTTTATCCAAAGCCTCTAGAAAAGAGCGGTTTCCAGCTGACATCTTTTTTTTTTTTCTTGTGAGAGAGACAGACAGAGTCAGAGAGAGGGACAGACAGAGACAGACAGACAGGAAGGGAGAGAGATGAGAAACATCAATTCTTCGTTGCAGTTCCTTAGTTGTTCATTAATTGATTTCTCATATGTGCTTGACTGGGGGGCTACAGCAGACCGAGTGACCCCTTGCTTGAGCTAGCAACCTTGGGCTCATGCTGGTGAGCCTTGCTCAAATCAGGTGAGCTCGTCCTCAAGCTGGCAACCTTGGATCCTCAAACCTGGGTCCTCCACATCCCAGTCTGATGCTCTATCCGCTGCAACACCACCTGGTCAGGCACCAGCCGACATCTTGATTTTGACCTTGTGAGACGCCAAACAAAGGAACCAGCCAAATTCATCCACATTTCTGAACTATAGAATTATGAGCTAATAAATTTATACTGTTGTAATCTGACAAATTTGTAGCAATCTTTTACAATAGCCATAGAAAACTAATATATTCTCATATCCACACATCCCAAGGGAAGGTAGTTAATTGGTATGGTTGTATGCATTCCATATATGGTGTCTTTAATTGGCAAAACGTGCCACATAGTTCATGAAAAAGATCATTATTTGGCCTTTATCTCGCTGTCTTTACAAAGGCTTTAATTCTTGTTCCAATAAGTGGTGACCTTAGAAGCAAATCTTCCAAGGTTATGAAAACTAATCTAAGCTATTTTGTTCAGAAAATGTTATTATCTTTACAATCACCAAAAGGAAAGACCTTCATTACTTTAAGTGTGAGTTGGACTTGGTGGCTTACTTCCAACAAATATATATGTAAAAAAAAATAATAAAGTAAAAGTCAGCGTGCACAACTTTGAAGAGACTAGGTCAGGAAAGGCATCATGACTTCCATTTTGTCCTTTCTCTCAGGTCAGATGTCATGGAGGAAGTTAGATAGCACTTGTGAAGTTACTCACATATAGTAAGGGTCCCATGTAGTAAGGAACTAAGACCTCCTACCAAGACCTTTGTATGTTAACCTTTTTAAAAAGGGAGTCCTCAGCCCATGTGAGCTTACAGATGGTAGCAGACATATCTGACAACTTGATTGCCAATGCAGGAGTGTCCCTGAAACAATGGAAGAGACAGCTAAAGAGTCAACTCATCCAAGCTACTTATGTAATCCTGACCAAAAGAAACTAAGAGATAGCAAAAGTTTATTTTGAGAGATGTGCTTGAGGCTGCAAGAGATAAATAATATATCCTATGTAATCACAATTTCTATTATTCTGTCTCACATTTTCACAACAAAATGTCAAATCATTGTTAAAATCTCACAATTTTCTTTCTTATGTTTATATAAAGCATAAAATATAAGATTAAATTACCCGTTTCTGCAGAAGGCAGTTGCAGCCCGAACCCAACCCTCAGAAAAGGAGGAGTCAGAAATGCCTGCTCCTGCTGACTCAGAGCCACCCGCAGGCAGGAATGCAGCTCTGTCTTCGGCACCCACTTCAGTTCCTGTGGCTGTGGGCTCTCAGCCTGAAGCTGACTCTCTAGTTCCTCAACCCACAGTTGTTTCTCCAACAGCCATCACTGCCAACATTCAGCTTCCAGGGCAAAGTGCAACTCTTGAACTTGTAGCTCTTTGTACCAATTAGGCAAAGTGCTTGCAGCTAGTAACCTTGTAAGCAAGCCTAACACAGCTGTCCCACGGTGGCTCTAAGTTGTGAGTAAATAAAAGTATAAATAAGCAAAGCTGTATGTCAAGAATCTATACAGAGCTATCAGTTACAAATATAGTAAAAGAAGAATAAGTAAAAGAGAAATGCTAACATTAGAGACTTTTAGTTCCTAATGCCAAATAAATAACATAGTAAAAATAACATTAAACACTTCCATTCCCTATATCTGTTTCTTCAAGCTCTTACATGAGAGTTCATGGTCCTTAAGGCTACACATATATTTAAAAGACATTTGCACTGCTTGATATAGATTGGATATGTTTCTTTTAGTAACAACCATTTCTATGTCATTAATACAATGGTAATTATAGATTATAGTCATTTACAGTGTTTCAGTATAACACAAACGGTGTGTGAATTTTCATGTAAATAAGGGTGGACAGGCCAGTTCTCTTTTCTTTATACAATAGTTATTACTCCTATCATTATTTAGGTCTTTATGTTGGAGAGAAGTATATAATTTCAAAAACACATTTTTCTTACTTAGGAAAAAAGACATTGATTAGTCCCTAGAAGGGCTTTCAAATTCTATGATTTATCCTAACACAAATTTATTGAGGATTTTTTGTGTATCTGTGTGTGTACAGTATTTAAAATATGCAACATAAAAATGAGAGGAAAGTGACATCAGAGAAATGGTGGCCTTCCAACCCATCCCCTTTAAATTTCAACAAATTCAACATTATGCAGAGAGAAAACACCAGGAGTACCTGAAATATACACCACCAGATAAAGGTATGATTAGGTGAGAAGGCGGGCTGAAGATAGAATCCATTCATAAAGTTTTTCTCTTTCTTCAGTGATCTGAGAGAGGGAGGCACTTTTAACATGGGTTTTGTCTTAGAGCTTGGAGAAGGGCAGCAGAGGGGAAGGAGCTAAATTAAGTCTAGTGTACAAAGAAGAGCAGCAACATGACCAGTTTTGGCATCTGCCTGCATCACTGAGCTCCATCTGTGATGGCAAGTGCTGGGTGTGCACAGCACCTGCGCTGTGCTCCCAAGATTGGAGTGTGTATAGCCTGTGGAATTTGGCCTGTGTGAAGGAAGGTGCACTTAATCTGTGATCTGTGCCCTACCGACCATGCTTCCAAAGCTCCCACCGCCTGGTGGTACACAGCCCCTGCCCTGCCCAGGACCACACTTTCAGTGGTATTGAAGGAAGGACCTGGCTGTATTTTCCCCAATCCCCTAAGTCCTGCATTGCTCCCCTTGCTGTGCAAACAGTGGCAATAGTGGATCCCCCACAGCTGAGTCTCCAGGCCACTCCATCCTGTAGAGGAAGAAGTTCTGGGTGTTTGATCCCCTGCTCTGTCTGGATGTGGAAAGAGGTGCTCCAAGACCAGAGAGGGCCATTGCTAGAGCCATAAATTTGCAAATTCCTAACAACAAGACCCTCCTACCAATGTGACTACAGCCCTGCCTACATCATTACAACAATGATACCTCAGTAGAACTTGTCCCAAGAACCTCACAGAGGCAAAATTTGTAGTACAGTGCCACCTGCCAGAAAAAGGAAAGTTATCTCTCAAAATTGAAAAATATGGGTTTCTTTTGCTTTTTCTCATTTTTTTCTTTTTTCCTTTTTCTTCTTTCTCTTTTTCCCATTTGAATGTTATTTTCCATAGTTTTATATTTTTTGTTCTTGTTTTTTCATGAGGGTTTCATTTCTGACACTTTCTTTTACTTCTTTTTTCTCTCTTCCCTTTTCTCCACCTTTCTTCTTTTTCAAAATTTGCTTTTATTTTCTTTTTCTATTTATTCTCTCATCTGAATGTCATTTTTCATCAAATTATTATATTTTGGATTCATACTGTTTTCTGTGGCATTTTGCTTGTTTTTTACTTTATTTTTTCCTCCTTTTTTACTTTTCCTCAGTTCTTTTTTTCTGTAGATTTTATTCTACTTATTATTTATAGAATTTTTATTTTTCACTCTATTTTTTCAATTTTTATTTTTATTTCTTTTAGTGTTATTAACAATACTACTCTCAAACTCCATGAAGGATAAAAAAATAAAATATCATAGATACACAAGACAAAGATGTAGCTCAGATAGATGATGAAAAATCTTCAGAAAAAAATCCCAATTGCATAGAAACCCTTGGAGCTAAATGACAGAGAATTCAAAATTGATGCTCTAAAAATACTCAGTGAGATACAAGAAAACACTAGAAGGCAATTTAGTGAGCTCAAAAAACAGTTTAATGAAAAATAAAAGATAACTTCACCAAGAAAATAGGAACTATAAAAAGGAACCAAACAGAGATGAAAAACTCTTTACATTAACTGAAAAATGAGGTAACAAGCTTAGCTAATAGAACAGGCCAGATAAAGGAGAGAATTAGTGACACTGAAGACAAGAAACTAGTAGTACTATGGAGAGAAGAAAAGAGAGACTTGTGAATTTACAAAAATAATAAGAATGCCCCACAAAAAAAATGTCTGACTCCATCAGAAAGAGAAATATAAGAATAATGGGTATATTAGAAAAAGAGGAGAGGAAAAAGGCAGTGGAGATCATACTCATACAAATAATTGATGAGAACTTCCCAAGCCCATGGAAAGTGTTTGAGCCTCAAATCCCAGAAAAAAAACAACAACAGAATACCAAATTACCTTAACCCAAACAGACCTACTCCAAGGAACATCATAATAAAATTATCACAAATCAATGACAAAATAAAATCTTTAAGGCAGCTAAGGAAAAGAAGAATATAATATATAAAGCAGGGGTCCCCAAACTTTTTACACAGGGGGCCAGTTCACTGTCCCTCAGACTGTTGGAGGGCCAAACTATAAAAAAAACTATGAACAAATCCCTATGCACACTGCACATATCTTATTTTAAAGTAAAAAAACAAAATGAGCACAAATACAATATTTAAAATAAAGAACAAGTAAATTTAAATCAACAAACTGACCAGTATT
Organism: Saccopteryx leptura; assembly: GCF_036850995.1. NCBI lineage: Eukaryota > Metazoa > Chordata > Mammalia > Chiroptera > Emballonuridae > Saccopteryx > Saccopteryx leptura. Next base: position 86,992,498 of record NC_089506.1, read on the forward strand.
TCAGTGGGAACTATGCTCCTCTCACCGACCACCAATGAAAGAGGTGCTCCTTCCGGAAGTGCGGTGGGGGCCAGATAAATGGCCTCAGGGGGCCGCATGCGGCCCGCGGGCCGTAGTTTGGGGACCCCTGATATAAAGGAAGGTCCATTAAGCTATCATCAGGTTTTTCAGTAGAAACTCTACAAGCCAGAAGAGAGTGTACCCCAACATTTAAAGTACTAAAAGAGAAGAACTACCAGAAAAGAATACTATATCCATCAAAGCTATCCTTCAGATATGAAGGGAAAATAAAAACATTTATATACATAAAGAATCTGAGGGATTTACCACCAGGAAAGCCCCACTACATGAAATACTAAAGGGTGTTATCCAACCAAATACAAAGATCAAAACAAAACAAAACTACAAGAAAAAACTCCAACAAGGCGACAATAAAAACAAGGATAATCTGTGATAACAATCACATAAAATAGGAGAGGACAAAGATCAGCAGTAACAAAGGAAGATGGAGTACAGAAGCACTCATCAGAGAATAGACTCTAATAAACATATTAAAAAATTTTTAATAACCTAATGGTAACCACCCCTGAAAATACCACTACTGAAACACATAGCTTAAAAAAAAGAAGAAACAGAGGAAATAATTTTGGAATATGACAAAAAACAAACAACAACAAAAAAAAACAAACAAAAAGAAGATAGAAAAACAAAAGAGAAGAACAAAACAAGACACATAGCTATCAGAAAGCAACATATAAAATGGCAACAGGAAACTCTCAAGTGTCAATAATTACATTAAATGTAAATAGAATGAACTCACCAATAATGAGGCACAGAGTAGCAGATTGAATCAAAAAGCAAAACCCAATTGTATGCTGCCTTCAAGAGACACATCTAAACTATAAGGATAAAAATAGATTCAAAGTGAAAGGTTGGAAAACAATTCTCCAAGCAAATAATATTTAAAAAAAAGAAGGTGTAGCCATACTCATATCTTACAAGGCTGACTACAAGACAACAAAGGTAACCAGAGACAAAGACGGTCATTTTATAATGATCAAGTGGATATTTTATCAAGAAAACATAATGACCTGGGATGCTTGGCTCAATGGTAGATCATTGACCTGGCGTATGGAAGTACTGGGTTTGATTCCTGGCCAGGGCATACAGGAGAAGCGCCCATCTGCTTCTCCACCCTTCCCCCTCTCCTTTCTCTCTCTCTCTCTCTCTCTCTCTCTCTCTCTCTCTTCCTCTCCCACAACCAAGGCTCCAAGTGAGCAAAGTTGGCCCAGGCACTGAGGATGGCTCCATGACCTTTGCCTCAGGCACTAGAATGGCTCCATTTGCAGCAGAGCAAAAACCCAGATGGACCGATCATTGCTCCTGGTGGGAATGCTGGGTAGTTCCTGGTCAGGCGCATGTGGGAATCTGTCTGTCTGCCACCCCCTGCTTCTCACTTCAGAAAAATTAAAAAAAAAATAGACATAGCATTTCTTAATATATATGTACCAAATGAGAGAGCACCAAAATATATAAGACATCTACTAACTGATTTAAAAATAGAAACCGACAAAAAAACAATTCTAATTGGAGATCTCAATATACCACTGATGGTTCTAGATTGTTCATCCAAACCGGAAATCAATAAAAAAATATTGGCCTTAAATAAAACACTAGAGCAAATAGATATAATAGACATCTAGAGGACATTTCATACCAGAACATCAGAGTATACATTTTTTTCCAAAGTACATGGAAGATTCTCCAGAATAGACCATATGGTGGGCCACATCAACAAAATCAGAAAGATTAAAATTATACTAAGCATACTTTCTGACTATAAGGCTTTGAAACTAGAATTCAATTAAAAAAAAAAGAAGTAAAAAAATTCACAAAAAATGTGGAAATTAAACAATGTAGTTTTAAAAAATGACTGGTTCAAAGAAGAAATAAAAGCAGTGATCAAGAGATATATGCCAACAAATGAAAATTACAATACAACATATCAGAATCTCTGGGAAGCAGCAAAAAAAGTAATAAGAGGAAATTTCATATTATTACAGGCTTATATCAAGAAATAAGAGAGAGCCCAAGTAAACAACTTAACATCACATCTTAAGGAACTAGAAAAAAAAGAACAAAGGCAATCAAAACCAGAAGAAAGGAAATAATAGAAATTAGAGCTGAAATAAATAAAATAGAAAAACTATAAAAAAATTTAATACAACAAAGAGCTGGTTCTTTGAAAAGATCAAAAAAATTTACAACCCCCTGGGAAGACTTACATAAAAAAAAATTTGAAATGAAAGAGGAGAAATTACCACAGATATCATAGATATACAAAGTATTACTGTAGAATACTATGAAAAACTATATGCCGATAAATTCAACAATCTAGAAGAAATGGATAAATTTCTAGAACTATACAATCTTTCTAGACTGAATCACAAAGAAGTGGAAATCCTAAATAGACCCATAAGCAGGTAAGAAATAGAAACAACCAACAAAAACCTCCCCCAAAATAAAAGTCCAAGACCAGAAGACTATACTAGTGTTCAACCAAACATTTAAAGAATATTTGGTTCCTACCCTTTTCAGACCCTTCCAAAAAATTGAAGAAGTAATACTTCCAACCACATTTTATAAGGCAAACATAACCGTCATACCAAAATCTGACAAGGACAATACAAAAAAAGAAAACTACAGACCGATATCTCTAATGAATACAGATGCAAAAATCCTAAACAAAATACTAGCAAGTCGAATGCAACAAAACATTAAAAAAAATAATACATTACGATGAAATGGGATTCATCCCAGAAAAACAAGGATAGTTCAACATATGTAAAACAGTTAACATATTGCACCATATCAACAAAACAAAGAACAAAAACCATATGCGCCTATCAATAGATGCAGAAAAGGCATTTGATAAAATGCACCATTCTTTTATGTTTAAAATACTCAATAAAAAGGGTATAGAAAGACCCTGACCTGTGGTGGTGCAGTGGATAAAGTGTCAACCTGGAAACACTGAGGTTGCCAGTTCAAAACCCTGGGCTTGCCTGGTCAAGGCACATAGGGGAGTTGATGCTTCCTGCTCCTTCCCCCTTCTCTCTCTTTCTCTCCCCTCTCTATAATGAATAAATGTTTTTAAAAATCTTAAAAAAAAAGGGTATAGAAAGAGAAAAGTCCTCAGTTTTATACCATTTAATATGGTGTTAGCTGATGGTTTATTAAAAATGGTCTTTATTATGTTGCAATATTAACCTTCTATACCCATTTAACATCATATTAAAAGGCATAAAACTGAGGACTTTTCCCCTAAAATCAGGAATAAGACAAGGTTGTCTACTCTCTCTGCTCTTATTCAACATAGTGCTGGAAGTTCTAGCCAGAACAATCAGACAAGAAAAAGAAATAAAAGGCATTCATATTGGAAAAGAAAAAGTAAAGGTCTTACTTTTTGCAGATGATATAATCCTATACATCGAAAACCCAAAAGACTACACAAAAAGACTATGAGAAAGAAAAAACTAATACAGCAAGGTCACAGGATACAAAATATACAAAAGTCCATTGCCCTTCTATATGCCAACAATGAAACATCAGAAAACCAACTCAAAAAATAATCCCCTTCATGATTGCAACAACAAAAAATTAAAACACCTAGGAATAAAAATAACAAAGAATGTAAAGGACCTATATAATGAAAACTACAAAGCATTGGTAAGGGAAATCAAAAAAAGACACAATGAAATAGAAAAATATTCCTTGTTCTTGGATAGGAAGAATAAATATAATCAAAATTACTATATTACCCAAAGCAATATATAAATTTAATGCAATTCCCATCAAAATTCCAATGTCATTTTTTTAAAAAGTAGAACAAAAAAATCATCAGGTTTATATGGAACTATAAAAAACTCTGAATAGCCTGACCAGATGGTGGCACAGTGGATAGAGTGTCGGAGTGGGATGCCGACGACCCAGGTTCGAGACCCTGAGCTCGCCAGCTTGAGTGTGGGCTCATCTGGTTTGAGCAAAAGCTCACCAGCTTGGACCCAAGGTCGCTGGCTCTAGCAAGGGGTTACTCCATCTGATGAAGGCCCGCAGTCAAGGCACATATGAGAAAGCAATCAATGAACAACTAAGGTGTCGCAATGTGCAATGAAAAACTAATGATTGATGCTTCTCATCTCTCCATTCCTGTCTGTCTGAACCTGTCTATCCCTCTCTCTGACTCTCTGTCTCTGAAAAAAAAAAAAAAAAAACCCAAAAAACTCCAAGTAGCCAAAGCAATCCTAAGGAAAAAGAATGAAGCTGGGGGCATTACAATACCTGACTTAAAATTATATTATAGAGCCATGATAATCAAAACAGCATGGTATTGGCAAAAAATAAAAATAAAAAAAAATAGACAATCAGACCAATGGAACAGAATAGAAAGCCCAGAAATAAAACCACATATATATGGTCAAATAATTTTTGATAAAGGAGTCAACAACGCACCATAAAGAAAAGAAAGCCTTTTCAACAAATGGTGCTGGAAAAACTGGAAAGCCACATGCAAAAGAATGAAACTCGACTATGGTTTAACTCTTGTACTAAAATTAATTCAAAATAGATCAAAGATTTAAATACTACACCTGAAACAATAAATTACATAGAAGAAAACATAGGTACTAAACTCATGGACCTTGGTTATAAAGAGCACTTTATGAATTTGACCCCAAAGGCAAGGGAAGTGAAGGCAAAGATAAATGAATAGGACCACATCAGACTAAGAAGCTTTTGTACAGCAAGAGAAATTGACAACAAAACAAACAGACAGCCAACTAAATGGGAGATGATATTTTCAAAACAACAGCTCAAATAAGGGCCTAATATCCAAAATATACAAAGAACTCATAATACTCAACAACAAACAAACAAACAATCCAATAAAAAATGGGAAGAGGACATGAACTGACACTTCTCCCACAAAGAAATACAAATGGCTAATAGATATATAAAAAGATGCTCATCTTTATTAGCTATTAAAGAAATGCAAATCAAAACTACAATGAGATACCACCTCACATCTGTTAGAGTAACTATTTCCAACAAGACAGGTCATTATAAGTGTTGGAAAGGCTGTGGAGAAAAAGGAACCCTCATTCACTGTTGGTGGGAATGTAATATGTAGTACAACCATATGGAAAAAAGTACGGTGTTTCCTCAAAAAATTAAAAATAGAACTACCATATGACCCAGCAATCCCTCTACTGGGTATATACCCCCAAAACTCAAAAACACTGTTATGTAAAGTCACATGCAGCTCATGTTTATTGCAGCATTGTTCACAGTGGCCATGAGATGGAAACAACAAAAAAGCTCTTCAATAGATGACTGGATAAAGAAGATGTGGTACATATATACTATGGAATACTACTCAGCCATAAGAAATGATGACATAGTATCATTTACAACAGTGGTCCCCAACCTTTTTTGGGCCACGGATCGGTTTAATGTCAGAAAATATTTTCATGGACTGGCCTTTAGTGTGGGACAGATAAATGTATCACTTGACCGAGACAAGCATCAAGAGAGTCTTAGACGATGTCACAGAGGGAATCTGGTCATTTTGTAAAAATAAAACATCAGTCAGACTTAAATATAAATAAAATGGAAATAATGTAAGTTATTTATTCTTTCTCTGTGGACCGGTACCAAATGGCCCACGGACCAGTACCAGTCCACAGCCCAGGGGTTGGGGACCACTGATTTACAACAACATGGATGTACCTTGATAACATTATACTGAGTGAAATAGTAAATCAGAGAAAACTAAGAACTATATGATTCCATACATAGGTGGGACATATAAATGAGACTTAGGGACATGGACAAGAGTGTGGTGGTTATGGGGGGCGAGGTGTGGGTTCAGGTGGGGGGTGGAGTGAGGCACAAGAAAAAACAGATAGAAGGTGACAGAAGACAATTTGACTTTGGGTGATGGGTATGCAACATAATCACATGTCAAAATAACCTGGAGATGTTTTCTCTGAACCTATGTACCCTGATTGATCAATGTTACCCCATTGAAATTAATAATAATAATAATAATAAAGGGTATAGAAGAAAAACACCTCAACATAATAAAGACTATATATGACAAACCATCAGCTAACATCATCCTAAATAATAAAAAACTGAAAACCTTTCTTCCAAAATTAGGAACAAGATGAGGCTTCCCACTCTCTCTATTCCTATTCAACAGAGTGCTGGAAGTTCTGGCTTGAGCAATCAGACAAGAGAAAGAAATAAAAGGCATTCATATTGGGAAAGAAGAAGTAAAGGTTTTACTTTTTTGCAGATGACATGATCTTGTAGATAGAAAACCCCAAAGACTCCACAGAAAGACTATTAGAAACAATAAGCCAATATAGTAAGGTTGCAGAATATAAAATTAATATACATAAATCTATTGCTTTTAAATATGCCAACAATAAAACTTCAGAAAATGGGCTAAAAAGTAATCCCTTCTACAATTGCAACAACAACAAAAATACCTAGGAATAAACATAACAAAGAATGTAAAGAATCTATATACTGTAAACTACAAAGCATTATCAAAAGAAATTTAAAAAGTTACAATAAAATAAAAAAATCTCATGTTCTTGGATAAGAAGAATAAATATAGTTAAAATGGCCATATTAACCAAAACAATATACAAATTTATGCAATTCCCATCAAAACTCCAATGTCATTTTTTAAAGAAATGGAGTAAAAATTCATCAGGTTTGTATGGAACCATAGAAAAAAACAAAGTAATCCTGATTTTAAAAAAATCAAAGCTGGAGGCCTTACAATACCTGACTTCAAACTATGCAACAGAACCATGATAATCAAAACAGCATGGTACTGGCAAAAAAATAGACACACTGACCAAGGGAACAGAACTGAGAGCTCAGAAATAAAACCACATATATATGAGCAAATCATCTTTGGTAAAGGAGCCAAAGACACAAAACACAGTAAAGAAATCCTCTTCAATAAATGGTGCTAGGAAAATTGGGAAGCCACATGCAAAGGAATGAAACTTGACTATAGTTTGTCCCTTTGCAAAAAATTTAATTTAAAATGTATCAAAGACCTAAATATAAGACCTGAAGCAATAAATTACATAGACTAAAACGTAAGTATTAAACTCATAGACCTTGGCCATAAGAACATTTTATGAATTTGACCCCAAAGGAAAGGGAAGCAAAGGCAAAGATAAATGAATGGGACTATATCAAACTAAGTAGCTTCTGCACAGCAAAAAAAACCTGACCAAACAGACAGCCAACTAAATGGGATATGATATCTGCAAACAAGAGCTCAGATAATATTTTATTATCCAAAATATATAAAGAATTCATAAAACTCAACAACAAACAAGCAAACAGTCCAATAAAAAATGGAAAAAAAGACATGAACAGACATCTCTTCCAAGAAGAAATAAAAATGGCCAATAGATATATGAGAAGATACTCATCTTCACTAGCTATTAGAGAAATGCAAATCAAAACTACAATGAGACAACACTTCATACCTGTTAGATTAACTATTATCAATAAGACAGGTAATAAGTGTTGAAGAGGCTGTGGAGAAATAGGAACCCTCATCCACTGTTGGTAGGAATGTAAAGTAGTATAATCACTATGGAAGAAAGTATGGTGTTTCCTCAAAAAATTAAGACATGTTAAGGACACTAATCTTTTATGGATTCTTGCTGTATTGGCCAAGAGTTTGCTTAAAGGCTTTTAATCACTGTAAAAAAAAAAATAGAAGACTGGATAAAGAAGATGGGGCACATATACACCATGGTATACTATTCAGCTAGAAGAAATGATGACATCGGATCACTTACAGCAGAATGGTGGAATCTTGATAACATTATGCGGAGTGAAATAAGTGAATCAGAAAAAAACAAGAACTGCAGGATTCCATACATTGGTGGGACATAAAAATGAGACTAAGAGACATGGACAGGCATGGGGTGGTTACAGGGGGTGAGGGGAGGGGAGGAGGGAGAGGGGGAGGGGGAGCGGGAGGGGTACAAAGAAAACTGGATAGAAGGAGATGGAGGACGATCTCTCTTTGGGTGATGGGTATGCAACAGAACTAAATGACAAGATAACCTGGAAATATTTTCTTTGAATATATGTACCCTGATTTATTGATGTCACCCCATTAAAATAAAAATTTATTTATAAAAAAAGAGAAAAAAAATTAAGAATAGAACTACCATATGACCCAGAAATTCCTCTACTGGGTATAAACCCCCAAAACTCAAAAAACATTGGTTTATAAAGATACATGGACCTCTATATTCATTGCAGCATTATTCACAGTAGCCAAGACATGGAAACAATCAAAATGCCCTTCAATAGAAGATTGGATAAAGAAGATGTGGTACATATATACAATGGATTATACTTCAGTCATAAGAAATGATGACATAGTATCATTTACGACAACGTGGATGGACCTTGATACCATTATACTGAGTGAAATAGGTAAATCAGAAAAAGCTATGAACTGCATGATTCCATACATAGGTGGGACACAAAATTGAGAGTCATGGACATAAACAGGAGCACAGTGGTTACCAGGTAGAGGGGAAAGGGATGAGGGGAAGGGGAAGGGACATAAAGAGGGATAAATATAAGGTGACAGAGGATGATATGACTTTGGGTGATGGGTATACAACATAACTGACTGTACAAATGATGTGGAGATGTTTGCCCAAAATCTATGTATTTTAATTGACCAATGTCACCCTGTTAAATCTAATCATCTAAATAAAAATAAATTTTAAGTATGCAAATTTTATTTTGTGGTGCAAAACTAATGCTTTAACTGATCTATTAAAAATATTGCTGAAGAGGTATTATTCTTACAACTAAATTTTCAATCACTAGATTAAATTTTTTTATAATTTTATCTATGTGATCTTGGACAGTAATTTTATCTCTCTGAATCTAAAATCCTGTAAAACAGGATAAAATGGCTGTACTGTTTAATGCAGGGGTCCCCAAACTATGGCCCGTGGGCCACATGCGGCCCCCTGAGGCCATTTATCCAGCCCCTGCCACACTTCTGGAAGGGGCACCTCTTTCACAGTGAGAGGAGCATAGTTCCCATTGAAATACAGGTCAGTTTGTTGATTTAAATTTACTTGTTCTTTATTTTAAATATTGTATTTTTTCCCATTTTGTTTTTTTACTTTAAAATAAGATATGTGCATTATGCACAGGGATTTGTTCATAGTTTTTTTTATAGTCCGGCCCTCCAACAGTCTGAGGGAGAGTGAACTGGCCCCCTGTGTAAAAAGTTTGGGGACCCCTGGTTTAATGTATAGGAACTTTATGAGAAGTAAATAGGAAAGTACTTCAGAAATTTTAAAAGCACAGCTATAAGGCATCAGCAGTGATGTCACTCTACAAATGACCATAAGCAAGCCAACTTAAGAAAGCATTTTTATTTGCCATATTTTATGTCCACACAACTCTGAGCAAGGCGAGATGTTTCTACTAATAACAATAAATTCTATCACATCTTTATCCCCAAATCTAGTTGCCTAATATATCATAGTATGAATGGCTATTATTACTTTATTTTATTTTTATATTTGTGTTAACATTTGTTCCTCTAGTAAACAAAATTTAAATATAGTTTTTTTGGAGATTCTCAAGATGGCAGCAGAGTAGGCGGATGCACAGACGCCTAGCTCTCACCACCAAACTGGAATACAAATCAATTTAGGAAAAATCAGCGTGAAAAACCAATTCTGGACTACAAGAACAGCTCTCATAAACCAAGGAGCAAAGAAGAAGCCACAAAAAACCTGGTAGGGAGCGCCTGAATCTCCCCTGCTTACAGGAACAGAGGGGAGGGGGTGAGGCTGAGAGCCCAGAGGGGATCTCACTCCAGGGAAAAGAGCAGAAAATATTGCTCACAGCCACTTGCCTGGTGACCAGGAAGCGAGGTGTGTTGAAAAGACCAGCTTATCTCCCAAGTGGAAAGGAAAGAGAGGGACAAACTGTGAGGGGCTAAGGGATGCAGGAGACAACCTAAAAAAAGCTGACTCATTAGTGCTGGAGGCAGCCATAGCTGGGGGAGGGACTGATCCTTCCCCGCAAAACAGTACTGAATTGCTTCAGGACCAGAGATCTCCAGACATCTCTCCAGCTCCAATCAGTATAAGAAGACACAGCTGAAAACAAGAAGTGGGGAGGAGGGGCAGTAACTCAGGTCTCCATGGAGATCTGAGATACACCTCCCCCTACTGAAGCTGAGAAAATACCCTGCCCCCAGAGAGATTAGTTGGTGGAAGAGGCCTTCAGTCTCAGGTTACACCCATGGCATTCCTGGATACAATTTCAAGGAAGCCCCTGCTGAGATCAGTAAACAAGACTATCACCTGTTAAGAAAACAAACAAATCAAGACTTCAAAGCTGCCCAAATCCAAAAGTGGATTACAAATAATAGCTGATACCAACCCAAGAAGACCTAGAAATAACACAACTGAAAACTGGAGGCAGACAACACCAAGCCTAGACTCAACTAGCTCTATAAGTAAATATATTAATAGTTTTTTTCTCTATAAATAAGTTGTAAACAATTTCTAAATTGGAAAAAATAATGTAAAATAATGCTTTTATTTATTTAATGATGAATTACTCATTTATATATATTTAACACAAATTTGGTTGCCAAATATATATCACATTTCTGTGATTCAAGCTGAATTCAATTAAAGAAGAGACAGATATAACTGCAGTGAAATTTAACCACACCAAGAGTTATAATCTATTGATCCTGTTAACTTTCTATTTCCCTTCAACCATATCATGTCTTTAGTTCTTTCTGTAAACAGAATAAATCCCTATTTCAGTAAAATACTTTCAACTATTCTGAACCTCTTCCATGTATTATATTTTCTAGGTCAAGTGTCAATACTGAATATTTCAGGACCAATCTCAGCCCATGTCACTCTTAAAGTTTCACTATTAAACATAGCTGGAGAAAAACACATACAATTATGTTGACTGGTCTCATTTTAAACTCACACCCTCTAAAATTTAGGAGAACATCATGAACTTTATCTGCAGTTTTTCAAGTTTTCAAACCTCCCTCCCATTCCCATTCTCAGGTAATAATTTTTATTTTTATTTTATTGAGAAAATCAAAACACTCTGAGAACTTCCACATCTTTATCAAAACATCCCCTTCTCTGCCTGCTCAGTCACTGAGTCTTAACTTTCCAGGTATTAGCAAAAGACAACCTATTGTACACAAGAGAGGCCATCTGCTCTTGCTAATTGAAGGACATGGCTCAAGGAATTATTAGCAACTCCTATGTCTTTCGTAATGTCCTGAAAACTTTGTTATATATCTATTGTATTTTAAAGCTTCTTTGATCTTGTTTCTGTATTTAGCTTCTAAACTATTTCTTTTATTGTTACATAAAAACTTCTAGGAATTGCTTTGCTTTGTAGACTCACTCTATTTAAATATTTTCCTTCATCCTCTTTCAAATCCAATCAAATCAAGTTCTCATCTTCATTACTTTGCCAAAAATATTCTTGTCAGGGTCTCTGATGTTCTTCATGTTACCAAATCCAGTAGTCGATTCTCTGTCTTCATCTTATTGACTTCTCAGGAATATTTAATCAGTTCCTTTTGCTGCAATTATGCCTTTACCTGGCTTTGTAAACTAATGTTTTCTTTCTTTCCTAATGACCACTTAATCTTTGTCATTTTTGGATTTTTCTTATCTCTCAAATACTCCTTGCCTTAAAATTTTTCTTTGAAAATTTCTTCTATTTCCATGGTTTTAAATGATATTCATACATACATACATACATGTGTGTGTATATATATACACACACACATATACACACATATATTCTTTTAACAATTTGATATTACCAGCACTAAATTCTGTCTTGATTACACACATCTTAAGTATAAATTGTTTATTTAATGTTCTTACTTGTTACCTAATAGACACTTGAAATTTAATATATCTAGATTTCAGCTTCTATTCTCCCTGCCCTGTTAAAGCTGCTCCTGCTCCGATCTTCCCTATCTGTTATTGGCTAGGACAGCCTTCCAATTGCTTTAAATAAATATCTTGCTAAATCCTGGATGTCAACATTTCTCTCAGAGCCCACATTCATTCTGCCACCATGTCTTAAAGGCTGTATCTTTAATGCACATTCCCAGTCTGACCACTTTTTACTACCACCACGGCAATCTTTACTCAAGTCACTCTCATTTCTTACCTGAATAATTACAATAACCTCCTAATCTTGTCCAGCTTCTTCTTTTGCCTTTTGCACCTCTAGCTCCCTTAATCTAATAGCCAGAATGCCGCTGACATAAAACAAGTCAGAAAATGTCACTTCTGCATGTTGGTGTCCCTAATGCTTCTCGTATTACTAAAAGTAAAACTAAGACTCCCTTAGCACTTTGTTTTTAACTTTCTAAGATAAAATTTTATAATATTTTATCACCTTTAAAATTGGTGTCAATGATATACTTATTACCTAAGGAACTTGTAAAAATTAAATTACAATTTGTTGATTGTAAAGCACAAAATAAGAAATATGATAATATTCAATGATTAAACCATTATTATTATTTTATCTCATATTTTGGTCTGACTCCCTATTTGGTCTGAGATATAATATATGTCTAAAGAATATTCCAACATTTCAATATGTTCCTTTTTCTTCTATTTTTTCTGCTTCTCAAAATATAAAATTGTATGAATCCAGTTTTTTTCTTTTTTTATTACATCAGGGCACAGAGCTAACAGCTTATTTTATTATTACATGCAGTTCAAAATATTAATATTTGTTAATGATATATTCTCCCAGCTAATTAATTTATATTTCATTAGTATATGCAATGCTTTAAATTTAAGAAGTACCTGTTTGTAATACATATTAAATAAATTTAAAAGACAGATATTGACAATATGTAGATCTGATGTACATTTTACAATGTACATAGGTTTTTATTTCACTTAGTGAATGTAAACTCAGTTGGAGATGAAATGTACCAGTACTTTTTTTTTTTTCTGAATGTGTTAATAAAGCAAAATATGTTACCATTTCATTTGAAGGGTGTATTTCAGGAATGTTTTAAGAAGTTTATTTATGACCTGGCCAAGTAGCTCAGTTGGTTAGAGCATAGTCTAATATGCTAAGGTTGCTGATTTGATTCCAGTAAGGGCACATACAAAAATCAACCAATGGAAAATAAATGGAACAACAAATCGATGTTTTTCTCTTTCTCTTTCCTGCTTCCTTTCTCTCTAAAATATCAATAAGTAAGATATTTTTTTAAAGTTTATTTATAACCATAGGCACATAATCATTTCTATTTTTCCCTTAAATCACTATCACTGCAGTCAAACACATACTTGAGTTTAAGATTTCAAGTCAGACCAACTTGTTGTGGTGCTACCTCAGGTTCTTACAGGACTCAAGCAATGATGCCCATATTCATTACTACTTCTTATGTTTCAAATGGATCAGAATCATGCTTGACAAAGAAGAAGCAAGTTGTCTTGCCATTTTAGTCAATCATGCCATTACTTCATTTGTACATACTGGAATTAGTCAGACTGCAAAATGGAGTGAGGAAGTGAGACAAAAATAATTTGCTAGAGAAAGAAATCAATCTGGAAAAGTAACACATGCTTTGTTGAAATGAAGGAGCAATGAACAGAATGAGAATTTAAGATAAAAGACAAAAGGTTAAAAATGAAGTAAGATTAACAAAAATCAGATTAAGGCACATCAGAAAATACAAAGTGCTTAAAAACAATATGAGCAATAATAATAAAAAGGACTGTGCAATGCATGAGAGACAAATATTAGGGTAGGGTCTTGTCCTATAAGAAAACAGTATTACTGATTTTTAATCTCTGTTAATAGAGTGTAAGTAAAAGACTAATGCATATGTGCCAGAGTCAGAATAACTATAAAGGCAAGGCCATCTTTGCAATATTGCTTCTTGGCATGTTAGTGGGCACCTGTTGTTTCCAACTCTAAGATCACGATTTAACTTAACAGATATTTTAATCAAGTCACCCTATGTCTTATTTGTCTCAACAAAATTTAAATGCTATTCATTATGGAGATGGATGTATTTGGTAGCTTTCATACTGTTTTAATACATCAGACTCATGTTGCCATTTCATTTTATCATGTGAGAGGAGATTATTGGTAAAATCATTGTTAAGTTTATTTATTAATAACTTTTTATTATAGTTATATTTAGCCACTGAATGCCCTGACTGGGTAGCTCTGTGGGTTATAGTATTATCCTAATACAGTAAGGTTGTGAGTTAGATCCCTGGTCAGGGCATATACAAGAATCACCCAATGAATGCATAAATAAGTGGAAAAATCAATGTCTGCCTCTCTATCTTTCTCTCTCTCACCCCTCACACTTCTTTACTCTCTCAAATCCATAAATGGAAGTTTAAAAAATTTTAGTCAGTGAACATATTTATAAAGAAAATTTTAATAGATTTATTTGATTTAGTATTTGAGAGATTTTTTTTATTAAAAAGTAGGTAATAATAAGTCATTATAGTAACTTCTATTAACATAATTTAACAATTAAAGAATAAATTGTCAGTACTTTATATATATTTAAGATAATCATATCACAAAGCTAAATTTTCAAATTTTCTTGACCTCATTAATTTTCTTTATGTATAGATAATATAATTTTTTGTATAAAATTCAATTTTAGAATTTCTCCAAACACACACACATATACATATAAAAATTGTGTTCATATTGTTATCTTTGATGAGAGTTTCCTCCTTGAGAAAGTTGAAGAAGAGAAAAAGGCTTAATATTTGAATACAGAAACAGCAATAGAGAAAATTCACTTATCAAATACCCACTATATTATGGAAGGCATATTTCTTGTATATGTACCAGCTAATTAATCTAGCATGACATTTTTATTTATTAAAAGGATGAGTAAAATGAGATATTGAAGTTAGGAGATGGATATAAACTCACAATGACATTAGATTGGTATTTGAACTCAGACTATTATCACTCCCAAACCTGTGCAGTTAATATAAGTTATATGGCTTCTGGGTTACATTCTTGTACCTCTAAAATAGTTTGTATCAAATTATTATTTAATTATATATTCTTTCTGAAAATTGTGCAATCTGTGAAATGTAAGATATTTTACACTCTGAAAATCCACTTGGAAAAAATACATATGTAAAGACAAACATACTGCATTAATAAGTGAATGCTATAATGCTTATCATAGTTCAACAAAAGCATAAGCAGTTTTAGCTATGTAAGTAAGAACAACTTAAAAAGCAGAATATTAAGCCAGAATTTAAGTGAACAAATAGCAAATATTTTATTGCATTATTCATAGGAATGAAACCTAAAGAATTTGGTTTTTGTCAATGGAGAGCTTCTGAAATAGAAGGGAGGAAGGAATCTAATATATATATAAATCACCCTCCCCCCCCCAAAAAAAAAACTAAGCCAGCTTGCCCAATGTTCTTGATGGTTGGAAGGTAAATTGTGTGTGTGTGTGTGTGTGTGTGTGTGAGAGAGAGAGAGAGAGAGAGAGAGAGAGAGAAAGAGAATTCATCAAAAGAAAGCCCTAGAATGGTTCATCAACTGGAGTCAACTTTCACTCTTTCACTAGACACTGGGCATCATAAAAGAATCTCGATCTCATCTAAGTCCACAGAGCTGCTATCTCACATCTCTGTTAAGGGTACCAAATCACATTTCCAGACAAGACTTCTCTTTTCTGCTCCAAGCTTCTATTTCCAAATCATTATTAGTGACCGTTATCCTTGTAGACATTTTATTGATATATGTGTTAGATTTGAACTAGAAATTGAAATAAAGCCATTGATTTACGTATTAAAATGACAATGAATTACTTTTCTAAGAAAAAAAAAGACACTTTCCCATATCTCTTACTTTAAGAAAATGATAAAAAAACATATACATAAAATATAGGAAAAAATAATTATCAATCATTGTACTAATAGTTTAGAATATTTAAATTTTCATGTGTACTTAATCTCAGAAATATAATTTTAACTTAGCTTTATTAGGTTAAATAAAATGACCCTATATTCTTCATATTCAAAAGTTGCTATTTTATTCCCTTAAGAATAGAATAATAATTGAGGAAGAAAAAAAGTAATAAGCTAAATAATATCTATCTAGAAGTCACCTAAACATTAATAAATCACACCAGTTTGATAAAGAAAATCCCAGACACAGACATATTTTCCCATCTTCACTGAGTGGGAGCAAAAATAGGACAAGATAAGCCTAATCTCCAGAAACAGGTTTAAAAAGTCAATATTGCAGCTTGATAAATAACAGATAGAATTTTGAAAGGTAATGGAATCTTCTTTTCTTGAGGTCATTAGAAATAAGATTCTCATTTTTGGGGAAGATTCAGTTGCATTTTACACTGAAGAGGAGAAACACTAAGTAAACTCAAGGTGACTTCCAGTTTTATTTGTGTATTCTGAGGAATAATGCATTTATTTTTGAAATAATATTTGGAATGAAAAATATAATGAAATCGGCCCTGGCTGGTTGGCTCAGTGGTAGAGCATCGGCCTGGCATGCAGAAGTCCCGGGTTCAATTCCCGGCCAGGGCACACAGGAGAAGCGCCCATCTGCTTCTCCACTCCTCCCCCTCTCCTTCCTCTCTGTCTCTCTCTTCCCCTACCGCAGCCGAGGCTCCACTGGAGCAAAGATGGCCCGGGTGCTGGGGATGGCTCCTGCCCTCTGCCACAAGCGCTAGAGTGGCTCTGGTCTCAACAGAGCAACGCCCCGGAGGGGCAGAGCATCGCCCCCTGGTGGGCAGAGCGTCGCCCCCTGGTGGGCGTGCCAGGTGGATCCCTGTCAGGCGCATGCGGGAGTCTGTCTGACTATCTCTCCCCATTTCCCGCTTCAGAAAAATACAGAAAAAAAAAAAAAAAAAAAAAAAAAAAAATATATATATATATATATATATATATATGGAAATCGCAGAAACTGACCTAGCTGGTAACAGGGAGAAATAGTTCAGTCCATCTTGTGAAGCAGCAGGGGAAAGCAGCTGTTGCTGTTGTATACGTGCATGAGCAAGGAAAACAGTGGCTGGGCCTGATTATCCCCAGCCCCAAATGGGCGTGCCACTGCTATGGAGAAATTAGATCTAGGCTTTACAAGGTGTGGGAACCAAAGTATTGTAAAGAGCAGCTAGCCAAGCACAGCGAATCAAACTCCATCAGCAAGCATTATACTAGGCATTGTGCTTGGTTTTGTATAGGATCCAGTTAAATGAAACTAGTACCTTACCCTCCAAGACCCCAGCTTCCTTTTAGAAGCACCTCTCACCATTTTGGTACAACTTGTACCTGCAATTTCTTATTCAGATAATCATGGTCAAGAAATAAGGGAAAGTATGGTGAAATAAATATACAGAATAATTCATATTCTTTGTCAGAAAGAAGAATACCTGTGTGGTGCCCTCCTGTGCATAAAAGAGAATAAATTGCTGAATGTTGGAATGCTGTTGAGATTTTAATGAGATTTTGTGTTTGTATGTCCTATATTACAGATGATGTAAAAATTCCTGAAGTAGAGGTAATGCTAACGAGTTTATCACAACACTGCACTATTGCTTTAAGTGTATCCAATACATACATCTTTCCATAATGACTCCTTCGCAATCTCACAAGGGAGAACAGGGTATCATTTGTGACAAACTTCCACTGACAGAACAAATTCTGATGTGAACTTTGCTAATGGGGTTTCATCTTATGATGGATATGAAAGGCGGGAGGTCAGCAACACCATCTTAGTTGAAGGAGAATGTAAGGACATGCTATTTATCCATGTTCAAAATTCATGAATAGAAGACTTCTGTTTTGATCATGAAAAACTGTCAGCAGCAAATTCACTGAGGATATTTTCCAGTTTGTTTTTCTCTTTTTCAGGATCTTCATTAAACTGACACACACATCACTTTGGTTTGGACATTTGAAAAACATATAATGCCTTTATATCAGAGATTAATGAAGTTCAATTCACTATATTGCTGTTCCGGTGTGTTCAGCCTGAAATATATGCTTCTTTTTTTCCCAGTTTAGACCACAGTCTCACAAGCCAGCACACACTTCATGGTCCACTGTAAGCAGGGACAGAAACAGAGATTCATAGAATTTTAGTATTGTGGCACAGTCAGGACAAGCTGATTGAACTTTGTTTATCTTGGGATTATAGCATATTTGAGTATTACCAAATATTCTATTTGGGAAGGTCAAAAAACCTGAGTAAGAGGCTCTATAATAAGTCAATCTTTATCCTCTAAGAGAGAAACACACACCTTTCAAGAAAAGAAAGAATGGTTAACAAGTATTTAATAAAACATTGTACTTTACCTAGAATACTCTCTAACCCAGCTCCCAAGCACTTATATTTATATAAGGCAAGAACCCTGCAAGAAGAATTTTCAAGTGTACAATGAGACATTGAAAATCACAGATTCTTATTATTTAAGCCAACAACAAAACAGCACTGTAACCACATGGTTGTAACTTTACTGTAGGCCAACTTTACAAAGGCCATTCATAGGCACAAGGGTGTTAGCAGCATCATGAATTTTGCAGTGACCATTGCTGTTAAATTTGTCACTTTTAGTTTGGATTACAATACAAGACATCACCCTCATGAAATGGAGCTGGAAAAGAAGAGACTAGAGTATGCCAACTCATGAAATACCATTTAAATAATCAAAGAACAATTTGGCAGATGTTGAAAGGAGCTTAAGCTTTCACAATGCAGGCAACATCAGAGAAATCCTGTTTGTGTTTATTTATGAATATCTCTGTGGATAAAGATTAATAGTATCTGAGAAACACAGATTACATACAAATAAGGACATAAAAGCCCATATGGTCGTCAATGTAGAACCTGAATTTGGATGTCTTACTCCATTGATGGGAGGCAGAGACAGACTCCCATTTGTGCCCTGATTGGGATCCACCTGGCAAGCCCACTAGGAGACAATACTCTGCCTATCTGGGGCTGTTGCTCTGCTGCTCAGCAACCAAGTTTTTTTAGCACTTGAAGGGGAGGCCATGGAGCCATCTTCAGTGCCTGAGGCCAACTCACTCCAATCAAGCTAAAGCAAAGAGGGGAAGAGAGAGAGAGAGAGAAGCAAGAGGAGGAGAGGTGGAGAAGCAGATGGGCACTTCTCCTGTGTATCCTGACCAGGGATCAAACCTGGGACATCCACACTGGGCTGACATTCTGTCACTGAGCCAACTGGCCAGGGTCAAGGAGTGTTTTTAATATACACATATATTTAAAGATGCCAGTCAGCCTGTAGGAGACTATGTCAATGCCTTGCCCTTGGCCATTTATTCTACTTCAAGAAACCAGCTTTTGCAGCTATCTCCATATATTCTTTCTACAGTGATAGATGGCTGCTCTGCCACAGGGGCCAAAAGGTAAAATGTGCCTGTAAAGTACCACCCCTACTCTCCACCACTGTTCTAGCTTCTCCTTTTACTCTCCAATCTCTTTCCTCCTGGTTTACACAAGTGGCTTTAACCTAAATCCCTCAGACTCCTCATTCCTCAAATGTTTCACAATATTTCTCAGAATTGTTTTATGAGATTAATGAAAAAATTTTTTGGCTCTCTTCCCATACTAGTTCCAGTTTCTACCTTGTTACCTCCCCAATTATGTTTTATGAAACTCCAAACTAAAATATGTGCACGTACATTTTTTGTGACTAACGCAATCAATTACTACTTTGTGATTATTTTCTTAAACTATATTTTCATGAACTAGAATGTAGTACAGGGCTAAAAAAAATGCTTTTTGAAGACATAAATGAATTATAATTTAACATAAAATTTGGGGCCCATTTTCTCCAAGAGGACTTGCCAGAATTTTGTCTAAATAAATATCTAGTTGAAGGAAACGGAAGATAATGCAGAGGAAATTTTGGTTGTTTGGTGATGCTTTGGTTGCTATGTCAGTAAATATGTTTGAAATAATTTTGAAATATTTTTTATGTTAATTTTTTTCTATAATACTATGGGGTTGCAAATGTAAGAAGAATATATTGCACATGTTTAATATAAATAAACAGCTTTTATTGAAAAAGAAGATGCACTTCCGATAGTGGTTTCCATCTATTTACACAGAGTGAGAGAAACAAGCACAGATAAAATGAAATGATGAAGGAGAATTGATGCATAGAATATATGATGATAGACAATTTAAGCTTTTCACATGGGTTCACTAAGCTGTTAACAAAGTAATAAATAAAATGTCTTAGTTATTTACCAATAAAAAGGGGAACTAATATAATGAATGACTATAAGTCAAAGGATAAATTAAAATATAGATCTCTCATTTCCAAGAATAAGTACAGTATTACTTAAATATCAGCATAAGTTAGATTTTTTTACACTTTGCCTTTTTGAAAATATTTATATGTCTTGAACTACCACCTCAATATGTAATCAGAAATTCAGCTTATAATTTTGAAGTAGAAGAAACTGTCCATTTCAGTGTTCTAATGGTAATAGAGTAAATGTTTTACTTAGAAAATAAATTTAAGGAGTTTCAGATAATACACATCTCTACAAGGTTCAGTGGTCTTAAACATTGCACACATACCATTTGTTTTTTGTGTCTACATGAAATTTATACAATTATACCTCAGATATATTTGACTACCTTGAATCTTTACCCTACAATAGAAATCCAGACTGTCTCCATATAATGGCTATAATCAGAACTAGTACAATAAAAACTTTGGAATAACTCAAGCAAGAAAGACTTCAACTAAAAGTAGAGAGAAAGTGAGAGTATTACTGAAAGAAAGTATGCGTGTGTGTGCATTCTTATTCAAAGCAGCTGTAAATGCTCTCACTTTGCTTTAAACCTCTAAGGAAAATAATCATTTCCTTTTAATGAGTAAGTCAAAGTCAATATTTGCCTTTTTTTAACTAAAGTGAAATTATTTAGCATCCTTCCTATCATTTTAAATCTGTTTTATAATTGCTTCATATTTTAATTAAAAAGGTGCTTGGAGACAAAGAAAGACAGAGAAAAAAGAAAAGCTATGACATGCATATGTGTTTCATTGTAGATATATGAAATAAGTAGACTGTAGATAATACTTATGGAGCCTGTATAGCATATTTTGCTGTTAATATTTCTATGTAGTATGTAGGATTGATTATACCTAGAAATTACTCAACATATTTGAAGTTCGGAAAATGTTAAATGTCATTTTAGTAGTTTTTTTTGTCTCAATTTTGATACTTAATTCATCATGCCAATGCTTCAGGAATTGAAAGAAACACTAGGATTACAGGTGAAAACAGAAATCAAACACACATTTTCAATATTTTAGTAAGTAATAAAAAAGCACTTCTAATAAGTGAGACCAAAACATCCTGAGAAAGAGGAAACTTTCTATAGAGATTATAAAAAACATTAAGATCTTTTTTCAAATAAATCATTTAAATATAAAAATATTCTGTATGTGAAGTACATTTTATATTTATTTTCATATTTATGGTATTTTTATTATATAAAATATAATTGCTTCTCTAGGTAATATTTTAGTGTTTTGGGCAAGTATAATATGATGTTTTACAAACTACTTGTTATCCTATTTATTAAAAAAATATTTATTGATACACTACTATATGCTAGGTATGATGCTAAGCCCTGCATATGAAATAGCAATATTTTTCCAGCTTTATTTAGATATAATTGAGAAGTAGAAATTGTATATACATTAAGATGTACAATTTTATGATTGATATATGTATATATTAAAATAATTACCACAATCTAGCTATTAGCCACATCCATTACCTCATAGAGTTACCTTTATTTTTTTTTTTAATAGTGACATTTTAAAACAGACAAAATTCTTGCTTTCCTGGAACTTACAGTTTGGATATGAGAATAAGTATTTTCCTAGTCTTTTCTTCTTTAATATTCAGTGACTATATTGAAACCTGTTTGTGTTTTTCCACCTATCTATGGTAATGTTTTACTCACATTTAACTGCTAAAGGAAATGCACATTCTCAGTATTGACACAGACAAGTTATCACTTTAATTAATAATAAGTTCTAAAAAGAGACAACTAGCTAGTCAAGGCAGTTTAAAACACTACTTTATATTAATTGATATGGTAATTAAAGGATAACTGAATTATCAGTTGAATTATTTTAATAAATGATCTTTTTTATTTTTAATGAGTATAAAAAGGTGTTAAACTGCCAGGATTAAATTCTAAGCAAAGATATCACAGATCTGTCTCCTTCATGCTTCTAGTTCATTTTAATTGCACCATTATCCAATTGGAAACATGATATAACTGCAGACCGTGGAAGCTTGGAATGAGATCAGTCCTCAGTAGAACACACATCAAGACAGTACAGTAGACCTAGTAAGAAACAAGCTCACATAAGAAATTGAAGCCAGCCAGTCTACATACCTTCTAAACTAAAGCATGCAGCTTCTTTGAATTATTAGCAAAGTGGCATAAAATATCACCTAGATTCAAAACAGTGATTCGGAGCAAAACATTTAAACAGTTTTCCACTTTTCACATCTAAGTAATTTAGTAAGTTACAGAGTAATTATAAATTTCAAAATTTTCCTCTGGCTTTCATTGAGAAAAATAAAATAATAACTTTATTTATAAAATGAGCTCTGTTAGGTTTCTTCAAAATTATGTTATACTGGAAAGAAAATTTTGACAAAAGAGAAATTGAATATTAACTCTGAATGCTAATTGATCTTCAGTAAATAACAACACCCCTGAAGCTCACTATCCTCATCTATGATAATGAAAAAATACCTCATCTCCTTTTTTTTTTAAAAGAATTAGAGTCAGGATTTGAAAACTATTATATACAATATGCCATACACAATTGTGGCCCTATAAGTAAACACATACACACAAAGTGAACCTGATAACAAATAAGAATGATAAAAACTTTATTTCTGATTTGTGTACCTATGTACAGCTTCTACTATTCTATCAATTCTATTATCCAGTTTTGGGACTTCAAAAGTGATTAAAATTTATTGTTCTATTCCGGAAATTGGTGTGCTTCTCTGAGAGTGATTATTCAGTTAAGATCTGAGAGCAGAGTGCCAAATAAAAGTGGGGAAATTTATACTAGGCAGATGTTGAACAACGTTCTGTGGCAGAAAAGAATATGTCAGGAGTAACCAAGTGGGTCATTGTTGGAGCACAGAAACCTAGGGGATACTGGTGAATGATCAAGTGGCAGATGCAGGTAAGTGAGGAATATATCATGAGAGATACTCTAACCTAAGAACAGCAGGTCGTTTCTGAATTGTTTTACTGTAGTTAGAAAGTGATCAAACTTGTCATTCAAAATGACTTCTCTGGCTGCAGTATTTTTAGAATGGCTTGAGTAACCTAATATTGATTGATAATGTGGAAAGTATTAGTGATGATATACTCTAGTGGTTGGAGAGACAAGAAACCAGATCGTGACCAAAATCCGAAGTCAAAATGTGCCTCTCAGAATCAGCTGGATTATGCCACAGGATCAAACAATGCCAGAATTTTTGTAGCTTATCACAACAGAGGCTAAATTTCCATTCATGTTACTTATCTATTGCAGGTCAGATGCAGCTGTCCCTTGTCATCTCAACTTTGGGTCCCAGCCTTTATCTGGAACTCTGCTGATAGTCCTGGCAGGTAAAAATTGGCAGAGGTTATGTTGGCTCTTAAAGCTTCTGTTTCAAAGTGACACATGCCATTTTCTCTCATATTTTATTGAGAAGGTCACAAAGTCAACTCTGACATAAACAGAATGGGAAAATATTATCAAGGAGTGGCAGTGCAGGAAAATGAATTGAAATAGACTAATAGTGATACAGTCTACCACAGAGTAAGACACTTAGGCTTTATCATAGAGCCTATCGGGAGAGAACAGTCTCAAACAAAAAGGCATTTCAAGTAGTGCATGCGTATAAAGGCATCAGATAATAAGGCATATAAAGAATTCAGTATCTATTACTCAGAAGACCAAAACATAAAGACATATACACACACACACACACACACACACACACACACACAAACTCACAAAAACTAGGGAATATTTCAAAATGAATATGAAGTGATAAAATAGCCCCTAATTTTTGTGAGCAGTGTATATAAATTTCAAGCTGAATCTTATTTATTTAAATAAACTAGTAACGCTGGTAGCTCTGTTTGCAGACTTGGTCTTGTTTGTTCCTACTTCACTGTTTACAGGCAAATTTAATTTAGAATATCCCTGTTTCCTTTCCACCCAACTTAGTGCAGAAGGCTGTTATCTCTTAGCCTGTCACCTTCAAACTCTAGGTGGGCAGTAGCTACTTCAGATTTCAAATGTCTCAGCCTTAAATTTAAAAAAAATTAAACTGTATTTTCTTTTCTATTTAAAAATTATTTAATTTGCATATATTTATATCTATGTGAACATATACATTTTCTAATAAAGAGTCTTTAAAGATAGAACATTTCAAAGGTGGGGGGAGCATTGTTCAAGGTCGTTAAGTACAGAGCTTCATAGTTTGTAAATATGTTCAGATTTTATCCATTATCTATTAATGATATAATCAGTATTCCCCAAATAAATTACCCCCATGACTCAGCAACTAAACAGTTTATCAAATTTTTATTTTAAACACAAGTAAGAAACCACCGTGAATATAATGACTGGGTCTAAAACTCCAGTGAGTAAAATGTATATACACAATGACAACAATCATTAGCCATTAACTGCAAAGACCTCATAGTAACTATCTAGTCTGGTATAGACTCCAATTCTGTTTTGTCAGAGTTCATTTAATGAGCCATTTATTTTATTTTAAATTCTATTGTATTATCAATGTAAGCAATGAATAAGGTTACAATGAATGAATCCAGACATTATTCATAAGACTTTAAATATAAAAATAATAAGCACTCAAATTATTGAAAAAGAAAAAAAAGAATGCATAATGTTCTGGTCATAACAAAAAAGATGTACTGTGGATGAAAAGGAGGCCATATGTTGAGCCTGAAAAGCTCAGGGGAGGCCCGCATGGTGGCCTTGCAGACTCGGAGACCTAAAGTAACCAATAGTATGGTTCAAAATAAAAACTTTCTAATTAAAAACAGTTCATGGCAGGTAGTCACATCCTAAGGTGGTGGTTTTCCCTAACAAAGGTTAATGTTTACTTTAACTGAGTCTCTCTGTTTTGTTTGTGTTTTCGTTGTTGTTTTTCTATCTACAACAACATGCCTAATAACAGACCTTTAAAATGTGAAGTAACATGTCTTTATATCTTCCCCTTTGATTCTAATGCATAAAGTAAGTCATGAAACTGCCATTTTGTCAAAATTTGAGATTTTGTTTCTTGGCAATTGTCAGTTTGGCTCAAATAAACTCATTAAAATTCTTACAAATTTGAATGTTTCTTACACTAAAATTATCAACCAAGAGTACTGATTTAGTTTACCAAACTGTCAACATTCAATTACCAGCAAATTTTAAAATTCTAAGTTATTTGTAGAGTATTCCAACTATGAGGTGATAACAAAGATGGAAGCTATAACACTTCAAATAATTTCAAAATATTTTTAAAATTACAAATTTAAATGTCATTTAGAGTAATTTTTGGTTTGTTTTTTAATCTGATATAGAAGTGGTTATCAATCTATCATTTATGGAATCTATAATCCATTTAATATCTGTCTTTGTCATTTAAATTGTCAAAAGCAGAGATTAAAGTTTCATAGAGTGCTGAGTGCAAATAAAGCACACATAAAAAAGCTGGGCATGGTCAAGAGCTTGAGATTTGGGTAGACACAGTGACATAGGGCTTGAATTGTGGTTGACTAAAGTAGAGGATAGCAAGAGTAATAAAAAAATGGAAATCGGACTCTGATTTGGGTTCCTGGTGCATCATTATGCACTAAAGAATTTTACTTCTCAGAAAAGGTCTCTTAATTCTCACAGACCCTGAGATATAAAGCCTAACCCCTTTGAATTTCTGGAATGATGGGAATCATCTGTTATTCACAGTGGGCCCCTCTGACCACAGCTGATAGTTCATGCTAATAAAGTAACTCATCATGGCAATAGTTATACTAGTGAGATGACCCAGAATGGGGCTGGCCACACCAGACACACCAATCTTGTGAGTTGAAAGTTGGTTCTTGAGACCTCTGGGAAGTAGAGGAAAACTAAAGATTGAGTTTAATGACATGGGCAAAGAATCAATCATACTTACTTTATTAAGCTTCAGTAAGAATTCTTGAGTTGAAGGTCCGCTGAGCTTCTTGCATTGAAAATATTTCATACTGTAGTAAATTTTAATGGAGACACTTCAAAATGGAGTTGGAACTGCCATCCCAGAGGAACTTCCCTGTATATCTTACTCCTCAAACCTTTGAAATGTTAAAACTGGGTAAACTAACTTTTGGATAGGGCCCAAGGCAACATTTCGTTCCAGACAACTGTTTGCAAAGCTAATAGGAAAGCATACATTATAACTATGGCACTGAAAATAAAATCATTCCTTAGAATTGGCATCAATGTGCTAGTTTCACTGCGTCTATAGAAATTACTTCCTTAGTTTGTAACACCCATAGGCATTTCTCCCTTCCATTTATATAAATATTCCCCATTCCTTTCTCATCAATACCCTTTGCCTTCACCTTCTAATTGATCATTATTTGGCTTTCTGCTTGCAACAGTACTTTCTGAATAGCTGCTCTCTTGAATCTCAAAAAAAAAACTTTTGTTATCTCTCACTTTGGCCTTTTATTTTTAGGTTAACAATACATATTCCCATACATTAGTGGTTGGAAGCATAAAGTATTTCTGAGGCCAAAGGAAGCTGCCAGACTTCACCTTATGGGTCTTTTCCTTTGGTTCTTTTTTTCCCCCCTATAATAACTGTAATTATTTGGTATACATTGTAGTGTTATCCTGAATGCTGTCAGTCCTTCTAGTGAGTTATGGTACCTTAGAGTAGTCATGACAGACCAGAATTTGTAGCTAACTAGTCTATAATAAGAGTAGTTCTAGAGACTTCTAAAATTGCCAGTGGTATCTGAAATCAGAACAGCTTTCAGGATTTTTTCTCTCAAACTACATTTTGGTTAAACCGCTTTGTAATTATCTGCAGTAATACTGAACAATAGCATTGAAGGACTGAGGACTAAAGCTCAGAGAAATTAGGTTCACGGTTACCAAAACTGGGTTTCAAATAATAAAGATCCAAGAAAGCTTAATTTTCTTGAAACGTAGAAAGTCAGCTTAAAGAATGGTCTACTGAAAAGTGAGAAAACATGTTTTATCCTTATGCTGTTCTTTACCTAAGACAATGGTGGGAAATTACTATCACAAACAATTTATCAATACTAAATATAAACTAAGTTAGTAGAAATGATAACTAAATAAATGAAGTATATGCCTATATTTAAATACATATATTTATATTAACAGTCTCCTATTAATATATATGCATTAAGTGTATGCATTTAAGTTTATGAATATATTTAATTATTTGTATTTTAATGCACATTTAAATAAATTAAAATATTAATTTTTATATAATTTAAAGTTAATATATATCTTTTCCAAGTTGGTAATTTATTAAAGAAAATAAAATGTAATTATTCTATTTTTAAATATGCATTGTATACACACACACACACACACACACACACACACACACACACACTGGTCCTGACTGGTGCTTCAGTGGATAGAGTATCAGCCTATCTATGGATGTTACAGGTTCAATTCCTGGTCAGGGCAAACAGGAGAAGCAACCATCTGCTTCTTTCGCACTTCTTCTCCCCCTTCTTGCCTTCTTTCCCTCCCACAGCCAGTGGTTTGATTGGTTTGAGTATGGTCCCAACCACTGAGAATACCTCAGTTCCTTCAAGTCCATCAGCTTCAGCTGTTAAAAATAGCTTGGTACTTGAGTATTGGCTCCAGATGGGGCTGCCAGGTGGATCCTGGTCAGGTGCATGAGAAAGTGTGCCTCACTATCACCCTCACCTAAAAAAAAAGAAAAAATACACACATATAAAGACACAGATGACCAATCTTATGCATATTTGTGTGTGTGTGTGTGTCTGTGTGTGTGTGTGTGGCAGAGACAGAGAGAGTCAGAGAAAGGGACAGACAGGAAGGGAGAGAAATGAGAAATACCAATTCTTTGTTGCAGTTCCTTAGTTGTCCATTGATTGATTTCTCGTATGTGCCTTGTCCGGGGGCTACAGCAGACCAAGTGACCCCTTGCTTGAGCCAGTGGCCTTGGGCTTAAACTGGTGAGCCTTATTCAAACCCAATGAGCCCGTGCTCAAGCTGGTGACCTCGGGGTCTCGAACCTGGGTCCTCCACATCCCAGTCTGATGCTCTGTCCACTGAGCCACTGCCTGGTCAAGCCAATCTTATGTAATTTTTACAATATTATATTTTTCTATTTGTCTATGAACTTCTCAATGTAATAAGTGTTTTCTCTATGATCTCCTCAAACCTTCACAAAGGATCACTCCCATTGAGAACTATATATAAATATGAAAGGATAATTTAAAATGATACTTAATATCAAAATCAGGAACATCTAAATCACATTCACAAGAACTGTTCCTTAAATAGGAATATAAACACAAGCTGGCAAAATACAGTGTGTCTGTAAAGTCATAGTGCACTTTTGACCAGTCACAGGAAAGCAACAAAAGATGATAGAAATGTGAAATCTGCACCAAATAAAAGGAAAACTCTCCCAGTTTCATACCTATTCAGTGCAGTTTGATGTGGGCTCACGCACAGATTTTTTAGGGCTCCTTAGGTAGCTATCCCATATAGCCTCTACAGACTTGTCACTGACTGATGACCTACCAATGAGGTTTCTCCACCAAACTGCCAGTTTCCTTCAACTGCTTATCCCACCGAGTAATGTTATTCCTATGTGGTGGCACTTCGTTATAAATGTGCCGAATGTTGCACTTTGGTCAGAGATTCGAATTTAGCGAGCCACAGAACATGCTGAACTTTCCTCTGTACCGTCCACTTATCGACTGGCATGGCCATGGGCTGCTCCCCTGTATACATGGTGTTACGTCATCATGTGCACATACACACATGCTGCCGCATCATCCTACAGAAACTGGGAGGGTCTTCCTTTATTTGGTGCAGATTTCACATTTCTATCGTCTTTTGTTGCTTTCCTGTGACTGGTCAAAAGTGCACTATTACTTTACAGACACACTGTACTTTCAAGGAAATTGAAGATCAATTGGAGAACAAGGTGGTTTCTAAAGTATACTTGGAGCATATTTTTGCAAAGCCAAAATCAAAAGTAGCACTTTTATTAGTATTTCAAATGAAAAAAACAATCAAAGTGTATCTTGAGGATGGTCAGAATTGAGCAGCTGACTGTCAAGATATGCTGATTTTACTGAAATCGAGACTTCGCAGTAAAATAACTGATGGCATAAATAAAGACAATAGATTTAACTGAAGGATGCCAACTGTGTGGTAGGTAATGCAGTGCAGGCATGAGTACGTGCAGCCTAATCAGAACAGGCAACTCAGTTCCTGAATGTGAAACAAAAATGGCTATGTTATGGATTCTTAACTCCTAATCTAGAATTGATGTATTCTAAATTTTTATTTGATCAAATGATTTTTAAATAGCTTGGGAATTGCTCAACATTCACATCTATATGAAAAATATGCTAAGTATATAATAAATAAAAATGCACTTGCTAAAAGTAGTGTCATCTGATACTGTTTACATAGTTTACAAAAGATGAGCTGTTTAAACTTTATTTGCATGAGTAATTTATATTCATCTGTTTCAGGTATTTAAACAGTAAAAGAACTAATGAAGCACTGGTGACTGAACACCTATTGCTATGTTCCTTATTATTTTTCTTCTTCAACCATAATGAGCTGTAATTACAGTTGCTCCTATTCTGTCTAAAACATGCTTTATTATAACAAAGGATAGTGACAAGGAGCTGTATCTCACTTCATGAACACCAAACTTACACAGATATGTAAATGAGAAGCTACAAAGTTACAGAAGAGCCTGGAGATATTAACATCTGTGTGAATGAAGCAGCCATTTCACAATCCAGTGGACCTTAAACACAGCAGACATTGAAATCTGTTCAGTACATGGGGTGGGTTTTTAAATATGCTCAATTACTGCTTGTCTCCCCGCTGCTGCCTGAACATAGCTTCAGTAATATCAGGGAGTCTGCTTTAACATCACAGGCATAGAAAAATTATAGTTACTAACAGACTAAATGATCATGTAAAATCATGAGTACAAATTTAAATTGCACCATGCTCAAAGCATCTCCTGGGGGTTAAGAGGTTGAAAATAACTTGCTAAGAAGAAAAGAAATATATTAAAAACTTCTGTCAACTTTGGATCTTATTTGTGTGTGTGTCACTTTGATAATGGATATTCTATAAATTCAACTTACATATGAATATATCTAAATATAAAATAAAGGCTAGGAAAATCAAGAACATTTCTGAGTGTAAACTATTTAATCACAAGTAGAAAATAAGCACTTTGAAAGATCATGTTTATTTCATTTCAATAGACAATTTAATTTATTTATTTAAAATTTATATAAAATATTACTTTAGTATTTAAAAATAAAGAAAATCTTTAGAAAATTAATGCTTTTATATTTATTAACTGGGAAAAGTCACTATATTATAAATATATTGAGGAACCAGGTATATAAATGAGAAAGATCCTACACTATATTTTCAATTATTAAAGTAATAAAATAAACTATATACATCAAATTACAAAAATTTTTCACATTATATCATGGATTCCAGTCTACTATTGATTTGGAAGTAAGCAACTACTAGTTTTTCCAATAGAATTTACAGAATAATATTCTCTACTCTTAAGGGTTTTTTTTACCAAACTTGTTTTTGATGCTGAATAGTTGCAGAAATGCCACTGTGCCCATTTAAAATGCTAATTTCATGACTTTATAAATGGTAGTAAATTAGCATTGTTTTCTTTATGCTTATTGCCCTTGCAATTTTAATAGACTATTTTATCTATTAATCCCATTTTTAAAAATCTAGGTGACATATATTTCAAAGTTTATACAAATTATTATGAAAATATCTAATACATGAAGCCAGTGGTTCTCAAACTTTTTGAAGTTGGGGCACATTTAAAATCCTACAAATAATTGTAGGCGCACTATATATAAATTTCTGAGAAATATGTTATAATAATTAAGTCAAATATTAAACCAGAAAAATATAAAGTACAAGTATGCTTTTATGGTAATTAAACAAAATAAATAAAACAAAATTAAATTTATTCTGACATTATAAAACATTTTTATGTTACACTTTTTGAGTTATGGTTTTTAGAATTTGTAAAAAAGAGGGGTTAAAAAATTTTAAAAACGACAAAAAGTTATTTTATATAGATAGATAGATGATAGATAGATAGATAGATAGATAGATAGATAGATAGATAGATAGATAGATATATTCTTAGTAAGATTTAGTAAATTCAGTGGGTCCCGGTGCATACATGTTAAGTTTTTTCATTCTTGTGTTTATGAGAAACGTGAGCCTGATGTGTCCTAGTGATTTCTTCAATGTTTGGGCATATATTTGAATGGCAAACTCTCATTTCCTCATCAATACATTGAAGAATCCTCTCTTTTTACTCTTAATTGTGTTGAGGGTAAAAAAATCCTAATTCACATAAATAGGATGTTGAAAATTGTAGTAAAATGGTCAAAGTTTTCTAGATATTGCCACATATTTTTTATAGAAATCCAAAAGGCTTCAAGAGACAATTCCTTATGTTTAATCATCAGTCCAAAACCCCCACCATACATATCATCTTAACTTTACACCAAGCACAGAACAGAAGAAACTTGCCTCCAGTCTTTCTGGAGAACATAGAGGGTGGTGTAAACAATCCAGCACCACAGCTTAACAGCCTTTTGCAGCCTAATCAGGCAAGTAAGGTGGGGGGGGGGGGTTGGGCAGTCTGTCAGCTTACACCCAGTTCCTCACACCTCTGTCCCCCAAAAATCTAAACTCCAAAAATCCTGTTGGTTTTTTGGTCCCCAACAGGCACATATTTCTCTGGAATACCATTTAGTGCACCTGGAAATCTTCTAGGGCACACCAGTGCACCCTGGCGCACACTTTGAGCACCACTGCATTAAGCTGTAAGAATCCAGGGTAAGTAACAAATAATTTAAGCAGTTACTCAACTACTTAAGCTCCACATTTCTCCAGTAATTGAGATACTCCTTACTACATAAGGGATGATATGTTGTGCATGATATTTTAACTTTTTAAGCTTATTAGAGCATGTGAATGAGTGAGGTTTGAGTGACACACTTTTAGAAGCTAAAACTACTTCAGGATTTTGTTGCTAATTACTTTTATTACTCCCAAAACATTTCTATAATGTTATTTCTTGTCTTTTAACAGATTCATATTTTTATTTCTTTCATATGAAAGCATGTAGATTAGTATGTAAAATAAATTAAGTTAATCAGTAGAGCCAAACTTTGAAGAAGTCTGCATTAGTGATTTAGGATTTGAATGATATTATGTTAGTTGTAATTTTTGGAGCTTAAACTTCTTTATTTTCCTTAAAATTTAGAAAATTTGTAGTGAAATAATATAACAGATTCTAAAACATATTAAGTCAAATGTAGTCATTTATTTGAACAGTATGGGTTTTTTTTTGTTTTTTGGGTTTTGTTTTTTTTTTGTATTTTTCTGAAGCTGGAAACAGGGAGAGACAGTCAGACAAACTCCTGCATGCACCTGACCGGGATCCACCCGGCACGCCCACCAGGGGGCGACGCTCTGCCCACCAGGGGCGTCGCTCTGTTGCAACCAGAGCCACTCTAGCGCCTGGGGCAGAGGCCAAGGAGCCATCCCCAGCGCCGGGGCCATCTTTGCTCCAATGGAGCCTCGCTGCAGGAGGGGAAGAGAGAGACAGAGAAAGGAGAGGGGGGGTGGAGAAGCAGATGGGTGCTTCTCCTGTGTGCCCTGGCCGGGAATCGAACCGGGGACTTCTGCACGCCAGGTCGACGCTCTACCACTGAGCCAACCGGCCAGGGCCTGAACAGTATGGTTTTGATTTCAAAGGTGAAGTCTATCAAATCTTTCTAGAAGATGATTTCTCACAAAGAAGATTCTCATTTCGTAGTCATTTTATCTGTTATTGATGCATTCCGTCAAAAGTGGTTGTAATATTAGATTTCTGTTGCAATACACTGTAAAATCTAAGACACTAAATGCAGTATAATAAATGACCAAATTATTAGAATGGATTAAGTAAGCAAAAAATAAACTTTTATAACATATGCTTGTATTTCTAATCAAGATATTTATTATCTCTTTTTTCTTCTTTAATCATTTATTCAGGAAAGTCTTTTTATGTATTTCATGTATATTAAATACACTTCTAAGTTTTAGAGATTTATAAAAAATAATTTTGCCTTCATGGAGCTTACTTGTCATAAATAAAGAAGAAAAAATTAAATAAAGAAGCATAAACAATCAATCAAACAAATAATAGGTAATCAGAATAGAGTTCTGAGGCAAGTTCATTTTTAATGACAGGAACATGGAACGCCCTGCTGAAACCATGCCACTGAAGCAAGCATTTGAAGGAATGGTAAGAGGGAGCCATGTGGAAAACTACGAAAATAGTACTAAGTAGACAGAAAAGGAAGTCTCAGAAAAAGAAGTGTGCCTGGTTTGAATCACATGTGGCATTTTAAGTGATTATTCTCTTAATAAATATATGTATTTAATTTCACTATTAATTTCATGATTTGGTATTAATTTTATAAATACCAAAAGAAAAGCAAAAAGAATTAGGAAATATTGAAGTTTAATAAAAGAGAGAAAAGTATTGTTTTTCTTTATCTGAGAGAGAGAGAGAGAGAGAGAGAGAGAGAGAGAGGGGCAGGGAGAGAGAAAGAGGCACACTGATCTGTACTTGTGTGTACCCTGACCAAGGAATTGAACTGACAACCTCTGTGCTCCAGGATGATGCACCAACCGACTGAGCTGTCCGTCCAGGGCTCAATTTATTTTGATCTCTTGTTCCGGAGAGACAGAGAAAGGGAAGGAGATAGAGGGTATGTGGAAGGAAAGCATTCCTTTATTTTTTCATTCAGTCATGCATTCATTGGTTGCTTCCCATGTGTCCTGACTGGGGATAGATCTCTCAACTTTGTTGTTTTAGGATAATACTCCTAACTGATTGAGATAACTGGCCAGGGCCTAGATAATTTAATATTGATTTTTTCATAATCATTTTCTGTAAGTCACTGCCAATATATTTAATAAAACATTCTATGACTGCGTTTCTCACGTAGTATTACATCTGTAAAAATAAAATCAAATTAAGATGTAAAGTTTATAGGTACATTAGTAACTAACCATTGATTCTGCATGTGAATTCTGTGATGAGGGAAAAAAATGCCAAAAACAATTTGTATATAGCTACTGGTGTGCAAGCGTGTGTGATTGTGTATGCATGTGTGATAGGGGACAGAGACAGCCCTGGTGGATTTTTCAGTGTTCGTTGAATTACCAAAGCACAAATATTCACTTAAACAACAATAGCTGCAGAAATTATAACATTGAATATGAAAGGTTAACATCCATTTTATAAATATTTACATCTTTTTCCTCTTTTAATTTTTTTCCTTTGAGTGGCAGGTTCACAATATTAAAGTTAATCAGTTCCTTAGGTAATAGTACAATTTCCTTGTAAATCCATTTGAGGCATAACTTGTTTCAATACTGCTTTATTTTTATCTTTGTGTACTACTTCTCATTATTTGCTTCTACACAACCAGCACCTACACTGAAATATGTAAAATGTGCACATAGATCAGTATGTATTCAGTAAACAATAGATGTATACATTTATTGTTTTATCAATTTGCATTATTTTAAAGCTTTTTATGTATTTTTTTCATTTTCATCAATTAATTTTTAAAGTCATATTCAAGTTGCTGTATGTGAAACAATTTTAATGATTTTTTTTGGTGGGATGGTATTCCACAATTTTCCAACAATACCACATTATAGTCATTGAATGTTATACTGATAGAATCTAGTCTGTCTCTCAATTTCTGCTACTATAACCAGTACAAATATAATCACATCTCTGTACTTGGCCCATGGAGAAAGTTATCTTGGATATTTTCCTAAAAAAAAAAAAATAGCACATGAATGAACCTATTAATCAACCACTGAACTTATACTTGGCATAATTTTATTTTCATAATTGGATTTAGTGATACAAAATATAAAACCATTCATAAAAAGTTAGATATAAATATAATTTCTTCTTTTTTGTTATATTATTTCTTTAAACATATTTTCCTTGCTTTTGCTACCTACCAATGTCATGTAATGTTTCATTATATCATTTATAATTGTGCATCTTTGTTCTTTCTTTTTCTTTAACAATCTCACTTTTTTATCTTTCATCTAGGAAACTATGTAGCTGCTAAGAAAAATTATATTCTTTGGAGAATTTTTTTTGTATTTTTTCTTTTGTGTGTGTATAGTGTGTATTTTTCTGAAGTTGGAAATGAGGAGGCAGACAGACTCCCACATGCGCCCGACTGGGACCCACCAGGCATGCCCACCAGGGGGTGATGCTCTGCCCATCTGGGGCATTGCTCTATTGCAACCAGGGCCATTCTAGCGCCTGATGCAGAGGCCATGCAGCCATCCTCAGAGCCGGGCCAACTTTGCTACAATGGAGCCTTGGCTGCAGGAAGGGAAGAGAGAGAGAGGAAGGAGAGGGAGAGGGGTGGAGAAGCAGATGGGCACTTCTCCTGTGTGCCCTGGCCAGGAATCGAACCCAGGACTCCTGCATGCCAGGCTGACACTCTACCACTGAGCCAACCAGCCCGGGCTTGTATTTTTTCTGAAGTGAGAAGCGGAGAGGCTGACAAAAAGACTCCTGTACGTGCCCAACCAGGATCCATCTAGCATGTCCACCAGGAGTTGATGCTCTGCCCATCTGTGGCATTGCTCTGTTGCAATCGAAACCATTCTAGCACCTGAGGTGGAAGCCATGAAGCCGCCCTCAGTGCCTGGGCCAACTTTTGCTCCAGTGGAGCCTTGGCTGTGGGAGTGGAAGAGAGAGATAAAGAGAAAGCAGAGAGGGAAGGATGGAGAAGCAGATGGGCACTTCTCCTTTGTGCCATGGCCGGGAATCAAACCTGGGACATCCACATGCTGGGCTGACACTCTACTACTGAGTCAACCAGCCAGGGTTGGAGAATTTTTTTGTATGTGAAAACATTCTTTCCATTTGAACTTTTTATTTGAAATCTTTTTTTTTGTTTGTTTTTATATTTTTGCAAAACAATTATGTGGGTTATTTGGTCTCATACATATTTTGCAAACTCATTTTATTTGCCCAAGTATAATGAGTATACACTTTACTTTTTCTGTATCTATTTATCTGAGACTATCCATTAGTCCTCAAACAGTATTTTGAAAACTGTGCATTGTTGTTTGATCTTCTATCTTTTTCATTTCCTAAAGCTCAAGCAGAGGGCTCAGCTGGGACAATGAAAGTCATGATTCATAGGATTTGTCTCAGCTGTTTATTTGTGTGTAATTTGATTAAAAGCCCTCTACCATTCCCAAGCCAGGCTTTACTCCACATCGTCATCTCTAATTTATACAGGAGACATTGGAACTATTTTTCCAATACAAGGTCTGACATGAACCTTTTACTCAAAATGACAAAAATCTCTCTAGGCATTTATTTCTGCAGGTTAACTCATCTCCTTCTTAAATTGTTTTTATTTTCCCTCTTGCCATGGAAAGAAAGACTTATGAATTTTGGCCACCATATTAATGTATATTTTAGAGAGAGAGAACTGTGTGTTTTAGCAACCCCCACCTTTTCCTTAAAATTTTTCTTTCTTTCTTTATTTTTTTGCCCTTTTACTTATTTCATATATCACATACCAGTAGACCCTAACTCTAATCCTCTTTTCACAGGTTGAATCATCTTTTGTTACCATGAATTATATCATATGCCACAATGGCTTAACCCCCTTCAATGGCTTCTCTTTACTTTTACAATAAAATTTAGATGCCATGATATATTGAATACAAGAGCACGGATTACCTAGCCCCTCATTATATTTAACCTCATTTTTTTTTCAGTGTTGATACTGGGTTATGATGCAGAGAATAAAATACCCACAGTGCATATTGGTATAAATGACCAATTTTCAACCTTTTTCATCTTATAGTACAGATAAAATAATTACTAAAATTCTGTGGCACATCAAAAATTGTATTATATTTTTGGTCAGTCTGACAAATAAATGGCATAATTTTAATTCATTTATACCAGACAGCTATTACAGTGTTGGTTGTTGTCATTTCATTTTTATTTGACAATCTAAGGGAAAAGAGGTTAGTGTCCCTAACTAAATAGTCAGGAGTTAAGTGTTTTAAAAATTCTTGAGATACATCAATTGAAAATTGCTAGTATAAATAATCAAGCAAGTGAATTAATGGAAAAAAAAGGAATGTTCTTCCTTTTAGCCAAATTCAAATTAGTAAATGTAGAAGAAATGATAAACATAGAAAACCACTATTTAGCAAACAACATGGTAGTCATTACTGAAGGCAAGAATAATTGAGCTCTGGTGGGTTGACTCAGTGGTAGAGTGTTGGCCCAGCGTGTGGAAGTCCCAGGTTTGATTCCTAGCCAGGGCACACAGGAGAAGCACATATCTGCTTCTTCATCCTTTCACCTCTCCTTCCTCTCTATCTGTCTCTTCCTCTGACACAGCCAAAGCTCCATCGGAGCAAAGTTGGCCCGGGAGCTGAGTGTAGCTCCATGGCTGCCACCTCAGGCGCTAGAATGGCTCTGGCCACTATGGAGCAACACCCCAGATGGGCAGAGCATTGCCCCCTGGTGGTCATGCTGGGTGGATCCTGGTCAGGCGCATGCGGGAGTCTGTCTGACTGCCTCCCCGCTTCTAACTTTGGAAAAATACAAAAAAAAAAAAAATAGAATAATTGAGATGTTATACTGGGTAGGCAAATGTATAATGATAGCCAACATACTATCATAGTCTCAAAATATCTCTCCATAAGGAGTGATTAATTAAAATGAAAAAAATAGAATTTTATAGTGGCAAAAATTGTCAGCAGCACCTCAATAAAATGCTGTAAGTTAACATTACCAGTGAGAAGACATATCAACATTATATACTTGCTGACATAATACCCCAGGAAGAACAAAGCATCTCTTCTCTTATATTCTTGCTAAAATTACAAAAACTCAATCTAATCTGAAGAAATATCACATAGATTCATAACAATTCTGTGAAAAAGACAGACAAGCAAACTGAAAGACTGTCCCAGATTAAAGGATAATAAAGAGATGTGACAAGTAAGAGCTATTGTGCCATCTTGAGTTAGATTTTAGTCTGAAAAAGAATAATATGGGGCAACATGCAAAATTTAAATAAGATCTGTGTATTAATTAATAATCTTCTATCAAGGTTAATTTCCTAATTTGATAAATGGATTATGATTATTTAAAATGTAAACATTGGGGAAGGATTCTTGTAATATAAATTTTACAACTTTTGTAAGATAATACTATTTTTCTGTTTTAACTCATCTGGTAACTTTCCACTTCATTCAGAGCAAATTCCAAAATTCTTAATAGAGTGTACAAGATACTATATAATCGAGACATATCAATTTCTGATCTATCCCTTTGCATACTCACCTCACTGATTTACAATGAAAATAGCCTTTTTGTTTCTCTTCCTAAATTCTTAGTGTGCCTTGCCTAAAGTTCTTTAAATTGACTATTTCTTTGTCTGGAAGTCATTTCCCCCAGTACACAAGTGGATAAATCTCTCTCTCTCTCTCTTCAAGTTTCTAAATATGAATAACACCTCCAACCACTATCTATTCAACCAACTTTGTTATGCTTCATTGCACATATCATGATTTAACATTTTTTAACTTTTAGTGTCTTTACTCGTGTGTCAAAACAATTAAAAAGATCCAGAATGCAGACTCTACTTTCACTGAATAGAATTGTTGTCTGAAAGAGAGTACCAGCTTCTGGTAGTATTCCCAAACCTCTGTTGTATCTATGTGGAGCCACATAATTATTTTTAGCAAATTAAGTTTTAGCATGTTTTGTGTCTCTTCTGAGTTAATAGACATGTTTGTTCTCCCAGGAGGATTTTGCCTACCTTTTACATAATGGAGAGAATTCTGGGGACCAAGAAAAGGGCTGAAACACAGTAATGGAAGAATTATTTTTCAAAAACAGCAAAGTGTAAGACCACTTCACCACGAGCATCCTTTGTGGACTATGACATTAGGCTAAAATAAAGGTAGATTATGTTCAGTTGCTAAGAATTCAGAATTTACATCTGTTATTTCTAAAATTACCTTAAATTCTAATGAATAAAAACAAAATGTGTCATTTAAAAAAGAATTTACGATGAACAGTATTATTGGCTTAGTTGTTTGCATGGAAGATGAAATGAAACAAATTTTCTGACATAATTAATAATCAAGACTAAACATTTACTAATTTAAACTATAGATCTAAACAAAGAAATTGGAAACTAGACAGCTAGTTAAGTCTTTTTTATCTTGCTTAAAAAGAAACCTTTCACTTTTGAGCATTAACACACTTTCCAGACATTACAACTGCTAGGCTAGAAGTTGACTGGTAATGTTTACTGTACCTCATCAAGGCACATTTTTCTACTTCACTTTCACATGTTGTCAAAGAAGAAAATATTAACTATTCACCTTGACACAGCAGAGCAAGGACTCACAGAGAACTCGGATAAAAGAATTTCTGTCAGAAATAGAAGCCGTACTCAACCTGTAAAGGAGAGCTGCCTTCCTTGCCAAGCCATGCAAGTCAGGCTTTGTCATCCCTTTGAAGTAATTAAGTGCTGTGTGGTCCCAATTCCTTTCTTTTCTCAAATTTGTTGTTGCTGTTTGTTTTTGTTCTAATTGTGGTTTTACCTTGTGCGAGCTTCACTCCAATATATTTAGAGTTTTGAGGTGGCAGATACTTACTTATTTTAGCTCATAATTTGCTGCCCTGAGAGAAACTACATCCAGAACTTACTGAGACGACTCCTCATGACCTGGGCTTAAACTGGATGCAGTCATTAGAGGTAATTTTGTTGTATTCTCTGAGGAAAGGACAAGATGTTCTGTGTTGGAGGGCAGAAGTGAAAGAGAGATTCGTTTATCATCCTCGTGGACAGTAGCAATGACAGTTAACTGATTTTATGTCTTGATCTCTCTCCACAGCATCTAATTTTACTTGGAATAAGTTGTGGAGTCAAAAGGCACATTTCCCCATGTTGCTGCTCCTGTGTCCTAGGTAGTACTCTGAACCTTGTCCTTGTCAATGGAATGTGAAAAAGTATGATTTGTTTCCTTCTAGCTGAAGTGGGTAAGAGACTGCTGTTCTCTTTTCCCGTCTGATAGCTGAATATAAAGAAACACACGACTGTCAGAGAGAACATTTTGTTGTTTTTCATTGTTTTATCGCAGCATGTAGAAGTGTTTGTTTCTGAAGGAATAAATGTAATAGTAAATGAAGAAAGAAAGAAACAATGAAAGAACAAAACTAAATATATTTATTTATCAACTTTTTTCTTACATGGAAATATTAAAAATGAGACTAACAACATGTCATCTAATATATCAATATATATGATAGTATTATAGGAAGAAAAACTAACCCTCCAATAGATAGATTACATTTCTTAAAATTGAACACATTTAATTATGTGTGTGTAAACTGTTTGTTTTTGCTTTAATTTTCCAATGACAGATAAAAACAAAGAACAAACTGTATTGAGAATCCCCTGTGTCTGTGCAATGTTATTTGAATACAGAGCTTTCTCAAATAAGGCATCACACACAAGATTTATTTTGTAATGACTTTAGGATAGACTTAGAATTCTTCTTTTAACAAATGTGGAAATACCAGCACATTGCCTGGTACATAATAGTTATTCCATAAAATTTACAGAATTTTATTTCCTATTCTAATGTTAACTTATATGGAAACAGATACTCTAACTTATTTGTATTTTTAACAAAAATACAATTCATGTTACTTATTAAGTTCCATGTGTATCACATTTATCATTTCATTTATAAAACTGTGGTACACAAAGTGACATAACTAGTCTGTAGCGCTGTGATTTTGACACCTATGTATAGATTTTCCCATTATGTTACTGAGCCTAAAGAGTTATTATGCTTCTATCAGAGAAAGAATGATAATGTCCAACTTCCTCTCCTAACTTGAACATAAAGAATTAAGATTAATTTTCCATAGTTCCCTTAAATAAGATGAGAAAATTAGTTAAAATTCATTATGGTTTAGGATTGTTCAATGATAATTCATTCAACAAAAGAATGGAGGTGAGTAAAAAAAAAAATATATAAGAAGAATTCTTTCAAAGTCGTTGTAGTATACATAATATTCTTCCACCAAGTATACATTTTACAACATTGTTCAATGATAGCTTTTACTGAGGATAACATTTTATCTTTAAGATTATTAACTAAATGTAGAAATAATTATAATAGCAAAAACTACATGATTAATTCTATACCGAAACACAGAAGTGCAGTAAACATTACTTTTCTCTAAAATTAGAAAGATTTCACTCTTTGAAATAAATTAGAAGTAAAAAGGCATTTTTTTAAATTTCTTAAATCTAAAGTTATTTTAATGTGAGTGGATAAAATACCTAGGTGTTAAGATAGTTTGTATATAGAAATCAATGATTTTTCTACTAAAGAAAAGCATTAATTACAATTATAAAAAATTATATTATGAAATTTTATAGCAAAGACAATAATTTTGAATCATGAACAGAAATAAAAACAAATTATGCTTTAAAAATTATACATTCCTTAATGTTAATATTGATAACATCAAATTTATTGAGGCATGCATGTCTAAAGAAATAAACACTAAAGCAGGAAGCAGCTAAGAAATTATTTATGCATTAAAATCAGTCATAATTGAAACAGAAGCATATATACAGAGAAATAAAATAAGATAAAGTAAAATTTTCTTATTTATAATACTGTAGATTTATTTTGTGATCTCTTTTAATATAATAATTATCTCTTTCCTTAAAATATAAATGTTGAAATAGTTTGTATATGCAAGCATGTGTTCTTGGATAATATTAGCTCTTAATTTATATTCTAGAAAATTTAAATCACCAATGGTGACTCTGGTTTTATAGACCCTGTTGGGAAGGTTAATATTATGTAACATAAAGGTCTCTATGAACAAAAAAATAAGTATAGGATATTTTCTAATATTTACCATGACAATGCTTATTTACTAGTATTAATTATTTAGTTGTTTTTAGTAAATATATTATAATTTTTGCTGTAAAAATTATATAAACAAGATTGAAGAAGGAAAGCAAATAACTTTCTTACAGATACATATATTTCCAAATTCATTTCATATTTTGAAGCATGACTACACCAGTTACCTCATTCCTAGTATATAATTTTTACCTTACTTTTACACATTATGTCTTGGTTGCACTGTTGTTCTAATTTCCTGTCTACTTTATCATCAGTGACAACAAACAAGCCAAGGATCCATGGAGCCTTTTCTGAATCACCTCATTTATTTTGATCAATTCCTTAGTGTTTTGTTCCAAGGGCATGCTTCCACCTAAATTTCTAAATCACTCTAAAATGATTTTCAATTTGTTTGAGCACAAACATATTTAATATGTACATCTACATATGTATACATATACATACACACGTTGCATGTAGTCTTTTTTTATCTGATCAGATTTGTAGTACACAGATACTTGACTGGCATGTAGTAGGAGGCAATAAATATATCATTTGGCATAATTCCTAATTTCTTTTTTTACCCTGGAGTTTAATATCCAGTTCTCTAAATATGCTATTTATCATATTCTAAGATTTTACATTTTTTCTTATTATTATTCTTTATTCTAGATAATTTTTTTATAATTTATTTTATTGTTAAATACTACAGGATAAGTTCAGAGATTCACTAAGGTAAATATGTAGGTACACTACTGTGTTTATCAATTATAAAAGAGAAAAATCATAACCTTCAGGTAACTTGTTACCTTGGAATTTACTGTTTTATATATACATATATATAAATGTGTATTTTGTGCAGACTGAAAGAAGTAATACTGGACTAATTTCTTCTAGTTGGTGATAATATGGTGAATATAAAGTAATAATTTTAATCTTTGGATTGGTTTTACAATGGAAGTATGTCCTGTGCATAAAGAGAAAAACTGGTATTCTTCTGAAGAGGTTAAACATTTTAAATTATCATAAAAGAATTTTAGATTAAAAATTATTATACTTGAATACAGTATAAACAAAATGATTTTTTGGAACTGGATAAATATTGATTTACCAAAGAATTACCAAATCCTAAATATGCCCTTTAATCACTCGTCAACTTTTGTGGAACATATCACTTAATCTCTGAGTTTCAAAATCTTCATCAAAATAATGAGCATTGTTTTTCCATATATGGTTACTGAACACAGCAATGTATGAAAGGATTTTGGCACTGGGAAAATAATATTAATGTTAGTTTCTTTTCTATAATCTAAGCCCTAAATTTCTTTAACAACAAATAAAACTTGAACTTCTACTTTGTGTTCAGCACTGTGATAGGTTTTGGAGAGACAGATATTAAGAAGACCTTGTCTTCAACTGTAAGAAAAGGACATTGACCTGAGAAAATTTTAATTTCTATCCTTTTTGCTACCCAGGAATAATGGCCAATTGTGATTTGTTTACAGATAACAAACGATGCATATTTAGGTTATAACACTTTATATATTATTTGGAAAATTTCCTTCTCTCGTTATTATAAATGTTCTAAAAGTAGCAAACTACACTTATAAATGTATTCTTGAAAACTTGCACTGGTAGATGCATAAGACCAACATTAAAGACTCATACATTCTCTATATAAAGGAATAAATAAATATTTATGTCTTTTGGATTATATAGTTTCCAATGTAATGTTTGCTTTATGCAAGTTCTCAAAAATATTGATTTTTATTTCTTTTATTGCTTTTTTTTCAATTATAATTCCTCCATTACAGTCTGAAGATATTTAAGCTAAAGTCATTAAAATTCTTCAAACATGAATAACTATTTCTCTTGAAATATAACCTATTTTTTTCTATATCTGCTTCTTAAGAATATCTTATATGCCATCTACTAAATGTTAAGATTGTGTCATTCACTTAATGGCAATTTAAAGAAAGTATTCATTTCTTGTCATGTATATTGCCTTAAAAAGAATAGAAAAATAAATGCAAAAAGATAAACTATGCTGGATGTTATGCATAGTAGAAAGAACAATGAACCCACCAAAGATGTCCATACCTCAGTCCT
The DNA here is from genome assembly GCF_036850995.1 of Saccopteryx leptura. NCBI lineage: Eukaryota > Metazoa > Chordata > Mammalia > Chiroptera > Emballonuridae > Saccopteryx > Saccopteryx leptura. The sequence goes on from NC_089506.1 coordinate 87,037,178, forward strand.
GTGAAATGGTGAATATATTTGTTACCTTAAATGCAAAAAAGAGTTTGCAGATGGGATAAAGTTTAAGGACTTTGAAGTGAGGAGATATCTTGAATTATCCAAGTGGACTTAAGCTAATCACCCACTAAATCATTAAAAGGGTGATCTTCCCAGCTGTGGTCAGAATGACCTGTGAGGCCCTAGCTGAAAAGCTATACTTTTGTTCTGGGTTATTTGGTGTAGATAAATATAGTTTTGCCTAAATTTGCAATACCTATTTACAGACACTCATTGCAACACAACAAATAAAGGAGTGGTATCCATAGTATTGGGCATTTCAAGGAATTAATAAATTTTAATTTTGTTTAGCAGAATCTCTAGTATGTCTACCTATTTTTTATGCCTTGAACAAATTAAAAGCAAAACAAAACATAAAACTATCTTCTAAAAAAATTATGCTTAACTTTTTTACTGAAAGAATGATGAGTGAAAGATAATCAGAAAATGTTAAAGATAAAACCTGAATTGAGCCAGGGAACCATAATAAGGAGGTTAAAATCTCTGATCTTTGACATTTTATTAAAGTAGATAAAGGTTTCATCTTCGGTTTGTGAGTTTTTATTTTTTATTATACTAATGTGATAGCTCATCAATTATAAAGAGTACTTCTGGAAAGGTCTCTTGGAACTGTGTTAATAATATTAATGATCGTTTTCATAGTAAGATGAGGTACTCTATTTTGACAAAGGATGCATATACATCAAATTAGTTCCTCTTTCTACTCCCCCTCCCTCCCCATGCCACCACCAAAAAGTAAAATCTAGAGTTTAATCAGTGTGATCTTCCAGTGTGAAGAATCAAATGAGAGGACTCAACTGATGTCAGAGGAATGGTGATATGAGAGAGCCCTTTAGTCTCTCCCTTTGAGGTTTCAAAAGTTTGAACAGCTATAATCCACAAAGGGCCCCCTGCTCAACACACAAACACACCTGAGAGATTACACACTGAAACATCAAAAATGGGCAAGTGGGACAAAAAGAGAAGGCAAGAGGGAATAAGTGTTCAGATGAGCCACAGGCACAACCCTGTAGTTGTGACCTCACAAAGGGGTCAACACAGGGAGGGGAAGAATCCAGATGTAGCTGGTATCCTCTTCAGTCTGGAGGAACAAAGAGATCCAGTAGGCATTTCTGCAGGAGTGGGTACTATGAGCCTCAGCTGAACCCAGAGATGAACTGCACAGCACAGCACAAGAGTGCAGCTGGGGTTGCAGAGTGGTCAGCATTCAGACAGAGAAACAAAGTCACAGAACCATGACGTCCTATAACCTTGCCCCATTTTGCATTTAGTGCTAGGTTATGGAGAACATTATTTGAAAACCTAAGTATTGGTAATACAAAATTGCTTACCTCCCTAAGCAAAGGGTGCACTTTATGACTGGTGCTAAGGTTGGAGGACAATGGTGACTACACAGAGGTCAGAGGATGCCATTACCAGGAGGGAAAAACAACAAAGAAGCTTGCTGGTCCCCCAGCCACACCATCCCTGTGCACTGCAGCTACACTGATGACAGTGTCTGGCTGCAGGTTAGGGGGAAGCACTGGGATTTCACAGAGCTAGGAAAACATGAGATTTAGAGCCACGTGCTGATAAGAAAGCCTCTTCATATTACTCTGCTAGAGAAGGGCCACTCATACATAGCTGCTTAGACAGAGAAGGAATTCATCAAATACCATGAATAACCAAGGTAGTGAGACAGCTCAGAAAGAAAATTTTTTAAAAAATCTCCAAAACACAAACCTAAAGAAATGGAAATATATGATATAAATGACAGAGATGTCAAAACTTCAGTTCTGAAAATACTCAATGAGATGTGAGAAAATACAGACAGGAAAATTAATGTGTTCAAAAGAGAAATCAGAGAACAGAATGAGTACCAAAGAGATTGAAAACTTCAGAAAATAACTAAATAGAAGTGATTTTACAAAAAATTAATACAACAAAGAGCTATTTTTTTGAAAAGATTAATAAAATTGAAATATCCTGAGTAAACTTACTAAGAAAAAAAGAGATAAGATTCATATAAACAAAATTAGAAATGAAAGGAAACGTTAGCACTGGCATCACAGATATACAAGGGATCATACTAGAATGCTGTGTAATATTATATGCCACCAAATTCAATAACTTAGAAGAATTGGTAAATACCTAGAAATATATAACCTTCCTAGATTGAATCATGAAGAACTGGTAAATTGAAATAGACTGATAAATAGTGAGGAAATTAAAATAACCATCAGAAAATCTCCCCCCAAAATAAAAGTCCAGAACCTAATAGTTTTACTAGTGAATTTTACCATTCAAAGAAGATTTTGTACATATACATCTCAAACTCTTCTGAAAAACTAAAAGAAGTGGCAATACTTCCTAATATATTTTATGAGGGCAACATGACACTAATACCAAAAGAAAGAAAGAATAACACACACACACACACACACACCATTAGAGACCAATATCTCTGATGAATAAAAATGCAAAAATTTTAAACAAAATACTAGCAGATTAAGTATAACAATACATTAAAAAATAAATCATGATCAAATGGGGTCATTCCAAAAACAAGAATGGTTCAATATATGCAAATTGATCAATGCAATACACTACATTAACAACAGAAATGATAAAAAAATTATATGGTCTTATTAGTAGATGGATAAAAAGCATTTGATAAAATATAATATCTATTTATGATTATAACATGATATGGGTATTGAAGAAAAATACCTTCACATGAAAGGGCCATACATGACAAACCATCAGTCAATATCCCACTCAATGGTGAAAAATGAAGTTTTTTCTCTAGAATCAGGAACAAGACAGGATGCTCACCTTTACCACTCTTAGTCAGTATAGTTCTGCAAGTGCTAATTAGAGCAATCAGACAAGAGAACAAAATAAAAGGCATCCATACTGAGAAAAAAGAAGTAAAAGTCAATTATTGCAGATGACGTGATTCTGTTTATAGAAAACCCTAAATACTCCACCAAAAAACTTTAGAAACAATAAGTAATACAAAAAGTTTCAGGATGCAAAATCCATATAAAATATCAACTGCTTTCCTATATACTAACAATAAAACTTCATAAATAGGAATAAAAAAACAACATCAATGGTTTATTGCAATTGCAACCAAAATAACATATAATACCTAAAAATAGACTTAACCATGTATGTGAAGAACTTCTGTGTTGAAAATTATAAAGCTTTATTAAAAAGGATTAAAAAAGACACAATGAAATAGATATTTTATGTTCATAGATTGAATGAATCAACAGTTAAAATAGTCATGTTACGCCAAGCAATATGCAGATTTAATGCAATCTTCTCCAATCTCAATGTCATTTTTAAATACATAGAAATAGAACAAAAGATGTCATTTTTGTACAGAACCACAAAAAGACCTGAAGAGCCAAAGAAATCTTGAGAAAGAAAAAACAAAACAAAAAACAAAGCCAGAGGTATCACACTACCTGACCTCAAATTATACTACAGAGCTACAATAATCGAAATAGCATGGTACTGGCAGAAACAGACACACTGACTAATGAAACAAAATTGAGAGCCTCAAAATAAAACCACATATATTTGGGAAATAGTTTTTGACAAAGAACCCAAAACCAACAATGAGGAAGAGAAAGCCTCTTCAATAAATGGTGCTGAGAAAATTGAAAAGTCACATGAAAAAGAATGAAACTAGATTGAGTTTTGTCCCCACATACAAAATTAATTCAAAAGGAATCTTATAACTAAATATAAGGTTGTAACAATAAATTCCTTAGAAGAGCACATAGGTGCCAAAATAATAGACCTTGGTTACAGAGAATATTTTATGAATTTGACCCCAAAGGCAAGGGAAGTAAAGGCAAAAATAAATGACTGGGACTATATCAAACTAACGTTTCTGCACAGTAAAGCAAACCAACAACAAAACAAAAAGGCAGTCAACCAAATAGGAGATCATATTTGCAAACAGTTCTGACAAAGGGTTAATATCCAAAATATATAAAGAACTCATACAACTCAACATCAATAAACCAATAATACAATTTAAAAAATGGGTAGAGGACCTGAACAGATACCTTTCCCAAGAAGACAAACAGCCAATAAATATATGAAAAGATGTTCAACTTCACTAGCTATTAGGAAAATGAACATCAAAACTACAATCTCCTCCCTGTTAGAATGGCTATTAGCAACAAGACACGTAATAAGAATTGTTGGAAAGGTTGTGGAGAAAAGGGAATCCTTGTTCACTGCTGGTGGGAATAAAATGGTACAACCACTGTGGAAAACAATATTGTGGTTTCTCAAAAAATTAAGAATAGCAGTATCATATGTACCAGAAATCTCTCTTCTGAGTATCTACCCCCCAAAAAACTCTTGAAAGTACTTATTCACAAAGATGTATAAACCCCAAGGAAGGACTTAGGGTAGAAGAAACAATACAAGAGCCCAAGTAGAAGTAGAGCTGCTTTTTCTCTCTTCAAATGTTATAGAAAAGAAATGGGTTGGGGGGGGCTTCTTTGGCTCACTAAGAAGTCAGAGAAAAGGGGGGCTTGGAGACAGGTCCAGAGGGTTCACCCAGGACAAGATTCCATTGCCTACAGCACCCCTGGTTGCAAGTCTCATAGGAACCCTTAAAGTTTAGGAAATACATGCCTATGTTGGGACAGGAGTGGGGGAAGGGGGGATAACAGAGAGAAAGGGGGGAGGGAAAGGCATACTCCTGGAAGGGAGAGGACTAGGCCCTTTGTTTAAAGGCTGGGAGTGTAAGGATGGCTTTAGGAGAGGAGTGTAATAGAATACTCATATTATGTAGCCCCAGGAAATGGTGTCATTAGTCACTGTATGGGAACCAGCATTGCCCATCAGGGCCTGGAATTAAAATGTAACTGAGGTCTAGATGTTATTTCTAGGTGGTAATATTCTGCATTTGGCTGTAAATTGCTCAGCCAGTCTGTTCAACTATTTGTCTCAGTTTCGCCATTCTATCTGCAAAAAAAATTCCCAACATTTATACTCTCCTGCCTCACTGGCAACTAGCAAACAGATTCAGTCTAGGTCACACAGGTGAATCTGTTATTCAGGGTGGGGCAAAAGTAAGTTTACATTGTTTGCACAGGGAAATAAAACAATGATTAATAAATAATCACACAAGGAGTAAACTGTTTCACATACAACTATAAACCTATTTTGCCCCACCTAATATTTCTTCTGTTTTTCCAAATATTGCTCTAAAGTTTCCACTTGCAAGCATTATGTTTGAGGAATAGTTATTCAAGAAGGGGATTGTAGGGCCAGTAGTCATGGCCGTCATGGCCATACACATGCAGGTTCTCATTGGATTTGGGCAAATGGCAAAGAAACAGTGGAGCCAAAAAATGGTGGGCCATTCCTTTATTAAAGTCTTGTACCAGCTGACGAGCAAACAGGCAGGGAAAACACTTCCCTTTTCCTTCAGAACGTCCAAAGCCCTGATACATTCCACAACCAGAAGAATCTTCTCAGGTTTCCTGGAAACAAAGGCCCCATCAATCTTAGCAGAACTTGCAAAGCCCCTCACTTCTGGTTCCCCATCTGCACACTTTCTCCCTTCTCTGCTAAGGTGGCTTCTCCTTCAGCACTCTGCATTCTCTCCTATCTCACTCTGCAAACATGGCTTCTTTCTCCCTCTTCTATTTCTCTCTCTTTTCAAAACTTTCTGGTGTGAAAACTTCTCCTCCTGCAAACATTAGCAAAACAATGGCCCTTCCCAAGCAAGAAGGTAATATGCCATTTCACAGACGACATATACCTGGTGCCGCCCAGCCCACAATGCAAACTATAAGGGAGCAAACATAAAAATCATATTTTACAAACTTATTTGACCAACAGGGATCAAATGTTGCATTTTACTCATATCAATGTCACCTTCTTTAACTTGTAACACATTATCAATTTCTGTTCTTTTGTTAAGTTCAAATTTGAACCTCAGTGCTGAAATTTTATAGTTCCTTCTGTCTAGTAAATTTCACAGCGTTTTGGTGTGGGGCTTTAACAAGATTTATTAATAATTTCTTCATACCTTCTAAATTCTTCTGGCAGAGATAATCAGCAAATTAACAGAATAACAGAAGTAAACCAAGTGTTTAATATACACATAAGGGAATAAACATAAACATGATAATTCCAAAAACAGTAAGATGAAATTGGGTATATAAGACATTTTTAGACAAAGAAAATGGGGTATTATATTTCAAAAGTGAGAGTAATTGATTTACAGGTATGTGAAGAAGAGTGGAACATATGTGGCAGACAATTCTTGCTGGGCGACTCAGAAACCATGGGTGTCTAGCTAACAGGCTTGGAGTCTTCCTGCTAGGGTGAAGATTGTTAAGGTCATTAAACCAAGGCTCTTTTCCTAAATTGGGTTTCTCTGTCTGAATATCCTGGGCAAAAAAAAGGAGGAGGATCAAATATTTTTTTCTGAGTCTTTTTTTTTCTTAATAAAGAGCTTGAAATCAATAACACAAAAAGCAGCTTCAGCATGGCAGAATTTTGTTTCTCTTTCTTAGTCTAATATAACCAGCCTCACACTTCATTTATTTCTAATTTTTATATTATTAATGTCTAAAAATAAATTATAAAAATAAAATCTCAAAATAAATGTCCACAATGAATTTAAAAAAATTTTTTGAGAGAAAGGTAGGGAGAGAAACAGGAACATGGAGCTGCTTCTGTATGTGCCCTGACCAGGAAATCAAAACGGCACCCTCTGTGCTCTGGGGCAATGCTCCAACCAACTGAGCTACCTGGCCAGGGCTTAATTCCTTTTGCATTTTCAGAGAGATAAAGAGAGGGAAGAAGAGAGAGAGGAGGGAGAAGAGAAGCATTTATTTGTTCCACTCAGTTGTGCACCCATTGGCTGCTTCTTGTGTGGGCCCTGACTGGCAATCGAACCTGCCACCTTGTTGTTTTAGGATGACACTGTTAACTGACTGAGCTAACTAGCTAGGGCCTAATAGTTGTTAACATTTAACTTTTTATATATTTTACCCAACATATATCAGAAAAAAAGTCATGTACAACTGTATACAAATAGCTGATGATCAGAATCTATAATTGCTAAAATCTTTTAGAAGGAAATTTGCAGTATAAAGAGGGTAGTCAAGATATGACACATTTCAGTTTCCACAACAGTGATGTATCCCAAATTTTGGTGTAAGTTAAAATACACCCTAGCCTAATCACTTACCTCTCTTAACACAGTTGTAAAATCACAGTCTAGAATGTAAAAACATAATTGAGCCACAGAAAAAGGAAAAGGATATATACAGTGTGTCCGTAAAGTCATGGTGCACTTTTGACTGGTCACAGGAAAGCAACAAAAGATGATAGAAATGTGAAATCTGCACCAAATAAAAGAAAAACTCTACCAGTTTCATACCTATTTAGTGCAGTTCGATGTGTATTCACGCACAGATTTTTTAGGGCTCCTTAGGTAGCTACCCTGTATAGCAGGGGTCCCCAAACTTTTTACACAGGGAGCCAGTTCACTGTCCCTCAGACCGTTGGAGGGCCAGACTATAAAAAAAAAACTATAAAAAAATCCCTATGCACACTGCACATATCTTATTTTAATGTAAAAAAACAAAACGGTAACAAATACAATATTTAAAATAAAGAACAAGTAAATTTAAATCAACAAACTGACCAGTATTTCAATGGGAACTATGGGCCTGCTTTTGGCTAATGAGATGGTCAATATGCTCCTCTCACTGACCACCAATGAAAGAGGTGCCCCTTCTGGAAGTGCAGCGGGGGCCGGATGAATGGCTTCAGGGGGCCGCATGCGGCCCGAGGGGCCGTAGTTTGGGGACCCCTGCCATATAGCCTCTACAGACTCGTCACTGACTGATGGCCTACCAGAACAGGGTTTCTCCACCAAACTGCTGGTTTCCTTCAACTGCTTTATCCACCAAGTAATGTTATTCCTATGTGGTAGCGCTTTGTTATAAATGCGCCGATATTCATGTTGCACTTTGGTCACAGATTCGAATTTAGCAAGCCACAGAACACACTGAATTTTCCTCTGTACCGTCCACATCTCGACTGGTATGGCCGTGAGCTGCTCTGCTGTATACACAGTGTTATGTCATCTGCGCATGTGCACATGCTGCCACATCATCTTACCGAAACTGGGAGGGTTTTCCTTTTTATATGGTGCAGATTTCACATTTCTATCGTCTCTTGTTGATTTCCTGTGACCAGTCAAATGTGCACCATGCCTTTACGGACACCATAACTTCACCATGACTTTACAGGCACACTGTATATATATCTGTACTGTACACTGTACTGTGTATTCTTCCACCATGCACAGCCACACCAGTTCACCCACATAGTCTGTAAGTACAATGCCAATGGAGTAAGCCGAAACACTCATGTCTCAATTTTTTAAAGTTTTTATGGTAGTGAGTGTCATAAACTCAAAACATTGTATGTCGAGACTGTTGTAACCTGATAAATAATTTGTTAAACTACCAAACAGATTTCAGTATGAAAACACTTGTTTTCAAAATAGAAAATATATCTAATTCATCCTATTACATTCTTAGTTTTAAAATACAGAATAAAAATAAAATAATAAAATTCATTTACCAAAATTTACTGCAGAGTCCCCTTGACAACATCAGAGTAACCTGTGGATGAACTATCAGGAGTTGTGAACAAAATGGAATTGTTTTATACTGCCTTATACATTTACTGAAACTGAAAAGGTAGCAAATTATCCTGAAATATTAATTTGTGATAGAATTGGCATATTTAAAATAGTCCTTAAATAATAGTAGAAAATGAGTATTTCCCAGTAGTAGGGAGCATTTATATTCTGAAGAACAAACTTTATATGTTGACTAATGTTTACCAGGTGTTCTAAACCATTGCCTTTCTTGGAATTTATTCTTCCAGACAGTACTTTCTTTCAGAACTTTGTGTTTAATGTTTTGCCATTAGTTGACCATCCTGTCAGTCTAACATTCTGATGCTCTCAGATGTGTGATATCTAGTAATGGAACTGGTAATTTGATTGCATGACAATATACTATGTAATGAGAATGTGGTCAACAGTAGAAGATGGAGACAATACAAAATAGACTAAGATTCAAAGCTCTAAACATTCTTCTGGGGGAAAAAACTACCAAACTCTAAAGCAAGTAGACTGAAATGAAATAAACATAAAGAACTCTATTTCCAAAAGGATAGCCATTACCTTAAAAAATACATTATCTTCTCAAATTCATTTCATTTTTAGGACAAACTGGGTGGATTTGTAACTCTATGACCTAACTTGTACTGGATAAAGGAGTGATATAAGTTCTAATGACTGATTCATATTCAGCTTGGTTTGATTCAGTTCAATGAATTTTCATTGAGTGCCAAGTGCAAGGCATTAGACTAATCACTTTGGGAAGTAACTTAGTGAAAAACATGTATAATAATAAATAAGATGTCATTTCCCAGTTTGAGAAGATGTCATACATTTATGTATATGACAATATAGGATACAATATTTGTTGTAAAAGAAACAAAGGGTTTGGAGTAGATAATATTATTCATGGAATGTATACATCAATATAAAGGGAAAACATTCAAATATATATATTTATATATTTGATTGCATGACAATATATATAAATGATATATATATATTATACACACACACACACACACACACACACACATATATATATATCACTTACCTGTATGAGCACCAAAATGGAATTAGAATATCAACTATGAAGAAATCAAAGTTTTGCTATCCTGAAGCTGCCATTTGGAATTTTGATCTTAAGCTGTTTATTAAGAAACAAATCCTGACTGGGCGGTGGTGCAGTGGATAGAGCAGGGGTCATTAAACTTTTTATAAAAACCTCCCACTTTTGCAGTGCTGGTCAACCTGGTCCCTACCGCCCACTAGTGGGCGTTCCAGCTTTCAGGGTGGGCCAATTGCGGTGCCGTTTGGTTGTGCGGTAGGGACCAGGTTGAGCAGCACTGCAAAAGTGGGAAGTTTTTATAAAAAAGTTTGACGACCCCTGGAGAGTGTCAGACTGGGATGCCGAGGACCCAGGTTCGAGACCTCCAGGTCACCAGCTTGAGAGCGGGCTCATCTGATTTGAGCAAAGCTCACCAGCTTGGAACCAAGGTTGTTGGCTCGAGCAAAGGGTTATTAGATCTGCTGAAGGCCCACAGTCAAGGCACATATGAGAAAGTATTCAATGAACAACTAAGGTGTCTCAACAAAAAACTGATGATTGATGCTTCTCGTCTCTCTCCATTCCTGTCTGTCTGTCCCTATCTGTCCCTCTCTCTGACTCTCTCTCTCTCTGTCCCTGTAAAAAAAAAAAAAAAAGAAAGAAACAAAAGACTCAGAAAGTACCTTTGACTCTCGCTGGTTTTTGTACAAGAGATTTAGATGGAGAAACCTGCTTCAGGAAGGAAACCTTACTTAAGATGTCTCCTTAGCCTAATTTAAATTAAGTATGGTAAATAGAGAAACTCAGGCAAGAGCTTGTTAATTAGATACAGCTTTTGTTCCAGTGTTACTGAGTTGCTAAAGAATTTTCCTGTAAATAGCTCATTCTTACTTTTGAAATCTAAGACCCATCCCAGCTTTTCTCTTTTGTCTAAATGTCTTGTATACCCAATGTTGCCATACTTACTTTAGAACTTAAATGCCTATATTAACTCCCCCTTAGCATTTATTAAAAGTTTATGTTTTGCCCTGGCCGGTCGGCTCAGCAGTAGAGTGTCAGCCTGGCATGTGGAAGTCTCGGGTTCAATTCCCAATCAGGGCACACAGGAGAAGCGCCCATCTGCTTCTCCACCCCTCCCTCTCTCCTTCCTCTCTGTCTCTCTCTTCCCATCCCACAGCCAAGGCTCCATTGAAGCAAAGTTGGCCTGAGCACTGAGGATGGCTCCATGGCTTCTACCTCAAGTGCTAGAATAGCTTTGGCCACAACAGAGCAATGCCAGAGATGGGCAGAGCATTGTCCCCTGGTGGGCATGCCGGGTGGATCCCAGTCAGGCACATGTGTGAGTCTGTCTGACTGCCTCCCAGCTTCTAACTTTGGAAAAATACAAAATAATAATAATAATAATAATAATAATAATAATAATAAAATAAAAATATATTTTTCTCCTGCTAATCTCTTTCTGTTAATTTGATGTTTAGTCCAGCCAGAAGAATTTAGAAGGTTGGAGGAAAAGGAATATATTTTTAGCCCCCACAGTTGCGACATTACCAGAAGAGCTTTTCTAACTATGACATTACGATAATAGTAAAAATTAAACAAAACACCACTGGAAATGACTTGCTACACGGTACTAGTTGTGTTGTGCCAGGCTCTGATATTCAAGTTTTTCTATTTTAAGATAGCTACTGTGGTATAGAAAACCATGGTGTTGCCATGGGCACTTCTACAAGTCGTCATGGGAACAATTTGAAGAGGCACTTCTTCCTACCTTACAAGGTAAAAAAGTTTAAGAATGATAGAGGGAAATTCATGACTTCATCAACATGTAGGGATTATTCAAGAAAAGAACACAAGAAAAAGCACCAGATGGAACTTGTTCAAAAACCAAAGACAAGCAAAATAATAATTATTTTTATAAACTACTATATTATACTGGATAGGTTAAAAGAAAAAAAGGATTTATAAGGTTTTGAAAGGAGCATGAATATTTCCACAAGGAGGGAAAATTTTAAATGGTAGAAATTAAATAACATTTTTTTCTGTAAGAAATATTAGCATTTGCCTAAAATTATAATGTAGTTCAAATGATATCAATATACAAAGAAATTTTTAGCAATACTGTGAATAAAATATATTGCAAATTTATTGTTACTGAGTTTTGAGTAATGACTAAATACATAGTTTTCTAAACCACTCAGATTAATGCAATGCCATTGTGACCACTAAGAAGTATATCAGTTTATACATAAGGGCTTCTGAATTTCTATGAGTCTTGTCTTTCACTATATTCCCAAAATAAGAATTTGAAATTTGAGGGAAATCAATAAAAACATCCCATAGATATTTTGATTTTATAATCTTTCTTCATAGTGAGGACAACAGAGAATTACTTATGCCCCTCTTCAGAGGTCTTCCTAAGATTTCCCCAAAGGGAACAGTGACATTTCACTTCTCTTTTTCTCCCAGAGAAAAACTGGGTAGACCCATTTTGGGCTTTTTTTTTTTCTAATTCCTATCCAGCTATTTTATCCTATGTCAATGTCAATTCTCCTTTCTTATTTTGTAAATATTTTTTCGCATTCTTTTTTTTTTTTTTTTTTTTTTTTGACGTTTCAAGCAAAGAAATTGTTCTTGGATTTTGAGGCAGGGTAGTGAAAAGTTAGGGCTTTCCTGACATGAAATGAGTGAAACTGAGACAAGATAATTAAACAAAGCTAAGCAATGAACAACCTGCTAATGAATCACAAGATCTTATCTTCCCTAACAAAGCAGTTAGGAGTAGTTGGTTTATACCTCTACTCTTCAACTCTAGTCAAGGAAAGAAATAACAGAGACCTAAGTTAGCACCACTAGTGCCGGTCAGACCCCAGAATAGATGAAGTCAGAAGAAAAAATAAAGAAACCCTTGTAGATTACAAGGGCCCAGAGTTCTTTGCAGGGGAGGGGGATGTTAAAGTAGGCAGTTAGATATTACCAGAAGAGGAAGGAGAGAAAGAACCAGATATCTGATTAAGCCTGATTAAATAAGAAGAACAGCTTTACAGCCACCCTAGGAAGTAACCAACATCATTCCACCCACAGAGAACATCCCACTAGGCAGGAAGGATTGCTGTTTGGTCACCACAGGGAGTCCACCTGACTAATGGGCGATGTAATAGAGACAAGGGGGAGGGGATTTCTTTTCCTAAGTGTACGCACAGTAGGTGCCAACATGGCAAACATAAAGTGGTCACAAGTACTGGCCTTGGAAATTTTGGGAAAAAGAAAGTGTATGGGGGAGGGCACAAGCTCAATCCTGGGAAATACAGAAAGGAAGTATATGGGGGAGGGCACAAGCCCAAATCCTGGGAAATACAGAAAGAAAGTGTATGGGGGAGGGCACAAGCCCAAATCCTGGGAAATACAGAAAGAAAGTGTATGGGGGAGGGCACAAGCCCAAATCCTGGGAAATACAGAAAGGAAGTGTATGGGGGAGGGCACAAGCCCAAATCCTGGGAAATACAGAAAGGGAGTTTTATGGGGGAGGGCACAAGCCCAAATCCTGGGAAATACAGAAAGAAAGTGTATGGGGGGAGGGCACAAGCCCAATCCTGGGAAATACAGAAAGGAAGTGTATGGGGGAGGGCACAAGCCCAATCCTGGGAAATACAGAAAGGAAGTGTATGGGGGAGGGCACAAGCCCAATCCTGGGAAATACAGAAAGGAAGTGTATGGGGGAGGGCACAAGCCCAATCCTGGGAAATACAGAAAGGAAGTGTATGGGGGAGGGCACAAACACAAGCCTGGGAAATTTTTAGGAAAGAGGTTGGATAGTTTGAAAGAAAGCTTGTTTTTTTCCAATCCCCCCAAAAATATATGGCTTAAGCGAGGACTTCAGGGCAGCTGCTACTGTCTAGCTTGCCCACTCTCTCCTTCTGTAAAAGTGAGCTATTGTTTTTTGCTCTAATAAGTCTTGCCACTATTGCTTAAAACTGCTATGTGAGTATCCCTGAAATTCTTAATCCTGACATCACTAAGGAAATTATTTCTTTGGTAACAATTTCAGTAACTGTTGTAATGTACTGTTCTGCCAGGCTTACTTACAGACCCCAAGTCCAAATGAATTTTTAAGGAGTTTTATTAAAAGAAGGAGATTTATTAATATGCTGGCTGCATATGACAAACACAGGGCAAAGCTGACCCAAATCATGCCATCCAGAATATAGTCCTGAGGCAGGTTGTATACCTTTGATGTACAGGTTGTGTACCTGTGTGTGCAGTTTGGCGGGAAAAGGAGGAGGAGGAGAAGATGACACAATCATTAACAAGCTTATAGTATTTGTCTCTAGGATTTATAAAAAATATTTTTATATGTTAAAACTTATAAGGTAATACAATAGCGAAAAAATGTAGTTTTACATATTAAAAGACATTCCCAAATATTTTAGGGTTCATTTGCCATCTCTTTGTTTAGAGGTACATACATTAATTACTCTCCTTCAGGATGAGAGGGGGAGCTTACATGGTGTCAGGGGATAAGTGTTTGTAGATGACCCATTAAAGAAAGAGAAGAAAGAAAGAAGGAAAGAGAAAGAAGAAAGAAAGAAAGAAAGAAAGAAAGAAGAAAGAAAGAAAGAAAGAAAGAAAGAAAGAAAGAAAGAAAGAAAGAAAGAAAGAAAGAAAGAAAGAAAGAAAGAAAGAAAGAAAGAAAGAGGAAAGGGCTCCCTTAATCTCTCTTTTCTTCCCCACACCTGGCCAAGTGTTTACCTTGTTCCTTACAGGTGTGGGGGAAGGAAGGGAACTTAAGTTTCCTTTCCACTTCCATTCAAAACCTAGCACAAAATTTTTCTATTTACAACACAAAGCTGTCATCCATCCTGAGCTGGTTCAAATCACACAGAAGTATAGAAACTATATTTACAAAATCTCTCTGTATGCTTAGCCCAAATTATAAAAACGCCCTTTAAGCTTCCTATTAAAAGGGGATTTTCTACACTGTATGTTTACAAGACAGGAAACTCCCACATTCCTCTCCCCTCGCTCTCTACAGAAAGGAGAAAACAAAAAACCTGACTCTTTCTCCTAAAATATTAGTATTAATTTTTGCATTTTTTTGGTACCCTACCACATAACCATGCTTAATCACTACACGATGTTAGCTATTTTATTATAACAATTATAAGTTAGACTATTTCATGCCCAAATATAGTGATATAAATTCTATTTTAAATAGACTGATATTTTCCTATGTTTTTATCTTATTTTCAGGACATTTATGACAAAATAATAGTGAGATCATCACCATTGCTAAATGCTGTTCTTTTCTAAAGATTGATGTAAAAAGTTCATATAACTTTAAAAGTGAGCATATAGGCTCAAATCCCTGTTTCTCCACTTGGACTTTAAATGATGAAAAAAATATTGTTTTTTAGATATTCCTTATGTAACTTTGTTCATTCCTTTAAGTGCCAGTTAAGAAATAAGAACATTGCCTTTGACTTTGAGTTTTCTCATTGAGAGATGAGGTTAATATCTCCTCTTCTTGACTCTGGGTGCATTTGTGACTTCTTTAACCATAGAGAACTGTGGAATTGCATCATGTAACTTCAGAGGCAAAGGTGCTGTCACTTTGTTCACTGAAAAATTTGCTGGACTCCTAAGCTTCCTTATAGCAAGTTTGATGATGGAAAAGCTACCATGTTATAAGGAAGTCCAAGCCACATGTAAGACCTCTTGTAGGCACTCCTAAAATGGGCCCCAGATTATCTAATGGCTGCCAGCCAACACCCACTGCTGTCCATGTGAATGGACATGATGATTTAGCCCAGCTGAGCCTTCAGATAAGTGCAACCTTCAATAAGACTTGATTATAACTTCACAGAAGATCTTAAGCAGAAACTAACAGATGAGCTCTTTCCAAATTCTGATCTGCAACATTATGAAGAAGATAAAATAGTTCTTTTAAGCTGCTAAATTTTAAAATATTTGTCACACAAGACTATACTCTCAAGGATCATTTCTATAGTTTGTGAAAGTATTTGTCACACAGAAGTAGTTCCTGTAATTCCCTGCCATCCTTCATCATGTAGCATCATGGACTTGTTATATACTACTAAAAATTACTTGCATTTAATATAACTCCTTCTGTAAGCATAGTTTTTATCCACATATCATTAAATAATTGTCTTCCACTAAAGTGATGATTTGACTTATCCTATTAATAACTTAGTTTTAACTTTAATGTTAGAATTAGGCTTTATAAATTGTACACAAGATGTAAATAATGATTTATATCAATAAAAATAGAAGTTTTAATTTTCCATAATAAACAATGATGCATTAGGTGATAGTATTGTGCTATATTTTTTCTAGTTTCAACTTCCTATTAAATACCTAAAAGTAAAGTGGCTCAAACAATCTAAGGTAAAGATTATCTTTCATGTTTTGAAAATTACTGCGGCAGACGCTGAGCATGATTTTCGCCTGATATGTAGAGATCAGTTTTTTATATTTCTAATAAACTAGAATCTTTAAAAAAGATTATACCTTTTGATCAAACCCCAGTAGATGTGTAAAATAAATGGTTAATTACTTATTCATTTAATTTCAGTACATACAAAAAATAGCAGGTTGTTGAGTTCCCTGTGATTTTCATTTATTTCTTTTATGAATAGCTACTGATTCTAGTAATTAAACATGAGTAGAAGTGTACTAATCAGACCACTCTTATTGAGATACACAACTGCTTTATAGATTTTTATCAATCCATTACAAGATGCATGAGAAGAAAGTTTAGATTTAGCCAGTCTCACTACATTGTAGCAATTCCAATCAGAAATATTAGATACTATTGCAAAATTATGATTAAGTTTCCATATTACCTTAATTCAGCTTAAAATTTAGTCTAAAAAGTTGTATCACTTCACTTCTAAATAATGCAGTATACACAATTAATTAATTATATTTAATATCAAATGTAAACCATGTTAAATTTAGTAAATTTAATAATCTCTTCCACTGTTTAGTGTACTTGGTCCATTACATTTTAATTCTTACATAGAAATTACTAGTCATACATACACATAAATATTAAAATCATTCATTTTTGCCTGTTTATTGACCATGATATAATTTATTATTGACATCTATAGTCCAAATTTTTGCACATATCTACAAAACATTAAACAACTTTTACAATGGAATCTATAAAATATTATGTCTAAATATTTATGGATTTAATTTAGAAGTCAAATGATATTTGCAAATAATATATTAGAAATTATCTAATTTGCATGTGAAAAAATCCATTTAAGATCATTTTGTTGTAGTGTTTTTACTATGCAGAAATTTAAAATATACATATGAGTACATTTCTAGCACCCTGTAACTTGATCAAAGTTTGCTAATTGAAAGTAGTTACAAAATTTTTGGTTAACTTTTGTTATGCCTTTTATTATTGATATAAAATGTTAAAGAAAGTGTGCATGTATACATACAAACATAAAGTACACTGTTTTTATTCAAAAATTGACTATCATGTCACATAAAAATTAATGAAAAATATAATCTATTTAGATAATACATTTTAGCTAGAGATTAAAATATTGATATCATGCTTCTAACGTAGAAATATACTATACAAGTCTTTCTTTAGTTATTTATTTATATCACCCTTGAACTCTATTTCTTTACTATTTTGGTGATAATTTAAAAATGCATTTGACTTGTATGTAATTATGGAATTGAAAAGTAGTTAATCTAAATAAACTTTAACACTCATTGATTAAGGAGAAGTGCCCACAGAATTAAGAAAATGGTCAAGCTTTTTTATTTTGCTTAGCATTAATATATATATATATATATATATATATATATATATATATATATATATATATCTTGAAATGTTTTTGTTGTTGCTGTTTTTATTAAATGAGAGGCAGAGAAGCAGAGAGACAAACTCCTGCATGCACCCTGTAAAGCCAGTAGCCAGGGCCACCATCATAGCAGCCCGGCCCGTGCAGGTTCTCATTGGATTCAGAGAGTCAACAAAGAAACAACAGAGCCAAAAACTGGTGGGCCATCATCTTTAATCCTAGCTTGCACCCGGCGGGCAAGTAAAAACACACACTGGGCTCCAAAACCCACTCACATTCAGGGCTCACAAAGCTACTGACTTATCCGAGTTTCCTAGAATCAAAGGTTTCTAGCTCACCAGACTTACTCACCTCTGTTCCCCATCTTCTTCCTTCTCCCTGCACAAACTCTGCACAAACTGGCCTCTCACTCAACACTCTGCCATCTTGGCTGCTTCTCCTGGCCTCCTCCACGTGGCCTTTTTCTGCTCTGCTCTCTAATGCTAATTTCAGGAACCCAGAGAGCAAGCTCCTGTTCTGCCCCCATTTTATAGTGTAGAAATCCAAACCTTTAATCCAATATACAAAATAGGGAAGTCTCTAATACAAAGTAACTTATCTGGGGCATGATGGGATTGTACCACTCCACATCAAAAAGGGTGGGAAAGGCTTAGTCCTAAAACCAAGCCCCAGGCTACAAGGATTCTGCCTGCCCACAGCCCACCCCCAACACACATTAATATCACCTGGGTGATGGGCCTCTATGTGGGCAGCGCAATCTTTAACAAAGTGAGCATAATATATTTTATCTGCCCAACAA
The DNA here is from genome assembly GCF_036850995.1 of Saccopteryx leptura. Classification (NCBI taxonomy): domain Eukaryota; kingdom Metazoa; phylum Chordata; class Mammalia; order Chiroptera; family Emballonuridae; genus Saccopteryx; species Saccopteryx leptura. The sequence continues at coordinate 87,055,606 of NC_089506.1, forward strand.
TCCACCCCTATGCTCACTTTACTACTCACAATCTACACCGGCATCCCTGTGTAAGGAAATTAGGCACATTACACAAATTACAACAGCATGACAAATCATACAATTTCAACAATTACAAGGTACATTTCACGAATCTCTGAGCATTTTGACAAAAGCGCAAAATGTCCTCGGCCTTCTTTCTAACCATGGGAAGAGCTTCCCAGGGCAGGGGAAGGGCCTCCAGCAAAGCCACCCCCCACCCCCATCAGGGTATTTCACATTGTCCAAAATCCGTAAGTCCATCCAACAAAGGAGCCAGTGCCCACTCCAGTCATAGTCCAGGAAATCAGTCCACGCACATGGGGCCTCAGCCACCACCCTCATCCCTGACGTACTGGCAGGTCTTACACTGTCTCAAAGAGGAGCACATGGCAATGCAGTCAGCATTTCCATCTCTGCTCTGGAGACCATGATAGCATCCAACCCTATGTCCCAAAATCGCAGACCTACCAGGGCCATAGTAGGAGCTGCTTCCAGCTGGACTTTCACCTTCTAGAGACTGTGGTTTGCAATTCCAGCCCGATTCTCCTCATCTTCCAAAGAGGAACTAAAAACACCAGCTCCGGCTGCCCGGCTTGAGCCCTGGGCCACTGCCGCCTTCTGCTCTACAGACCTTGCAGCTCTGGACCCGGCCTCAGCTTCAGCCTCAGCCTCAGCCCCAGCCTCCTGCCATTGCTGGCTCTCCACAACATCCAGAGCAATCTGCAACTCATGAACCTGTGAATCCTCCTCCAGCAGCTGCTCCATTTCCAGGCGAATCTGGCAAACCTGGTCAGCCTCCTCCTCCAGCGCTTCCTCCAGCTCCAGGGTCAGCATCTGTTTCTCCCGCGTTTGCTCAGCTCCTTCCACTGCTCAGTTTGCAGGTCCTGGGCAGCCTCTTCCACAGAGCTCTCAGTTTCCTTACACATGGCTGTAAAAGTCAGCCAGCCTATGATCCCCAAGAGGACCAGCCATGGGGAACCATAACAGCAGCCAGTCCTCCACTCCACCACTCAAAGGTGGTGGTGACTCCATACCAATCTGTATCAAATCCTGCCACAAACTACACCAAATGTAAAGCCAGTGGCCAGGGCCACCATCATAGCCACCTGGCTCATGCAGGTTCGCATTGGATTTGGACAGTCAGCAAAGAAACAACGGAGCCAAAAACTGGTGGGCCATCATCTTTAATCCTAGCTTGCACCCGGCAGGCAAGTAAAAACACACACTGGGCTCCAAAACCCACTCACATTCAGTGCTCACAAAGCTACTGACTTATCCGAGTTTCCTAGAATCAAAGGTTTCTAGCTCACCAGACTTATTCACCTCTATTCCCCATCTTCTTCCTTCTCCCTGCACAAACTCTGCACAAACTGGCCTCTCACTCAACACTCTGCCATCTTGGCTGCTTCACCTGGCCTCCTCCATGTGGCCTTTTTCTGCTCTGCTCTCTAATGCTAATTTCAGGAACCCAGAGAGCAAGCTCCTGTTCTGCCCCCATTTTATAGTGTAGAAATCCAAACCTTTAATCCAATATACAAAATAGGGAAGTCTCTAATACAAAGTAATTTATCTGGGGCATGATGGGATTGCACCACCCCACATCAAAAAGGGTGGGAAAGGCTTAGTCCTAAAACCAAGCCCCAGGGTACAAGAATTCTGCCTGCCCACAGCCCATCCCCAACACACATTAATATCACCTGGGTGATGGGCCTCTATGTGGGCAGCGCAATCTTTAACAAAGTGAGCATAATATATTTTATCTGCCCAGCACACCTCAACTGGGATCCACCCAGCAAGAACCTATTGGATGATGCTCTGCCCATCTGGGGCTGTTGCTCCATTTCTCAGCAACCGAGCTATGAGGCGAGGCCATGGTGCCATCCTCAGTGCTCAGGGCCAACTTGATCAAATGATCCATGGCTGTGAAAAAAAAGAGAGAGAGAGAGACAAAGAGAGAAAGAAGAGGGAGACGTGAAGCAGATGGTCACTTTTTCTGTGTGACCTGACCAGGGATCAAACCTAGGACTTACACACGCCCATTTGATGCCCGAGTGCTGAGCCAATGGGCCAGGGCTACCTTGAAGTTTTATTTTAAGTATGGGAAGTTGTTTCAAATTGCTAACTGAACATCAAATGCACAAAAATATACTAGTTAAAAAGATCTGTCTATACGTATAGAAAATTATAATAAATGCTTTGAAAAAGACTTTATGTAATAGACTATGATATTTCTAAACACAAAGGGTTGGTAATCACACAATAATTAACTTCAAAGTACAAGAGGGCAATTGGGGGAACATTAGTTAGACTACTAAAATGTTCTCTCTCTTGTCATGTATAAAATATTTTACTTGTTAATTATCATCTTTTCAGAGTGTAATTATATAATAAAATTTTTAGATCATAATTTATTTATTTATTTGTTTATTTATTTATTTATCTTCTTTTTCAAGTGAGAGGAGGAGAGATAGAGAGACAGGCTCTGGCATGTACCCCAACCGGGATCCACTCTGCAACCCCCATTTGGAGCTGATGCTTTTCCCATCTTGGGCCATGTTTGCAAACAAGCTATTTTTGTACCTGTAGCAGAGGCTCTCAGAGCCATCCTCTGCACCCAGGGTGATGCGCTTGAACCAATCCAGTCATGGCTGTGGTCAGGGAAGAGAGAGTGGGAGGAAGGGTAGGGGAAGGCATAGAGAAGCAGATGGTTACTTCTCCTGTCTGTCCTGGTCAGGAATTGAACTTGGGACATCCCCACAACAGGCTAAGCCAACAAACCAGGGCCAATTTTTTTATTTTTGATTGAATTTATTGACATGACAATGATTAATAAAATCGTATAAGTTTCAGGTGTACAATTTTGTAATACATCATCTTTATATTGTATTATGTGTTCACCACCTCAAGTCAAGTATCCTTCCATCACCATTTATCCTTTTATCCTTTCATCTACCTTTTATCCTTTCTACCTTCCCTACCCTGCTTTCCTCTTATAATCACCATACTGTTGTCTGTGTCTAAGAGATTTTTCTTTGCTTAATCCCTTCACCTTTTCTACACAGCCCCCAACCACCTTCCCCTTTGACAGCTGTCAGTCTGTTCTCTGTATCAATGAGTCTGTTTCCATCTTGTTAGTTTCTTTTGTTCATTAGAGGCCACATATAAGTGAATTGTATGGTATTTTCTTTTCTGACTGACTGATTTCATTTAGCATAATAATCTTGAGATCCATCCATGTTGTTACAAAAAACAAAATTTACTTTTTTATGGCTGTGTACTATACCATTGTGTAAACGTGCCACAGCCTTTTTATCCACTCATCTGCTGATGAGCACTTGGGTTGCTTCCAAATCTTGTCTTTTATAAATAACACTGCAATGACATAGTGGTGCATATATTCATTTCATATATTCTTTCTAATTAATGTTTTGGGATATGTTTTAGAAATATCCCAGAAGTTGAATTTCTGAGTCATAAAGCAGTTTCAATATGGTAGTAACAGACACATAGATCAGTGGAACAGAAAAGAGAGCCCAGAAATAAGCCCATGTCTTTATAGTCAATTATTTAACAAAAGAAGTTAAAAACACACAGTGAAGTAAAAATAGTCTATTCAATAAATTATTTTGAAAAAATTGGTCAGATATCATGCAAAAGAATGAAACGAGACCACTTTCTTATACCATACAAAATAATGAGCTCAAAATAAAGACTTAAATGTTAGACTCAAAACCATAAAATAATCTTAGAAGGAAACAAAGGCCATAAAATCTTGGGCATTTGGCTTAGCAATATTTTTTGGATGTATCACCTCAGGCAAGAGAAACAAAAGAAAAAAATAAACAAGTGGGATTACATCTAACTTAAAAGTTTTGCACAGCAAAGGAATCATCAACAAAATGAAAATGAACCTGGAAACATGACCTTAAGGTCCAGCTGCCTATTGCCATAAAAACTAATTACATGACACAGGTGCTGATGAGAAGAAAAGAGCTTTATTTAAGGGCCAGCAACCAGAGAAGATGGGGAACTCCCGTCCTCAAAAACCAATCTTTCTCGAGGGACGTCAGAGAAATGGCGCCATGAGGTGTGCTCTCTATATCTCCCCCTGAAATTTCAACAAATTCAACAACTAAAGACAGAAAAAAATATATAGGAGCATCTAAAATATACACACATCAGACAAAGGTATGATTGGGCAAAAAGATAGCTAAATATATAATCCACTCTGAAAGAAATAAGACAGAGAATAGAGTATACTGCTTTCCTCACTGATCTGAAGAAGGGCTGCTTTCATTTGGAATCAAGAGAAACAGAGGATCTGGGGCAGAGGGAAGAAACTAGGCTAGGGTGGATGATCAAGCAGAAGAGAGAGCATGCCGACTGGGCCTGAGTAGATCGCGGACATGGGTAACAGACTCCAACAGAGGTTCCAGTGTGGGTTGCCTGCAAAGGCTGGCACCAAGAGCGGCTTTGTGTCCTCCTAGGTCCGCAATCATGAGCGGTGTGCAAGTGGCTCCACTTGGCATCTCTGGTGTGGGCGCATGTGCTCATGAGCAGAAGGGCTAGGCTCTAGATTGTCAGCAGTGGACTTCTGCATGGGCTGTAGCCAATGTTTCTGTGTAGTCACAGCTCCCGACCAGCAGCATGGGAAGTGTGCAAGGGCCAAGATCCCTAGGCCTGTACCTGTCGGGGCAGGGCACCTTTATGAGCTGATACAGGTCTCAAAGCATTTTCCTCCATTTCCAGCACTGACTGAGATCACAGGAGTTGTGCACCTAAGTGGACGGGAGCAGACCTCTGTGTGCACTGCGAAAACTGTGGAGGCTGGGCAAGCAGGTAGCTTGCTATGGGTTACCAAACAGGGCACAAGGGTGAAACCTGTGGAGATTAGACCAACAGAGTGCTGAGGTGTACTAGACATGCCCAGGGGCCCTTAGAAAGGCGCCAGATCTGCAATCGGGTCCCAGCCCTGCCTGCTTTTGCTGGTGGCTCTGGTTGAGAGCCTTACCGAGAACTTGGCTTTGAGCAGTGCTGGATGAAAGACCTGACTGCTCTTAGAACCTCTTGCTCTGCAAGTAGAGGCTGAGGCAATGTCACAGCTAAGTCCTCAGGCTGCTAGCTCAGGAAGGAGAGATGTGGAGAAAGGCACCTGGAAAACTAACTGAGTCTCCCATTGTCGGAGACTGCAAACCCTAACAAGTCTCACTTACCAATGGGACTGAGGACCATCCTACCTCATTGCCATAGCAACACAACGGCAAGCCTCTGACCTAGAGCCCCCAGGGGCAAAACCAGTAGTAAAGTGCCACCTGCCAAAACCAAAAAACAAGAAGCTACCCTTTAAAACCAAGAAAACAATTATATTTTCTGTAACTTCTTTTTTTTTCTTTTACACTTTGGTCATTTTATCTTCTTTCCATTTCAGTCTTTCCTTTTTCTTTTGAACATCATTATCCATAGTTGATACATTTTTCATTCTTTTTTTTTATGAGAGTTATATTTCAAAAACCTTAACTTTTTTTTTCTTTTCTCTTCTTTTTTTCACTCATTCAATCATCATTTATCAACAAATTATTTTATTTTGGATTCATATTTTTCTTTGTGGCAATTTGTGTGTTTTTTAACTTCATTTTTTATCTCTGTCATTTTCACTCAGTTCTGGCTCCCCATTCTCTGTAGTTTTTTTTCCACTTATTATAATAGAATTTTCATTTTTTTATTGTATCATTTCAATTTTTATTTTATTTTTAAAATTATCTTTTATTAGTGTTATTAACAATACCATTCTCAAATGCTATTAAGAAAAATGAAATCAAATATCATGGATACAAAAGACAGATTTGTAGCTCAAATAGATGATAAAAAATCTCTAGAAAAAAATTCCATTATTTTGGAAACCTTGAAGTTAAATTACAGAGAATTAAAAATTGAAGTCCTAAAAATACTGAGAAAAATACAAGAAACCACGAAAAGGCAATTTATAGAGCTCAAAAAACAATTCAATGAACAAAAAGAATACATCACCAAAAAAATTAAAACTATAAAAAGGAATCAAACAGAGATGAAAAACTCAATAAATGAACTGAAAAATGAGGTAACAAGTTTAGCTAATAGAACAGGCCAGATAGAGAAAATAATTAGTGACATAGAAGACAGGAAACTAGAGACACTACAGAGAGAAGAGGAGAAAGACTCACAAATTAAAAAAAAAATGAGAAAGTCATACAGGAATTGTCTGACTCCATCAAAAAAGTGGCATAAGAATACTGGGTATATCAGAAGAAAATGAGAGAGAAAGTGAATGTAGAACATATTCAAACAGATAATAGATGACTATTTTCCAAGCCAGTGGAAAGAATTAGCACCTTGAATCCAAGAAGAAAACAGAATACCAAGTTACCTTAATCCAAACAGACCTACTCCACACACATCATAATAAAATTATCAAAAACCAATGATAAAGAAAAAACCCTCAAGGAAGCCATGGAAAAGGAGAATACAACATGTAAAGGAAGCCCATTAGGCTATCATCAGATTTCTCAGCAGAAAGTTTACAAACCAGAAGAAAGTGGACCCCAATATTTAAAGTACTGAAAGAGAGGAACTTCCAGCCAAAAATAATATATCCTTCAAAGCTATCCTTCAAATATGAAGGGGAAATAAAAACATTTGCAGATATAGAAAAGATGAGGGAATTTATCACCAGAAAACACTCACTTCAGGAAATACTAAAGGGGGTTATCCATCCAGATAAAACAAACAAACAAACAAACAAAAAACAAATTACAAGTAAAAGCTCCAACAAGATCACAATAAAAACAACATTAATCTGTGACAACAAAAACAAAAAAGGGAGAAGACAAAGATTAACAGCAGCAAAGGAGAACAAAGTGCAGAAGCACTTATGACAAAGTATACCATAATGAATATGATATATACAGTATCCTTTTTATTACTTAATGGTAACCACCCTGAAAAAAACCACTACAGAAACATACCTTAAAAAAAGAAGAGCCTGACCAGGCAGGGGCGCAGTGGATAGAGCGTCAGACTGGGATGCCGAGGACCCAGATTCAAAGGTTGCCAGTTTGAGCGAGAGCTCATCTGGTTTGAGCAAAGCTCACCAGCTTGGACCCAAGGTTGCTGGCTTGAGCAAGGGGTTACTCGGTCTGCCAAAGGCCCAGAGTCAAGACACATATGAGAAAGCAATCAATGAACAACTAAGGTGTCGCAACAAAAAACTGATAAATAATGTTTCTCATCTCTCTCCATTCTTGTCTGTCTGTCCCTATTTATCCCTTTCTCTGACTCTCTCTCTGTCTCTGTTAAAAAAAAAAAGAATCAGAAAAAAAAATGAAATACAACCAAACAAAAACAACAGAAAGACAAAAGAAAAGATCCAAACAAAATACAGAGCTATCAGAAATCAATATATAAAATGGCAATAGGAAATTCTCAAGTGTCAATAATTACATTAAATGTAAATGGATTAAACTCACCAATAAAAAGACATAGAGTAGCAGAGTGGATCAAAAAAGAAAATCCAACTGAATGCTGCCTTCAAGAAACACATCTAAGCTACAAGGTTAAAAATAAGTTCAAAATAAAAGGTTTAAAAATGATTCTCCAAGCAAATAACATTCAAAGAAAAACAGGTATAACCATACTCATATCTAATGCTGACTACAAGACAGTAAATGTAATCGGAGAAAAAAATGCTCATTTTATAATGATAAAGGGGACATTGTATCAAGAACACATAACATTCTTAATATATATGATATATACAGCAAACCAAGGAGCACCAAAGTATAGAAGATACCTACTAACTGATCTAAAAATAAAAGCCGACAAAAATACAATCATAACTGGAAACCTCAATACACCGCTGATGGCTCTAGATAGTTCATCCAAACAGAAAATCAATAAAGAAATATTATCCTTAAACAAAACACTAGAACAATTGGATATGATAGACATCTACAGGACATTTCATCCCAAAATGCCAGAGTATAGATTTTCCTCCAGTGTACATGAAACGTTCTCAAGAATTAACCATATGTTGGGCCACAAAACTAACATCAACAAATTCAGAAAGATTAAAATTATACCAAGCATATTCTCTGACCATAAAGCTTTGAAACTAGAATTCAACTGCAAAAAAGAAGTAAACAAACCTATAAAAAATGTGGAAATTAAACAACATACTTCTAAAGAAATGAGGGATCAAAGAAGAAATAAAAGCAGAGATCAAAAGATATATATAGACAAACAAAAATTACAATACGACATATCAGAATCTCTGGGATACAGAAAAAGCAGTAGTAAGAGGGAAGTTGATATCACTACAGGCTTATATGAACAAATAAGAGACAGCGCAAGTAGCAACTTAACATCACATCTTAAGGAACTAGAAAAAGAGGAACAAAGGCAACCCAAAACCAGCAGAAAAAAGGAAATAAAAATTAGAGCAGAAATAAATGAAATAGCGAACAGAAAAAGTATAGAAAAAATCAATAAAACAAAGAGCTGGGTTCTTTGAAAATATCAACAAAATTGACAAACCCTTGGCAAGACTCACTGAGGAAAATAGAGAAAGGACTCATATAAACAAAATCCAAAATGAAAGAGGAGAAATCACCACAGATATCATAAATATACAAAGAATTATCATAAAATATTATAAAAAACTATATGCCACCAAATTTAACAAAATAGAAGAAATGGATAAATTCCTAGAACAATACAATCTTCCTAGATTGAATCATAAAGAAGTAGATAGCCTGAACAGACCCACAAGCAGGGAGGAAGTAGAAACAACTATTAAGAACATCCTAAAAAATATAAGTTCAGGGCCAGACAGCTATATTAGTGAATTCTATCAAACATTCAAAGAAGACTTGGTTCCTATTCTACTAAAAGTTTTCCAAAAAAGTGAAGAAGAAACAATACTTCCAAACACATTTTATGAGGCCAACATAACCCTAATACTAAAACCTGGCAAGGACAACACAAAGAAAGAAAACTATAGACCAATATCTCTAATGAATACTGTTGCTAAAATCCTAAAAAAAAATACTAGCAAATCAAATACAACAACACATTAAAAAAATAATACATCATGATCAAGTGGGATTCATCCCAGAATCACAAGGATGGTTCAACATACATAAAACAGGTAACATAATACACCATATTAACAAAACAAAGAACAAAAAACATATGACCTTATCAATAGATGTAGAAATGGCATTTAATAAAATACAACATCATTTTATTGTTTAATACACTCAACAAAACGGGTATAGAAGAAAAATATCTTAACATACTAAAGGCCATTTATGATAAACCATCAGCTAACATCATATTAAGTGGCAAAAAACTGAAAACTTTTCCTGTAAAATCAGGAACAAGACAAAGCTGTCCACTCTCTCCACTCCTATTCAATGTAGTGCTGGAAGTTCTAGCCAGAGCAATCAGACAAGAGAAAGAAATAAAAGGCATTCATATTGAGAAAGAAGAAGTAAAGGGTTCACTTTTTGCAGATAATATGATCAGGTACATTGAAAAACCCAAAGACTTCACAAAAGGACTATTAGAAGCAATAAGCCAGTACAGTAAGGTTGCAGAACACAAAATTAATATACAGAAGTCTATTGCCTTCCTATATGCCAACAATGAAACATCAAAAAACAAACTCAAAAATATAATCCCTTTACAGTTTCAACAACAACAAAAAATACCTAGGAAAGAACGTAACAAAGAATGTAAGGGACCTAAATAATGAAAACTGCAAAGCATTGCTATTGGAAATAAAAAAAGATACAATAAAATGGGAAAATTTTTCTTGTTCTTGGATAGAAAGAATAAATATAGTCAAAATGACCATATTACCCAAAGCAATATACAAATTTAATTCAATTCCCATCAAAATTCCAATGTCATTTTTTAAAAGAAATAATGATTTAAACAGAAAATCATCAGGTTTATATGAAACTATAAAAAACCCCTAATAGCCAAAGTAATCCTAAGAAAAAAAAATAACAAAGCTGGGGGCATTACAATACCAGACTTCAAATTATATTATAGAGCCATGATAAACAAAAAAGCATTGTATTGGCAGAAAAATAGACACTCAGACCAATGAAACAGAACAGAGAGCCCAGAAATAAAACCACATATATATGGACAAATTATCTTTGATAAAGTATCCAAAAACACAGAATGGAGAAAAAAAAGCCTCTTCAATAAATGGTGTTGAGACAACTGGAAGGCCACATGCAATAGAATGAAACTCAACTACAGTTTGTCCCCTTGTACCAAAATTAATTCAAAATGGATCAAAGAGTTAAAAATAAGACCTGAATCAATAAATTACATAGAAGAAAACATAAGTACTAAACTCATGGACCTTGGCCATAACTAGCATTTTATGAATTTGATTCCAAAGGCAAGGGAAGTGAAGGCAAAGATAAATGAATGGAACTACTTCAGAATAGGAAGCTTTTGCATAGCAGAAGAAATTGACAACAAAACAGACAGACAGACAGCTAAATGGGAGATGATATTTTCAAGCAACAGCTCAGATAAGGGCCTAATATCCAACATGTACAAAGAACTCATAAAACTCAACAAAAAACAAACAATCCAATAAAAAATGGGAAGAAGACATGAACAGACACTTTTCCCAGGAAGAAATAGAAATGGCCAACAGATATATGAAAAGATGCTCATCTTCATTAGTTATTAGAAAAATGCAAATCAAAACTACAATGAGATACCACCTCACACCTGTTAGATTAGCTATTATCAACAAGACAGGTAATAACAAGTGTTAGAGAGGCTGTGAAGAAAAAGGAACCCTCATTCAATGTTGGTGATAATGTAAAGTAGTACAACCATTATGGAAGAAAGTATGGTGATTCCTCAAAAAATTAAGAATAGAACTACCGATGTCATCATTTCTTATGGCTGAGTAGTATTCCATAGTGTATATGTGCCACATCTTCTTTATCCAGTCATCTATTGACGGGCTTTTTGGTTGTTTCCATGTCCTGGCCACTGTGGACAGTGCTGCAATGAACATGGGGCTACATGTGTCTTCACGTATCAATGTTTCTGAGTTTTTGGGGTATATACCCAGTAGAGGGATTGCTGGGTCATATGGTAGTTCTATTTTCAGTTTTTTGAGGAACCACCATACTTTCTTCCATAATGGTTGTACTACAGCAAAATGGTGGGATCTTGATAACATGATACGAAGCGAAATAAGTAAATCAGAAAAAAACAGGAACTGCATTATTCCATACGTAGGTGGGACATAAAAGTGAAACTAAGAGACATTGATAAGAGTGTGGTGGTTACGGGGGGAAGCGGGGAATGGGAGAGGGAAAGGGGGAGGGGGAGGGGCACAAAGAAAACAAGATAGAAGGTGGCAGAGGACAATCTGACTTTGGGCGATGGATATGCAACATAATTGAACGACAAGATAACCTGGACTTGTTATCTTTGAATATATGTATCCTGATTTATTGATGTCACCCCATTAAAAAAATAAAATAAAAAAAAAAAAAGAATAGAACTACCATATGACACAACAATCTCTCTACTGGGTATATACCCCAAAAACTCAGAAACATTGACACATAAAGACACATGCAGCCCCATGTTCATGGCAGCATTGTTCACAGTGGCAAAGACATGGAAAAAAACAAAAAACCCTTCAATAGATGACTGGATAAAGAAAATGTGGTAGATATATACTATGGAATACTACTCAGCCATAAGAAATGATGACATAGGATCATTTACGACAACATGGATGGACCTTGATAACATTATATGAGTGAAAGAAGTAAATCAGAAAAAAACTAAGAACTGTATTATTCCATACATATACTAAGTGGGACACAAAATTGAGACTCATGGACATGAACAAAGGTGCAGTTTTTATCAGGGGGAGGGGAAGGGAGAAGGGGGAGGTGTTTGGGGGAGGTGAGGGGCAGGCATAAAGAAAAACAAATACAAGGTGACGGAGGACAAAAAAACCCACAAAAACATAAAAAAACCCCAATCTTTCTCTTTTAATGCAGTAAAGGATTTTTATGAGGAGGGAGAAGAAAGAGGGAATAAACAAAAATAGAACAAAGGAACAAAAAAGAGGACCTTGAAAGGTCTTTGCTGAGGGTTGGGGGGGCAGCAAGTGCAAGTTTGTCCAATGTGTCATTGAAGATCAGCAACTCTCTGGGCACTGGGCATATCTGAAGGTCGGAGTCTGTTCCTTTGGTTGTTAAAGGAACTGAAGCTGGCAAATTACTGATACACTTGGGTTTTTATTCCACATAACGGGTTTCCACATATTCCCACAGTCAGGTTCTACTCTTGACCTGAGTAAGGATCAGAACTGTAATCTTTAGCATGGTCGGAGTGTGGTGAGGATGTTGGCCCGAGTTGTAGCTTCTACTCATGTTTATTCATTCTTAGATATTCACCCTTTATGTGTGTCAGCTGGAGGGGATCAGCTTTTAACTATAATAAGAGCTTGGCCAGAGGTGGAAACATAGGATTGATTATATATTTTTGACTTGTTACACAACATATAATTGTAATTTCTGAACTGGTGATACTGAATCGTGATTATAAGAGCAACAAACTGGATTTAATTTTACAGGAATTATTTTATAAGCATACTTTTTTGCTGCATTCCTATTAAGCTCTATTTTATGACTAGTCAGACTAATATCAGTAAATCAATAACATAACATATTTATTCCCAGTTACAGAAAGTCACCCCACTGAATGAGAGAACATATTTGCTGATACATTTCATAAGGGATTGATATCCAAAATTTATACAGAATTTAAAAAACTCAACACACAAAAAAACCCCAAACAATCCAATTAAGAAATGTGCAAACAACTTGAATAGATATTTCTCCAAAAAGAACATACAGATGGCCAATAGATATATAAAAAGATGTTCAACATCACTAATCATTAGAGAGATGCAAATTAAAACCTCAACAAAATATCACTTCACACCTGTCAGAATGGTTATCATCAATAAATCTACAAAGAACAAGTGTCGGCAAGGATGAGAAGAGAAAGGAACTCTCATACACTGTTGCTAGGGATACAGATTGGTGAAGCCACTGTGGGAAGCAGTATGGAGTCAGCTCAAATTTTTTTAAGGAAGGATTTTTAGGTTATATTTTAATGAAAGATCACTGACAATTTAAATTGCTTGATTGAATGTGCTCTCTGTGCATGAGCAAACCTGACCTAAGACTCCTGAGAAACCTTCAGACTGTTGATACATCTACAGGCTCTGAGCAAGTGCTAAAATAGAATTCACCCCAAACTGTGTGCTGTTTTTCATAGTTTTAGAAAGCTAAAGATAAAAAATGTAGACTCTATCTTCCAAATATGTAACCTTACAAAAATTAAAATAAAGAATGATGAACTTTAAACTTATTTTCTGTGCTGTTTTAGTACTTCAACTATACACTTCTGTTTAGATCTATTTTAAGAATTATTAACTGAGCAACAGAATAAAGGCTCATATTTTAGCAATATATTCTTATGTATCCCACTTAAAAGAGTGACTGAGATAATGCCTTAAAAAAAAAAACCTATTTCTTCTGAGACTAAAACACTAGTTTAATTTTTTTTTTTTTTTTTTTTTGAGAAACAATCTTGGGCAAGACCTGTGCCACTCACTGCTGGGGCTAAGGGACTTATGTAGGACTCTGTTCTCTGCTCTTCTTTACATTAAAAGCTTATGCAAATTTTAGATTTGGGGATACAGGACAGTCAGCCTCAGGTTTTAATTGAGTGAGTGAAAAGTTATTAGGCAGGGTAATTTTCCAGGGATCTTTACAAAACCAAAGAGATTAGAAAAATAATATCACAAATTGATGGATCATTTGTGTAGAGAGAAGATTAATTAGCTCTATGAAGATGGAAGAAAATAGTATCCAAGAGTTACAGAATGGATAAACGTATGTTAGCAATAAGCAGGAGTTACTCTAATCAAGACTGTGAAACACAGATGGCTGTAGAATCACTTCTTAAAGTTGTTTAGAAAATTCTGCATTCTTTTTAATGATCTAAAGAACTGCTCACAGAAAAGTCCTGAGAAAGGAAACAATGACATGCAAACATTCATTCTGCTTTCATTTAACCTTGAATGCTAAGATGCCTCTTGCTGTTCTGACATAAGAGAGTATTTGTTGTTATGACATATCAAGTCACTTGACATAGCATCAGAAAAATGGTTGCAAAGACCCTCGTCTAAAAAACAAAACAAACTCATTTAAAACACAAGAGTTTAACTTATATAAAAATATCCAAAACACTGAAAAATAAACAGCTTTCAATACAGTTATCTATCATTTTCATGAGTAAATATCCAAGGTTTTTTTTTTTATTTGTTTTGTGGAAAATTCCTTTTCTTCCTATTATTGTCCCTAGTCAGCCAGTTGCCCTCAACATAAGCAAATACTTGTGCATCCCCTTTCTTCTTCATCCTTTCAAAGATATTCTCTGCATAAACATGCATGTGCTACAAAAATAGTAATAATAAACAAATTAAAACATGTTAGCCAAAGCTATCAAGAATAACCAAAGCAAGCCCTTATTGGTTTTGAAAGCAGAAAGCACTTGTTGATTCTGCCCCTCAAGATTCACATTGAAGAACTACTTCTTCAAAACCAGTATCTTTTTACCTACAATCCTCACTATAAAGTGATTACATTTAAGACTTAAACAGTATCTGAAATAATTACTAATGCTAGTTCATTAAATCAGTTCATCTTCACAATTTTAATTCCACATTATCTTCTTACTTTTGTCTATTTCCTTTATTTTGGTTTTTCTCTCAAATAAACTTGACCTATTATTTCCACACTTTATTTTATCCCTCAAATCTAATTTCTATTTCTTTTTCTCCCTTCCTTCCTCCCTCTCCCTCCCTCCCTCCCTCCCTCCCTCCTCCTCCCTCCCTCCCTCCCTTCCTTCCTTCCTTCCTTCCTTCCTTCCTTCCTTCCTTCCTTCCTTCCTTCCTTTCTTCCTTCCGTCTTTCTTTCCATCCTTGCCTTGTTTTTTCTGATGTCATGAAGTTGTTCACATCTTTCTGAATATTTTCACAGGACTTTCACTGTGTTCTATGATAATTACTCTTTGATATTGTGTGTATCAGTTTATGTTACCCATCCTTTATTAGTTCCCTGAAGAAAAATTCTATATTTGTCTTATTATGTAATTTTAGAATTATTTATTTGTCAAATAGAATGTTCTCCATATTTATTAGTTGAAATGCTGTATAATAAATACAATAAGGTGAGAGTTTAAAAATATCTCTATGAAAAATAGAAATATACTACATGCCTATACAGTAGAAAGTAGAATTAGTTGATGGAATCAAAAGAAAGACTTCAGTTAATATATTAATGATGAAATCAAAAGCATTGTGCAAGAAAAATAATTTATTCATTGTGAATGTTGAGACATTCTCCAGATATTCACAAAGAGTATGATAAAGATTAGATATGATCAACCAAGATAGTTGAAACAGTTTTCTAGAAGATAGGCTGATTCCATTCCATTTTCCTTGAAAAGAGTCTTGGAAAAAAGGCTCATGCTTGAATAATTTATTTGAGATTGTGATCCCAGGATGTTTAACTATAGTTCAGGTATAATATAGAATTAATCGTATGTTTTGGGTTATTGTTTTCTCAATCCTTCAAACTTTCTAAGAATTCATATAAAATGTGTGCCTGGGTGAAGAATTTATCTAGCAGTCCCAATCTACCCTGACCAAATGTAGCACTTATGGTCATAGATTCCTGGGCAATTCTATATTATGTTTCTGTCTAGGATTCTCATAAGTTTCAGGTCTTTTCTACCTGAAGTTCTGAATCTTGGAAAAGATTCCAAGGTCTCACATTATGCCTGTATTAGAATGGCAAACGTCTTCCTGAATTCCTCTCCACTACAGTAGTTCAGATAAGAGATGTGACTGAAAGAAGGTGAGGTGGAGGTGAAGAGGAAAAAAAAATTGCCCCAAATATTGAGATTCTATGTCTTCTTTCAGTGACTTCCACATCCCAAGTAAAAAATAATAACAATCAATCTAATAGTATTGTTATGAATATGCAATGTGATCGGAGATCGATCGTCTGGCACCTAATTAGTGGACAATAAAAGTTCAGATTATGTTTCTTTTCTCATTCTTGAGTCTGTTTTCAATTCCCAGCTCCTCCAATAAATTCTTCCAGCTTCTTGCCTTGAGAATGAATATTTCTCACCATCCCTTATAATATAAAATTTATCACAGAATGTCACTTTTTTTGTGACAGTGACAGAGAGAGAGACAGAGAGAGGGGCAGATGGGACAGACAGAAAGGAAGAGTGATGAGAAGCATCAATTCTTTGTTGTGGGGCCTTAGTTGTATATTGATTGCTTTCTCATATGTGCCTTGGCTGGGGGACTAGAGCTAACTGAGTGACCCCTTCTTCAAGCCAGCGACCTCGGGATTTCAAATCTGGGTCCTCTGCATTCCAGTCTGATGCTCTATGCACTGCACCACCTCCTGGTCAGGCCAGACTGCTCCATTTTTACTTAATATTATCAGTATTTTTCCCTAAATGATGAAAAAACCCTCCACTTTTCTGGTGATTCAGTTATACACAATTCATGTAGACTAGAAACCATAGTTTTAACCTTTAAAGCAGTAAACAGTAACATAAACTCTATTGATATGCAATAAAATTTTCTGAAGATATTCCTATTTTGAAGGTGGGCATATATTCATATATATAGCAAAATAAAAATATGACCTAAAAATAAATTTTGTACAGTAAATGTGAGCAACAGAATTCATAATGGATACTAATTAGTACAGTATTTATTTTAACTAGAATACATTGCTCTATAAAATTCCCTTGATTAGTGTAGTTAACATAAAATATTTTTAATAAAATAAATCCTTTCAAAATAAGGTTGACGCATTCAACACTACATGAAAAAAAGAACTATATATCTGTAGAATCATCTTACATTCTGAATAAAAAAGTAAGTCATATTCTTATTCTCCACTAATTTGTTGCAAATGTTTTCTCTTGCAATTGGTAACACTCTTTTTATTATTTTATTCCAAATTCTTAAAAATATTGATACAAATTTTTCTTGATCATTAACATTTTAAAATTTTAATGTGACTTTTCACTGAAAAAATCACTGCTTCTGATTTCTTTTTTATTCCATATACAACCCAAAAAGGGAATTCAATTTAAAATTCGATTTAATAATACAAACAACAACAAAACAACAATAGCAGCAACAAAATAACAAGAAAGTCTCCTATTTGCCCTTGGCCAGTTGACTCAGTTGTGAGCATGGATCTGGCATGTGGATGTCATTGGTTCAATTCCTGGTTAGTGCACACAGAAAAAGCAACCATCTACTTCTCCACACCTTCTGCTCCCTATTCTCGGTCTCTCTCTCTCTCTCTTCCCTTCTTACAGCCATGGCTCAGTTGATTAGAGCACATTGGCCAGGCACTGAAGATGCTGTGTGGAGCTACCACTTCAGGCATTAAAAATAGCTTGGTTGAGAGTATGGTCCTATATAGACAGAACATTGGACACAGAGGGGGTGGCCTGGTGGGTCCCAGTCAGTGTGCACGTGGTAGTCTGTTTCTATCTCCCCTCCTCTCACTTGAAGAAAGGAAAGAGAGAGAGAGAGAGAGAGAGAGAGAGAGAGAGGGAGAGAGAGAAAGTCTCCAATTCTTTTCCTCAAAGTAAATAAGAATGCTTTTTTTTTAATTAAGAGAACTTATATTTTACAGTACTCTTAGGTTCACAGCAAAATTGAGCAGAATGTACAGAGATTTCCCACACCAGCCCACACATGCCTAACCTCTCCCATTCAAGTTGCCCCATCAGAGTGGAACATTTGTTACAATTAATGAACCTACATTGCTATAGCAAAATCACCCAGAATTCATAGTTTACATTAGGGTTCACTCTTGCTGGAGTAAATGCTATGAGTTAGCAATAATGACATACATTTATCATTACTGTAATATATGGAGTATTTTTGTTGCTAGAGAAAATAAGTCCTTGTGGAGTCACAAGAAAACAATTTCAGGGACACACACATATGGGGGAAATTTAAGCTTAGTGGTAATATTTATTGGAGTGAAAAGAAATAATATGCCTTCAAGGATGTAAAGGGCAGACAGGCTCTAGAGCAACTGCCCCAAGGTCCTTGCTAATCCTCCATATATTGCCTTGATTTCAGGAATAAAGGGGCTCTCCTTCAACTGTTGGGCCTGTTTCCAGGGTTTTCCCAAGTCTATGCTGAGCCTTCCATTACCTAATCCCTTTTCTTGATCATCTGGATTTTCGTGCCCTTATCCTATCTGATCCTTTCCCCAGGATAGACTCCTCCTCTTTATAATCAGCATTTTTGCTCCTACTGTGCATACTTCAAAGTTCTGCTGCATCATCTGGCCTCTACTGTGCATGTGTTAGTAGAAGAACCTCCACCTGTGCCATCTTGGCTTGTACTGCACATGTGCCTAGCAAAGAAATTTCTTCCTCACTTGTTCTTCTGCCCTCAGTCATCCAGACTCACAGCTGGTTGTTTCTCAAGGAGATTGAAAAATTCTTTTCTCCCTGCTTGGGAATTAAATTCTTTTGGGAAAGGATGTATCTGTCCCCTGGGGAGTCTGTAAAGCCACAGCTTCCTAATTAGTCAGGTTTAATATCTGTTTCCCTCCTTTGTTAATAACTAACTAACTACTGCAACATTTTCACTGTCTAAAAAGTCCTTTGAGGTCTACTTATCTCTCTGTTTCCCTTAACTCCTGGCAACCACTGAAAGCATCTTTTCACAGGTTCCATTCTTTTATCTTTTCCCAAAAGTATAGCTGAAATTATATGGTATATAGTCTTTTGAGATTTGTTTCTTTCATATAGTAATATACATTTAAGTTTCCTTTATATCTTATATCTTTTCATTATTTGATGACTCATGCCTTTTTAACATTGCATATTATTCCCTTGTCTGATGTACCACAGTTTATTTACCCATTCACCCCTCAGGATGAATCTTTTTTTTCCCTAGTTTTAACAATTATGACTAAAGTTACTATTAACAACCACGTGAAGGATTGTGTGTATATAGAAATACCAATGAGCATAATTACTGGATCTTATGGTAAGAGTGTGTTTAGTTGTTTTGTTGTTGTTGTTTTTGTTTGTTTGTTTATTTATTTGTTTGTTTTTTGTATGTGTTTTTGCTTTTTTTTTTTTTTTGCTTTTTTTATTACAGGAACAGAGAGAGAGTCAGAAAGAAGGATAGATAGGGACAGACAGACTGGAGCGGAGAGAGATGAGAAGCATCAATCATCAGTTCTTTTTTGCGACATCTTAGTTGTTCATTGGTTGCTTTCTCATATGTGCCTTGACCACGGGCCTTCAGCAGACCAAGTAACCCGTTGCTAGAGCCAGCGACCTTAGGTCCAAGCTGGTGAGCTTTTTGCTCAAACCAGATGAGCCCACGCTCAAGCTGGCGACCTTGGGATCTCAAACTTGGGTAATCCGTATCCCAGTTTGACACTCTATCCACTGAGCAACCGCCTGGTCAGGCAAGAGTGTGTTTAGTTTTAAATGAACTGCTGATCTGTCTTTCAAGGTGACTGAACTTTTTTGCATTTCCACCAACAATGAAAACTTCCTATTGCTAGACATTCTTTTCAGCGTTAGGTGATGCCAGTATTTAGATTTGGGCCATTCTAATGACTTTGTTGAGGTATTTTGTTGTTTTCATTTTCATTTTTGCTGGTGACAAATAAGGTAGAATATGTTTTTTTATATGCAGATATGTCATTATTTTTGAAGAAGTGTCTGTTAAAGACTTTAGTTAATTTTTAAACTAAGTCATTTGTTTTATTTTTGCTGAATTTTAAGGGCTTAAAACCATTTTGTATAAGTCATTCATCAGATTTTTTTTGGTCAATATTTTCTCCCAGTCTGTGACTTGTATAACTTTTATTTAATTTTCTTGTCTTTTTAGGATATTGTCTGATGTTGAAAAGCAGTGGTGAGAAGGGGTATCCTTACCTTATTCTTGATCTTACCTTGAAAGCTTCCCACTATTATAATGCTACCTGTCAATATTTTATAGATTTCCATTAACAAGTTGAGGAATTTCCCCTTAATTTCTGGCTTACTAAAAATTTTTATCACAAATAGATGTTGGGTTTTGTCAAATTCTTTGTATGCAACTATTGATAGGACCATTGTGATTTGGATTGCTTCATTTTTAAGATTTGTCATGTTTAGAAATAATGTATGTCTCAGAGATAACAATATTATAGAGCAACATGAAATAAAAGTTTTGAATGTACACTTTAAATCAGAATGTTTGGATTCAAATCCTGGTATTTGTACTCACTATCTGCACAGGAAATGGCAAGTTACTTGATCTCTCTAATCTGCAGTTTTCTGTCTACAAAATGGAGACATAGAATTCTAGTCTCAGAAGATTACAGCATGATTAAATTATTTAAGATACATGAAGTACTTCAAAAAGTGTTTGGCATTGATGTACACTATAGAAATGTGGGTTTTTTTCCTCCAAATAACAATGTAAACATCAAAGAGCAGGATTGTTTAGTTATTCATTCATTACTGTATGTACTGTGCCTAGAACAATGTCTGGTTCCTAGGTGTATTTGAGAATCACGGGTAAAAATAACTACTAAGTTATGAAGATATACAAAGACTGTAAAACAGAGCTCTAAACTCATAATGATAATTTTATTCCATAAATAATATCAATTTTATACAATTGCACATATGGGCACCTTTGTACAAATTATATGAAAGAGATCCCATTTCTTAGGACAGTGATTTTCACTAGTGTATCATGATAATATTTTTTTATTTATTGATTGATTTTTTTTTGCTGCAAGAATTTTTAAAACATGCAATACCAGACCATTTAGTCAGGAGCACTGACTTTTTCTCCTTAGATTGTCAAATTAAAAAATGACAACAGCCAACACAACAATAGCTGTCTAGTGTGAATAAATCAAATTTTACATTGTTTTTTGTCAGATTGGCAAAAAATATATTAAAGTGCTGCAGGATTTTAGTAATTAGTTTCTGTGTGCTATGAAATAAAAAGGATTAAAAATACCAGGGAAGATGGCTTGGTGAGAAAATTATCTCTATTGGGTAACAACATCTCCATGCTAAAGTAGACTCTTCTTAATAGATAAATACCACTGAATATTGAAAGATATTGCTAAATCAAAAAGAGACAGAGAAAAGATGGTCAACCCTTAATAAAATTAGTGTCTAAATTAATATTAAAACTTTAAATTGGTATTTTATACTGCTATTCTTGATTTCCTCCTTTCAATAGACAGATCAATTCAGGATAGAAACAGACAAGAGAAAAATATAAATCTGTGTAAGTGTGCGTGTTTGTGTGTGTGTAGGTAGTTAGGTAGTTTGGCTAGTATGGAAGAGTCATTTGGCCCACTCCTTTTGCATATATATTAAAACAATTGCTTAAAACAATAGCTTTTATATATTTTCTGCATTTTCTTTTATGGAACAAATGTAGCTTTCATTTTAATACAAGTTCTGAAAAAATTCAGATTATTAGTAAATTTATAAAAATTTTAAAAATTTTACTATTTTCTTCTTGATTTAATTATGTATTTTTTCTCTTTTTAAAAATTTTTCTGAGGTTGGAAATGGGGAGGCAGTCCAACAGACTTCCTCATGTGCCCAACCGGGATCTACCCAGCCTGCCCACCAGGGGGCGATGCTCTGCCCATTTGGGGCATTGCTCTGCTGTAATCAGAGCCATTCTAGCACCTGAGGCAGAAGCCACAAAGCCATCCTCAGCGCCCGGGCAAACTTTGCTTCAATGGAGCCTTGGCTGAGGGAGGGGAAGAGAGAGACAGAGAGGAAGGAGAGGGGGAGGGGTGGAGAAGCAGATGGGCGCTTCTCCTTTGTGCCCTGGCCGGGAATCGAACCCAGGACTCCTGCATGCCAGGCCAACATTGTACCACTGAGCCAACTGGCCAGGGCCTAATTATGTATCTTTTCTAACTTAAATTTGATCTTCTTTTTTTCTAATTCTGTTTCCATCAACTCTAAACTTAAGTGGGGCCCTGGCCAGCTGACTTAGTGGTAGAGCATTGGCCTGGAGTGTTGAAGTCCTGGGTTCAATTCCTGTTCAGAATACACAGACAAGAGTTTATCTGCTTCTATACCTTTGCCCCTCCCCTTTCTCTCTTTCTCTTTTCCCCTCTTGGAGCCAAGGCTTGTTTGGAGCAAGTTGGCCCTAGGCACTGAAGATGGCTCCATGGTCTTGCTTAAGGCACTAAAATGGTTCAAGTGCTGAGCAATGAAATAATGGCCCAAGTGGGTAGAGCATTGCCAGGTAGAGGGCTTGCCAGGTGGATCCCGGTTGGGGCACATGCGGGGAGTCTGTCTCTCTGCTTCCTCTCCTCTTATGTAATTAAAAAAAAATAAAAATATAAATAAAAATCAATGAGTATTCTTTAACTTGACCCATTTTATTCTAATCTATATGCTTTTAAATGTCTGACTCATATTCTTTGACTTTTAGGATCTACTTACTTTTTAAGTCCAGATATAGTACAATTATTGGCTTATTATTATAATTTAGAAATGTTTCTCTTTCCCAAACAAATATTTTCTAATAATAAGTATTTTATTTTATCTATTATAATGGTTTACAGTGAAAAAATGTTGAAAAGTGTAAAAAAATATTTAGATAATACATTTGATTGTAATGTGAAAATAAATAATTATGTTGTCCCATCACCAATTCTAATGTCTGCTTAGACAGAGTGACTGAATTAAAAAAAACCTGTAAATACAGATTAAATATTTTTTAGAAGCAATTTCATTAAAGTTAAGAGAAAAATGCATTAAAAAAGCGGTTGTGAGAAATTTGACAAGATCACATGTGACAAATGAGGAAAGAAAAGATATTTACTTATGAAGCTTTACATTGGCTAAAATAGTTCTGACTATGACACCTTTTTGGGATAAGTTCTAAATCATTAAAAATTTAGCTGGCACATCTCTGTTTAATGCTGTGAAACATTATGCTTATAAATATTATATATTTGTATGCTTAAAAAATCATTCCAGGTCAAGTCTATTTATGTTCTAATGTAGTATAAATGAGAAAGAATTAAAACAACCAAATCATAATTATATTATCTGCCACATGTTATAGAAATTTTTATGAATTATTTATTGTAACTAGAAGCATGTGTCAGTTGCTGGGCTTCAGAGATAGACAAAAAGCTTATTCACCTAAGGAATTCATAGTTTTGAGAGAAGATTAGTAGTAAAATACATATGTACTTATTTACTTAACAGATTAGTTTATGGGTTTAGAACTAAAATAGAGAATTATAATAGCATGCATGTGGGTGGTGAGTGTCAGAGATAATAAATTCTAATGTTCTTTTGGTATTCAGAAATAAGTTAAAGATACTAATCAACATTTTATAAAAATAAACATGACTATTAACATTTCTATAAAACACAGTAAAGAAAAATTTAAAAACAGTATTAAATCAATAATAAAATATAAAACTTCCAATATGTGATAAAGAGAAAAAAAATTAAGAGAGCAACAAATGACTAAAGAAAATAAAATAGCCTTATCATTTGTTTTTAAAATACAAGTGAAAGCCTGACCAGGTAGTGGCACAGTGGATAGAGTGTCGAACAGGGACTTGGATGACCCAGGGTTGAAACCCCGAGGTCACCAGCTTGAGCATGGGCTCATCTGGTTTGAGCAAGGTTCACCAGCTTGAGCCCAAGGTCGCTGGCTTGAGCAAGGGGTCACTTGGTCTGCTATAGACCCCTGGTCAAGGCATATAGGAGAAAACAATCAATTAACAACTAAGGTGCCACAATAAAGAATTGATCCTTCTCATCTCTCTCCCTTCCTGTCTGTCTGTCCCTATCCGTTTGTTTCTCTATTTCTCTCTGTCACAAAAAATACAAAAGAAAATAAAAGAAATGCACTCACACACAAATACACAAAAAGTAAAGTTAAAATATAATACAAATTAATATGATAAAAGTAATAAATCATTAAAATTGTTAGTAACAACATTATAACAAGACAAATTTATAAAATACAGCTCAAAAAGAATGAGAGCAAATTTTATGGTCTTAAGTGCTATGAAAAAAATTAAGGCTCAAGTTTGTAAGTTACATTAACTTAAAAATGGACCAACTAAATCTTAAAGTATAAAGAAAAAATTAATGCAGGTAAGAATAGAAATGAAAGAAATAGAAACAAGAACACATAAAAAGAATTAAAAATGCCAAATTGTGGTTATTTGAAAAGCTTAAAAATAATAAACAATTATTAGCAAAACTGATGAAATTATAACTAAGAAACAAACCCTATTGAACAGACATAGACAAAAAGATGAGGTAGAAATGACAATGATGAAAAATTTATTATTTAAACGTTATGAAATTAATTTAAAATAAATATGAAATGCATGAATAAATATAAAAACATAAATTCTCAAGTATTCTCATGAATAAGTAGAATATAGAAAAATGTTAGGATAATATAAAAATAAATTCTTAGTTTTGAATCTATTTATAGAGAACATCACACTCAGTTGATTTATAAAAGAATTCTATCAAACATTTATGGGACAATAATTTCAATCATAGAAAAATTTTAAAGAAAAATGTATAAAAAGAATAACAAAAATATTAAATCATACTCCAATCTCACTGCTAAATACATACACAAAATTCTGATAAGGACTTTAGAACAAAGAATATAACAATATTGCCTGACCTGTGGTGGTGCAGTGGATGGGGCGTCGACCTGGAAACGCTGAGGTCGCTGGTTCAAAAAAAAACCCTGGGCTTGCCTGGTCAAGGCACATATTGGAGTTGATGCTTCCAGCTCCTCCCCCTTTCTCTCTCTCTCCCCTCTCTATAATGAATAAATAAAATCTTTAAAAAAAAAAAAAAAAAGAATATAACAATATTAAAAATAATGACCAAGAAAATCAGAAGACAAACCCCAGAATGAGAGAAAAATATTTGCTAAAGACATATCTGATAATATACTATTATTCAAAATATACAAAAACTCTTAAAAATCAACCTGATTTGAAATAAAAAACCTGATTATAAAATGGGGAAACTACTAGACCAGACATTGCATCAGAAAATATATACACATGGCAAATAAGTGTATGAAATGATTTCTAATATCATACATTAAGAAAATTGCAAATAAAAACAGAGCTCCCACTAAACACCCATTAGAATGGTCAAACTCCAGAACACCAACGCCAAAAGCTGGATAGGATATGGTTCAATATGAACTTCATTCGTTGTTTTTGGGAACACAACATGATACAGCAACTTTGGAAAGGTTTGGCAGTTTCTTATAAACCTAAATATACTCTTACTCTATAATCAAGTAATTTTTCTCCTTTGTATTTATCAAAGTAGTTGAAAATTTATATCCCTAAAAACACTTGTATAAAGATGCTTATAGATGATGTATTCAAAATTGTCAAAACTTGGAAGCAACCAAGATACTTTTCTATAGGTGAACTGATAAATAAAATGTAGTACTTCTGACCATGGAATATTATTAAGTGTCAAAAAGAAATGAGGTATGGATTCAAGGTAAAGAGCAATATTAATGAACAAACAAAACAGAAACAGACTCATAGATACAGAAGGTAGACTGGTGTTTGCCAGAGGGGAGGGATACTGGGGCATGGGTAAACAAGGTAAAGGGGTTGAGAAGCACACATTGGCAGTTATAATATAGTCAGGAAGATGTAAAGTGCAGCCTAGGAAATACAGTCAATAACATTATAATAAGTATGGATGGTACCAGGTGGGCGCTGGAAATATCAGGGGGAACACTTTGTAAAGTGTAAGATTGTCTAACGTCTATGCTGTACACCTGAAATTAAATCAAAATAATTTTAAAAGTAAGTCATAATTGGGGAAAAAGTGTTTTTAAATTGAAAAAAAAGTAAAAAAAAGTAAATTATCAAGCCACAAAAAGGCATAGAAAGAAGCCAATTTGAAAAGAATATGTACTGTATGAATCCAACTTTCTGACATTATGGAAAAGGCAAACGTATGGAGATAGTAAAACAGGGGTCTCCAAATTACGGCCCTCTGGCAGCATGCGGCCCCCTGAGGCCATTTATCCGCCCCCCACCCCACTGCACTTCTGGTAGGGGCACCTCTTTCATTGGTGGTCAGTGAGAGGAGCATAGTTCCCATTGAAATACTGGTCAGTTTGTTGATTTAAATTTAATTGTTCTTTATTTTAAATATTGTATTTGTTTCCATTTTGTTTTTTTACTTTAAAATAAGATATGTGCAGTGTGCATAGGGATTTGTTCATAGTTTTTTTTTTATAGTCTGGCCCTCCAACAGTCTGAGGGACAGTGAACTGGCCCCCTGTGTAAAAAGATTGGGGACCCCTGGTATAAACCCTTATAATGCATAATAGCAATAATGAGTTTTAATTTAATGAACTATGGAATTAGGTGTTTATGGTGAGTCAATGTAGGTTCATCTATTATAACAAATGTACCATTTTGGTGAGAAATGTTAAAAGTAGGTGAAGCATGCTGTATATTGGTTCAGAGGCATATGGTAGCTCTGTAACTTTTCAAATGTGCTCTGTGCCTAAGGAGAGAGAACGACAAAAAGTTCTGTGTTGTGGATGATATCCTGGAACAGAAAAATGACCTAAGGTAAACTAAAGAAACCTGAGTAAAACATGTGTTTTAGGTAGTTGGTGATAATGTATCAATATTGATTTATTAATTGTAACAAGTGTATCACAGTAGTATTGGATGTTAGTGATAAGAGAATTTAAGTCATTTAATCTTCAAAAACAGTTTTAACAGATATATATCATTGTTTCTCCCCACCCAACATATACAGAGACAGAGGGATAAAGGCTAAGTTATTTGCTCAAGGATACAACAGCTAACTTGCTGGTACAGCCAAGATTCATTGGAGTTGAAAATAAAAATAAAAATACATTTTATTAAAAAAATAAAAGAAATTGTAAAATAAGTAGCAAAGTGATAGAAAGTATTTTAACTCTAATTCCCTCTTCCCAAAAACAGCATTCAGAATAAAGAACAAATTAGTAGAAAACATAAAATACAATAAAAATTTTTGGAAGACTATGCAAGAAGAGTTCATGTGATATAAATCATGAAAGTTTAATGAACATATGAATGTACTTTAAAATTCATTAATTTCTATTAGAAAGTTTATTTTTTTAGATATAAGTGCGATTGTGAAATATTTTTGCATAACACTGATTTCAACAATACATGTTAATAATACTTTGTACTTGTTCCTTAGCATTTTTTCCAGGATTTCATCGAAGTATTTGTCATAATAATTATCATTATTTAGTTGCCTCTCATTTTATATATGAACATTATAAAGGCAATATGCATATTTTTAACTTAAATATCTGCCTATAATAACTTGTGAAATTATTTTTGCAAATAAATGTTTGCTAAATAAAAAATAAATATTATATATATTTATATATATTATATATTTTCCAATCCTTTCAATGAACATTCATGTTTGTAGTGCTGTCAGCACAGTGGGCACTAATCATAAATTATTTTATTGTAATATAATTTTTTACTTTGTTTTTCTATTATCATTCTGTCATTCATTAGCTAATTTCTTCATTTTACCAAAACTTATATGATATCAATAGTGTATCTATTTTAAATTGGTTTAAAATGTACTTGGGAAGAACTGAGATGCAGATGATCCAGCTGCCTGTTGCCTAAAAAAACTAATACGTGACACGAGCGCTGATGAGAAGGAAAAAAGTTTATTGAAGTGCCAGACACCTGAGAAGATGGAGATTCCTGTCCTCAAAAGCACATCTTCCTCCTTTAGTGCAGGTAGGGGTTCTTATAAGGAAGGAGAAAGAAGGAGCCAGGATAAATAAAAAATGAGCAAAGGAATAAAAAGGAGGGTGTTGAGAGTTTTTTGCTGGGGAAAGGAGTGTCTAGGGAGGTTAGCCAAGTATGATTGAAGGTTGCAATCTCCTGGAGCTGGTGCATCTGGAGGTCGGAGTTTGCTGCTTTGGTTGTTTCAGGAACTGAGGTTGGCAAGTAACTTGTAACCTAGGGTTTCTCTTCTATGTAACAGGTTTCCACACATTCCCACAGGCAAGTTGTCCTCTTGTCCTTTAGTGAGAATCCGAACTGAAAGCCTCATCATGGGGGAGTGAGGAGAAGTGAGCGAGGCCAAAGTGCATGTAGCTTTCACTTATGCTGATTCTTCCTGCTCAGATGTTAACCCTTGATGTATCTCAGCCAGACAGAATCAAGCTTTTATTTTATTTTATTTTTTGACAGAGACAGAGAAAGAATCAGACAGAGGGACAGACAGAGAGGAAGGGAGAGAGATGAGAAGCATCAATACTTTGTTGTGGCACTTTAGTTGTTCACCGATTGTTTTCTCATATGTGCCTTGACTGGGGGACTACTGCAGAGGGAGTGACTCCTTGCTCAAACCAGCGACCTAGGGCTCAAGCCGGTGACCATGGAGTCATCCCACACTAAAGTCAGTGACCCCTTGCCCAAGCTGGTGAGCCCAAGTCAGATGAGCCCGCTCTCAAGGGTGATCTCGGGGTTTCAAACTTGGGTTCTCCACATCCCAGTCAGACATTCCATCCACTGTGCCACCACCTGGTCAGGCAAAATAAGCATTTTAACTGGAATGAGAGCTTGGCCAGAAGTTAAAGCATAGATTTGACTAGATCCTATTGATTTGTTACAGAAACATAATTGTGATCACTAAACTGGTGATATTAAATTATGGTTATAAGAGCAACAAATG
The DNA here is from genome assembly GCF_036850995.1 of Saccopteryx leptura. Taxonomy (NCBI): domain Eukaryota; kingdom Metazoa; phylum Chordata; class Mammalia; order Chiroptera; family Emballonuridae; genus Saccopteryx; species Saccopteryx leptura. The sequence goes on from NC_089506.1 coordinate 87,084,607, forward strand.
GGATGTAACATTTTACAGAAATTCTTTTATAAGCTTACTTTGTTAGTGCATTCTTACTTTGTTCTATTTTATGACTAGTCAGACTAAGATTTGTAAATCAGTAATATAGCTTATTTATTCCAAGTTACCAAACATTTGAAGTGCTTTAATGGAAGTTATATTATTTAATTTACTACATAAAAAAGCAATGTAATTATTATTGCAGTTTAATGAAAGGAACAGATAAAATGACACTAATAGACTAAATGGATAGCCAAGTTTATATAGACCGTAAATGACAAAGCTAGAATCTTAATATAAAACTTCAAATCCATTGCTCTTTCAATTACAAATAGCTGCCTATTATGTTGTATTCTCTAATTCTGAAGTTGTAGGATGTGGAGTAATTGAAGGTTTTTCAGTAAATAATGTGATAGAAATATTACCTATTATAATTGTAGTTTCACTTACTTACAAATGAGTAAAGTGGAAACATAATTGAGAACTTATATCAACTTAACGGCTTAATGGGGGAAAAGGTGCTTAAAAACATTTCTGTTATAAAATTAAGAGGATATGACCTTACTTTAAAAGTATTAGTTAGGTCCATTGAGTACCTGAGGAAATTCTATATACCTACAATATTTGATATGAAACACTGTAGAAGATGTAAAGAAAAATCAGTTTTTCAAATGCAAAAGAAACCAGGCACAGAAGGTTACACAAAAAAATCTTAAAACAGCTACTAGTTGGAAAGAGGTTCCATCTGATCAGATTAGCAGTGCTCTAAGTAACTGCTCTCCAAAAAAACATTCTATATTTTAGAATTTATATACATAAGTGTATAAAAGTATAAATATTAAAATTAGTATTTTAAGTAAATAATATTTCAATATGTGTTGTTTTTACACAAATATTGATTAAAATATTGAATTATATTACATGAATTGGACTCATTCCAAGTCTTTGCACATAGCAGAGGAGGAAAATTATACCTCATTGCTATGACTGCATTATTTCCTTTAATATTATCTTTTTATAAATATGTAAAAAACTGTCCAGTAGTGTTCACTGATTGAACCTAAATGCAGCCACCTAAATAAATATGTAGTTATTTACACAAAAGCAAAAAAACCTAAAAAAATGCATAAAAATTAAGATAATGTTCCCTGAACTAATGAAATTTGGAATCTCTTTACTTTCTGCAATTTAAGAATCATTTTGGCTCCAAGAAATAAAATTTAGATTGAATTTGGCAAAGTCTTTAAGAAATTAAAAGAGACATTCTCTTTTCTCTATAAACAGCAAGAAAAAAGGTCTTCTTGTGATAAGATGATTTGAGACTTCAGGATTTTTAGGTCCTTATCATCTCTTGCTTCACAGTGAAATTTTCTCCAAGTACTCAAAGTGGAGGTTTAATATAACAAATAATTTAATTTTTATGTATTCTTTAGTGTAGAACCTAGATAAGAAAATAAATCTTTTAGTAATAACTTTTATTCAATTAGCCCATGCAGAAAAAGTCAAATTATTCTTTTTTGGTATTATCATATTTTTTCTTAGCTTGTTTAGACAGAAAGCTTAAATTTATATAATACTATGGTGGAAGTTTTGCTTGCTTATTACTATTTTTGATTTTACATTATTTTTATCAATGTGTGTGATTTTTTAGAATGAGTGATGAAGAGGAATAATCTTAAAACATATTAGCACTCTGATCTCTAGAAACATACATATATTTCCCATTAATTCTGCGTTTATATTTGGGTATTTGATGTGATATTATTGAACAGTTAAAGAGGAAGAGTAACACTAAATTCTGATATAAGAACAGATTGGAAATGCAAAGATTGAGGGTGTGGGTCAGGTTTGTGTCTGTTGTTATGTGTCTTTTTTATGCTACTAAAATTTACATCAAAAATAAGTAAAATCCTTGTTTGCATATCTGCACTACAGAATGACTTGGATGACAGCGTTAGCTTTAGACTATGGGTCTTTGCAGTGATCCTTTTGTATTTATTAATGTTATTAATATGTATTTCAAACTTGACTTTCAACAGTCAGATGAAAAATAAATATGGTAAGTAATTCTATAATCTTTTGTTTATGTGGTAAGAGCTTATTACCATTAAAAATAGGAGATAGCCTGACCAGGCGGTGGCGCAGTGGATAGAGCGTCGGACTGGGATGCGGAAGGACCCAGGTTCGAGACCCCGGAGTTGCCAGCTTGAGTGCGGGCTCATCTGGCTTGAGCAAAAAGCTCACCAGCTTGAACCCAAGGTCACTGCCTCAAGCGGGGGTTAACTCAGTCTGCTGAAGGCCCGCGGTCAAGGCACATATGAGAAAGCAATCAATGAACAACTAAGGTGTCACAATGAAAAATTGATGATGATGCTTCTCATCTTTCTTCATTCCTGTCTGTCCCTATCTATCCCTCTATCTGACTCTCTCTCTGTCCCTGTAAAAAAAATTAAATAAATAAATAAATAAAATAAAAAAATAGGAGATAAATTTGAGATTAAGATCTTTGAGATTATTTTGGTAGTTTACTAAAATTTTAAGAATCTGAGATTAAAGTTAACATTATCAAGGTCTTTGAAGACAACTGTATCAAAATTTTATGAAACTAATCATAACAGAAACTTTAGATTTCTTGCAAATATTAATGATGATCTAACATTTATTTTTAAACCACATATATATGCATAAACATTTATGTGTGTGTGTTTAAAAAGTTATTTCAATAGAGATTTTTATTTTCTTTGTTAGCAAAGAAATCTCACATTTCTTTTCTGAGAACCATATAATTAATCCAGTATGTCAACAGCATACTTGTCTAATCATTCTTTATATTGGTAGGCTGTACCACATCTAAGCATGATGTTGAAATCAGAACTGCCTCTACAGAGCATATGCCTGTCAAAAATGAATATCTGAAATGAGCTGAATAAAAGTACTACCAAAGAAATATTGCACAGGAAGTTAATAGGCAAGCAAGTTAAATGGGCAAGGAAGATTTATTCAATACTACTAACACTATTGCAATAGAGGAAAAAAACAGTTCAACTCTGCTAAAATCAAAGCTGGGAAGATTTGTTTTAGCTTCACTGAGGTATGTGTAACAAATAAAAATTGTATATAGTTATTTTATATATTTATTTATTTATTTATTTATTTTTTATATAGTGAAATGATTACTTCAATAAAGCTAATTAACATATCCATCACTCCTCATAGTTACTTAATTTTTTTTTTTGATGAGGACAATATGTACTCTCTTAGCAGACTTCAAGAGTGCAATACAGTTTCATTAACTACCATGCTGTATATAAGAGCTCCAAAACTTAGTCATCTTATAACTGCAAATGTGTGCCCTTTGGCAAGGAAGTTCTTATTTTCCCAAACTCTCAGCACTTGACAACCACTAGTCTATTCTCTGCTTCTATGAGTTTGACTTTTGAGATATCATATGAAAATGGGATCATGCAATACCATGTTTCCCCAAAAATAAGAGAGTATCTTATATTAATTTTTGCTCCTAAAGACATGCTAAACCTTATTTTCAGGAGATGTCTTATTTTTTCATGAACAAGAATTCACATTTATTGTTGAAAAAAAAAGTCAACATTTATTAATATACTGTAGTCATGTCATCACAAACATCAGCATAACTGGTCAAACTCTGAATTCCATCAAGAGTTTTTTGTGACCCTATTTCCATGTACAACAATCTATCCTGTTTCCCCAAAAATAACACAGTGTCTTATATTAATTTTTGCTCCTAAAGATCCACTAGGTCTTATTTTTAGGGGAGGCCTTGTATTTCTAAGCTTGAAAAAAATTGCACGAGGTCTTTTTTTCGAGGGTTGTCTTATTTTGGGGGAAACAGGGTACTAGTCTTTCTGTGTTTGGCTTACTTCATTTATCATGTTTTTCAGGTTTCTCTAAGTTGTCACAAATAAAAGAATTTCCTTCTCTTATGGCTGAATTATATTCCACTTTATTGGAGAGGTTTTCAAACCTCTTTATAGGAGATGAGTTAATGGAAAGTATTATAATAGGTTAGGCCATCTGTGTTTATTGTCACTTACTAAATTCAGGCTTCTATTCCTCCAGAGGGTTTGGGAGACAGTGGTTTTATTGGTTTTATCCATGTCAATGATACTATTTCACAAGAGTATCTCCCAAGACCTAGGAAAGATATCTCTAAGTAATAAAACTGGCAAGAGACTGGGAAAGGATATCCAATTCAAAGGGACAAAAAATGTGCACTACAAGTTTTCAAAAGTAGATAGTCCTATAGAAAAAGAGATCAGGGCCTAGAGCCAGGGGAAACCATGCATAAAGTTGTCAAACTGAGAAAATATTAAGGTCATCTGAATCAGTATTAAGAGTTAAGAAGAAAAGTATGACAAAGTTATTCCTTAATAAAGTGTACTAAGTTATCAATCAAGAATTAAGTGACAATTTCCAAATATATGAGAGTAGAATAAGAATAGACAAAAAGAACAGAAAATGAAAGACTGTTCGAATAAATTTCAAAAATCACAATTTCTAATGTATGTTTGTACAATCTTAAATAGCAAACAGTTTTGATGGGACAACCTAACTACAAGCTCTAATATAACAGACAAATTATTCATAAAAATAGTCTTAAAAGTAAGCTCTATTAACATGCAAGCCTTACAAATGGGAAATTAATTAATAACAGACATATTTTAGTGATACCGTTTCCAGAATTTTGATTTCATATCCAATATTTTAATTGTTAATTCCTTACTGAGATAAGATATCAGAGGAAAAATTGTTACTCTAGCATCAAATAATGATATAAATATATATATTCTAATTTAGAAATTGTGAGTTACTTACATACACTTAAATATACAATTATCAAACCTCAAAGTATGTATTACATTGAATTTAAACTGGGGATATCTGGGCACAAAATCTATTATCCAGTTAATTGGGCAATGAATCCACAGGGTTACCAAATTATATTAGGCAATTTGACAGTACTAAAAGGGCAATTTAAAATTTCACTGCTTCAACTGAATTATAAACTATAACTAAAAAGTGATAACCTATGCCTCATAAGATTTCTGAATTATTATGTCATTGACTTTCATAAATCAAATAAGACAATTTTAAATAAAGTTGATTTAAACTGATGAGATTATAATTTGTAAAAGTTTATATCTATAATATTATACTTCTGTACACATATATCTATAAATTGATTAATAAGGTACAGTTACATATATCATTAAAGAAATAAATAATTTTTAACAAGTTTAGTGGCATGACATTTTTAAGTATTCAAAATAAAAATTGAGTTATTATTTATTTATTTATTTATTTATTTATTTATTTATTTATTTTAGGTGAGAAGAGAGGAGGGGAGACAGAGGCAGGAATTCACATGCACCCAGCAACCCCATCTAGTGTTGATGCTCGAGTACAGAGCTATTTTAACTATCTGAGGCTTACGTGCTCAGACCAAATATTTGATACTAAATCTCATGTTCTCCAGGTTTATGTTAGCCCACTTTTGTTACAAAAGACTGACAAAATACTTGCTAATAGTATGTATGTATATGTTTGACAAGGCATTAGGGAGGTATCTCAGGAAAACAGAAATTAGAGTAAAAGTGAAGACAGACAGCAAAAATGAGCACATGTCCAGCATCACAACACAGATATTACTTAGTCATGTAAAATGTCACTAAGAAAAACTTTTGAAATTAGTTAATCTCAAGCAGTCCATTGTAGAAGAAAGAAAAGACCAATTTGTCTGTTGGCTTCTTTCTGCTTATCACTGTTTGTGGCAATGAGAAAAGTTCATTGAAAAACTCAGATTTTGCTTTTTTGAATTGGGGAGCTAGCTACTTTGCCTATTGTTCTCTTGTCTGTGATCTTTTTTATGCTTAGTGTTGCTCAAAAATATATTTCAGTGAAGGGAAAATATAAGGGTCCTGATGAGCACTAGGAATCTCTATCACCATCTTTCTTATTCCATTTTTGCTTCCCTCAAGTTTCTTTCCTTACAGGATCTATGGTAATCTGTTTAATATCTATTATATGTTGTCATTCATCTAAATAAATCGAGGTCTTTTAATGGTTTCCCACTTCCCATTGAATAAAATTAATCTCTCTTTCTCTGTCTCTGTCTCTCTCTCTCTCTCTCATGTAAATAGAGAAAATGAGCAATGTTTAATAGATTAGCTGTGGTGTGATAGTGAAAAACAGTAGGAAAAAAAATCATAATGAAGATATTCAAAATGAAATTATTGGGTACAGTGAACACACCAAACAAGGCACAGCTTTCTTTTGATTTTGACTTTCAGGATGCCTTTCTATATTGTTGTCATGCTTTTCTGTATTAGGTATCACCCTAATACAGAAAAGCTCACCTTTCTTTAATAAAATTCACCCTAGTGGCTATTTATGTGGGGGGAGCTGGGAGTCACTGCTCTGTTCTTTCTGTCTGAACTCTACCCGCTGTTTCTGCATGCCTGATTGTTTCTCACCTTTCAGGGCTCAGCTGGAATTTTATTCCCACAATGACATCTCCCCTAAATATCTTAGTTAATAAGAAGTTCTGTCATAATTGTACATCACTGAATTGTTACTTTTTTCTAGAGCACTTATTATGATTATTAAAAATTTTAAAAATCTTTCCCAATCTCCTGTTTAGAACTTTTACTTTCAGAATATTTCATTCAAATTTAGAAAATTTTGAACACATATGCATTATATATATGTATATACACATACATATACATGAAATGTTAATAAAATATTAAAGAATAAATTTTATACTTTTTATGAAATTTGATTCATGGCATTTATAACTAGACCTATATCCAGCATAAATTCTATCAATGTTAGGAACAACAGAAAAAAATTTTAAGCACAAATCAATTGGAGACAAAAGATTTTGATTCTTTGTTTACTTTGTCTTGTTTTCCTCCTTCTTAACCAAGAGACCATTGATTATTGTAGTTTTCAATGAAAAGAAATAATATATTGCATAAATAGCATTTATAACCTAAATTTTAATCTAAATGTCACAGCATTTATAGTCAAAATATTTAAGATTTTCTTGGACATCTAATTAAAGTATGAAACTAAAACAAAACACTTGAAAAATTTATTAAGAGAGTATAATGTGTTTTTTTTTGTTATAAATCTTCTCTTGAAGAATACAACTAAAGTCAATGTTTTTAAAAGCCAAGGTCATTTTAATTGGTCATTTGTTCATTTAAATATCAATATAAATTTATAATTGTGAATTATTATTCCAAGAATATTTATAGCAAATTTTAAATTACTTTGTTTAATCTCAAAACATTTTCATAAACTTTCCCTTTTCTCCTTGAGTTTCTGGACAATAGACTCTCTGGGTTTCTCTTCCACTGTTTGTATTTGGACTTATTTTGATACAACCCTAGTGAAGTTAGTCTGTCATTTGTGTACAAAGTTCAAAATCATTCTTTTTTTCTTAATGAGAATTTTGCAGTGTAAATCCTTGTGCTCTCACCTGTTTTTTCTGTTTTATAAAACAAAGCCTTGAACATACATACTAATTGTATGAACTAGTAGGAACATTCATACTATTATGATTTACCATTGATAACTCCTATTTTCCTCGAATGTATGTTGAGGATTCTTTCTGACAATTTGTTAAGGGTTGAGTGTGACTTTGAATTAAATTCACTGCTCATTTTTACATCATGGTGGTGTTTACATCATGGACACTAACATTTAAGTATAAATTGTATTTCACACACAGATTTAGGCTCAATATTATTATCCACATCTGTGTCAACGTGTTTCTATGCATACAGAAGTCAGTAAGTGCTATCTAATCTGTCTTTTTGGTATTAACTATGTAAAAAACATTTTGAAAACTTGGATTCCTGAGATCCTTTTATGGCTCAAGATAGGTTTTTAGGATTTCTATAATTTTAGGTTGCCCTACACAATTAGGAACCTTGCAAATGATTTACATCTGTGAAAGTTTTAAAATTAATCTAATATTTCCAAACTAGTATATATTGACAGTTTTTTAATGTGACTTTATTTTGGCTATAAATACATCTTATATATTTTTATTTTTGGAAAAAATGTGCCAGTTAGGCAATTTGTAAATGAACAGATAATAAGCAAAGACAACTTACAGGGTATCTACAGTCAGTACAATAATCATTTTGCCTTGTAATATTTATTTTATTTGATCATTTAGTTTAAGAGTTAAGATTTCAATGTGTCCAAAGTTTATAGAACTGGTAATTTTAAATATGAAGATTATTCTATCATTAATGAAAAATATTAATTTGGCCATACATAAAAGAGTGTTATTCTTTCATATTTACCTACATTTTTTTTTGCATTATAGATTACTTTTCCAAGAATGTTTACCTAGGAATTTTTAAATTTGTTATCCAAAATCAGTATCCAAAGCCAAGTAGATCTGTAAATCCTCCCTAAACTTTCAGACTCCTCTGTGATATACTATAATAAAACTCTTAAATGATTATATTCTTAATTTATTTGGTATTGTGGTATTTTTATTATTATTATTAAGTGAGAGGTGGGGAATCAGAGAGATAAACTTCCACATGTGCCCCGACCAGGATCCACCCACCAAGCCCACTAGTGGGTGATGCTTTGCCCATCTGAAGTTGTTGCTCTGTTGTTGAGTAACCAAGCTATTTTAGCACGTGAGGTGAGACCACAGTGCCATCATCAGTGTCCAGGGACAACTTGCTCAAATGAGCCATGGCTTCAGAAGGGGGAGAGAGAAAGAGAAGGGGAAGCAGAAGGGTGGAGAAGCATATGGTCACTTCTCCTGTGTGTCCTGACCGAGAATTGAACCACGCTATGCTGATGCTCTACCACTAAGCAACCGAGCAGGGCCTGTGGTAATTTTTTATTACTGTAAGTTTTTTTTGTGTGTGTTAGAACATTTATTTGTAAATATACTAATACCATTGAGTACTTAAGGCACATGCCAGCCAATATGTGATACACTATACTTTCTGAAATACATATTTTATTATTAAAATGAATAAACAAGCAATAATTTCTTCTGTATCATATCTATTTCTATAAATGTTTATATTGATAGAATTCAATTTCAAAATATTTAAAGTATGTAAGATATATAGTAGAAATCACCACTTGTTATTTCATTATAGTTATCATTGTTATTATTATTATTGTATTTCTAGCCCTTCAACTACTTTCCTTGAATAATAATGAAAGATAAACTAATTTCTCCTAAGAAATTTTATCTGAACCAAAGGATTGGATTTCCTTTTGGAATATGATTAAGATATTTCCCAAGATCTCTTGGAAATAAAATTATTAATATCACCATTAAGACATTAAACCAATTTTTTCTCACCACAATTTTTTTAAACTGTATATATATCACTTGGAAATAAATTCAGAGCGGACACTTATTTTTCTTCAAGACTGTAAAGATATTAAATTCTTGTATCTTGCATATATTAGAGATAATGACTGAAATTGCCTTAGCCTTTTTATTTTAGTTTTGTAGGTTGTAAATTGAATCTAGTCTGGGTTCTCAATTACTTTCATCTACACTTTTTTTTTTAAGATATATTGCAGCTTCAGAATCTATCCTACATGTCTCATATTAAATTTCTGTATTTCATATAAATTCTTTTTCTCTTTGTCTTATGAACTTTGTGAATACCTTGAATATCATCTTCCAAAAATCTCATTTCAATTATAGGTAGAGAAGAGTTTATTTCATCATGGAATTTTAATTTCCAGGGCTCTATTTTTCATTTTAAGCTTGCCATTTTTTTTTTTTTTTGTAAAATCTACCTCTGTTTTTTAATGTCTATTTACCTTTGTTTTACTTATTTATTTATTTTTTAATTTTAATTTCTTGTGTTTACATAGATTCTAGTTTCCCCCGAATGCATTCCTCCCTCCCCCATGTATTTAACTTTGTTTTATAGTATCTTGCAAATTGTGAAAGAAGACATTATTTTATCAACCACTGACATAAGTGTTTAATTATCAAACCACATGAGCAAGATTAGAGAAATCTTAAATATTATCCAACTTTATTAATGATGAAAGATACAGGCGATTATGGGACAACTCCCCAGGTCCTTCTTATTACATTAAAATTTATCTAGTCAAGATATATGATGCATGTGGTACAACTTTTTACAAAGGGTGATATTTCAACTATAGATATCTCTAATTTATAATCTGATAATTACTTTAGTGATGCTAATATATATTTTTTAATTTTCCCCATTAATTTAAGAGAGAGAGAGAGAAGCATCAAACTGTTTCATTTAGTTGTGTACTCATTTACTCCTTTCCTGTGTGTCCTGACCAGGGCTTGAGCCACAACTTCTGGCATGCGGGTCAATGCTTTATCCACTAAGCCACTTAGGGCTGCATATTGGTATTTTAAGCTGCTTCATCAATTTTGTCATGAATTATAAATTTGTAGACTATAAATAACCTAGAGGGAAGTATATCCTGCTAAAGATTTTAATAAAATCTTACTCTTTATTAATGAGATTTGATCAGATCATTTTTGTTTGTTTTTTTGTTTTCCTTTCCTTGGGGAAAAAAGAGGAGGAAGGGAGAAAGCAAATTAACCTTTCATTCCTAATTACATGCAACTTTTTAAGCATATTGTTGTAAAGTTTTATTAAACTTTTTGATAAAATTAGTTTCACTAGGTATCTCATTATTGTTCACTTTGATAAAGGACATTTTTAGGTCCCTTTACCCAGGTAAAAAACCAAAATCTCTATTTGTATTCCTAGACCATCCACATTCACTGTATTATTAATTAGCTTGATTTTGAATGTGTCAACTATTCTGGAAAGAAATTATGTATTTAATATTTGTTTCTATTTGTAAATATTATCTATAACGAGTATATATTTTCAGTAAAGAGATACATCAACACAAAATATACATGGGCCCAACAATGTGTTGTTTGTTTTTATTTTAACTTGCATAATTAAGCAAAATAACTCGGAATTTAGTTAGATCTGATTTTTCATGATGGAAATTGCTGATAATACTAACCCTTGAAAAATATGACTGAGTTACTTACCCAATGATATAACTAACTTTAAATATCTCTATTTACATGAAATAAGACAGGAAAATAATTCCAGAAATTTGAAAAATGTTATACTTTGATTTTCCAATATATATTTTGATTTTTAGTATTTAGCATTTAGTATTATATTTTTATTGATTCCTAGATCAGAAAAAAAACCCAATTCATTTCATCATTAGTGAAATGAAGGTATCTTAAATTTATCATGTATATTTATTCATTCAGAGAAAATAATATATTTGGTAACGTGACGTGTTATAGGTGATAGCAAGAATATACAAATTAGTGCTCTTAGATAATGAAATCTGTTTTTCAAAAGAGCAACTTTTTTTTTTTTTTTACAGAGACAGAGTCAGAGTGAGGGAATAGACAGGGACAGACAGAAACGGAGAGATGAGAAGCATCAATCATTAGTTTTTCGTTGCACATTGCGACACCTTAGTTGTTCATTATTGTTTTCTCTTATGTGCCTTGACCATAGGCCTTCAGCAGACTGAGTAACTCCTTGCTTGAGCCAGAGACCTTGGGTCCAAGCTGGTGAATTTTTGCTCAAACCATATGAGCCCGCGCTCAAGCTGGCGACCTTGGGGTCTCGAACCTGGGTCTTCCGCATCCCAGTCCGACGCTCTATCCACTGTGCCACCACCTGGTCAGGCAAAAAGACCAACTTTTGTTCAACTTTATTCAACTTAATTTTAATTATTTTGAACAGGCATTCTTATGAACACATAATGATTATCTTTTTAAAATTTTTGTTTGCTATTAATTCTTATTTACTGAATGTTACTATGTGCCATATGCTAACTTAATAGTTTTTAATAGCTAATTTACTACATTGCCTACATTTATTTTTACAACACTCAAGCAAATTAAGTTTATTTGTGACCCATTTTTCCAAATTAAAAGATTAAAGATCCAAGTTACTTGCATAAGTCATAAAGTGACAAGAGAATTCAAAACTAAACCCTTAGCCACTGGTTATACTATTTTTTAATCACATTTAATTATTTTATTCTATGCCTTTTGAAACATTTAAACAAGCCTAGCATGATTCTAAAATGTAAGAGACTCCATCTAAATGTATTAATATATCTGTGAATTCTCTTTTAAGTGCTTAGTTTATAATAGTGAACAATATTAAAGCAGGTCAAATTGAGAAAGAACTGTGTTAAAATACCTCTTTTGTGAATACAAAATAAAATCAAATATATATTAATGCATCCATTTTAACTGTTTTTCAATATAGAAATAGAAAATATTGAAGTTAGAAACCTCAAATTTAGTTAAGTTATTTTTCAAGGCTAAAGAGCAATAACATAACAATACATTTGTTTTTGAAATTTCAGTGTATTGAATTAAATTCAGATTGCTGTTTATAATAAAATAAATAACTTTTAAAATATCCTTACAGTTTTGAGTTAAATGGTATCAAGTAATAATGGTTTAAAAGCCTAGAAAATGTTTAAAACAACATTAGTTAGCATGCTTACCTGGCACATGAAAGACAAAGGTGTTCCTTATTTGTCTGCACCTTATTTTTCTCTTCTCACCTTATTTGCAGCCTTAGTGAAGTGATGAAAAGTAAATAATTAAATTGAGTTGTCTTTAACTTTTTTTGTATTACCTAAATTGTTACATAATTAGTACTGTAATCTATTCAAATAGTGAATAGTAAAGGATTTTTCATATGTAACTTATATCTTATAATGCACTATTTCACATTTAGAAGTTTAACTGAATATGTACAATATTACTGTCAAAGCATATAGTTCAACTGCCTTGTTTTCATTATATGCACAGTCTATTAAGAAAACTATTATATAAAATGTTTATAAGTATACATTATATAAATAAAATTTACATTCAGAAACAATTTTTAAACAACATCTTATATCAAATTTTACCACCTTTAAAGATAAAGATAAGGAAAAAGAAAGAAAAAAAGAAATCTTATGGAAACAGAATCATAAGTCAGCAAAGAAATGTTCATAATAGTTGGATAATGACTAGTGAAATAAAAGTAAAACATAACTATTCTTTAATTAAATTTTCTACATTAACTCAGGTACTTTCTGGTAATGGTGTTGGGTGGATGATTCCTAATAAAGCTAAGTGTATTTATGTGCATTACATGCTGTTGATTCAGCTCCGACTCCCGGTGATTCTATGAATGAGATGTGTCTTGTCCTTCACAGCTCTGCTCAGCCCCTGTAGACACATGTCTACGGTTTTTTTTATGGAGTCAATCCATCTCCTTTTTTTTTTCTCTTCTCCCGTTGCCTTCTATTTTCCCCAGGATTATTGTCTTTTCCAAAAAACTCTACCTTCTCCTGATGTGTCTGAATTAGGACAGCTTAAGTTTTGTCATTTTTGCTCCCAGTGATGATTCATTCTTAATTTGCTCTCATACCTACTTATTAATTTTTGAAAGTTCAGGATCTCTTCAGAGTTCTTCCCCAACCCTAAATTGAAATGGAGCAATATTTTTCTACCAGCCTTCTTCACTGTTCTTTTGCATCTGTACATAGTAATTGGGAATACAATGTTGAGGATGCTTAGCTTTGGTCTCTAATGATACAATCTTACTCTTGGTGATTTTTCCTAAATTTTCCATTGCTTTCCTTATGAATATCAGTCTTTTCTTCATTGCTTGGCTGCTGTCTTCATTGAATTGATGACTGGTCCAAGCCTGCTTGGCACTTTCTTCTTTCACTTTCATCAGAGTTTGTTTCAAATCATCACGACTTTCTACCATAAGATGTGGTATCATCTTTGTATCTTAAGTTATTAATATTTCTTCTACCAATTTTTATTCTCCTTTTTCTGAGTCTTGCCCAGTTTTTCTGTGTAATGTGCTATGTATACAGATTAAACTAATAGGGAGATAAAATGCACTTGATCTCATACATCTTCTTATAAGAAATTACTGTCTTTCTATATTTGTATTTTTTTTTGTATTTTTCTGAAGCTGGAAACAGGGAGAGACAGTCAGATCCTGACCTGGATCCACCCAGCACGCCCACCAAGGGGCGACGCTCTGCCCACCAGGGGGCGATGCTCTGCCCCTCCGGGGCGTCGCTCTGTTGCAACCAGAGCCACTCTAGCGCCTGGGGCAGAGGCCAAGGAGCCATCCCCAGCGCCCGGGCCATCTTTGCTCCAATTGAGCCTCGGCTGTGGGAGGGGAAGAGAGAGACAGAGAGGAAGGAGAGGGGGAGGGGTGGAGAAGCAGATGAGCGCCTCTCCTGTGTGCCCTGGCCGGGAATCAAACCCGGGACTTCTGCACGCCAGGCCGATGCTCTACCACTGAGCCAATGGGCCAGGGCCATCTATATTTTGTCTTGACAGTAGCTTCCTGTACTCCATGCAGGCTTTCCATTTGGACAATCAAGTGCTGAGACACACCCATTTCATTCAGAGCCACCATATATAAATATTTTCATGATCCACACAGGCAGAGGCTTTACTATATTCTATGAAACAGACTAACTTTTTTTCTGAAGTGCTTTAGAACTCTCCAGTACCCAAAGAATGTTTGCTATTAGGTCTTGAGTGCCTCTTCCTTTTCTCAGTCCAGCTTGAACACTTGACATTTCTTGTTCCGTAAAAAGCAGAAACTATTGTTGCATCACCTTACAGTATTTATATGGGAACTTTAAAAAATGTTCTTATAGTTACTGCACACCCTGGTATCTTCTTTTTCAAGTTTGGGAAGTATATTGAATGTTCTCAAGCTGTAGACCATCATTTTGTTTTCCATATTTTTGACATATTTTTGCTAGGATATTGATAGATTCAATCTTTGTGGTTTGGAATAATTCTTTTAGTGCCCATCTTCCCTTGGACATTTATTTCTTCCTAATACTTTCATGACAGCTTTCGCTTCAGTTTCTAGAATTACAGGTTCTTCTTCATAGGATTCTTTTTTCTGCGGTATCTGCCATTCTGTGTATTGTGTATAGATTTTCAGTATACTAATTCCTCCTTCCCTTCATTTCCTACTGTTCAGATAATGAGCTTCCCTGCTGATCATTTGATATTTCTAGTATAGGTGTGAATTCTCCTTCTACTTTTTGAATCTTCTGATAGAGAGCTCTGATTTTCTTTTCTAGTTGTTCCTTTCTATCTCCTTATACTGACTATTTTATCATTCTTTTTTTTTAATCTCTGCATGATAGTCACTTAAAACCTGTATTTAGCACTCTAACCCTGCTTTTGCTATCTTTAACTGTGGCCTCTCCCCTTATAAAGTCTATCTATAATGCAAAAAAAAAGTACATTTGAAAATTTTTATTTACAGCTACAAAAACTAAATCAGATTTGGGATAAGTAACTTTTATTAACTTACATCACTTTTTGTGGTAAATATCATTTTAATGTGGATCATCTGCCACTATGTTCCAATAGTAATGCTTACTAGCTATCATTTTATTTGGGGGACTCCCTCAAAAGCATTGACTAATTGAGACAGCATTGATGAAAGAAATGTTGTGTTTCTTAGAGACTCAAAGCTGTTAAATTCCTTAGTAACTTTGTTGACAGAAGAGAAGAACTCTCTATATCAATCACTGTACTAACGTAGTTAAGAGTTTTAAAAATTATGTTGTTTTGCCTGACCTGTGGTAGCGCAGTGGATAAAGTGTTGACCTGGAAACACTGAGGTCGCCAGTTTGAAAGCCTGGGCTTGCCTGGTCAAGGCACATATGGGAGTTGATGCTTCCTGCTTCTCCTTTCTGTCTGTCTGTCTGTCTCTGTCTCTCTCTCTCTCTCTCTAAAATGAATAAATAAAAATATTTTTTAAAAATTATGTTGTTTCAGTCATACATGGTCACTGGTTTCATTTCAACTATAATGAATAAGATGTAGTAAAGTTGTGAATCTTTGTCTCACTGATACTACTCAGAATCTTCCAAATTATGAAGACAATACTTGGTATATTTGATAAATATAATTTCAGAGGGTAGGCTAGTCCATTCTTACTGATTAGTGTGTGTGCGTGTATAATTTAAGAACACTTCCCTTGTGGGCATAGAAAAATGTTCTTTCATGCAGTTTACATTTTTTCATGTTCTCATAATTGGACAATACTAGTAATTCTAATGTGTTACATGACATTTAAAAAGAGATTAAGACCCTCTTCACCTTCTCTCTCGACATTGAATTGAGTAAATTAAGCAGCAATGGTTTCGTATAAGAATAATTAGTAAGCGTTGCAGACAGGCTCCCCCGTGAGATGTGTGTCACCTTGATTCATTATTTATATACTTAAAAAGTGGGACAGTGTAGTCTGATTCTTGTCCCTCGGTGCTCCTTTCAACTGAATAAATAACATACTCAGAACAACTGATATATAACAAAACTGAAGCATAAATTTAGTAATTCTTTGTTATATGTTAAGAGCTTTATATAGGTCAAAATTATTTATTTTGTAAGATAAAATTATGACATTTCTTTATCAACATCTAATTTTTGACATATTATTAGAAAAATAGGGTAAGAATTTAAAAGTTAAGTGATGTTCCTGTGGAATTACAGATATCAAACAGCTAGAGGATGAGGAAACATTGATAATTAGAAGCTTTAGCAAAACAAAGTGTCATATTTGAATCAATTATATTCTTCTTACCATTGTTAACATACATAGTATTATGGCTTCTGTAAGTACAGGAAAATAAGATTGTTGAAATAACACCAGTCTGGAATATTCATACAAATGTAACCAGGAATAAATATGCAATATTAATGATTTACTGATATTAGCCTAACTTTAAATAGAGCTAAATAAGAGTGTACTAACAAAGTCAGTTTAAAAGAATTTCTGTAAAATGTTAAATCCAGTGTGTTGCTCTTATAACCATGATTCAACATTATCAGTTTAGTATTCAAAGTTATGTATTCTATAACAAATCAATGGTATCTAATCAACCTTGTGCTTTCACCTCTTGCCAAGCATTCATTTACAGTTAAAAGGCTTGTTCCCCTCTGTCTGGTGCACATCAAGAATTAATATGCAAGCAAGAAGAATAAGCATAAGCTCCCTACTTTTCCTCCTGCTACATTGGGGCTTGCAATTCTGATCCTTGCCACCTTCAAGGCCAAAGAAGAGAGCTTGACTATGAGGATCTTGGCATTCTTGTTACATGAAACAAAAATCCCAATTTAAATGTCACTAGTTAGCTTCAATTCCTGTAACAACCAAAGTACAGTGTGTCCGTAAGTCATGGTGCACTTTTGACCTGTCACAGGAAAGCAACAAAAGATGATAGAAATGTGAAATCTGCACCAAATAAAAGGAAAACTCTCCCAGTTTTATACCTATTCAGTGCAGTTCGATGTGGGCTCCATTTGTTGCCCTACACACATCCAAATGATAGTGAAGTTCTTGCCACACACGGGTAAGGACGTCTGGTGTAACAGAATGAATAACGTCTGTGATTCTCTGTTTTAAGTGATTAATGTTGTGGCGTTTCATTATAAACGCGCCGATATTCGATATTCACGTTGCACTTTGGTCACGGATTTGAATTTAGCGAGCCACAGAACACACTGAACTTTTCATCTGTACCATCCACATCTCGACTGCCATGGCCGTGGGCTGCTCCGCTGTTCACACGGTGTTACATCATCATCTCTGCATGTGCACATGCTGCCACATCATCCTACAGAAACTGGGAGGGTTTTCCTTTTATTTGGTGCCAATTTTACATTTCTGTCGTCTTTTGTTGCTTTCCTGTGACCGGTCAAAAGTGCAACATAACTAACTTTACGGACACACTGTAGAGAGCTGACTCCTAACTTTGAGATATGCCAGCTCTGGAGGATACATGGCTTTCAGTCTCTTATCTGAACTCTCACAGCAAGCTTGCAGTAGCCAGCCCAGTGTAGCAAAGGATGATCAACTCTCTCCTTTGGATTTCTTTGTTCTATTTTTGTTCATTCCTCCTCTTTTCCTCTCCTTATACAACCCCCGTCTTCACCAAGAGAGAAAGATAGATGGGTTTCTGAGGGCAGAAGTCCCCCATCTTCTCAGGTGGCTGGAACTTGAGTAAACTTCTTTCCTTCTTTCATTACTTGTGTCAGTAATGAATTTTCATGGCAACAGGCAGCTGGACCTGTGGGTCATTTTTCCAGTCTCACAAATCTGAATTAACTTGAATTTCCCTGGAACTTTCATTAAGAATAATATCAGTGTGCAAACTGTGGAGAAGGTATAGTTAAGATGAGTGTGCATGATAGGTATAATTGATGGATCCTAAGAAATAATAGTGATAATATAAAATTCAACTTATGTTCTAATCTAATTATGTTATAATTAACTTGTTTTTCAAGTATGATGGAAATTTATAATTTTTATATGTCTACATGTTTACTGTGTTTCTCTGGTTATATAACACTATATTTACTAGCAATAAAAAGTTCCAAAATTTTTTTGAAATGTATATATATTTTCAAAATGTATATACCAAAAGTAGAATAGAGAAGAAACTATGGTAGTGTTAGTTATATTTACAAAGGAGAAAATTTACAGTGAAATGTACTATGGGGCTTTCAGTACTTCCAATTTAGAAAAGAATTCAAGGTAATATACATTTTCTCTCATTTAGTATAGCTTAATGTTTAGATAAATCTATAAAAGAGATCTAAAAATATTGTATCACTTACTAAAGAATGATATAGATATAGTTCTGTTTTGTAAGACTCTGAATTTCTGAATACCATATTGTGAATTTTTAAAATTCATAAAGGAAGAAATTAGGAAATAATTTATGACAATTTACAAAAGTAAGTGTAATTGAGCCAAAAAAGTAATTTAAAGCCATTTTAAAATCAGTGAAATGTTTAAAAAATGCTTAATCAAATAAACATAGATACAAGTTATTTAAAGATTCAGCACATACTCTTCTCAAAAGAAGTCATCTTTTAACCAAATGAACACATTTTTAGTTCATATTGTGTGCTAAAAAGCAGTTTATGCATTTATAAATATTATTTGTGACAGCTTAAAAGTGACTTTTTCAGAACTTTTTACTCTGTCCTCTAATATGTTCTTATCACTTTATTTTTTTCAGCAGTCATCATAACTTTTAATTATAGCATCATTAACTTAATATCTGTCTCTCATTAGAGTGCCCATTTCATAAATATAAAACCCATGTCTGCCTAAGGACTTAAAATATATTTAATGGATATATAAATTAAAGAATTAGTAGAAGTGGTTTAATTCTAATGTAACCAAAAGTTTCTCAACATTAAAAGAGCATCCCTCTTCAAAAGACTGCATAATTTTTTGGAGCTAACCATTTGTAGATGGCAATTTTTTTCTCTTCCAGTATATTTTGACCACACTTACCATTCTATAACGCAAATCATTTTAAAATAATCAAAAGTTAACCTAGCAAAAATGACATCAATTTTTTTTCTAATGTTTAATACTGGGTTCCATGGTGAAATATTCTAAACACCAAGAGACTCATCTTGGGAAAAATCTAACTTAAACCAGAACATGCCTATTTCAGGGATGACAATTTCAATATTTTATTTATCATTGGAAAAAGTGGAAAATGTTTTAGTTGACTCAAAACTTATTGATATGTAATTTATATACAATAAAATCTACCATTTTAAGTGTAACTTCTATAGACTTTGACATGTTTATACATCATGGTATATATTTATGTGTCTGTCACCACAGTCAGGATACAAAAACCATCAGTGCAATATCTTCCGTTCATGCCCTTTTCATTCAATTACTCACATTGCTAACCTGAGTACCAATTATTGAGATGTATGGTGAAAGTACGTATAACTCCATGACAACCTGCCAAATTAGTAAAAGGGATAAGTAGAATTAAAAAGGACTTATTTACAAGTAAGTTTATAAATCTAAAATCTCATATGAAAATTCAGTAAAAAGCTAGCCTTGTCATCTACAATTTTGGGGGAAACATATAAAAATAACACTAAAATTAAATGTCATTAATTTAACAGACTTCCTGAAATTCTTATGGTCAACATTTCTATCTTTTTCTCTAATGGACTTGTACTTTCCCTCTTTAAGAAGTTGTAATTTGTGTCACTGGGGAGTGACTGGCAACAAGCAATAAGAATATTTCAAACATATCACTTGTACATGGTTGTTTAGCTGAACATTATAAGAATACTAAAAACTTTCCATTTAATTATCAGCAACAACAGATTGCCTGTCTTCATCAGTGAACCAATCTACCCATAATAATCTAAAACTGGACAATTTTCTCTTCTAGAAAACCTAACAAGAATGAATATTCTCAGCCTTTTAATATCACTAAAGAGAACTTTTATTGAGAACACTATATGTTTCTGTACAAAAATAAAGTGAAAGGAATTGATTTTTAAATCTTTTACAAGAGAAAAATATGATTCATTTTCAAATGACAAGAATTGCATAACTATTAAAAGATATTCAACCAAGGTTCTTCAGATGATCTTCATGAGTAGACAATCCTCAGTTGTCTGTTGAGCTAAGATTAGAAAAGGCAGCAAGATTCTCCAAGATGTCAAAAAACCCTATTGTCACATTGTCAATTGATGATATTTGTTTTACTTTTTATCTTTCTGTTTTATATTTTACACTTTTGACATCACCTGTTTGTCTTCTTTACTGATAACAATAATTTGGGGGGAGAGATTTGGAGTTTTACTTTCATTACTTTAAGTCTAAAATTTATCTTTTCCAAGTTATTGTTAGTCCCACTAATTTAAATAATTATAGGATATATCAACACATTCAAACTCTTAAAAAAACTCAAATAATGTAAATGCCTTCCATTAATGCTATGAAAAATAATTGTGTTCAAAGACCTTCTAATCAACAGAAAACTTTAAGAAATCTTACCATGATATTTATTAATAAACATTCCTAACATTGTCACTAAACAGATCAACTACATGTGCCCGTTTTAAATTTCATCTCAGTTCTGATTCTCATCCATATAGTTTTCTTTATAGTAAAACTACAAATAAATATGACTTGAAGTTGAAAATGTATTGTTTTTTGATATTTTATGAGCCTAATAATGTTAAAATGTGTAATTTCTGTAGCCCAAAGCTAAGAATGATATTTATTGCTTTAATTGTGCTTGTTTTTCAAGCATAACAAATCTGAGTCTTAACATAGATAAATACAGAATCATTTTCAACTTGAGTAAGTTGATTTCTATTCTTGCTCTTGGTACCTGGTAAAGAAGTTAAATGTTGTTAACAAAAGTTCATCACTGGAACTGCAGTAGTGTTACTTTTTTTTTTTTGGTGTGTGTGTGTGTGTGTGTGTGTGCGCGCGCGTGCGTTTGTGCGTGTGTGTTTCAATAAATGGCAGGATTCTCTTCCTTTGTAGAAATTTCTATCTTACCTAGGAACAAATCAGCGTATAATCTATAGAGTACAATCAGTGCGTTTCTCACAAATTTATCTCTCTTCTCCCAGAGGAAAATTCTCAAATCAAGCAGAAGATTGAGAGAAACAGTTTTTAATCTAGTCATGCACTTGTGTTAAAAGAGAGAGAAAACGCTTGTTATATCTTGTTTTTCACTTCTTCCAGGCAATTCTCAATACAATTTGAGACTTGCTGGTATCCATTCGCACTCTCAATCCATAGCATCAATGGTTGAATAGCAAGATTTACTTCTACAAGATAATTTTCTCAAATGTCCTTTCCTTTTTAAATTCAGGAATCTTGTCACCTGAAATAAAAACATCTCTAGGGTGTCACAGAGATTTATACAAATAGCTCAAGTGATACAAAATACTTGCTAATTTGTCTACTTTTTCAGCTATTCTTCATAATCAAAACACTTTGAAGAACATAGCCTATTTTTGTGTGTGTGAGAAATTACACATACAATTCATCTTTCAACTCACACACCTTAAGAACATCTTCAGGTGTCTTTTTCTGATAATCCACTGATGTCTACATATGGCAGGGGCTTGGGTCCTCTTCAGTCTTTCACACAGTTATTTTTTTAAACATGAATGAGTGAAATATTAAAAAAAAAAAGTTAACAGTTATTTTTTTGGTATTATCTAGAACTATTTCTTTTCAACTACAAGATTTTTAGTTACCAATATATCACTAGGAAAGAAATAGTGCATTATAATAAAATTGGGAGTTTCTTTTCTTATAAAAGAGGCCAAATTTCTCATGATGCCAATTATCTTATAGATACTAAAAGGACAACAGTTTTCTACCCCAAAATATGCCTTTATGAATGATTATTTTAAGCTTGCTGTTTTTAAGAAACAAAAGACTCAAGAAGAGCCTTCTACTTCCTCCTCACCTGAGTAAAGAAATTCGATAGAAAAAAAAAACTGCCTTAGAAAGTGAGATACTTTAGTACACTATGAGCTAGACAGGGAGAAACCTAGCAAAACCTCTTGTTAGATTCTCCTTTGTGTCACATTGTTTCTAACTCTGGTGCTCAGGAAATATTTGTTTACCTAAGATTTACTCCTTCTTATCTACTTGTGAACTGCTTACCTTCTCTTTGAAGTCCAAACCAACATCCAACCCAGATCTGTTGATTTGAGCATCTACCTCAGATGGGGGTTGCTAGGTGAATCCAGTTGGGACTCATGAGGATCTCTACCCTCCTCTCAAAAAAAAAAAAAAGATGGCAAGTAAGCCTCACAACTGCCCCATTTGTCCGTGGGCCCCATACCGTTGTGTAACCCCTGTATGTACATAACAAATGAGGTTATTTTTTTTTCTGTTAATCTGCCTCATGTCAATTAGATTATTAGACCAACCAGAAGAACTACAATAGAAAAGAGTAGAAATATTACCCTTCCCTAAAATATATACAAACACAGTGATTTCAAGACAGACATTTTGTTTCCAGATAGTAAGATAAACCATTAAATATATCTTAGTATTTGCTTATTTCAAGAAATTATTTATGGCAGACTATACTGTATTGAATTTCACTACCATTTACAAATCTGACAAGTACTACAGTATGGCATTTATTGGTGAAATCAGTTGATTTATCAGCCTGGATTGAGAAGATGTTGTTTTCAGTTTATTACATGAAACCTCTTCCACCTCAGTTGACATGTCATCAATACATTGATATACACAACTGTTTGTGAGAGAAACCTTTTCAATTTCTCATTTTGCATCTTCTGTCAGCATTCATTCGGTATTATTTCACATTCCAGAATTATGAGGTTCCCACTAGCTTTTTTTTTTTTTTTCTAGAGTTTTTCTTTCCTGGCCACTAAATTTTTGATAGTCTTTTGTCTATACAATAAAATCAAAATACTTATTTGTAAAATGTTGTGATTTTTAGTTTATGTGTCTCCTTAATTGTTAGAGACAGGGTTACTCTTTTAAACCAACATGTAAAACACAATAGAATAGCCCTTCTTCCCTTTATTTGTTTGTTTTTCTGCTTTCTCTAATAACTAGGATTTTTAAATTGAATTTATTGGGGCAGCATTTGTTAACATAATTAAATATAAGTTTCAGGTGTACAATTCTATGATAGAGCTTATTGATTACTAGTCCTTGCAAATACATTGATAAGTAGCTTTCCTTGCCAGGAAAATTTTGTGCATCTGTTCCTTGTAGTTTTAGTGTTATGAAATGTCAGGAGAAATTGTTCTTCTTAGTCATTAACCTTATGAAAACTGATAATCCTAAAATTTCCCTCTTTTCTTTAATTTTCTTCAAACAGATTCAGTTAATTGCAACAATAATAACTTCCATTTAAAAAAACAACTCAAATAATCAGAAGTGAGATTTTTAAAAATATATTGTAAAGCCAGTAGCCATGGCCACCATCACAGCCGCCTGGCCCATATAGATTCACATTAGATTCGGACAGACGGTAATGAAACAATGGAACCAAGAAGTGGTGGGCCATTACTTTTTAATCCTAGCTTGCACTTGGCATGTAAGAAATACACACAGTGGAAAAACACTTCCCTTTTCATTCTGGGCTCCCAAAGCCACTGACTTATCCAAGTTTCCTAGAATCAATGGTTTCAAGCTCACCAGCCTTATTCACCTCTGTTCCCCATCTCCTCCTCTCTGCATAAACTCTGCACAAACTGGCTTCTCCTTTAGCACTCTGCCATCTTGGCTGATTCTCCTCTCCTCCACATGGCATTTCTCTGCTCTCTTCTCTAATGCTAATCTCAGGAACTGAGAGAGAGCAAGCTCCCGGTCTGCCCCACTTTATAGTATAGAAATCAAAACCTTTAATCCAATATACAAACAAGGAAGTCTCTGATACAAAGTCACTTATCTGAGGCATGATGGGATTCCTCATGAGAGTGCATCACCCCACATCAAAAAGGGTGGGAAAGGCCTAGTACCAGTACTAAACCTTAGGCTATAAGGATCCTGCCTGCTTACAGCCTGTCCCCTTACATCCAATGCAAACTATAAGCGAGCAAACATATACATAATATTTGCAAACTTATTTGACCAACATTCCACCGCTTTGGCTTGCTTCACAGGTAATCTAAAGCACAGGTATTTCTGCACAAGGAAAGTAGGCACATTACACAAATTACATCAACATGACAAATCATACAATTTCAACAATTACAAAGATACACTTCACCACTCTCTGAGCACTTTCCCAAGAGCACAAAATATCCTCAGACTTCTTTCTAGCCATGGGAAAAGCTTCCCGGGGCAGGGGAATGCTTCTACCAAAGCCACCCCCATGCCCATCAGGGTATTTCACATTGTCCAAAATCTATAAGTCCATCCAACAAAGGAGCCAGTGCTCACTCCAGTCATAGTCCAGGAATCAGTCCAAGCACATGGGGCCTCAGTCACCACCTCATCACAGCCATCCTGGCAGGTCTTACACTGTCCCAAAGAGGAGCACGTGGCAATAGCAGTCAGCATTTCCATCTCTGCGCTCCAGAGCAGAGATGGAAATTCACCCCTATGATGGCATCTACCCCTATGTCCCATAATAGCAAACCTACCAGGGGCATAGTAGGTACTCCTTGCTGGGCTCTCACCTTCTGGAGACTACAGGTAGCAACTCCAGTTCGATTCTCCTCATCCTCTAAAGAGGAACTGAAAACACCAGCTCCCGCTGCCAGGCTCAAGCCGCAGGTCATCGCCTTCTGCTCTGCAGGCCTGCAGCCCCACATCTGGCCTCAACCCCAGCCTCCTGCTGCTGCTGCCTCTCCACAATGTCCAGGGCCATCTGTGACTCATGAACTTGTGATTCCTTCTCCAGTGGCTGCTCCATTTCCAAGCGAATGTCACGAACCTAGTTGTCTTCCTTCGGTGCTTGCTCTAGCTCCAGGGTTGGCATCTCTTTCTCCCACATTTGCTCCAGCACCTTCCACTGCTCGGTTTGCAGGTCTCAGGCAGCATCTTACACAGAGCTCTTAGTTTCCTCATGCATGGCTCTAAAAGTCAGGGAGCCTACAGCCCCCAAAAGGACAGCCATGGGGAACCATAACAGCAGCCAGTCCTCTACTCCACCACTCAAAGGTGGTGGTGGCTCCATACTGATCTGTATCAAATCCTGCCAAAGACTACACCAAATGTAAAGCCAGTAGCCACGGTCACCATCACAGCAGCTTGGCCCATGTAGATTTGAAATAGATTCAGACAGAAGGTAAAGAAACAATGGAGCCAAGAATTGGTGGGCCATTACCTTTAATCTTAGCTTGCACCTGGCGAGCAAGTAAAAACACACACTGGGCTCCAAAACCCACTCATTCAATGCTCACAAAGTTACTGATTTATCTGAGTTTCCTAGAATCAAAGGTTTATAGCTCACTAGCCTTATTCACCTCTTTTCCCCATCTTCTTCTCTCTGCACAAACTCTGCACAAACTGGTTTCTCCTTCATCATTCCTCCATCTTGACTGCGTCTCCTGGGCTCCTCCCTGTGGCCCTTTTCTGCTCTTCTACAGCATGGGCTTCTCCTAGAATGTAATCACTCTTCTCTCCAAACAACGTGATCTCTCTTCCTTTGAAAACCTTTTGGTGCAAAAGCCCTCCCCCCAACACGTATTAACATAATCATGCCCATCCCAAGCAATCACCTGGGTGACGGGCTTCCATGTGGACAATACCATCTTTAACAAAGTGAGTATAATATATTTTATCTGCCCAACATATGGCCAGGAGCTGCCATCATAGCCATTCACATGCAGGTTCCCATTGGATTCGGGCAGATGGTAAAGAAATGGCAGAGTCGAAGAATGGTGGGCCATTCTGTTTATTGGTGTCTCACCAAGACAGGCAAGCCACAAGAGAAGACAAAGGAAGAGCAGAAAACCTGCTTTTCCCATGTAGGGCAAGGGATCAGGGAGGCCCCTTCAATGGTGATAGCAGGATCTGAGAGAGAGCAGCTCTCGGTCTACCCCACTTTATAGTATAGATATCAAAACCTTTTAATCCAATATACAAACAAGGAAGTCTCTGATACAAAGTCACTTATCTGAGGCATAATGGGATTCCTCATAAGAGTGCACCACCCACATCATGCAATAGTCAAGGGTGTGGGGAAAAGCTTATTCTTAAATCTAGCCTCAGGCTATAACGACCCGGTCTGCTTACAGCCTGTCCCCCACACACAATGTAAACTATAAGCAAGCAAACATATATATCAATTTACAAACTTTTTTGACCAACACTGCACCAGTCTACATTCTCAGCAAAAGTGCACACAATTTTCCTTTTCTCCACACTTGTTGTTTGTTCATTTATTCATGATAGTTTTTCTTAGCAGTAGCACTGGGAGAGAGGCATTAAATTAGCACTGGTCTTGTTCTGACTGCTCCAGTGTGGAAACTGCTCAATAATTAAGTTAAGCAGAGGGCCATCAAAGCCCTGTATTTTCAGCCTGCCTTGTAAAGCATAGTTTCTGTAGTGTATTTAAGAGCCAGATGATGAAATAAGGGAGCCCCAGATATCTTAGCAGAACTTATTTACCTGAGATAGAACTTACGCAAAGTGAGCTGTAGATTTGAGTGGCAACTTGACACTTCTGAAGAAAAACTATCACTAGGACTGGGAATTAGAGGGAGATGAAACCCCATCTTCCTGACTGCACCAACTCTCCGCAAAACTCCCATCATACTGAGCAGGGGAAAGGTGAGGGGGCCATCATACTTAAATGCAACAAGTTGTCACTATTGGCCACACTTTCTTGGGGGACAAAAAAAGATTTCTCATATGCTTTGAGAATAATTTTAAGAGATATTAAATTGGCATGTGTATGTGTGTGTGTTGTGAGGGATATGATTGTATATTGGTATCTGTTTGTATATAGAATTTTCAATTATGATTGTTGTACTAGAAAAGTCTGCAGAGCTCTCATGCCAGCATTCTAGAAGTGTTTCTTTCTTTTTTTTCTTTGGTCTTTTTAGAAAGAGAAAGAAAGAAAGAAAAAAAGAAAGAAAGAAAGAAAGAAAGAAAGAAAGAAAGAAAGAAAGAAAGAAAGAAAGAAAGAAAGAAAGGGAAAGAGGGAGAGAGAGAGAGAGAGAGAGAGAGAGAGAGAGAGAAACATCAATTTGTTATTCCACTTATTCATTCACTCATTTGTTGATTCTTGTATGTGTCCTGATCTGGAATGGAACCCACACCTTGGTGTATTGGGAGGACACTAACCAACTCAACTACCCAGCAAGGATTTAGAAGTGTTTCTTTTTACAAGGTAAACTCTGGATCTAAAATGCTAAAATAGCAATAAGTAGTCCAACCATAAATATAGTATTATAAGGTAGTGATTACTTCATATTTGCATTTGCCATTTTATAACGTCCAGTTTATGAGGTATTATCTTAAGTCCTTTTATAATTTTTATTTACTTCAACAATGTTTTTTGTATCTATATATATACATCTTAAATGTCTATGAAACTATTTCTAGTAACTTACATGTATTTTTAATGGAAACTAAACAGAAATTACAGAAACAATTTTATATTAAGATGTTCTTTTGAAAATTCTTTCATTTTTTTATGCTTGGAAAAGTCTTTTTTAAGAGACTGGGTATTTATTTTTTTCATATTTTATTCATTTTAAGAGAGAGGGGAGAAAGAGAGAGAGAAAAGAGAGAGAAAGAGAGAAGAGGGAAGAAGCAGGAAGCATCAACTCCCATATGTGCCTTGACCAGGCAAGCCTGAGGTTTCAAACCAGCAAACAGCATTCCAGGTTGATGCTTTATCCATTGCACCACCATAGGTCAGGCTGGGTCCCTATCCTTTAGGATAGGTTTACTTTTTATTAATTTGTTAACCTAATTTTTGTGTTAAACTTGATTTCTTTTATCTATCTGATAATTACCTTTATGGACATGTTGAGGCATGAGTATAAACATATACATATACATATATATATACACATATATATATGTATATATATATAAATCTATCCATTAATCTAGCTTTTTTGTGCATCTTCTATTGAATTGAGATGACATAAGTTTTCTATGCCAGGCTCTGCTGTGATCTGCATATGTTACATTGATTTAATCACTGATATGTTACAATATGTTTTAATACTTATTAGGTAAAATTTTACATACTTTTTCAAAATTTTATTCTACTTTATTCTAATTTTTGAGATGACATTATAATTATTGTGTAAAACTGAAGCATATTAATTTATTAAAAACTTACTATTACATAAAATTCAAGTGGGAATGATCCAGGGGCTCAGGTATTTGGGGACAAAACATTTCAGGCTATAAAATTGATGGTGGCAGGGGAACAAGTCACATAGGAAAGAGTTTCTTTATTTCAGCAAAATAAAATATCAGAATTGATTTTAATTAGCAGTTAAAAAAACATTGATAAAGAGAAGAAAAATTGCAAAAGCAATGTCCTTTAATAGTATTTTTGTAAAAAAATGAAACCTTGTCCTAGCAAGAAGCAAAGATAGTTCGTCCAGATATCAGAAATATAGTTATAGGAACAGTTTGAGATAGTAAAGAAGTAATGAGAGTTTGTGGAAACTCACTTCCAATTTTTTTGATTTCCTCACTAAATTAAGTATAATTGTAATCAGCTATGAGTGCAAGTGTGAGAAAAAGTTGTAAGTTTTGGAAGAAAAGAGAAAATGTGAAATTATTATTTAAGGGTGTGGGAAACAGACTGGACTAATGTCTATAGACCAAGAATAACATTGCTTATTTTATACTTTGCCCCAAACTTCATCTACCAGGTTCAAATGCCACAAATCTCTTGTAATTGGTCTATAGTTTTTTTGTATCATTTTGTGTGTTTTGCCAGGTTTGATACCAGAGTTATATATGCTAGCATCAAAAAATTAATTCACTAGTTTATCATTTGATACACATTCTGATCCTTTTTGAAAGCATAAGAATGTCTCATTGAAAAATTTGAAAGAAAAAAAGAAACCATCTGGACTGGAACTATTATAAAAATAATATTTTATCATTTAAAAAAAATTCTTCCCCATTCTGTGGCTTAGTGGATAAAGTGTTGGCCTGGCATATGGATGTCCCAGGTTCAATTCCTGATCAGGGCACAGAGAAAAAGCTAATATTTGCTTCTCCTCATCTACCTCTCTCCCTTCTCTCCCGCTTTCCCTCCCACAGCCAGTGACTAAATTGTTTGATTTTGGCCCCAGGCACTGAGGATAGCTCTGTTGGAATGTGTCAACATCAGGCACTAAAAATAGCTCAGTTGATTCCAGCATTTGCACCAGATGGGGTTACCAGGTAGATCCCAGTTGGGGAGCATGCAGGAGTCTACCTCACTATCTCCCTCTCACCTAAAGAAAAAAAAAGAAATTTATGGTCTTAAAAGTTTTCTTCTTCATGAATAAATATTTATATCCTATATTTTGAAAAATTATTTATTCATTTCTATCATAAGATATAATTTATTTTGGACCGGAAGATGGCAGCAGAGTAGGCGATGCACAGACGCCCAGCTCTCACCACCAAACTGGAATACAAATCAATTTAGGAAAAATCAGTGTGAAAAAGCAACTCTGGACTACAAGAGCAGCTCTCAAAAACCAAGGAGCAAAGAAGAAGCCACAAAAAACCTGGTAGGGAGTGCCTGAATCTTCCCTGCTTACAGGAATGGGGGGAGGGGGGTGAGGCTGAGAGCCCAAAGGGGATCTCACTCCAGGGAAAAGAGCAGAAAATACTGCTCACAGCCACTTGCCTGGTGACCAGGGAGTGAGGTGTGTTGAAAAGACCAGCTTATCTCCCAAGTGGAAAGGAGAGAGAGAAGGACAGACAGTGAGGGGCTAAGGAATGCAGGAGATGACCTAAAAAAGCTGACTCATCTGTGCTGGAGGCGGCCATAGCTGGGGGAAGGACTGATCCTTCCACAAAACAGTACTGAATTGCTCCCAGATCAGAGATCTCCAGACATCTCTCCAGCTCCAATCAGTGCAACAAGACATAGCTGAAAACAAGAAGTGGGGAGGAGGGGCAGTAACTCAGGTCTCCATGGAGATCTGAGATACACCTACCCCTACTGAAGCTAAGAAAACACCCTGCCCCCAGAGAGACAATTGGTGGAAGAGGCCTTCAGAGTCTCAGGTTACACCCATCGCATTCCTGGATACAGTTTCAAGGAAGCCCCATGCTGAGATCAGTAAACAAGACTATCACCTGTTAAGAAAACAAACAAATCAAGACTTCAAAGCTGCCCAAATCCAAAAGTGGATTACAAATAATACCTGATACCAACCCAAGAAGACC
This sequence comes from Saccopteryx leptura, assembly GCF_036850995.1. Lineage (NCBI taxonomy): Eukaryota > Metazoa > Chordata > Mammalia > Chiroptera > Emballonuridae > Saccopteryx > Saccopteryx leptura. The sequence goes on from NC_089506.1 coordinate 87,115,422, forward strand.
TAGAAATAACACAACTGAAAACTGGAGGCAGACAACACCAAGCCTAGACTCAACCAAATCTACAAACAAAACACCCAAACACAGAAAATGAGAAGACAAAAAAGTGCAATCCAAATGAAACCACAAGAGATACCTTCAGGAGATGAAATGAATGATATGGAAGTAATCAAATTTCCAGATTCAGAGTTCAAAATAATGATTGTAAGGATGTTTAGGGATCTTAGAACAACAATGGATGGTCATAATGAACATCTAAATAAAGAAATAGCAAGTAAAAAAAAAAACAGTCGGAGATGACAAATAAAATATCAGAAATAAAGACCACAATGGAAGGAATTAAAAACAGGATAGATAGAGCTGAGGATCGAATCAGCGAGTTGGAAGACAATTGGAATGAAGACATGAAAGCAGAGAAGAAAAAAGAAAAGAGACTCAAAAAGTCTGAGGAAACTCTTAGAGAGCTCTGTGACAACATGAAGAGAAATAACATCTGCATCATAGGGATTCCTGAAGAAGAAGAAAAAAAACAAGGGATAGAGACTTTGTTCAATCATATTATAGCTTAAAAATTCCCTAAATTAATGCAGGAGAAACTCTCACAAGTTCAAAAAGCACAGAGGACTCCATTAAAGAGAAACCCAAAGAAACCTACACCAAGACACACCATAATTAAAATACCAAAGCTAAGTGATAAAGAGAAAATATTAAAACCTGCAAGAGAAAAAAAAGCTATCACCTACAAAGGAGCCCCATAAGGATAACATCCGACTTCTCAACAGAAGCACTTGAGGCCAGAAGGGAATGGCAAGAAATATTCAAAGTAATGCAGAACAAGAACCTACAACCAAGACTACTTTATCCAGCAAGGCTATTGTTTAAAATCGAAGGAGAAATAAAAAGCTTCCCAGACAAAAAACAACTCAAGGAATTCATTACAACCAAACCAATGCTGCAGGAAATGTTAAGGGGTCTGTTGTAAACAGATCAAAGTGGGAAAAGAATATAGCAAAAAATGAATACAGCTTTAAAGAATAAAATGGCAATAAACAACTACATATCAATAATAACCATAAATGTAAATTTATTAAATGGTCCAATCAAAAGACATAGGGTAGCTGCGTGGATAAAAAAATAGGACCCATACATATGCTGTCTACAAGAGACACACCTTAGAACAAAAGATACACATAGATTAAAGGTAAAAGGATGGAAAAAACATTTCATGCAAATGGAAATGAAAAAAAAAAAAGCTGGGGTAGCAATACTTATATCAGACAAATTGAACTTTAAAACAAAAAATATAGTAAGAGATAAAGAAGGCACTACATAATGATAAAGGGAGTAATCCAACAGGAAGATATAACTATTATAAATATCTATGCACCTAGTATAGGAGCACCTAAATATTTAAAGGAGACTTTAATGGATTTAAAGGGCGAGATCAACAACAATACTATAATAGTAGGGGATTTCAATACCCCACTAACATCACTAGATAGATCCTCAAGAAAGAAAATTAACAAAGAAACAACAGACTTATTCGACACACTAGATCAACTCGATTTAATAGATATCTTCAGAATCTTTCACCCTAAAGCAGCAGAATATACATTCTTTTCAAGTGCTCATGGTACATTCCCCAGTATAGACCACATGTTAGGGCACAAAAGTGCTCTCAACAAATTTAAGAAGATTGAAATCATATCAAGCACTTTCTCTGATCACAACAGCATGAAACTGGAAATGAAACACAACAGAAAAGCTCTAAAATTCTCAAACACATGGAAACTAAATAGCAGGTTGTTAAATAACAAATGGATTAAGAATGAGATCAAAGAAAAAATTAAAAAAATCCTAGAAATGAATGACAATGAGCATACAACAACTCAAAATTTATGGGACACAGCGAAAGCAGTACTGAGAGGGAAGTTCATAGCACTACAGGCACACTTTAAGAAGCTAAAAAAAAGCTCAAATAAACAACTTAACCCTGCATCTAAAAGAACTAGAAAAATAACAGCAAGTAAAGCCCAAATGTAGTAGAAGGAAGGAAATAATAAAGATCAGAGCAGAAATAAATGACATAGAGCCTAAAGAAACAACACAGAGGATCAATGAAACTAGGAGCTGGTTCTTTGGAAAGGTAAACAAGATTGATGAACCTTTAACTAGACTCACCAAGAAAAAGAGAGAGAGGACTCAAATAAATAAATTTAGAAATGAGAGTGGAGAAATAACAACTGACACAACAGAAATACAAAATATTGTAAGAAAATACTATGAAGAACTGTATGCCAAAAAACTAGACAACCTAGATGAAATGGACAAATTCCTTGAAACATACAGTCTTCCAAAAATCAATCTGGAAGAATCAGAAAACCTAAACAGACCGATTACAACAAATGAGATCGAAACTGTTATCAAAAAACTCCCAACAAAGAAAAGTCTGGGGCCTGATGGATTCACAACTGAATTCTACCAAATATTCAAAGAAGAACTAACTCCTATCCTTCTCAAACTATTTCAAAAAATTCAAGAGGTAAGGAAGACTTCTAAGCTCCTTTTATGAGGCGAGCATAATTCTGATTCCAAAACCAGGCAAAGACAACATAAAGAAAGAAAATTATAGGCCAATATCTCTAATGAATATAGATGCTAAAATCCTCAACAAAATATTAGCAAATAGGATCCAACAATATATGGAAAAAATTTTACACCATGATCAAATGGGATTTATTCTGGGGAGGCAAGGCTGGTACAACATTTGTAAATCAATCAATGTGATTCATCACATAAACAAAAAGAAGGAGAAAAACCATATGATAATTTCAATATATGTAAAAAAAAGCATTTATAAAATCCAAAAATTAAAAGCATTCCCCTTAAGATCAGTGACAAGGCAGGGATGCCCCCTTTCACCACTCTTATTTAGCATAGTCCTGGAAGACCTAGCCACAGCAATCAGAAAACAAGAAGAAATAAAGGCATTCAAGTTGGAAAAGAAGAAATAAAACTATCATTATTTTCAGATGATATGATATTGTATATAGAAAACTCTAAAGTCTCAGTCAAAAAACTACTGGACCTGATAAATGAATTCAGCAAATTGGCAGGGTATAAAATCAATATCAGAAATCAGAGGCATTTTTATACACCAACAATGAACAGTCAGAAAGAGAAATTAAGGAAACAATCCCCTTCACAATTACAACCAATAAAATAAAGTATTTAGGAGCAAATTTAACCAAGGAGACTAAAGACTTATACTCGGAAAATTATAAAGCATTGATAAAAGAAATCAAGGAAGATACAAACAAGTGGAAGCATATACCGTGCTCATGGTTAGGAAGAATAAACATCATTAAAATGTCTATATTACCCAAAGCAATCTATAAATTCAGTGCAATACCAATTAAAATACCAATGACATACTTCAAAGATATAGATCACATATTCAAAAAATGTATATGGAATCAAAAAAGAACACGAATAGCCTCAGCAATCTTAAAAAAAAAAAAAGAATAAAGTGGGAGGTATCACACTTCCTGATATCAAGTTATACTACAAGGCCATTGTACTCAAAGCATCCTGATACTGGCCTAAGAACAGGCATATAGATCAATGGAACAGAACTGAGAACCCAGAAATAAACCCACAGCTCTATGGACAACTGATATTTGACAAAGGAGCTAAGGAAATACAATGGAGTAAAGACAGCCTCTTTCACAAATGGTGCTGGGAAAATTGGACAGCTACCTGCAAAAAAATGAAACTAGATCACCAGCTTACACCACTCACAAAAATAAACTCAAAATGGATAAAAGACTTAAATGTAAGCCGTGAAACCATAAGCATCTTAGAAGAAAACATAGGCAGTAATCTCTCCGACATCTCTCGGAGCAATATATTTGCTGATTTATCTCCACGGGCAAGTGAAATAAAAGACAGGATAAACGAATGGGACTATATCAAACTAAAAAAGATTTTGCACAGCTAAAGACAATAAGAACAGAATAAAAAGACAAACTACACAATGGGAGAACATATTTGACAATATGTCTGATAAGGGGTTAATAACCAAAATTTATAAAGAACTTGTAAATCTCAACACCAGGAAGACAAACAATCCAATCAAAAAAATGGGAAAAAGAATTGAATAGACACTTCTCCAAAGAGGACATACAGATGACCAATAGGCATATGAAAAAATGCTCAACATCACTAATCATTAGAGAAATGCAAATTAAAACCACAATGAGATATCACCTCACACCAGCTGGAATGAACTCATCAACAAAACAACACAGAATAAATGCTGGCGAGGATGTGGAGAAAAGGGAACCCTCCTGCACTGCTGGTGGGAATGCAGACTGGTGCAGCCACTGTGGAAAACAGTATGGAGATTACTCAAAAAACTGAAAATCGAACTGCCTTTTGACCCAACTATACCACTTTTAGGAATATACCCCAAGGACAACATAGAACGGCTCCAAAAGGAGAAATGCACCCCCATGTTTTTGGCAGCATTGTTCATAATAGCGAAGATCTGGAAACAGCCCAAGTGTCCGTTAGAGGACTAGTAGATTAAAAAGCGTTGGTACATATATATTATGGAATACTACTCAGCCATAAGAAATGATGACATTGGATCATTTACAATAACATGGATGGACATTGATAACATTATACAGAATGAAATAAGTAAATCAGAAATAACTAAGAACTATATGAATCCATACATAGATAAGACATAAAAATGAGACTCAGAGACATGAACGAGAATGTGATGGCAACGGGTATGGGGTGTGGGGAGTGGGGGGAGGGGGGATAGTGCAAGGAAGGAGAGAGGGGGTGGGGGAGGGGAGGGGCACAAAGAAAACCAGATAGAAGTTGACAGAAGACAATTTGACTTTGGAGGAGGGGCATACAGCACAATCAAATGTCAAAATAATCTGGAGATGTTTTCTCTCAACATATGTACCCTGATTTATCAATTTCACTGCATTAAATTTAATAATAATAAAATAAAATAAAAAAGATATAACTTATTTTTAAATTATAAATAAACACTAAAAACTCATATTTCTAGTCTTTCCTAGTTATTCTTTGTTATTTTTATTAATCTAAACTGTTCTCTGTGAAATAAAGCCAAAAATACATTAAACATTAATATTCAAATTTAATTATTTTATATTTTGGAAATAGATAACCCAGTGAACATTACATATGAATTTGGCTACTTTACCTACTTAGAAGCTAGCCCCATTCTGCCAAGAAGGAGATAACAAATAAAAACTAATCCTGGGTGTGTTATTAAATAAGGATAATTATGGCTCCTTCATGATAGGACTTGGAATCCTAACATCAACTAAATCCTCTGGGAAGAAGTATTTTTTATGCTCTTCAAAGCATGAATCATACAGCACAGTTTACATTCTATGGTACCTGGACATAATAAGTTAAATATAGAACTGCAATCTTTACTTCAGTTTTGTTGCTTTTATGTATTTAAACCTGACTGTTAATGCATTTTTTACTTATTTAATTTCCTATACAATCATACTTAATTGCTTGCTCTGTGATAGATGTTCAAGAAAGCAAAGCAATGAAGCAAAAAATATCAAGACCTCTTAGAAAGGTTAAAAGGAAACCTGTATTAAGACAAGAGTGAATAACACTTACTTGTTAATTACCACTGAATGTTTGAAACTTATAAACAGTGAAATCTCTCACTAACTCGATTAATATGTTTTATGTGGTTAGGTAGAAATATAAAACTTAGTAGTCAAATTAACTCTTCATATTAACTTCTTTTATTTATTAGTTTTATTCTAAAAAGTTTTCTCAGGAATGGAACTCGATGATATAATTTTATGTACACTATTTTTTTTGACAGAGACAGAGAGAGAGTTAGAAAGAGGGACAGATAGAGACAGACAGACAGAAAAGGAGAGAGATGGGAAGCATCAATTCTTCGTTGCAGCACCTTAGTTGTTCATTGATTGCTTTCTCATATGCCTTGACTGGGGGCGGGGGGCTACAGCAGAGCAAGTGACCCCTTGCTCAAGCCAGTGACCTTGGGCTCAAGTCAAGGGCCTTGAGCTTTAAGCCAGTGACATTTGGGCTCAAGCCAGCAACCATGGTTTATATCTATTATCCCATGCTCAAGCCAGTGGCGATTCACTCAAGCTGGATGAGCCCGCGCTCAAGCCAGTGACCTCGGAGTTTCAAACATGGGTCTTCTGTGTCCCAGTCCAATGCTCTATCCACTGCACCACTGCCTGTTCAGGTTATGTATACTGTTTTTAAAATTCATACAGTTATAATTTAAAGAATGAATAATACAGAAAAATACCATAAGATAACAATTTTATTCATTGTTTCAGGTAACTTCATGAAAAATTGTGGACATATTCTTTTAAAAAGGATTAGAAGAAATCTTGTGTTTAGAAAAAAATTCTATTTGTTTCATCATAATTTGTTTCCTTGTAGCATTCAACCATTTCAGCCACCTTGGTTTTATCTATTATCTATCTATCTATCTATCTATCTATCTATCTATCTATCATCTATCTATCTATCTATCTATCTATCTACCTATCCATCTATCTATCGATCATCATCTATATATACGTAATATATCTATTTATTTATTTTTGCTTATTGTTTTTTCCTTAGCAATGCTATTTTTCAAGGCAGGGGTCCCCAAACTTTTTACACAGGGGGCCAGTTCACTGTCCCTCAGACTGTTGGAGGGCCAGACTATAAAAAAAAACTATGAACAAATCCCTATGCACACTGCACATATCTTATTTTAAAGTAAAAAAAAAAAATGAGAACAAATACAATATTTAAAATAAAGAACAAGTAAATTTAAATCAACAAACTGACCAGTATTTCAATGGGAACTATGCTCCTCTCACCAACCACCAATGAAAGAGGTGCCTCTTCCGGAAGTGCAGTGGGGGCCAGATAAATGGCCTCAGGGGGCCGCATGCAGCCCGCGGGCCGTAGTTTGGGGACCCCTGGTTCAAGGTTAACAACATCATTTCTCAGCTTCTTTTCACACCAATTTTCATGCATCTACTCTCATGTTTAATGTACTTATATTTTGAAATAAATGGTATCACAAAAGTAATAAAAAGTTACAGAAGACATCTTTGAAAGTTTCTGTATCAATGAGTGTGGACAGAATGGGAATGTTAAACTGTGTTGAAGCATGGGTACAATTTAAATATTCAAATAAAGATGATGACTATATTTTAGAAAGTGGAAACACATGAAGAAGCACTTGGTGTTGAAATTTTAAATGGCATATAGGTGAAACACTGAGCATATGAGGCTAACTTTAGTAGAAATTTGTATTGTAAAATGAAGAAAGATAATTTTGGATGTATAATGTGAAAGAAAGTGTAATATGTGTTAAATGTCAGAGTTTGGATTTTATTCTGTATCGATGACTTAAGTGTTGAAGTGATTAAGAAGAAAAAACAGAATAAAAATTATCTATCTATCTATCTATACATCCATCCATCTATACATCTTTCTCTATCGAGAAAGAGAGGGGGAAATACAGGAACAACAATCCATTCTTGTAGGTTCCCTGATCGGGGATGAACTGTCAACCTCCATGCTTGGGGATGATGCTCTCTAACCAAGCTACTTGGCCAGGGCTAAAAAAGTATATTATTTTAAGACAATATATTTGGCCATTTTGTGACTAATGTCATACTTCATTAGTTCTCAGTCATAAAATGTCTGTGTAGTTATGTCCTCAGCTAGGAAACAAAGGGAGGGAATGATATGATGCAGAAAAAACTTCTCAGTATTTTGCTAATGCAATGTAGGAGTTTGAGACCAGGTATATCCACCTTTCTCTCAACTATTCAAAAAAAAAAAAAAAAAAGCAACCATAAAGAGGACCAGATGAAACAGACATAACCTTTATTACTTACACATAGGAGTCCTGATGGCAGCCAATCAAACAAGCAAGATCCATAACTGGGTGCAGGCAGTCTGGCTTATAAAGCAGTTAGACAATCTCAGCACAAAGCCAAGCACAGGAAGTGCATGTGCTGGAAGTCAGGGAATGAAAGCCTTCTTCAAGGCCTGTTTGTTCTTTGGCAGAATGTGACACACATTCATGAGCATCTATAGTGTGGAAGGGCCATGGTCAGCATTAACCCTACAGCTAAGTAAGGGTATTTTGATTTTTCTTTATAATTACATCATTAAAAAATCTATTATCTGGAAATATTGGTCAGTGCTTCAAGACATAAATGATTGCCTTGGCCAGGTAGCTCAGTTGATTGGAAAATCCTCCCAGTATGCCAAAGTGTAGGTTACATTCCCAGTAAAGGCAAATATAATAACATTGGGGAACAATTTTTTTTTTATTTTCTATTGCTTGAGGTTTTAGAACTGTTTCTATATATTTCTGCATAGCTAATTCCAAATCTGAAATCCGTTTTTTGGTGCATTCTCTAGTTTTATGCAATTTTAATTTCTTTTTGTTACAGTTAATGGCATGCATTGGTTTTTATATCGGAGTTAAAGGGCAATGACTCTTGAATTGAATATAACCACAAGACAATTAATGTTTTATAAACATCACTTTTACATAATTGTAGTTGTTTTCAAATGTAAAAAAAAATATTATCTGATAAAAACACCCTCTTATTTTGTTTTAAGATCGAATCATGGCTTCTTTGAGTAGGTGTAAATGTAAGAATAGTCCTGACACCTTCTGTTATATATGTGGCTGTTACACACTGCAATGTCAAAGGTGCAATATTTCATCATTTGTGACACGTGCATATATTGCCTATTTTCAAGTTTCCCTTGGCGATCAAGAGAAGAATTGGGCTCCTCATATTGTGTGCCATAATTGTGAGGAAATGCTTCATGACTGGACAAAAGGAAAACGCAAAGGAATGCCTTTTGGTATTCCCATGGTTTGGCATGACCCTAAGGACCACAGCAGTGACTGTTATTTCTGTCTGATCCATACAAAGGGCATAGGCAAGAAAAAGTGGCATATGATTGCATATCCTAAAATTCCTTCAGCAATACGACCTATCCCACACTCTGAGACACTCCCAGTTCCAGTTTTCAATGGTTTTATTTCTTCTAAGGATGTAAAAAGTGAACATGGTGATCAAGTATATTTTGATAAGATGCATGAGGAAATGGTTGTAGAATCTGAAGGGTCTACTGATGCCAAGCAGTTACTAACCCCTCAGCAGTTTAGCCAACCCAAATTGAACGACTTAGTAAGAATGATATAAAAATTGTCCTCGACTTTCTGAAATATGAGGAGCATAACTGGATAATTTGTGTTGATCGTAAAATGGTAAATTTTCTGCTAGGACAATAGAGAGGTTTCACAAAGTATCCATGCTTTCTGTGTTTGTGAGACAGCCGAGCTCGGGAGAAACACTGGACACAGAAGGAGTGGCTGAAATGTGAAGCTCTGGAAGTAGGGATGCAAAATATTGTGAATGAACCTGTAGTTAATCAAGACAGGATTATTTTTCCCCCACTTCACATCAAACTTGACTTAATGAAGCATTTTGTTCAGGTTTTGAATAGAGAAAGTGAATGCTTTCAACATATTATTTCTGCTTCTCCTGCCTTGTCTTTTGAGAAGATAAAAGCAGGTGTATTCAATGGATCTCAAATTCAAACACTCATACGTGACTAAGAATTGCCAGGAAGATGAATAAGGAGGAGAAAGCAGCATGGCGGTCTTTTGTGGCAGTTACAAAGAACTTCCTTGGCAATAAAAAAGCAGAAAACTATGAACTTCTGGTTCAAAGGATGCTGTTGGCTTTCCGTGACATTGGATGTAACATGAGTGTTAAGATTCATTTCCTGAACAGTCACCTTGATAAGTTTCCCGAAAATCTTAAAGCTGTTAGCGATGAGCAGACTACTGTTGGAGCATCAAACAAGATTATCCTCAACAAGTACACAAATGCAAGAGCTACAAATGCAAATTTTTGCCTGAATAGAATTTAAATAAGTTTTGTGCAAATTTTATGATTTAAATAAGTGTTTTAATATGTTGTATTTCAAAATTGTAGACAAATTCTGATGCAATTATATCTTTTACTGTGTTAGTGTATTTACTGCATTATATAAATTATTATATTTTCACAAAGATGATGTCCCAGAAGACATTCTACTTTATTATGTTAAACTAAATGTTGAAAATTTTACAATAAGATGAAAACCTAAAATCTTGAATTGCAGAAAACTGTAGCTCACAGAGAAAAACTAATGTCAGATTTGGGATCAGCACACTCGAATTAGATAAGAACAAGTGTTTTTGTGGATGCAACAAAAGTTTTGTTTTCCAGTATCAACCAACGAATGCATAAATAAGTGTAACTACGAATTGATGTCTCTCTCTCTCTAAAATCATTTAATAATATTGTAAAAAAGATAAATGATTTTAGTCAACATAGTTTTTGTAGTACTGCATACAATGAGATAAATGAATTCTAGAACTTCAAAGTGTTATGCAAGTGATATAAAATGAAGCATTTGAGAAGGCTAAAAAATATTAAGGACTAACTTTAAATTAAAAAAAAATTCATTGACTCCAGTTATTATGGTTAAATTTTATGTGTCAACTTAACTAAGCTATTACCTTAGCCAAGTTGAATATTTGTGTTCCGAACCACCCAAAATTTATATATTCAAATTAATGCCAATGTGAGATTATTTAGAGGAGGAACTTTCAAAAGATAATTTGGTAGAGTTCTCTTGAATGGGGTTATGATACTCATAAAAGAGGTCTCAGAAATATTTCTCACCCCTTCTGCTATGTGAGGATATGTTATCATACATAGGGAGTACCAGGGAGTCACCTCCCCTGGCCAAAATGAAACCAGAGGGAGGTTCTTACATTGAATGTGTCAAAAGCTAGCACAATGAATGGACAGGTTCCAAGCTGGCCAAAAGCTAGCAAGATAATTGGATTTAAAAAGCCCTCCTCTTTTTAGCCCTGTAAGAACCATGGGCTTGTGCAGGATGTGGGAAAGTTCTTTGAGACGGCAGTATACCACTTTTCCAGATCAGGCACCTGAATAAACCTCTTTCTTTTTGCACCAGCACTTGTCTCATGAATTTGGCTTGCATTGTGGCAGGGATCCTGACCTGTATTTTGGTTACAGACACAGCAAAAAGCCTGTGTCCTAATTCATTCTTTAATGATAGAGGAAGCAGGTTTTAGCCAAACACCTAATATGCCAGTGCCTTGAGTTTAGACATCTCATTCTCCATAACTATGAGAAATACATTTTTGTTTCTTATGTGCCACCCAGTCTTTGATATACCTCATAGCAACTTAAATGCATTAAGATAACTATGGTGCCCAGCTGTTTGGTCAAATACTATTCTAGATGTTGCTTTAAAGGTAATTTGGAGATAGATATAATTAATATATACAGCAAGTCATCTTTAAATAAAGGTGATTTCCCTGGTTACGGTGTGTAACCTAATTCAATTAATTGAAAGCCTCAAGAGAAAAAACTGAGATATCCCAGAAAACAGGAAATTCTGCCCAACCTTGTAAGATAGGAATTCTACCAGTTTCCATGCTGCCAACTTGCCTTATGAGCTTTGCACTCACCAGCCTTCATACCCCCACAATCATCTAAGCCAATGCCTTAAAATAAATCTCTTCACACACATGCATGCATACAGGCACATGCACATATACATCCATCCCTAGATATCCAATTGGTTATGTTTCTCTGAGAGTACTTACAGATATACCATGGTTTACCTAAATTATCTTAATAAAATGCTACTTAAAAAAAACATAAAATAATAAAATTGTTTTATAAGTTAACAAAATTTTTCATTCATCCTCTATCTTGATTTAAATGATCTATATTGTGAAGTTACTTTAATATGTATAAACAAAAATTCAGAATTGAACTTAATAATAAATATTTATTGTAACATTTTTCTGAATTAATGACAATGTTAGAATGTACAAATAGATTTATATTTTATATATGTAATTCCTCAAATTAAATACTGTGTTAATTTGTTTTATTGTATCTTTTCTCTGTTAAAATTAATTTATTTTAACCATATGTCATTATTTTGACATAGATGTTCCTTTTATTTTTGACCATACAAGTAAAAAGACCACATTAAAAGCCTCCTTTGGTCTATGCTAGTCTCTCTGTCTTTCATAGTTTTCATGACTTTGATGCTTTGGTGGAGTACTACCAGTCAGATATTTTCTATGATTTTTTTTTTTTTTTGTATTTTTCTGAAGCTGGAAACGGGGAGAGACAGTCAGACAGACTTCTGCATGCGCCCTACCGGGATCCACCCGGCACGCCCACCAGGGGGCGACGCTCTGCCCACCAGGGGGTGATGCTCTGCCCCTCTGGGGCGTCGCTCTGTTGTGACCAGAGCCGCTCTAGCGCCTGGGGCAGAGGCCAAGGAGCCATCCCCAGCGCCCGGGCCATCTTTGCTCCCATGGAGCCTCACTGCGGGAGAGGAAGAGAGAGACAGAGAGGAAGGAGAGGGGGAGCGGTGGAGAAGCAGATGGGCGCTTCTCCTGTGTGCCCTGGCCGGGAATCAAACCCGGGACTCCTGCACGCCAGGCCGACGCTCTACCACTGAGCCAACCGGCCAGGCCCTCTATGATGTTTTTCAGTTGCATTTGTCTCATGTTATCTGTCATTGCACTGTTTCATAGTCATCTTCTAGGTTTTCCTGTTTCAGTCCATTATCATCTATTTTCTTCAAGAAGACTGATTTCTATTTTTTTAAAGATTTTATTTATTGACTTTAGAGAAAGGGGAAGAGAAAGAGAGAGAAAGAAAGGCAGGGAATAAGAGTGGGAAGTTATCAACTCATAATTGCTTCTTGTAGATACCCTGACTGGGCAAGTCTGGGGTTTCAAACTGGTAACCTCAACATTCCAGGTTGAGGCTTTATACACTGAGCCACCACAGGTCAGGTACCTGATTTGTTTTATTTTATTCCAGATCTAGAAACCAAGATCTGGAGTTGGGTGTGCTCATTGCTATGAAGTGTCACACCTCCTAGACTGCCTTGGCAGACAGAGCTAAGAAATATATGTATGTGTACTAAGCCATGTATGTCCATAAAACTGTGATTATTTCTATACTTTTTTCAACTGTGTCTATATGGGTGTATGTGTGTGTGAAGTTACCACATAAACAAAGGATAAGGTGAGAATGATCTTGTTTAACTAATATCTATTATTACAATATATAATATATCAACACTATATATAATATCTGAAACATTTTATAAATATAAAATTATCCCAAAATTAAAATATAAAAAAGGTAATAAAATATGCTGATATAGTAATCATGCATACCCCTATTTAACAATAAGAATGACATCAGGAACCATAGACACAGTGATATCTGAATAATAATAATATCAGAATGCAAATATTTCTCTATATCTAGAACCATAACATTTGAAATGATTGATTTTAATTGTTAATGAAATTATAAATGATTAAATTACTAGAATTATTTTTTTGAATTAATAATTGAAAGACACTTGTCTTGAAATTTTTTTTTTTGTATTTTTCTGAAGCTGGAAACGGGGAGAGACAGTCAGACAGACTCCTGCATGAGCCCAACCGGGATCCACCTGGCACACCCACCAGGGTCGACGCTCTGCGCCTCCAGGGTGTCGCTCTGCCACGACCAGAGCCACTCTAGCGCCTGGGGCAGAGGCCAAGGAGCCATCCCCAGCGCCAGGGTCATCCTTGCTCCAATGGAGCCTCGGCTGCGGGAGGGAAAGAGAGAGACAGAGAGGAAGGAGGGGGAGGGGTGGAGAAGCAGATGGGCGCCTCTCCTATGTGCCCTGGCCGGGAATCGAACCCGGGTCCCCCGCATGACAGGCCGACGCTCTACCGCTGAGCCAACCGGCCAGGGCCTGTCTTGAAATTTTTTTAATTCATTTTAGAGAAGGGAGAGAGAGAGAGAGAAGAGGGAGAGGAGCAGGAAGCATCAAATCCCATATGTAACTTGACAAGGCACGCCTGGGGTTTTGAACCAGCGACCTCAGAGTTCCAGATTGATGTTTTATTCTCTGTGCCACTACTTGTCAGGAAAAATATTTACTAAATTTGATTAGAAGTCAGTGAAAATAAACATGAACATTTTCTCACATTTGGTTCCATAAACCTTATAAATTATATTCATAGACATTAAAATAGATATGTACTCTGGGTCTTCTGCTCAACCACAATCAGTAATTGAAATTCTGCCATTTTCTTTTTTTGTCAGAGAGAGGGACAGGTAGAAACAGACAGACAGGAAGGCAGAGAGATGAGAAGCATCAATTCTTCATTGTGGCACCTTACTTGTTCATTGATTGCTTTCTCATATGTGCCTTGACTGGGGGGGGAGGGTTATACCAGAGTGAGTGACCCATTGCTTAAGCCAGTGACCCAGGGCTCAAGCCAGCAACCTTTGGGCTCAAGCCAGCAACCATGGAATCATGTTTATAATCCCACGGTCAAGCCAGCGAATTCGGGGTTTCAAACCTGGGTCCTCCACCTCCCAGTCTGATGCTCTATCCACTGCACCACAACCTGTTCAGACACATTCTGCCTTTTTTTCTGAAATCATTCTTTTTAAGGTTAGCAATAAGTTTTATTTGCCAAACTTGTCACTTCTTTGTCCTTATTCAAATTATTTACAGTACTTTACCTAGTTCTTTGTTCTATCTTTGAATCATTTTTCCATTAAGGATTCCCTGATACCCATGCTTCTAGATCTCTTTTATCAAACTGGTTACTCTTCTCATATTTTCTAATTCTCAGTATTTTGTTTTTGGCCTGTTCTTATACAGAACCAGAGATCAACAAAATGTATGCAGAAATTTGAGTTGGCATTGTTCACTTAACATGAGTGTGAGTGGCCAAATTCTGAAGAACAAGTATTAATTATATAAAATGATGTTTTATAAATATAGATACAAGTCTAACCTGTGAAAGTATTATTCTCTAAAATGCAATGTTGTGATTTGAGAAATTACATACTTTAGAAGACTACTAGGATTGATTGTGCCAAAATTATGTAGTGCAATAAACATTCAAGTCTTTATCTACCATGGTAGCCTTATTTTTTTCAGTAAAACAATTTTTATTTTTGATTTATTGTTTTAGAGAAACAGAGAGAGGAAAGGAGGAGGGAGGAGGAAGAAAAGCATACATTTGATGCTCCACTTAGTAGTGCACTCATCAGTTGCTTCCTGTGTGTGCCCTGACCAGAGATCAAACCCACAACCTTGTCTCAAGACAAGGCTTTTAACCGACTGAGCTAACCAGTAAGCTCAGTAAAACAATTTTATCTCATGTTTATCTCTCCAAAGAATATGCCTAAATTATAGCAGTTGCTTGATTTTTTAAAATTATTATTAAATAAATGCCTGAACAAGCATTTTTTGTGCCTATTTCACATTCTCAGATTATAGAAACCAGAACTCTAAAGTGAGAGTTTGGGAAGAAAGAAGGGAGAAACTGATATGATCTCCCTGTTGATGCAGTATCTCTGGTAAGACACTGAAGCATCAAACTCATTATTTGTCCATATAACATAAAAGTACTATTGCATTTCTTTTCATTTTACTAAATTAATATAGTTGAATTAAATGTGTTAGTTTTCAGTGCTTCTCAGGTGACATTTAATAGCTTATATCAGTGTTTTGTAAAGAAATTTTACTTCAATAACCTGAGAAAGAAGTGAAAATAAACATATTTGAATAATCTTCATTGTCTTCAAAGGTAAACTAATACAAAGAATTACCTTAATCTGACAAAATAATATTCTAAATATCTCCTAACTGTGTCAGAAATTAATAGCCTTTAAGAATTATCATCACAATAAACTTTCAACATACTTTTAAGCAAAAAAAAAAAAAAAAAAAAAAAAAACAAAAAACCCAATGCTTTAGTTAATCTATATATTTTGTAGAATGACACAAGTGCAATTAAGTACTTCTACTTTAATAACTTTGTTCATTGGACAACAGTGGGTAAGTGAAGGATATTATAAAAATGTTTACCATTGTCTATCAAATTAAAGAATTTAGCAAGTAAAACTAGAAACAAATACTGTTTGTTCCTGTCTTTCTCTATGTCTCATCAAATCATGTCTGATTATAGCTAGATTCCCTAGTATTTAACTATTATTGAATGCAGTAATGAAAGAAGCCATGGAGATACTTAATTATCCACACAGTAGGTGTCCAGTGGAGAAGCTTCTTTTTAACCTTTTTCTCTGTGATAAGATAATTACTGTCTGGTGCAATTGCTACTAATATAAATATTCGCTGATTGCAAGCTGTGGCCTAAAGGCTGTTACTGAAAAATCTTCCCCATGACCCTGTGGGGGTGCCATTGCTCATTTCTAAACAAATAAGGCCTCATCAACCAAAGACCATCAGTGTTTCCATATCCAGAAAATTTAAATAAAATTGGAACATAATTCTTAGTGAAGCATTATGAATGCATTTTACTAAATCAAATATTCAGTTATCTTTTTTACTTGTTATTTATGAGACTGACGCGCTACCTACTGCACTAACGAGGCACCTAATTTTTTTTTTATTCATTTTAGAGAGGAGAGAGAAAGGAGAGACAGAGAGAGAAGGTAGGGAGGAGCTGGAAGCATCAACTCCCATATGTGCCTTGACTAGGCAAGCCCAAGGTTTCGAACCGGCGACCTCAGCATTTCCAGGTCGATGCTTTATCCACTGAGCCACCACAGGTCAGGCTTTACTTGTTATTTAAAATAGACCCTACCATCATCCATGAGAATAGAAAATCTATGTTGCGATGATTACCCTGTTATATTTTCATTAATTATTTTAAAAATATAATACAAATTTTTCTCTCCAGGAAGTATTTTAAATACCTATACAGTGTAAACAAATGTTTCCTTACTTACAGTAATGGAAAGTAAATCAATTAGAATTTTTTTTTTCATTTTTCTGAAGCTGGAAACAGCGAGAGACAGTCAGACAGACTCCCGCATGCACCCGATGGGGATCCACCCGGCACGCCTACCATGGGGCCATGCTCTGCCCACCAGGGGGCGATGCTCTGCCCATCCTGGGCGTCGCCATGTTGCGACCAGAGCCACTCTAGCGCCTGAGGCAGAGGCCACAGAGCCATCCCCAGCGCCCGGGCCATCCTTGCTCCAATGGAGCCTTGGCTGCGGGAGGGGAAGAGAGAGACAGAGAGGAAAGCGTGGCGGAGGGGTGGAGAAGCAAATGGGCGCTTCTCCTGTGTGCCCTGGCCGGGAATTGAACCTGGGTCCTCTGCACGCTAGGCCGACGCTCTACTGCTGAGCCAACCGGCCAGGGCCGAAATTTTTAAGTATACTAAATACTCAACAAAATATTGATGATAAACATCAACAGATGGGATGTGTATGCTTCATCAATTCAGTGATGAGAAATGTTAAAGATTTTGACCCTTAGACATTTCATGGTTCTTTTGAATCAACAGAGATAAAAGTTTGTCCAGTTTAGATTTTATGCAGTACACTAATCTCCTCAAACTCCTTAAACATTGGTAGTTTGTGTATGTCTGGACTCGTATTCCTTTGAGATTTATAGTGTGTGATTAATACTGCCCATAATGGAGCCTAGCTAACGAGAAAACATATTTTAAAATAAAAATATTTTTTGTGTCTGACTTTTTGGTACAGAATATGTTCCAAAGTAAGCACCATTGCTTTCCATATTTATAAGTAAAGCAGACCTAGATAGAATTAATGCTAGTATAGTTCCTTTGTGTAAAATAAGTAAGAGGGACTTAAAAAGGTATTGCTATATAAAAATGTTAGAATTTCCTTACCTCACAAATCTTCCTACCATGATTTCTGCAAGTGTTATTCCATATTTAGCACTTTTAACATCTCCACATGGCTCTTTTTACTGAACTTTAAGTTTGAACCTATTCAGAGAATACTGCTTTTCTAGCCATCATCTTGAGTTGTGGTTCTTTATTCACAACTTTGGTGGAGAGAGATTGGATAACTGTCACTGTTACACTACTTCTTTCGAAAAATCATCTCTTTATTTTTCAATAAAACCCCAGCAAACAAACCATCAACTGTTTCTGAGATAGAATCCATGCCATTCATGTAATACTTTTTTTCAGTATCAATAATTATTATCTGTTGCTCTCACTTTTTATGGGCTAACCACCCAAGACATATTAAAAAATTTAGAACTTACCCCTGGCCAGCTAGCTCAATGGTAGAGCATTGGACCGGTGTATGGAAGTCCCGGGTTTGATTCCTGGCCAGGGCACACAAGACAAGCACCCATCTACTTCCCCCTTTCCCCTTTCCTTTTTCTCTTTCTCTCTCTTTTCCTTGTGTAGCCAAGGCTCCACTGGAGCAAAGTTGGCCCTGGTACTGAAGATGGCTACATGATCTCTGCCTCAGGTGCTAGAATGTCTCCAGTTGCAACCGAGCAATGCCCCAGATGGGCAGAGCATCGCCCCCTAGTGGGCATGCTGGGTGGATCCTGGTTGGGCACATGCAAGAGTCTGTCTCTCTGCCTCTCCAATTCTCACTTCAGAAAAATACAAAAATAAAATAAATAAAAATTTAGAACTTGATTAGGTTCTCCTCTCCATCTGTTCTTGCCATCATCAAGAATAATTTCAATACATTTACTCTCAGTTGTTTGACTAATATATTTGTGATTATTTTCTCTTTTATTGCATCTCTATCTCTCTCTTCTCTAGGAAAACCATGGAATTAATTACTTTCAGTATTCATTAATGCAAATACAATAATTCAAATATTTCATTCCTTGACTATTTTTGCTCCTTTGTGATTGCTTGTTCAACTGCTTTGTTATGGCCACAACTAATGTTCCTTTGACCTTTTGTCATTGGCAGGACTATTTAGCACTACTAGTGAAACCTCACTTTTCATCATGTCGTATGTTTTCAGTCTGGACTATAATAACACCAAGCTTCTATTTGCTTTCCTACCATTAATTACCAATCTGATACAAACCCAACCTTGGGTTGGCACAGTAATTGCTTTGTCTGTGCATATATCCAACTTTACCCCTTCTAGGGAAAAGTCATATAATATAACATTAGTTTTATATAAACTCAAAACAACTAGAGCTCAACACTAAAAATAAAAAGAATCTAGACTTTTCCCAGCCAACCAACCACATTTTGCAAAAGTATATCTTAAACTATCCCCCCTTTTATTGTATTTTTCTGAGGTGAGAAGTGGGGAGACAGAGAAACAGACTCCCATAAGAGCTGCACTGGTATCCACCCAGCAAGCCCACCAGGGGGCGATTATCTGCCCATCTGAGGCATTGCTCTGTTGCAACTGGAGCCATTCTAGCCAGAGGTGGAAGCCATGGTGCCATCCTTAGCATCCAGGCCAACTTTACTCCAAAGAGCCCTGGCTGTGGGGAGGTGGGGGGAGACAGAGATAGAGAGAAAGGAGAAGGGGAAGGGTGGAGAAACACATGAGCACTTCTCTTGTGTGCCCTGGATGGGAATTGAACCTGTGACTTCCACACACCAGGCTGACACTTTACCACTGAACCAGCCAGCTAGGGCTCCTATTTTTTTACTTTAAACATTTACTGTATCCTCATTCCTGTTATCCATTCCCTAAATTCTTAGTCTTGGATGACTTTACTTCATAACTAACAGATAAAATAAAAGCTCACAGTTTACCAAAAATATAAAATCACAAAATCTGTTACCATTTTCTTCTTCCTTTGAAAAGATTTTTGTAGTTTTTGGTAGTGCTGTTAGATAACAGAGAGAGGAAGGGGAAGCATTAATTTGTTGTTCCACACAGTCATGTATTTATTGGTTGCTTCTCATGTGTGCCATGATGGGATCGAACCCACCACCTTGTTGTTTCAGGACAATACTCTACCCCTGAGCAACTGGCCAGAACCTCCTTTTTCTTTCTGATAAAAGTAGAAAGTGATACTACTACTTTCTGTCACCCTTGATTCCAAATAACAGTCTTTCTGCTCATTGATTTTCAAATTTTTCTTGGGGTTTCTTTAATATTCACCCTGGTCTCCACCACACATGCATGTGTGTACACATATACATGCACATGTACACACAGGTACACAACCAACTAGATTTGGACACATTGGAAGTGATAGGATGCAGGGGTTTCCTCTAGCATGCACTGCTTTATAAATTCTATTTCTATCTCTATTTCTTGATTTCCTGTGCTTTCTTGGTCTGTACCTTTAAATTAAAAAAGATGGTTAAAGAAAAAGTATATGTTAATGTGGTTATTTGGTACTTTAAGACTAGGTATTTTCAGATGGATAATTAAATTTACATCTGCTGGAATGAATATAAGATATTATAGTGTGGATTGTTATTTGGAATCTGTTAATTCTCAATTTGTAAAACAATGTATTCATTTTGTCTAAAATTTTCAGTTCAGTATCTTCATCTGCCTATAGATTAAATATTCAGCTATAACAATTAAACACTTACATACTATTTTTCTTCAATATGGTACTTTTTATAATTATCTAATTTTGAAGAAACACATTCTATTTCTGGTTCATCCAATTATATGTGCAAACTTCTAACTGTGTAGATTACTCATATAATGTTAAATAAGAGTTATGGGTATTATGTAGCATATGTGCATGTGTGTATGTGGGCTTAAAGCTGAATTTAAAAAAGGCATACATAATGAGGTGTGAGGGTGTTATGTTGAGTGGAATACTTGAAATCATGTCAACACAATAAATTAAAAATAAAAATTTTTAAAAAGCATTTTGTGTTTTTAATTTTAACTATATAAATAACTTTAAGATCACTAGAAAACAAAGTGTTAATTTGAACAAAAATAAAATATTTTTCTCAAAATAAATAAAAAATTAACTTGACTGTTTTAGATAACATTTAATTAGACTTTTAGTTTTCTTATTCTATTGCATACTTTCATGTTGGAATGACTATATAAATATTAAATAGGAAATGGTATATTAAAAATCAAATCTTTATTCTTAAGGCATTATTAATAGGTTTCTTTGTCTTCAGAATATTTATTTATGTTATTCTTTTTTTTTTTTTTATATAATTTTATTTTTTTAATGGGGTGACATCAATAAATCAGGATACATATATTCAAAGATAACAAGTCCAGGTTATCTTGTCGTTCAATTATGTTGCATACCCACCACCCAAAGTCAGATTGTCCTCTGTCACCTTCTATCTTGTTTTCTTTGTGCCCCTCCCCACCCCCTATCCCTCTCCCATTCCCCCCTCCCCCCCCCGTAACCACCACACTCTTATAAATGTCTCTTAGTTTCACTATTATGTCCCACCTACGTATGGAATAATACAGTTCCTGTTTTTTTCTGATTTACTTATTTCGCTTCGTATCATGTTATCAAGATCCCACCATTTTGCTGTAAATGTTCCGATGTCATCATTTCTTATGGCTGAGTAGTATTCCATAGTGTATATGTGCCACATCTTCTTTATCCAGTCATCTATTGATGGGCTTTTTGGTTGTTTCCATGTCCTGGCCACTGTGAACAATGCTGCAATAAACATGGGGCTGCATGTGTCTTTACGTATCAATGTTTCTGAGTTTTTGGGATATATACCCAGTAGAGGGATTGCTGGGTCATAAGGTAGTTCTATTTTCAGTTTTTTGAGGAACCACCATACTTTCTTCCATAATGGTTGTACTACTTTACATTCCCACCAACAGTGTATGAGGGTTCCTTTTTCTCCACAGCCTCTCCAACATTTGCTGTTACCTGACTTGCTAATAACAGCTAATCGAACAGGTGTGAGGTGGTATCTCATTGCCGTTTTGATTTGCATTTCTCTAATAGCTAAAGAAGATGAGCATCTTTTCATATATCTGTTGGCCATTTGTATTTCTTCCTGGGAGAAGTGTCTATTCATATCCTCTTCCCATTTTTTTATTAGATTGTTTGTTTGTTTGTTGTTGAGTTTTATGAGTTCTTTGTATATTTTGGATATTAGGCCCTTATCTGAGCTGTCGTTTGAAAATATCATTTCCCATTTAGTTGGCTTTCTGTTTATTTTGTTATCAGTTTCTCTTGCTGAGCAAAAACTTCTTAGTCTGATGTAGTCCCATTCATTAATTTTTGCCTTCACTTCTCTTGCCATTGGAGTCAAATTCATAAAATGCTCTTTAAAACCCAGGTCCCTGAGTTGAGTACCTATGTCTTCTTCTATGTACTTAATTGTTTCAGGTCTTATGTTTAGATCTTTGATCCATTTTGAGTTAATTTTTGTACAGGGGGAGAGACTGTAGTCCAGTTTCATTCTTTTGCATGTGGCTTTCCAGTTTTCCCAGCACCATTTATTGAAGAGGCTTTCTTTTCTCCATTGTGTGTTGTTGGCCCCTTTATCAAAAATTATTTGACTATATATATGTGGTTTTATTTCTGGACTTTCTATTCTGTTCCATTGGTCTGAGTGTCTATTTTTCTGCCAATACCATGCTGTTTTGATTGTCGTGGCCCTATAATAGAGTTTGAAGTCAGGTATTGTAATGCCCCCAGCTTCATTCTTTTTCTTTAGGATTGCTTTGGCTATTCGGGGTTTTTTATAGTTCCATATAAATCTGATGATTTTTTGCTCTATTTCTTTAAAAAACGTCATTGGAAGTTTGATGGGAATTGCATTAAATTTGTATATTGCTTTGGGTAATATAGCCATCTTGATTATATTTATTCTTCCTAGCCAAGAACAAGGTATATTCTTCCATCTCATTATATCTTTTTCGATTTCCCTTAACAATGGTTTATAGTTTTCATTATATAAGTCCTTTACATTCTTTGTTATGTTTATTCCTAAGTATTTTATTTTTTTTGTTGCAATCGTGAAGGGGATTATTCTTTTGAGTTCCTTCTCAGTTGTTTCATTGTTGGCATATAGAAAGGCTATTGACTTCTGTATGTTAATTTTGTATCCTGCGACCTTACTGTATTGGCTTATTGTTTCTAGTAGTCTTTTTGTGGGATTCTTTGGGGTTTTCGATGTATAGGATCATATCATCTGCAAAAAGTGATACCTTTACTTCTTCTTTTCCGATATGGATGCCTTTTATTTCTTTGTCTTGTCTGATTGCTCTGGCTAGAACCTCTAGTACCACATTAAATAAGAGTGGAGAGAGTGGACAACCCTGTCTTGTTCCTGATTTAAGGGGGAAAGCCTTCAGTTTAGTGCCATTTAATATGATGTTAGCTGATGGTTTATCATATATGGCCTTTATCATGTTGAGATATTTTCCTTCTATACCCATTTTGTTGAGAGTCTTAAACATAAAATTGTGTTGTATTTTATCGAAAGCCTTTTCTGCGTCTATTGATAAGATCATGTGGTTTTTGTTCTTTGTTTTGTTGATATGGTGTATTACGTTAACCGTTTTACGTATGTTGAACCATCCTTGAGATTCTGGGATGAATCCCACTTGATCATGATGTATTATTTTTTTAATATGTTGTTGTATTCGATTTGCTAGTATTTTGTTTAGTATTTTAGCATCTGTATTCATTAGAGATATTGGTCTGTAGTTTTCTTTTTTTGTGCCATCCTTGCCTGGTTTTGGTATGAGGGTTATGTTGGCCTCATAAAATGTGTTTGGAAGTATTGCTTCTTCTTCAATTTTTTGGAAGACTTTGAGTAGAATAGGAACCAAGTCTTCTTTGAATGTTTGATAAAATTCGCTGGTATAGCCGTCAGGGCCTGGACTTTTATTTTTGGGGAGGTTTTTAATGGTTTTTTCTATTTCTTCTCTACTGATAGGTCTGTTTAGGCTTTCTGCTTCTTCTTGACTCAGTCTAGGAAGGTTGTATTGTTCTAGGAATTTATCCATTTCTTCTAGGTTGTTGAATTTAGTGGCATAAAGTTTTTCATAGTATTCTACAATAATTCTTTGTATATCTACGGTGTCCGTGGTGATTTCTCCTCTTTCATTTTGGATTTTGTTTATATGAGTTCTTTCTCTTTTTTCCTTGGTAAGTCTTGCCAAGGGTTTGTCAATTTTGTTGATCTTTTCAAAGAACCAGCTCCTTGTTCTATTAATTTTTTCTATAGTTTTTCTGTTCTCTAATTCATTTATTTCTGCTCTGATTTTTATTATCTCCTTTCTTCGGCTGGTTTTGGGTTGTCTTTGTTCTTCTTTTTCTAGTTCCTTAAGGTGGGAAGTTAAGTGGTTCACTTGGGCTCTCTCTTGTTTGTTCATATATGCCTGAAGTGATATGAACTTCCCTCTTATTACTGCTTTTGCTGCATCCCATAGATTCTGATATGTCGTATTGTCATTTTCATTAGTCTGTATATATCTTTTGATCTCTGCACTTATTTCTTCTTTGACCCATTCATTTTTTAAAAGTATGTTGTTTAGTTTCCACATTTTTGTGGGATTTTTTTCCTCTTTTTTGCAGTTGAATTCTAGTTTCAAGGCTTTATGATCAGAAAATATGCTTGGTACAACTCAATTTTTCTGAATTTGCTGATGTTGTTTTTGTGGCCCAACATATGGTCAATTCTTGAGAATGATCCATGTACACTGGAGAAAAATGTATACTCAGTCACTTTGGGATGAAATGTCCTGTAGATGTCTATCATATCCAGGTGCTCTAGTGTTTTGTTTAAGGCCACTATGTCTTTGTTGATTCTCTGTTTGGATGACCGATCTAGAGCCATCAGCGGTGTATTGAGGTCTCCAAGTATGATTGTGTTTTTGTCAGTTTTTGTTTTAAGATCAATAAGTAGCTGTCTTATATATTTTGGTGCTCCTTGGTTTGGTGCATATATATTAAGAATTGTTATGTCTTCTTGATTCAGTGTCCCCTTAGCCATTATGAAATGGCCATTTTTGTCTCTGAGTACTTTTCCTGTCTTGTAGTCAGCATTATCCGATATGAGTATTGCTACACCTGCTTTTTTTTGGATGTTATTTGCTTGGAGTATTGTTTTCCAGCCTTTCACTTTGAATTTGTTTTTATCCTTGTTACTTAGATGAGTTTCCTGTAGGCAGCATACAGTTGGATTTTCTTTTTTAATCCATTCTGCTACTCTGTGCCTTTTTATTGGTGAGTTTAATCCGTTTACATTTAGTGTAATTATTGATACTTGTGAGTTCCCTATTGCCATTTTATATCTTGCTTTCTGTTAGTTTTGTGTCTTGTTTGATCCTTCTCTTTCGTTTTTCTATCTTTTGTTTTTATTTGGTTGTATTCCATACATCTTTCCTCTGTTGCTATCTTTTTTATCTCATGTGCTTCTGTGGTGGTTTTTTCAATGGTGGTTACCTTTGAATAATGAAAAGGGTCCCTACCCTGTTCATTGTAGCGAACTATTTTGTGAGTACTTTTGCACTCCATCATCCTTTGCTACTGTTAATCTCCATCTTCTCCCCCTCTTTCTTTTTGTTGTTGTCACAGTTTAAATTTGGTTTTATTGTGTTCTTCTTGGAGCTTTTACTTGTGGCTCTGTTTTTTTTTGTTCTTTGTATCTGATTGGAGAACCCCCTTTAGTAATTCCTGGAGTGGGGGTTTTCTGATGATAAATTCCCTCATCTTTTCTGTATCTGTGAATGTTTTTATTTCTCCTTCATATTTGAAGGATAGCTTTGATGGGTATAGTATTCGTGGCTGGAAGTTCCTCTCTTTCAGGACTTTAAATATTGGGGTCCACTCTCTTCTAGCTTGTAGAGTTTCTGCTGAGAAATCTGATGATAATCTAATGGGCCTTCCTTTATATGTTGTATTCTTCTTTTCCCTGGCTGCCTTGAGAATTTTTTCTTTGCTGTTGGTTTGTGTCAATTTCATTATGATATGCCTTGGAGTAGGTTTGTTGGGGTTAAGAAAATTCGAAGTTCTGTTTGCTTCTTGAACTTGAGGCTTTAGTTCTTTCCACAGGCTTGGGAAGTTCTCATCTATTATTTGTTTGAGTATGTTCTCCATTCCATTTTCTCTCTCTTCTCCCTCTGATATACCTATTATTCTTATGTTATTCTTTTTGATGGAGTCAGATAATTCTTGTAGGGCTATCTCATTTTTTTTAATTTTTGAGTCTCTTTCTTCTTCTCTCTGTTGTGCCTCAAGTTGCTTGTCTTCTATTTCACTAATCCTCTCTTCTATCTGACCTGTTCTATTAGCTAAGCTTGTTACTTCGTTTTTCAGCTCGTGAATTGAGTTTTTCATCTCTGTTTGATTTGTTTTTATAGTTTCAATTTCCTTGGACATATATTCTTTGTGTTCATTGAGTTGTTTTCTGAGCTCCCTAAATTGCCTTTCTGTGTTTTCTTGTATATCTCGGAGGATTTTTAGGATTTCTATCTTGAATTCTCTGTCATTTAGCTCCAAGGTTTCCAATATATTAAATTTTTTCTCCATAGATTTTTCCTCATCTAGCTGTGTTACCTCTCTTTCTTTTGTATCCATGATATTCGATTTTCTCTTCCTTAATGGCATCTTAGGGTGGTTTTGTTGATAGTATTAATGAGATTTAATAAAGAATAAAAAGTTTAAAAAAATAATGAAAAAAATCGAAAAAAGTTGTTTTTTTTAAAAAAAAATTAATAATGAAATAAAGAAAAATAAAATAAAATTAAAATTAAAAAAAAAAAAGGAAATTATTCCCCCCCTCCTTTTTTCCTCTCCTCTCCTCTCCCCTCTTTCTTGATAAAATCTTGTGGTGGACTGTGAATTATAACAAACAATGCCTGTGATGGAGGGCTTGAATTGGGGAAAAGTAATAAAGGGGCAAACAAAAAACAAAAAAAAAAAAAAAAGAAAAAAGAAGAAAAGAAAAAAAAAAAAAGAGCGTATGGACCCACAAAAAGCAAATAAGGAAAAAATTTGGGTCAAGAATAAAATGATTTGCTTTTAGGTGTTGGTTGTCTAAGAGTTATGATGAGAGGATTAAGAGGAAAACGGAAAAATGGGGGGACAAATTAAAAAATTACTATTGTATTTAGTGGAACAAGAACTAGATAATATGGAGAGCCAGGGATGGGAGCACTGCTAGTGAGTTAAAAAGGTGAAGTAAAAACCCCCCAGAATGCCACAAACATAAGTTTGAGTCCCAGATAAGATAATTTGTTTGTTATTGAGGTTTGAGTGAGAGAAGATGTAAAGGAGAAAGGAAGAAACTAATATAGAGGGAGAAAAGAAAGAGAGAGAGATAAAAAAAAAGAGGGAACCACTAAAAGAAGAAAAAAGAAAGGAGAGAGAGAGAGAGAGTTAAGGGTTTTGGAGTGCAACCCTCATAGAGAGAAAGGAAGAGAAGAGAAAAGATAATGGGAGATGTAACACTTATGGGTAGTGTAGTTCAAGGAGAAGAGAGAGTAAGACCGGTAGAGAGTTAATCGGCCAAATTGGAGGAGGAAAAAAAAGTATCAAGAATGAAGATAAGAGAAACAAACGAACAAATATAATAAAATGGGATAGGTTATAAAGTCTGCAGATTATTCTTGATTTTGAGAGGTTATCTTCTTGCTTTTTCTTTTCTCTCCCTCTTCCTGGTCGGTGACTCTGTACCCCGGGTTTTGCCCCTTTGCCACGCTCAGGTGGAGGTTTGCAGTTGATAAGTCTCTATGGCAATGTCATGTATTGTGCTTTAGTCTCTTTGGCAGTCTAGGCTATTAGCATTTATAGGCTCCGACAGTGAGAGAGTCCGTGTTCCTAGAGCCTTTCTCCTAGTCTTTCCTTCCTCAATTAGTAGCCTGATAATCCAGCTATGGGGTTGCTGCTGCCTCTGCCTGGATAGTAAGAGGCTCAAAGAGCTGGCAACTCCCCACTCTATTTCCACTCAGCACAGGGCTCTGGGTAAGGCTCAGTCAGTCAGAGCTGCTAGCATAATCAGGCGGGCTTTCCGGCCATTCAAAGACCTCTGGCTCTGCCACTCTGTCCGGTAACACAAGTGGGTGCCCACTTCCAGGGCGCTTGGAGGAAACTCTCACTCACTGGCTGCGCGCGCAGACCAGGATATCCGGCCAGCAGTCTCACGCTCTGAGTGAAACCCCCAACCGCAGGGAAAAGTTGCAGCGTTGGAATTGAGTCTCGCTCCGTCCCCGTGCGCAGCTTTTGCAAGGCGCTGGGGCGGCCCGAGATTCCGCTTTGGCCCACACAAAGGCCCCTGACTCTGCTCCTCTATGCGATAACACGGGCGTGCACTGCCGAGGCACTCGGAGGAATCGCTCACTCCTTATCTGCGCGCGCAAACCAGGATATGAGGCCGGCCGCTTTCCCTCTGAGTGAAACACCCTCCGGCAAGGAAAATCTCCACCATTGGAATTAGTTCTCACTCCCTCCCGTGCGTGGCTTTCCCAGGGCACTGGGGCTGCCCAGAGACTCTGCCCTCGGCCCACAGAAAGGCCTCTGACCCTGCCTCTCCATGAGGCAACACGGACACTGACTCCCGGGGCCTAGGAAGAAATCTCTCGCCCACTAACTGCGCACCAGCCAGGAGACCGGGTAAAATGGCCGCGCCGCTTGTCTTTCTTTGTTTGGGTTTGGCGCGAGTGTTAGCTTGTATTGCCCGGGTTGCCACAGGATCAGATTTTCCTCAGCTTGGATCTCCGTGCCACAGCCTGGTTCGGCCGTTTGTTTCGCGGCCTGGATGTATTCACCCCCTTTGCCCGCCTCAGTTTCTATATTCACAGTTACCAGAGAAAGCCGCCCTGTTTAGGTTAGTGAGGAAGGCGGAGCATTTCTTACTCCCTATTTCCTTCGGGGTTTGGTTATATATTTAGCCAATTTTTCACTCAATCATACCTTTGGGTGTATTGCGAAGCATCTGGAAGCTCCAAGTATAGGTTTTTCTGTTTCTGGTTGAAGATCTTGTTGAGTTTTGGGGGAGATTTATCGGTATCGCTTCCTACCCCGCCATTACTCTGACGTCATCTATTTATGTTATTCTAAGGACTTTTTTTAGAGTTAGAAAAATTCAACAATCAATAAAATATATCTGTTATAGACAAAATTGTGTCCTCCAGGATCCATATGCTAAAGCTCTATTCCTAAATATAACTCCTTTTGTGATAGGCTCCTCTGGGATGTAATTAAAGATAAATTATGTCACATGGCAGGGCCCTACTTTAATAGAACTGCTATCCTCATGATAAAAAAAAGAGATATCATGAGTGTATGCACAGCAAGAAGGTGGCCATCTACAACCTAGAAAGAAAAGCCTAACCAGAGACCAACTTTGCTGACATCTTGATCTTGTCTCCAGAACTGTGAGAAAATGAATTCCTCATGTTTAAGTAACAATATATGCTATTCTGTTATAGCATCCAAGTAGACTAATGAAATATCTTTGCATAAATATATTTAAGAAAGAAAATATTTTGCAGTAAGATATAAAATTAATTTCCTTTTTCTTTTTAATTTTTTTCTTAAGTGAGAAATGAGGAGGCAGAGAGACAAACTCTCACATGCACCTCGACAGGGACCCACCCAGAAAACCCACTAGGGGGCAATACTCTACCCATCTGGGGCATTGCTCCATTGCTTGGCAACCTAGCTATTTTAGTGCTTGAGACAGGACCATGGAGCCATCCTCAGAACTCAGGGCCAACTTGCTTCAAGTGAATTATGGCTGCAGAAGGAGAAGAGATAGATGATAGATAGATAGATAGATAGATAGATAGATAGATAGATGATAGATGATAGATAGATAGATAGATAGATAGATAGATAGATAGATAGATAGGAGATGGCGGTGAGGGGTGAAGAAGCAGATAGGCACTTTCCTGACCAGGAATCGAACCTCTAACATCCACACACTGGGCAGATGCTTTACCACTAAGCCTAACAGCCAGGGCCAAATTAATTTAATCTCTAAATTTATGAACATATAGTCTTGTTCCAACTTAGTTCTAGAAATATTTTAGACTTAACAATGATAAAAAATAATATTATTAAATAAAAGGATAAATAATAATTTGTTCTCATTATCTAATTCAGGCTATATATGGACTAATGAAAAGAAGTGAATGAATTTTTTCTTAAGTCAGCTTAATTGAATGAAGATATCTATATTTTCATTTAATTAATAAAAATATTTTTATTAATTTAACTGATTTGAGTTTTGTTAAAATTGCAATAGAAAATTCCATTTTCATGTCTCTAAGAACTGTAAAAACAAACAAGAAAGAAAGAAACCAAACCAAAACAAAACAAAATAAAATTGGAAGAAAAACTCTATTCCTGAGCCATCACAGAGTGTTTGTGTTTTAATTCAACATAAACAAATGGTCTTATAAAATCTAATGTATAATCATTCTTTTCTTAAGGCCCTTATAACTACCTGACATCACTGATGCTTCATATCTCATAAGTGTTGCCTAACGAAGATGTTAACTTGGACTGAGTCATCGTATTCAACATTGTAGTTAAGGAAATGCACCTTTTCATATTTCAAAGAAATATGTCTTAACCTAACAAAACAATAGTGCCATCCTCAATTCCCAATCCTTGCTTCTACAAACAAACAAAAAACCAAACAAAACACCTAACTTCTTCTCATTATCTCAAGTTTGACTACACATATAGGTCATGTTTATAATAATATTGAGGAACTTCAGTTTCTCCTTTAATTTAGCCTCATCACCTCTTGAATCTGATATACAACCTTTACATTTTTATATTTGTTATCCTTCCTGGATGAGCTAGAATATAGATTCAAAAATAAAAAGATATTTACATTTTAGCTCTTAATAGCAGAATAGATAGAATAAGATGTTGGACCTTATAGGCAATGCAGACAGAGAACATGGCTTCATCAGGATATCCCATTATTAATAAAAGACGTGCTGGCAGCAACACCTTTAATTACAGATTAAGGTATTAGGTATTTTAATCACATATGCAAAAAAAAAATCACAGCAACACCTACATTAACATTTAATTGACTATATGAGCATTGTAACAGAGCTAAGTTGGCCCAGTAAAAGGCCAACATACTTGCCGTGTATTTAGGTTAGCCAAACATGAACTAGTGGTTCAACTAGCACATCATCTACTTTGTACTTGAGGGAAAGAAATTCATTACCAATCAGGATCAAATCTTTTAATATTTGAAACAAAATAAATTTGATTGTATCCAGATTTATCATCTCTTATCTGGGTTTTGATATGACAGATGACTAAGGATTCTTAATCACCACGTGATGCCAATGCCAATGGAAGAACCCACGCCTGGGGGGGGGGGCATAAATTTGATTGCTGTTGACATTGTTCTTCCACAGGTGAACTCCAGTCATCAGGTCTGATTGTCATGGCAAGTATCCCTGAACTTTGAGTTTTAGTCAGTTTTAGACACAAGTACCGCATACCTAGAATGACCTACTTTCAGAGGCTTAGCTAAGGATTATAAATAATGGATTGACAGACTGAGCAATAGCGTCAAACAAAGAACAGAAATTGAACTAAAATTCACCCAGTTTACACATGTAGTGGCTAAAACTTGAGGAAAAGTCGAGTACAAACATATTTTGACCAAAGAGTATCATTTAGATATAGTTAAGGTAATAGAATAGAAAGTGTGATTTTAACTTCCCTTCTTTCTCTCTTTTTTTTTTTTTTTCTCTGAGAGAGGCAGGGAGTCAGAGAGACAGGTACATTGAGCTGCTCCTGTATGTGCTCTGATGGTGGAATCAAACTGGCAACCTCTGCGCTCCAGGATGATGATATAACCAACTGAGCTATCTGGCCAGGGCTTAATTTTTATTGCTTTTTAGAAAGAAGAGAGAGAAAGGGAAGCAGAGGGGAGTGGGAAATGAATCATTTATTATGCTGTTCCACGCAGTCGTGCATTCTTTGGTTGCTTCCCATGCGTGCCATGATGGTGATCAAACCTGGTTGATTGAGGAGGCTGCTCTTAACCAACTGAGCTAACTGGCCAGGAATTTTAACTTCAACTTAAATCAACTAAAATAATACTTTCTCTGGAAACCAAGTATTACCTTTTTGTTGAGTAGGTGTGAACTGTGATAATATATGTGTCTCATTATTTGATAACTTAAGAACATAGATAATGTTACATAACAATTTCAGCCTAAAACATATTTTATGAAAATCCATAATTTCACATGCTGGTACCTCAAGCCAGTTTTACTTTATTTCAGGATAAAGAATATTGCAGACAGCATATCACCATTAATATGAATGATAATACATTCTTTTATTGTAGAGGTCCCACACTGTCTCAGTTCGCTACAACCTTAGTTATTCAGCAATTTTTTAACTCTACCTCTAGACCAAAAGAATTACTTAACAGTGAAATTTATTAAGAAGTAACATATAGTGTACAAATATATAATTGTGTTTTAACAACTCAGTAGGTGTTTGAATATATATTCCTGAATTTAAATAACATTCTTAAATAACTACAATTACTAATGAGGTGTGTTGTTGGGACTGATATTTAGGAATCAGATTGAACATTACACTTTTATTTCTCATTCCACATGGTACTCACTTTTTATCACAAGAGTTGCTAAACCCTGCTTGACAAATATATGATGTCATTAAAGCAAATGTAGCACTATTTAACATGGAAACTATAAAATACCTTGAGCAATTATTTATATACTTTTCTATAGGTATTGAGTCTTACCCTGTTTTCTTTGAACATTTAAATTATCATGCTGTGCTTCACATTTTTAGATCACAGTACCTATTAATCTGGCATTTCTTATTTGTTACTATAAATTTATTTACCAATGTAAAAAACATAACTCCAAGGGAAAGATACTCCACTTGTACACAATAGGTATATATGTATAATATCTTTAAACTTGAGGAAGGCAATAACAAAGTGTCCTTTTTCCTATAGTTAGTCTTCTTCACAAAGCTTTAAATATTAATTTTTATTTAAAATTTATATACTCTTACTCTACTTTATACTGTTCATCTCTACCATTTTTAAATTTCCAACTCATGTTACAGCTTATTCTCCTATGGATAATTATTTGGTAAATTTGCAATTTATTCATGTTAATCTGCAAACACTTCTAGTGTAAATTTAAGAATTGAAAAGATCTAATAATCGTCTTTACAGGGAAATTTTTACACACAAAGATCAAGTGTGTTTATCTTATTGATACTTCAGAAACTTTTGAAAAACTTTTATTTTTGGACATGTTTAATTTATTTTAATATATAACAATTTACTATCTGTAAATGTAAGAGAATTTAATTGTCATTTTGATGAAATGGCAAAAAACATATTTTTCCCTGAAGATCTTAAAACCTATGTAAAATTTATAAATGAGTATAAATCAAATTAAAATGTCAAATGTTTGAAAGAAGCTTTATAAGCAATGGAAAACAGTAATGTTACACAGAGGCCAACGAAGAGCACTCTAACCCTCTTAAATCCTAAGTGGTTTTCTTTTTGAAAAATTCAAGGTCAAAATTATATACTTTTGTCCTCAATTCTTCAGTTGTGTATTATTTCTTTTTGTGAGCACTGTAATATCCTGAGACAGTCTTATATGAGTAACAATTTTTCCCTATCCTTGGAAGGATAATTTCCCACTGTGCATAAAAAAAGTATCTTTACGAATGTACGGAAAGAATTTTCATCCTTTTCTATGTGGATGCTTTTATATTGAGATACGCTGAATACATGTGAATACAAATTAATGTTTTAATTTGTTACTTAGACATTAAGAACTGTCAAATGCACTATAAAAATACAGCTTTTTTGTAACATTTACCCCAACTGTGGAAGTAATCAAGTAAACATTTTATTGTTAAATTTGCTTATGGTTTATTTTTTTTCCATTGTTAGATGAATGCCATAAGCTTTAAGGCCATGTTTCCCAATCCAGTAGCACAAGCTGCTGAAGTCATACAACATAAGTAGGTTTAGGGCAAGAGATGTTTGTGATAAAGT